>NC_080570.1:7359160-8559160 GCF_030247185.1 Malaya genurostris | reverse complement strand
AGGCTTAAGTCATCCAGGATATGTAAAACCGTGTAAACAATAGTAAACAAAACCACAACAACAACAACAAGCAAAACAACCTATTATTAATCCTATTAGAAGTTTATAATAAAAACCCACATATACGAGCGGAAACGCGGAGGTTAGTTTTTCGAATCTGTACATATAGGCCCAGATGCAAAAGTGAACGATTAGAAAGCAATATGTATGCGTGCGAGAGAGGAATGTTCGGAATGTAACAGCAGTAGCGAACGGGTGAGCGAGAGCTAAGTCACGGATGCCAGTGTGTTTCGGTCGTTACTTTGATCTGTACATTTTCATTTTCTGTAGTGGAACAAATATGTGAACCGTAAACTAGCTCGGTTAAGGGACTGATTCAAAAATAATAATTGTGTAAACAAAAAAAACAAAACAAAACTAGAAATAACAAGCGACTTGTGATTATCGAAACTTTAAAAACCGATACTGACTGACTGTGAATGTTGAGCGGACGCGCGAATTCGGGAGTTTCTAAAACTCCTCGCTATTTTTTTCGAAACGGTTAAAAATTAGAAGATGAAGCAAAGGCAAAAAGTATTTTTTGAGGTATTTGTTTTCGATATATACAAGATTGGCAGTGCGTGTAGGAGACGAAATTTTACAAAAATAGGTGAGACTTTTGTACTGGCAGCACGGATTAGAGGTAACTGAACTTTTTGGATGAACTTTTTCTGTTTCGGTTGGTTGGTTTTTGTTTCTTGATCGGAGTGTAGTAGTAACATGGATTTTTCCTCTGCACAACTGCAGTGCTCGAATGTAGCGTGCAAAGACTGTTACCACAAGGTTTGTTGTCGAAATTTTGACCACTCGCATGGTGCGTGGGGAATGTGGAGCTGGTGGACGGATCAAGTTTGGAATTCGGAAGGGGATAATCGTTTGCAAGTTTACTTGTGATCCCAAACAAAATTCTGTAATGTTTCTGTCGTCGAGTCTGTGATTCTGGTACTCGAAATTTTTGAAACAGAAAGCTTCAGTGAATGCTTGAAGGCACACAAATCAATGTATTCTAAGTTTAGTAATTGGATTGAAAACCTTGTTCTCAATGGTCCCATTTGGAACGTTTTTTTTTAGTGACACACTTCAAATGCATTTTCAATTAATACGTATTACACGTACGCAAAACAATCTTGGAATGAGAAAAACCATTTCACAGAAAGGGTAATTTCCCCAAACCAATACTATTTTCTGACGCTCGTCGGGATATATTCAAGTCTCGATTTTTTCCTACTCAAAAAGCTTGACATGTGGTTTTAAAAAACTGTGCCACATCCCGTACGGCACGCGAAACAATAACCAAATTTGAGAGCCGTCTTCGATGAACAGTTTATACATCGTGTGATTCAACACCTTTGGGCTATTTCTTGTGGGGCCATTTTTCAAGGCTCATATTTACATGGATAAACTAGCAAAAGATTGACGCACTGGAAGTCAGTATTGAAGCATTTTTTCGTGAAATACCGGCCGATAGGTTGGAAAGAGTGTGCCAAAATTGGACCTTTCGCATGGGCCATCTAAGCCGGAGCCGCGGTCAATATTTGTATGAAATCGTCTACAAACAATAAATTATATTGATCATTCTATCGATTCCATTAAAGATTTCATCAATTTTCTCAATTTTTTGTATGTTTTTTCATCAAATTCTATGTCTTTTTAAAAAAATCACTCGTTTACAACGATCTTCTAGCAAACTTCCTTGAACAAAATTATGAAAAATCACAAATAATCACCTCTGATGAAAAGTCCTTGGGCCTTCGACACGAGGATTAAAATTTTTAAATCGAAAAAACCAACAATTTTTTGTTTTATTTTCAGAAAAATTTTGCTTTCGGTGAAATGACGCTTTCATTGAGCTAATGGATCATTTCGGTATAAATCTCTTCGGCGAAATGCTTTTTGATTAAATGGCTTTTGGTGAAATAATTTTCGACGAAATGACTTTCAGTGAAAGTGCTTTCGATGAAACGACTTTCGGCGAAACGAATTTCAGCGAAACGACTTTCAGCGAAACGACTTTCTATGAAACGGCTTATGATGAAATGGCGTTCAACGGAACAATAACCTTCGATGACACAACTCTCGGTGACACGGTTTTCCTGTGATACTGCTTTCGATTAAACGGCATTCGGTGAAACATCCTTCGTTCAAACAATTTTTGAGTGTAACGACGTTCGAGTAGATGATTTAGTAGAAGTAGGTTTTGATGACGCCACTTTTTCTGAAGCATTTTGCGCTGGAATGTCGCTAAATATCTTTTATAAAAATAAATATTAGCTGAACATGCTAATGGAAACAAAATTTTATCCATTCGCTGAAATGACTTATTCAGTGGAACGATTTTCTACGAAATCCGTTGACACGAAGATCCGAATTTTTAAATCGAAAAAAACCTTTCTTGTTTAATATATTTTCAGAATTCGACAAAATGACGCTTTCATTGATTTTCGACGAAATGCTTTTTGATTAAATGGCTTTCGGTTAAATGATTTTCGGCGAAACAATTTTCAGTGAACCGGCTTTCGATGAAATGGCTTTCGGTAAAACGGCTTTCAGTGAAACGGTTTTCTGCTTCCGACGAAATGATTTTCGATGAAACGGTATTCGGGGAAATGGCTTTCGGTGAAGAGGCTTTCGATGAAACATCCTTCGTCGAAACGTCTTTCTTCAAAACAATTTTCAGTGAAATGGCACTGGATTGAATGACATTCGGTGACACGGCTTACAATGAAATGACGTTCGATGAAGCATCTTACGCTGAATTGTCGCTGAAATGTTGGATTGACAAAAACATTTTTTTTATAAAAATAAATATAAATTGAACCTGATATTGCAAACAGAATTATCTATTTGGTGAAATGTCTTATTCAGTAGAACGATTTTCTACACTTGCTTTCTGTAGAATGATTTTTGATTTTTCAACGAAATGACTTTCGGTTAAACGGCTTCCAGCGAGTGCACTTTTTATGTCAGTACTTCAACGAACTTTTAATGGCTTTTCCATGGAACATCAAGGCGTGTTTGGACCATGAACGTTTTTGTTTTCTTGACGTTTCACTTCTTGCTCATAATCGTTCAGGTAAAAACTGATAGCGAAAAACCCAGTGTGACAATATTCGATTTCGATTAAAAAACAGTCCGAACCAATCGATGAAACGGAACTCGATGAAATGGCTTTCGGTAAAACGGTTTTCGTTACAACAATTTTTGAATGAAACGACACGGGACTAAATGACTTCCGGTGAACTTTCGATGACGCGATTTCCTCTGAAGCATCTTTAGCTGAAATGTCGGATTGACAAAAATATTTGTTTTATAAAAACAAACATTATATTGGAAACAATTACATGAAATGACTTATTCAGTGGAACGACTTTCTATCGGCACAACTACTTTCTGTAGAATGATTTTCGATGAAACGTAATTCGACGAAATGACCAACGAGCACTTTTTATGTCAGTATTTCAATGGACTTTTAATGGCTTTTCCATGGAACATGTTTTAGACGATGAACAAAGTTTTGCTCGGAATAAAGTAAAGTAAAAACTGATAGCAAAACTCACTGTGATAATATTCGATTTGGGTTAAAATACGATCAGAACCAGTGGGAAAGGGGTTAAGAAGGATTTACAGTGCTCCTCCAGCCGCATTCAACCACGCACCGCTCCGAGGGGTCACCCAATGCTCGGGAAAAAAATACAAAATTCAAAGCCAAAGAGAAGGAAGTAGTGTAGGACGGCAGTAGGAGTAAAAACTAAAGTGCGATACAGCCCCCAAACCGTGCGGATACTAAAAAAAAAAAAACAGAACTGAAAGCTAGGTGTGATCAACGCGTTCGACGCGATCCTCTCTGCTCACCCTTTCCAGCTGTCCCGCCCCACTTTAAATCCTACTTCGCTTCCGTGTAGGTGTCGGTAGCTTATAAGCTTTTTTCTTTTTTACCCCCGTTTTTCCATATATGTGTAGGTCTAAGAAAAAGAAAAAGAAAGAAAATTCAAACATGGTGATATTTCCATTATAACCCCCCCCCCCTCCTCCCCCTTTCCCACGATCATCGTAGGTGATCGGTGTAGTTTTATAGGGCAAACGGCCAGGAATAGGAATCTAATTTCTCGCTTTGGACAATGTATACACTAAACTAAAAATCATTAAAATCGAAAGAGTTTCGACCGTAATAGTGCACAGATAAGCTAGGTTAGGTATTTCTGCCCCTCTTGATCCCACCCCATCCGGTAGCCGGAAATGTCGATTCGAATGAGAGAGAGAGAAAGTTAAACAGTTAGTTTCCGAGCAGCAATTGGAAGTAGATTTCAACTAACTTTTGTTTTGTTTTTCACTGGTTCGTTGGTTGGTGAATGTGTGTGTGTTTGTTCGTGAGTACGTGCGAATGACAGACTTGGTTCCAGTTTCCGTAATTTACTCTAGGTGTAAAGTTAGCCCGTATAACGACGTGTGACAGAGCGGAGGCTAGTGTTTAAGGTAATAAGGCATAAAGCAAACTTGAAAATATAACTAAATGAATCACACACTAAGTCTTGGTTGTTAAACAAGGATCGACGAGTAGCAAGGGGTTGTTTTGGACACGATCTTGCAGGCAGCAACCCTGTCCCGTTCGTTCGTTCGTTCGAAGCGGGATGGTGGGAAGGCCCGCCGCGGAAGCAGATGGAAGAAATCGAATATATATCTATTATAATAACAAACAAATAAGAAACAAAAGCTAGAATATGTTAAGTATAACAGAACAATATTTGAGATAAGTCCCTTTAAGAGCCGTAGATTTTAAGCAAACAAAACACAATGTTGACATATCCTTGTTTCTACTAACCTACCACTACTAGATGTCGGCGTGAGCAGCACCGCCGAGGGGCTTCACCGTCTCACAAGGGGTCACACGCACACTCACACACCCGCACACAACAGCGATCGAGTGCCCTTCGCCCCGCCCATCATCGCGGTGGACTGTCAAAAAGCTATTATGTTAATTTTTTATGTTTAACCAAATTTTATCGTGACCATAATCGCTCCGTTGTCGCCAGGTGCACTGGCGCTGGGGGGGTCACACTTTTAAGATTAAAGAAAGAATGAAAGAAAGAAAAAAAAAAACACACATACACTTCTCAGATCATCTGATGAAAAGACGTACAAATGGACAGTTCCCAGAGAGGGAGCGGAGAGAGAGGTGCGTTTGGTGGCGAAGTTGATGTTGTGTTTGTGTGGGTGAGTGTGACTAGCAGACTGGAGGAGGACCCCTCGGGGGCTGCCATTTTTTTTCTCTTGAATTTACACTATATAAGATTCTAGATATATATATTATATACTTATAGAAATGAAACCACACAGGCTAGGATCAATGTACGTTTTTTCCTTGTAGGCAATAAGAAGATGTCGTTTTTGTCCGGTTTATTTCGTAGGATGTTACTCATTTTAGTTGAATTTTGAGCACTCTTCCTCCCCCTCTCCAAAGTTCCAAGGTTGGAACTATACTACACTTTGTTGACGGAAGATTATGAATTTTTGCAGTACACCAAACTGTCGATTCTGAGATGAAAAAGAAGCATAATTCGACAGATTGACACATTGACAGGTGGCGGTTGATCCTCACTCGAGTGACTAGAGTTGCAATGTCATTCATCACCGCCTCACGATTGTCTCAGGGATATCTAATCTAACCAAACACACACAAACGCAAAATAAAAAACACTAAAACATAAAGCTGCCATCGATCAAGCAATCACGAGAGGCGTACCAACACTGGCAACACTGCTCCGGGCGTCTCGCAACCAAACCGAATAATTGTGATTCTAAAGTGAAATAACAAACAAACAAACAAACAAAAAACACAATACAAGGAAACCTCAAGTACAACTTGAGACACAGGTGACGCCAGTACTACCTCAGCAGAGACTAGTGAAATGAGAGATAAACCAATCGTTGACTAAAGATGTGCCTCGCACACCTACACAAACAAACAGATGTTTACGTGTAAAACCAATAAACAAACAAACAAACAAAATAGGAGAGAGAGAGCAACAGAACGAATCGAGCCATACTCACAAAACAAGCCAGAATACCTCAGGAAGAGACGTCGTCAGCCGCACTAGAGAAACAACCACAAAACTCAGCAGCGGACGCAGTGTTGCCAAATATCAGGGATTTATTGGTGAACCCAATAGTCATTGATTTTTTTTTGTTCCCGGTTTTTTTTCTCTCTCGATCGATCGAACGCTATCAGTTCGACCTCCCCCCTCCGTGTGTTGACAGATATAAATAAATCCAGAATCTATTCCTAGATGTGTAGAGACTTGTTTGTTTACCTTAATATAGACTAGTTTGTAGGAAGGGAAAAGTATCAACCACAACCGTATAGTCACACTTTAGACGCTAAGCAAACAAACTAACAAAGTAAAACAACAACAACAACAAAAAACTACAGTCGCTTCGTTCTCTCGGATGATTTTATCGAACTGTGTAGTTTTTATCTTCCATCGAGCCTCCCTCCAGTTAGAGCGAAAGTTTTCCGTTTTTGATTTGTTTTTAATGCATCTACAATATATTTATTAAATTAATTATTACGGAGAAAAAAATTACAAACAACACAAACTACCTTTCATATATTTCTAAATCAAGAACAAGCAACTTAAATAATATTATTAAAAAATACACAAAACTATAATTATGAATAATACAAAAACACAAAAAAACAAGCTTCAAGTACAAATTAAATAAAATATATCAAGTTGATTTCGCCCCTCTGTCCTTAGTTCGATTTGTTTACCTTCCCTCCTCCCTTCCTGAGTCCCACTGTCGTCGTCCCCCATCAAGCATTTAGCGTGCATCCCTCCTCTATCTCGTGTTCGAATCTACTAATGAATAACTAAATTAATGAATATTTAAGCGATTTAGTCGATGTTGATTAGAGAATAGTTTTTTCGCCAAGCCCCCCTTTGCTTCTGTCTATGACAAAAAAACTACAAAAAAAACATGTTGACGCATTGAGGTTGACAGTAGCAAGTAAACGTCAAATTCTGCTATAATTATGGCATTCTAACGGACACCCGTTCGCGCATGTAAATAGTGGTGCAAACGGAGCATTAGTCGATTAGCACACACACACACACACACACACACACACACACACACACACACACACACACACACACACACACACACACACAAAACAGTTTCCCTTTCTCTTACAGACTCTAAACAGACACCGAACCTATTCTTGATTAACGAAGAAAACTAAAATATGTATGCTGTAAAAAGCTAGCGTGTAAGACTGATGAAACCGGTTTGGCTGCGAGGGGGGCCCAAAAGTAAAAACAGACCCCCCCCTCCCTCCAACCGGAAGAGAATTATAGCAACTAAGATTATATGATTACAGAAAAAAAGCATTATATACATAGCGGAGAGAGTGGTCGGACAGCAGAGCTGAGCAGATCGTTTCGCGTTGCGTTTGTTGCGTTTCTCCATTTACGTTCCCGGTCAGACGAGACAGAGAGAGAGAGAAAAAATGCACATGAGTGTGAACGAATGAGAGAGTTTGTGCAGTGCAGAAGAGAATTGGAACTGGTTTATACCCGCAAACGGGAGAGAACTTCTCTCATATTGTTTGAAACGAATTGGATCACTAGTGGAACGGAAACGAAACCGATTGGAGCCCAAAAAAAAAGAACATTGGATCATCAACGCACGGCATGAGCTTGTAACCGTAGAGCCTAGAGCCGAGGGCGGACAAGAAAGTCATATTTTTGTGATATTTACTGTTTTTTCCAGGGTGAATAGAAAGAAGAAGATAAACGAGGTATAAAAAGAAATCAATAATTGATGAACTGCCATTTTAAAAATTGAATATTATATCAAAAAAACAAAAAGTTTTAAATTTTGTACTTTTGGAACCCTATCTTGCCAAAGCAAACGAAAAAAAAACTGGTTTTCGGACTGATTTTAGAATCGATCGTTTAATTTAATTGTTTGATCATTCTGAGATTGCACATAAACCCAAATCAACACAGACACACACACAAACAAACACCCGTACACCGAAACGAACACAGTCAACGAGAGAAAAAAAAAAGAAAACACGATATGGTCCAACCAAAAACAGGGGAAAACGGCGGAACGGTACGCGTAGTGCGCGGAAGAATAATAGCGACGAAGCAAAACAACGGTCTAATTGATAAGCAAACGTAACACAAGCAAAACAAAAAAAAAATAACCAAAACAAAAAAACACACGCTGGTATGTGGACCAAATCGGAGTGCGAAACTTCAAGCGAATGATCTCCTTGCACTGAACGAAAGAAGTAACCGAAAAACACGAAAGTAAAAGAGAAAACTCACATCACCCACCACCACTTTCCATCCTCCTCTGTCTGTCTGCCTATCCTGACCCGTCAGGATGATAGGCGAGGGGGTAGTTTCGGCCCCGACGGGAGAGGGCGTGTGTAATATTTTGATAATTTTGACCCCTTTTGATTATTTATTGTTATCTTACTCCGACCTGAAAGAGTTGATGTCCCGAACGAGCATCGCTTTTTAGAGCAGTTTCATCCAGATTGACACGTTTGATTATTCATTTTTACCCTACTCCGACACTTTTCAGAGCAGTTTCTTTAAAATAAACAATTTTTAATATAAATGTTTACCCTACTCCGACATAGAATAGTTGATGTCCCAAACGAACGTCACTTTTTAGAGCATTTTCTTTCAGATTAACACGCTTGATTATTTATTTTTCCCTAACTTCGACGTAGAAGAGTTGATATCCCGAGCGAGCGTCACTTTTTAGCAGCAGTTTCATCCAGATTATCAATTTTATATTTTTACTTTACTCCGACAAAGAATAGTTGATGTCCCGAAAGAGGATTACTTTTTAGAGCAGTTTCTTCCAGATTGGCACGTTTGATAATTCATTTTTTACCTTACTGCAAAGCGGAAGAGTTGATGTCCCGAACGAGTCACTTTTCTGTGGCAGTTTCTTCCCGATTGACACGTTCAATTAATCATTTTTATCTCATTTCGACGTAGAACAGTTGATGTCCCGAGCGAGCGTCACATTTTAGAACAGTTTCTTCCAGATTGACACGTTTGATTATTCATTTTCACTCTACTCCAACATAGAGTAGTTGATGTCCCGAAAGAGTGTCACTTTTTATAGTATTTTCATCCAGATTGCCACTTTTGATTATTCATTTTTACCCAAGTCCGACAGAGAATAGTAGATGTCCCGAACGAACGTAATTTTTAGAGCAGTTTCTTTCAGATTAACAAGTTTGATCATTCGTTTTTACCCTATTCCGACATAGAATAGTTGATGTCCCTAACGAATATAACTTTTCAGAGGAGTTTTCTTTTATATTAACACGTTTGATTTTATATTTTTACCTTACTCCGGCGTAGAAGAGTTGATGTGCTAAACGAGCGTCAGTTTTCGGGGAAATTTTATTCAGATTGACACGTTTATTAAATAATTTTTACCTTAGTGCGACATAAAATAGATGTCCCGAATGAACGTCACTTTTTAGAGCAGTTTTCACGTTCGATTATTTATTTTTACACCATTCAGGCATTGAATAATTAATATCCCGAACGTGCGTCACTTTTTAGAGCATATTGTTGCAGATTGACACGTTTAATTAATCATTAATGCCTAACTCCGAGGTAAAAGAGATGATGTCCCGAACGAGCGTCACTTTTCGGGGCAGCTTTTTTCCGAGAAATTTTTCTTTTCCTCAGCACACGCCCTTTCGTCCCGCCGCAGGTCCGAACATCCAAAACAATCAAATCAAAAAGCAATATTTTCCTCTCTTCTTTCGTTCGAAAATTTGTTTTTTTCTGTCTTTTTTCTTCCCCCGATTAGGTAACGCGGTAAACTCTTGAATCATTTTGGATTAGGTCAAACCAAAAGAAGAAAAAAACACTACATACTTGAGAGCGCATTTAAATTAAATATACATTTCATAATCGGAGAAAAATCAATCTAGTAGATTAAATTTTGCTAGCACTAGAGAACAAAAAAAAACATTCTAAACCAAATCAAAAACTAAAAAAAAAGCACATGTAAGCGATCATTTACTGGATCTTGGGTCGATAGAGAAGTGGATGGTCATCCATCAGCTTAACTATCTGTCAACTCCCGAAACCACCACTTCACCCACACTCGCGTTTTATAAATATGTAAGCGGAAATGAGAAGACTGGATCCGTGTGTTTTGCGAGTAACACGCAACCACATTTCAAATAACAACAACAAAACATTTGAAGTTGACACTTCAACCGGCAACTTGTAATTATTCAAATATAGTGTGAAAACCGAAGAAGGCGGTGCAAATATTCTACTCCATTCTGTAATAACAACTGCTATGGTAATGAAATCTGTTCGATATAGTCAAATGCTAATGGTGATAAAGAAGATGAAAAAAAGAGAAGTATAGTTTCTTCCCTCATCCCTTTCTTGGTATTGGTGTTAACGTAGATCAAATGACACACTCACTCAAACAGCTCTGCAACACAGTAATCAAACACTTCAGTAGTAGTTTAACTAAAATATTTATATGCGTATATTGAAACAAAAAAAAACATTAAACGGAAATTAAAATCGATGTTGGTAGAATTTTTTCCTAATCTAGTTTTTTTTTCTTTCCGTATAAGAAAAAAAACAAAAAGAGTAAATCAATCAATCAAGCTAAAAATAATCAACCAACCAAACCAATAACCGGAGACGAGAAGCAAACCTCATCGAAACAAACCGAACAAACAAGTCTAGCAACACTGATCAGGAAGCATTACAAAGCAAACGCACACATTTTTACGACGTTTATAAATCTAAAGTAAAATAAACAAATTTGCCGGATTTTTTCCTCCTGGACCCTTAGAGTCCAATAAAATCTACCGCGTAAGTGTGTGTGACTGTATGTAAAATAAATGTTAGTAGACAAAACGCAAGTTAGCGAAAATTAACTCACAGAACTGAAGAAGAGACTTTAACTGAAACAAAAAATAAATTAACCCATAATGACTATGCAAACAAATGGAGAAAACCACTATGGAAGGTATTTACTTGAAGAAAAATAAGTCTAATATAAATATATACTATTTGATGAAAGTAAATTAACAACAACAACAACATCAGCAACAAGTGCGTATATTTAACGTTTAACTTATTAGAATCACCAGAAGAAGAAAAAACTCATAACAAATACGAACAGTAGCATCCAAAAAAAACACCGCCTACTGCTGGTAGTGCCCCGAATACAACATAAACAAACAACATTCGATGTGTCACTTCTTTTCCGTAGGTGTGTTCTAATCAAGCAAAACAAAACGAAAGAAAGAAAATAAACAGATTGACTTTGTAAAAAAAAAGAACAAAAACAACCAGTCAAAACCGCGTACGCGACTGGACAGGAGTAGGGAAAATGATCGCCCGGGAATTGGCGAAAGCAAAGCTGGAATCGGATTCAAATCGAAAACATTTTATGGTTTATATTTGTATGCGAAAAGCAACAAACCAACCACCCCCCACCCTCGACCGACAATGTCCAAATTAAACTAACTTCCAGTCCGGAACTATCCGGAAGAGAACCGTTCGTTTCGAGTGAGTATGAATGAGAGTCGCGTGTTTTGGAGAAAAAAGAGTGCGTGCCATTTCATCATCTTATCATTAATGTTCAAATGAATAAAATTAATACATAAAACACTCACAATTAACAAAGTAGTAGTCGACCGGAGGGAAAGAGAAGAAAGCGAGAGAACAGCGGAGACAGCGTCCTATAGAGAATACTGAAAGCGAATAGTAGAAAGGTAAGCAACAGAAATGGAGCGAAGATTATTATTATTATTACTTACTTATTACCGATTGATTTAAGTAATGTTAAGAGTGAAGAGAAATACTACTTTTATAATAGAAACCCAAGAGGAAAGTGTAAGAAGTAAGAGAAACCACAAACTCTCTGAGCCCTCTTTAGTTGATAGCACTGCAAAATGCTAGATGTATTAGATAACACAGCACGAACTATATTCCTACTAAATACGTATGTAAATTTTTTGGGAAGAATCGAAGCCACACCCACATCCACACACACATACATCCCCGCACAAGCAAAAACCAAACCCCGCTTTAATGCCAAACAAACAAAACAAAACACAAATGCATAATCACAACTGTAAAATAGAAAAAAATAAGCAGCCTTTTTCATTTGTCATACGCTAGAAACCTCACTCATTATTAATCACTCACCTAAACCCGACAAACGCGAAAAAATTAGCCTGATATGCACATACACATATATTCAAATTACATTGTTTACTTTACTATATTCATTCATAAGACAACAAAACAAACAAACAAAACGGGAGAGCGTAGTCATATCTAAATGTTTTTTCTCTATAATAGTAATTATCTAGCCGTCACCCTTACTCCCGCATTATTTCGTAGCATATATATAGGAGAAAAAGAACGGATAAATAGAGCAGAGTTTTTTTTGTTTGTTTTTGATAAGGACGAAACACCGGAGCACGAGAGAGAAAGTAAGAGAGAGAGAGAGAGAGAGAAAGCGCAGTTTGGTGGGACCCCACAAGTCCGGTCCTGCTGCTACCGTACGTTGGATCTCGCGCAGGAAGATGCTGCCACAATGTCCGACAAAAAAAACGAGCCGTCTTCTTTTTCCGTAGAAGAAAGAACACGGTAAAATTTAACAACTGGAAATAACCAAAATACAACAAAAAAACTGGCAATTGTGATTCTAGCCGTACTACGCTAAGCTTTTTCTTAAAAAAAAAGATCCATCGGATCTATAAATCAAAACTCTAAAATCCAAAAAAAAAGTGTAACTCTAACAATGGTAACTACCGACGCTGTGATTTGCGGTTTAGTTTTGTTTTACCCAGTATTAGGCATTATTTTTTTGGTGAGTGTGAAATTTGGCAACACGGCACCTGGTCTAAAATTCAACAAAAATTAATTCTTGGTCCAACGCCAGTCCGAAATGGACTGGAATTGGATTATTTGTAAGCACTTCTATATGGACTTCTGGCAGGGTTAAATCGTTGGACGATTTTTTCTTACAGGGTCGTTTCACACGCCAAAACGTACAGCGCATAAGAGCGCAGTAGGCTTCGACTTTTTTTACTGCGGACGGTCGACTGTCTTTTGGTGCGACAATCAGAGCGGTATAATTTCAAACATTGTCAGAGCTTGCTGTGCTCGTTTTGGAAATTATTTACTTATAGCAGCAATTAATTTTTCGTGTCAAAAACTAAAACTGCCCAATTTAAGCAGCGAACGTTTCTCGCAAATGGTTTTAATTTTTACCAAAATATTAACTTTGCAATGACGATTTTCTATTGAGTAAACTAAATATTTGGCACTGGCAATAAAATGATAAGTGAAAAAATAACTTCGATTGACGAGGAAGTGAAACTGTATTTATTCATATTGAGGTATTTCCTTGAGTGAATAGTATAAAATCAAATTTCACAGATTTAGATTTGTGTAACGATCTCAAAATTATTCTTTTTAGCAGGTTTTTTTTCGGTATCCGAAAATAACTACCTAATTGTCAAAAAACAACCACATGCTCTCGATCAGGGTTAGTTTTTGTTTTTTTTTTTGTGGCAGATTTAAATAAAAAGTAATAAAAATTATTCGCGAAATGGTTCACAGCCTCAGTACAGCTTAACATTGACTGTAAAAAAGATACCTTCTCAGTAAAAAGCCCACTAGAAGTCTTTCAAAATACTTAAACTGAATGAAATCGATATTGAACGATTTCGAAACGAAATTTGTCGGGCCGTTCACTGACGCGAAAGGGTATTTAGGCTGTGAGCCATTTCGTGGTTTTTTTTTAATATTTGGTTGAAATCTGACACTCGAGTGGTTATTTTGATGTTGTCAAAAATAACCCTGCTCGATAGCATGGTTATTCTTGACAGATCGATGGTCGTTTTCCGACACTTAAAAAAATCTTGCAAAGAAAATTCTAACATCAATTCGTTAGTCAAAATTATTTCCAGTGAAAAATAAACCCAAATAACTTTCCATCCGTCAAACTTTGAAATGGGCCACAGTTTTAGTTAAAATTAACTACTTAACACAAAATAACCACTCAAGTGTCAGATTTTAACCAAAAGTTAAAATTAACCGCGAAATGGTTTACAGGCAAAGTCTACCAAAAAATCGATTTTCTTCGAGAAATCTGTCAAATTTGTAAACAAATTTGCAGATCTGACATTTCTATGTGACAGCGCCCAAGACCCGATCAGTGTTGCCAGTTTAGAACCACTCGTGATGTGAGCTTAACTCGAAAAAGAATAACCCACAATCAAACTGTCGATTTTTAGAGTTGCAAACTCGTAACGAAGGTTGTCGAATTTAAAACCCTATTTTCTCTGTTTAAATTTCGTTTTGCTAAACTGCCAAACTAAACCAAAAACAACTACAAAAATAAAAAAAAAAAAACGAATAAAAAAATCGGAAACAAAACTTACTAAAAATAAATGGTAACTCAAGTCTGTGAATTCGGGTGAAACCAGAAAATCATTTCCACCTTACCTTCGTTGAACCGTTGAACTGTGATTTCCGTGGTTTGTTCCGGACCGATTTTGACGCATTGGAAACGTATTGCTCTCGTAAAAACTTAGGATATTTTCACTAGAGAAAAAAATAGAAACCAATCATGGTTAGTTTCGGTTTTCTGTAAAAAATCTAGTCCAGTTTCCACCCCAAACTTTTGTCAAATCCGTTCGTTTGTAGCTCGTATGGAATCTAGTTTCATCAGTACCATTGAACTAAAATTCGGGCCAGTTTCGAACCTTCTTTCGATCATTTCAGTGCCAACCTAATTCAGATTTGTTAGAAGAAACTGCTTTGGATCAGTTTTAGATTTCTCAAAATCAAATTTGATCAAACTGAGGGTAGGATTCGTGCACTAAACGGAATCAGTTTTAAAACAGTCCAAAATTTCAGTACAATGTCGTCGGATCTGGATTTAAAATTAGCTTCAAACAACTTCTTTGAACAGCAGTTAGGATGGAAACTGGCGTAGATTCGGCATCAATCGGAAAACGGCATTATCAGGAATCTTTCTGCATAGGTATTTCAAACTTTTAGGTTTAATTTTTCATTCATATTTTCAATGCTTGTCGATAGTTCTTCACAGTAATAAACACGCAAACGTGTTCAGTGTAAAAATACTGAACTCGACTGGTGCACATTTAATTCTGAATATCTCTTTAATGTGTCATTTCATTCACTTTCATTTGAAATTCAATAAAAAAGGCGGGTGGGTAATGACAGCGACATAACTAGATACCGTGAATACGATAAAAACTGACATGATTTTTTCACACTTACGAATAACATATATTTGGAGCAGGAAATAGAATATTAAGTTACATTTAAATATTCTTATGTTAAGTTGAATGTTTTCAAATAGATTGGTAGCTGAACCATGTAAAACAATCTGACTGAGTTAAAGGCGCTCAAAACTATGACAGAAAATAGTAAACACGCGCTATTAGGTTTTCTCTTTGATGTTCGTTCATAAAAAAACGTTTTAGAGAACTCCAATTTTGAGTTATTTGTTTGATTATCTGATGCTACTGAAAACTTTAACATAAATTGCTAGTCATATTTTCTACGGTAAAAGATGGGAACGTTCTGAAACAAATTTAAAATGATTTGGAGACTATTTTGTAATAATTTCGAAAGGAAACTTTAAACAGTTTGAAGCAGTTTCGCAACAATTAAAAAAATCTAAACAACTATCTCCGAAACAATTTCAAGCCTATTTCTTCACATTTTGCCTTCGGCTCATCAGTGCTTAAATGAACTACTTTAAGCACTGATGAGCCGAAGGCAAAATGTGAAGAAATAGGCTTGAAATTGTTTCGGAGTTAGTTGTTTAATTTAACTAATTGAGCCGAAGGCAAAACGCGAAGAAATTGAAACAATATATGTGCTTTTTGCAGTAACCAACAAAACCCCTAAATGTTCAATTTCAAGGCATTTTTGAATCACTTCGAGATGGTTTTCTGATAAATTTTTTACAACTTAAACAACAACCATATGGCTTTGATATTTTACTGATTCAATTGTGGGAAAATCAAATGTTTTTTTTAAGAATTCCACTATTTAGAGATAATTTTGAACAAACTTTTAAAAAGTGAACTATTTTGGAATAACTCTGGAACAATTTCAAGCTAATTTGGTTACGATTTTGGGACTATTTTGAAATGATTCGGAGACAATTGAAATTTCGAAATACTTCTAAGCTGTTTTTTGGTCGATTCTGGAATAATTATGACTCAATCTTTCAAACATTTAATTTTAAATGTACCTCAACCAGGGCTGAATAATAATAATAGTAATTGGTAATATTATGTAGACTTTGGAAACGATTTTCAAATAGATTAAAGGTACTTCTGAGTATATTTTTCATATGATTTTATGGCAGAAAATTTGAAGGCGAATTTTGTAGAAGTATTTTTGGAAAAAAATTTTTGGCTCACCGTTTCTGAAACCAATCTGAAAGCAAACATTGAACAATGAGTTTTGAAACAATAGCGAAACAATATTAGTTTGAGGCAATTTTGAAATAACTCTAGGTTTTTACACTAAGACAATTTTGAAATAAATTTTTAAACAATTTTGAGATAGTTTAAGAAAATGTTTGATGCTTTTAAAAAATAACTTTAAGCAATACCGAGACAGCTTTATCCGGCGTTTAAATCAATTCTGGGAAAATTTTGTAAAATATGTTTTATACAATTTTGAAACAATTTATGCATATTCTTAAAAAAAAACTTTGAAAACAGTTTTTGGAACTTGTTTTGAAAACAAATAGTTTGGATCCGTTCGAATATAAATCTGAGACAATTACATTTTCTTTTTAAAATAATTTTATGTCGATTTGTAGACAATTTAGCTTTGATTCTGTATTAAATCAATTCTAGGAAAATTTGGAAGTATATATTTTAGACAGTTTTGAAACAATTTATTCATAATCTTGAAAAAAAATTTTGGAACGGTTTCGGAAACAGTTTTTGGATGTGTTTTTATAATAAATAGTTTTTGAGACAATCACAATTACTTTTTGCAATAACTTTCTACCGATTTTCAGAGAATTTAGATATAAATTTGAACCAAGTTTGTGACAATTTCAGAAATTTTTTGAAAAAAAAACTTCAAATTTTTAAATAACTATTGAATTTTAAGATAACGATTTTGAGACTAGTTTGAAACACTTTTAACTAAATTTTTACACAATCTTGAAACCATGTTAAGATTATTCTAGATTCTGATTTTTAGTTAGAGTCAGTTTCGTGAATATTTTAATTTCGAATTTCGGATCAACTATGAAACAATTTTGTAATAATTCTGAATAAAATGAAAAACTTTTGAAAAAAATTTCAATGAGTTCTGAGTTTTCAGACAATTTTGAAAAAAAAAACGTGTTTAATCCACCTAGCAGTGAGATGATACCTATTTTTATCAATCCGCATGTGTTTTTTGCATGAATATTCTTCGGTGTTTAAGTTTTCATGACATTATTTTAATGACCCTCGTTTTAAGCGACAATTTGAGATTTTAATCACTCATTACTCTGTAATGTCGAAACTGCAAATCGGATCGAATTTGAATCTAGAAGTGTGATAATCGATTAAACATGCCATGATATGTAAGTTCCACTCTAGAGTTTACGGTAATTTAAGGTACTTCCAGAGCCGGTATTCAGGAACCAGCATAACCCAAACCGATTCGTATGGCCATATGACGAATAAATTACAACAGTTTTGAGTTCAACTTTGAAGCTTTTCGGGATTGTCATCTTCTATATCGGTTTGAATTTTAAAAATTCATCATCATGTAATTCGAGAACCGGAAGTCATAATTGGATAAAATAATTAATTTTTGTATATAAGTTCGTTTTAATTAAAATTTTTGTTTCTGAAATTTGATTAGGCTTTTTTTGAGAAAACGATTGAGCTTTGAGAAACGATTTTATACTGGAACCGGAATTCTAAAAGCGGTATGGCCGAAGTCAGATAAATTCACCTGAGTAGCTGTACACTTTACATTTGTTTCAAAACATTTGAAAATCAGTTAAGACATCTTTGAGAGATCATAGCACGAATTAAATTTTTAGGTGCCTTCTGATCGACAACTGAATACCACTAAAACTGAAAAAAGTTAATTTTTTTATCGACTATCCAAATCTGCTAACCCGATAAACCTGATTAAATTATGTGGAATAGACATTTTTATACAATCCCCGAAACCGGAAGTTGGATCTGACTGAAAAGCAAGATGTTTTATAGAACTTTGAAACTTTTCATTTGAATCTTAGATGATTCTTAGATTTCATTTGCATCTTAGATCGGTTCAGCCATCTTCAAGAAAAATGAGTTACACAATTTTGATTTCGTTTCACATATCATCCTGTAGTTCCGAAACCAGAGGTCGGAACCAAACATAATGCAGGAACTTTGTTTGGGAGCATACGACTTTTCGTATGAATCTGAATTTGTAGGAAAGAAATTTTCCGAGAAAATTAATTGAAGTTATTTGTCACACACGCATTTGCTGATCTCGACGAACTGATTCGAATGGTATATGGATGTTATGTTGTTCCAGCATTTATTGCTGTAAGTAGTTTAAAACAAAATAATTAAAAAAAATTCTGCCATCATCTGGTTTATATATGTCATATTCGAACGATTATGTTGCCAAAAACGAGCCGTGCCAAAATCGGTCCGAGGCTAAATGTCATGAAAAAAAATGCTGTACACAATCCTTTTGGTTCTTAGAAACAATTGTATGTAACAGTATAAAAAATCGTGTTTTTCGTTGCTCCCAAGCATTTCTTTATCATACAGCGCTCAAAACTCCTACTGCTGGAATAGGGGGAAAAGTCGCTTACAGAAAAATTTCGATATCTCCGTTAAAAATGGACGGATTTTAACAATCTATGGGTTGTTGGATAGGTATTACCGTGCGGAATCTAAGTCTGAAAACATATTCTGTTTTCAAGGTCAATTGTGACAGATACTGTCAAAAAACTGAAAATTTTGACATAAAACTTTGTATAACTCAAAAAGTAAACATCCGATCTCAAAACCATTCAATAGCGTTTTGGGTGACGGGGAGACCTTTCATTTGCGACTAGTTTGATGAAAATCGGTCCAGCCATCTCTGAGATCTCGACCTCTTAGTTGACAACACACATACGGACACACACACATACACACACACACAGACATTTGCTCAGTTCGTCGAGCTGAATCGATTGGTATATGTCATTCGGCCCTCCGGGCCTCGGAAAAATTTTCGAAAGTTTGAGCGAATTCTATACCTATTTTTTATATATATAAAAATAGGTAAAACGGGACAAATTTTGAACTAGTTTGGATTTTGGTTTAAATCAATTCTGGGAAAAATATGGACTGGAGCAATTTCGGAAATAATATTAAAATAATTTGCCGATTTACAGACGATTTAGATATAAATTTGAATCAATTTCCAGACAATTTCTGAAAAATTTTACATTGTACAGTAACAATCTAGAGACTGTTTTGAAACAGCTGACTAAATTTTTGGACAATTTTGAGATTATTTTTAGTCAATATCGTGAATAGTTTAAAGGAATTTTGGAACAATTCTGAAACAATTTTGAAATAATTTTTAATAAAATGAAAAAAAAAAATTAAATGAATTCTGACAGTTTTCAGACAATTTTGGAAAAAAGCGAGACAACTTTTCAACTATTGTGAAACAATTCAACGTTAACTTTGGAATAAATGTAACACAGTTTTTAGATAATTTTAAACAATTTTGGGGGGGACGGATAGCCCACCTGGGTTCGATTCCATACCCCGCACATAGAGTCAGAAAGTTTTTCTGGCCCGAAAAGGCGGATGACTTTGTGGTTTAAATTTCTTTAATCGAAATAAAAAATTGAGATAGTTTTTGTGAAGTTTTGAGACAGTTTGGATAAATTTAACCTTTGAAGCAATTTTGAAACTAATTTGAAAAAAATTTAGTCAATTTTGAAATAATTCTGATGTCTAAATTTCGCTCGACGAGTTTTTTTTTCACGGATAGACAGGAATAGATTCCTTCATAAAACTTCTGATTTGGCTTGTTATTTAAGAATGAAACACTTTACGAAGTTCATTCAATAGTTACCTAAATTAGCGAAACAAAATGAAGCCCCCTCGACCTTTTCCATGACTGTTAGAAAACAAAAAGTAAAGTCACCTACTAACAAGATTTTCGTTCAATAAGCCTATAAAATTTGTTAAACCGAATTGTGAAATGGAAAATTCACAAAATGGCACATCATTCTGGTTCCGTGTAAGCTGCATTTGTTTTGTCAATGTTAATCAAAGTAGGCGACTATAGCGTGGTCACGTTTGATTTTATGTGCGTACGTGACACACACACACCCCAGTAAGAAATCCAGCAGGCACTTCTTACTGGTGGACTTCTTACCGAAAAGCTTTTTGAATACGTCGCCAACGAGGCTGCCATTTGAAATGGATTTTGTCAAATTCTCGGAAGACAAATGTTGTTAGTTTTCAAACTTAATTGATATTTTACTTTGTCTTCTTCATAAATAGTGTGTGTTTCGGGTAAATTAATTTAAAACTGTGTTATTTATCGCTAGTGTCTATGTGTTTCTACAAGATGAATAATGTTTGTGTGTGTGTGTGTCGTCCCATAAACCCCTTCGATGTTGATTGAAAGTTTTCGCCTTTCTACTTCGCTTCATTCCTATGGTTTTCATTGTATTAGTTTTCGTGTGTGTGTGTAACAAAAAAAAGCAAAAAACCTATAAAAAAATTTAACAATTAACTTTCATCAAGCTCTGTGATTGGCCTTCTGTGACACTGTAAACTGATACAATAACCTTTTCCGGCCCCTCTTACGGACATAGATTAAGATAAGTGCGAATGCCTCAATTCGCGATTAAGACTGTGACTTTTATGATAATTATTTCTGAGCTCATTCTACGACACAGGGGTTTGGAAGCACTGACCGATGGAAGCGTTTGACACGACCACTGTCGATCAGTGTTCCCAGCTCGCTCGTTGTTCAATCAGTATTAGGTTTTTTTTTGCGTCACAGCTAACTTCGATTGTTGTTTTGGAATTTTAGTAGGACTGTTTCCATGGTTTTAACTGAACTGTCAAAACTCGAGTTCATTTGTGGCGTCAGGGTAAACAATCTAATACAGACAAACAATCAAATAAACTCTTTCCTCTCCCGCCCCCCATACTCACTTGAACTCAGCTCCGCTGTGCTGTGATATTTCGGATGATGAGTGCATCTGCTGTGTGTTTGTGCGATCGTGTTTGAGTAAATGTCTCAAAAACAATAGTTACTATTTGGAATTTGTTCAGAACGAGAAGTGTTGGTGTCGAATGAATCTGTGAATATGTTTTTTCTTGGAAAAAATTACAAAAAAAACAATGTGATCTAACAATAATTGGCTGTTCTGTCCCGAAGAAAAATTGTGATTCCGTAGTTTTGTTCTAAACAAAGTCCCCCTGTGATGGTTTTCCTCTAAGGAACGTTGCAATCGTGTCTTATTGTCAGCCAGTCAAATGTCGTACCGGGGTTCGGAATTGATTCCGAATCAAGGGTTTCAACTCCGAATAGACGTCGGAATTCGAATTTGAGTCCGTGTCGATTCGGAACCGATCGGAAAATGACTTGACTGTCAAGTTGAATTCAAATTGACTACCGCGCCTAATATTTTTTCGTTTTTGTATCTTTTAGAGCTCCAATCTTATGTTTTCCATCCTATTCAACCGGTTTTAATTGAATATTTATTAACTGCGAAATAAAATAACTTTTTCTTTCCATATTTAGGCTTGTAATTTATTTCATTGATTGCTTTTAACTGATTATCAGATCTGAAAATCGAAATTCGATTGCAGTGATTTTACAACAAATTCAACTGGGAGTCAATTTGTAAACAACGTTTTGCGAGTGATAATTTCCCCCTTCCAGGCTGTAAATGATAATTTGTGATACATCCAAATATGATTTGGTACTTTTAGATTTGAAGTGATTGAGTGTTGGTTTGAGTGATTGATTTTGCCGGCAAGATTGGTGATGTGTTTGCTATTCTTGATTCGATTTTGTAACCTAGAAATTTCGGACAACATCGCTGTAATTTACTGACTATTCCCCTCGTTTTTGCTTCCTACTTGAACCGTTTTGGGAGTGATAATTTTCCCCTTCCAGGCTGTTTTCGATTTGTGATACGCTCAAATATGGTGTTTGGCATTGTAGGATTTGAAGTGGTTGGTTCAGAGTGAATCACGTGATTTTAAACTGCCTCAAAGGCAAGATTTGTGATGTGTTTAATGTTTAAAATTCGATTTTCCCAAAAAAAAATTTTTCTGCTGCATGGCTGTGATTGACAGCGGGTTGTTATAATTTTTCGAGTGCAGTTTTTAAAATCAAAGTAACAGTTCTTCAATTTATTCTTGTAAATATTCCTTACTGTACTGACGTTTCTTACTTATTCTACAGCTACATAATGCTTGCCAAACAACATTTTTTTGAGTCATTTAGAAATGTTCAACCATTTTTAAGCCATAAAATTCCGGCTATTTCTATAATTTCTTTAACCCGTTCTCTGCTTTTTAGACTATGCCTGTTCTCGGGTTGCTGCGAACTTTGTGATATTCCGTGGAGTTTGAAAAACACCTGTACGAAATCAAAATTTGGCTCTTCAAGCTGTGATTTTACAGAAGAAATAAAAACCCCGGTGATGGCTTTGAGCTTCTCCGTGCGATTGTGATTCAGTTTATCGAAATACAATTTCGGAAACTGTTGAATGTTGAATGTGTTCTGTCTTCCGATTTGTGTGAGATTGATGTTTGATTGAGAGATACTTCGTATTTTCTTTGTTTACAAGCTCTCTGCTCTTCAGCAGATTGGTAATTGGTGAAGGCAGTTCATTTTGCTTTGAACCTTGGTTGTAGTTTTTTTTTCGTTGCAGTTCAAAATATATGTGTCTACAAACAGCTTGCCAAATATAATGTTTTTTTCTTCATATTCTCGTATTCTGCCAAATAGAATTCATTCTGCCAAATTTTTTTCATTAAATTTTACTGGATTGTCTGGTTTGAATGCATGCGTCCGTGGTTTGTGATATCTTCAGCGTTTAAAAAACGCTTCTTCCAAATTAAATTTGATCAAGTAATCGAACAATACAGAGTGATTTGATAGGGTGACAGAAGCCCGGGAAGCGGTTGGCTTTGAGTCGTCCCAGAATTGTGATTGAGTGTTGAAAAATTTGATTTAAAATTACGCATTCGTCGAACTGAGTTTATTTTCGAATGTGATGTGTTGGAATTTTACGGCTTTAACCTTGTTACGGTGGTTCGCCGGGTGTTCAAGTTGTTTGATTGAGAGTTACGCATTTTTTCTCGTTTGCAAGCAAACGATGTTTTTTTTCATTCGAATGCTTGATAACAGTTTATGGTATTTCTTATACTTTTGAATCGGGTCCGGTTAATGCCAAATCAAAAAATATAACCACCAAGTGTTCTGCATCTACAAACAGCTTGCCAGACACTACATTTTTTCAATTCTCGTATTTTTCACAATCGTTTCTTTGTCAAAAATTATTTCTACCGGATCGAATTTTTCATTGAATTTTAATGGGCTTGTATGAATGTGTCCTGGTTTGTGATACTTTCAGCGTTTGAAAAAAGCTCGCTCTAAATTTTTTTTTTTTTTTTTTTTGTTTCAATTATAGAGGCTTTAACATCTTAGGTCATTCGCCTCTTCGGACCAGAAAATCTTTCTGACCCTATGTGCGGGGTTGGGAATCGAACCCAGGCGTGCTGCGTGAAAGGCATCGACTATCCCATCACGCTATACCCGTCCCTCTCTAAATTAAATTTGCTCAAGTGATAAAACAATAAAACCTTCGTGTGATTTGATAGGGTGATAAAAACCGGGAAGTGGTTGGCTTTAAGTCGTCCTGGAACTGTGATTTGAAAATGAAAAAGATGGTTAAGATTTAGCGCATCCGGCGAACTATGAGTTTGTTCTCGGATGTGATGTGATTGGTTGATTGAGAGAAACTTACTTTTCATTGCTTTCAAGCCAAGAGTGTTTTCCGTTGAAATGCTCAACAGCAGGTCGATAAATAGGTGACTTTTCGATTTAGTTCAAAATATAGAGGCAACTCATCTACAAATAGCTTGCCAAATACAAAATTTTTGTTTCTTCAAATTATCGTATTCTTCAAAGTAGATTCTTTCCAAGGTTCGAATTTTCCATTGCATTTTTACTGGACTGTCTGGTTGGTATGAACGTGTACTGGTGATTATCGTGTACTTGTGATATCGTCAGCGTTTGAAAAACGTTCGGCTCAAATTAAATTTGATCAAGTGATGAAACAATACAGTCTTCGTGTGATTTGGACGTGGTGATATAAAACGGGAGGTGTTTGGCTTTGAGTCGTCCCAAAACTGTGATTCCACAATGAAAATTTATGGTTTCGATTCTGCGCATCCGGCGAACTGTGATTTTTGTTTTTTCGAATGTTTTGAGATTTTGTTGTTCGCAAACTTGATACTCTTCAGGTGCTTCCTCAACAGTTTTAAAAACTTAATTCAATCGCTTGTAGTCGCCAAAATTAATCCACTTTCGAATTCAACCTGCTGTCAACTTCATTAGCAATTGACAGCAATTCAAAACAAAAAAGTATTCAAAACTTGATGGGTTTGATGGCGCTAAAAACGAAATCATCAATATTCGTGATAAACTTGAAGATAATTTAGAAGACCTTAGCCTTTTTCTTCTTTATTTTCGCTACTATTCATTACTTCCATATCGAATTTCGGAATTTTTCTACTTCCAAACCATTCTGTGATTACCTGCAAAAGGAATCCGATTACAATAAAAACCAAACAAAACTGTGATAGAAGAATTTGGTTAAAATTTCTGTTTGATTTCATTTTTGGTTAGACAAGTTCTCGAAATTTGAACCAAACTTCCAATTTCAGAGCAAAAATTCCAAACAAATCGTTCAAAACGGTAAAATCAAACCAAATAATTGGCTTATGTACTGTGATAAATGGCAAAATTTGACAGTTCCAAACGGTGAACTAATCTTCGTTTGCATTCCATTTTGTTTGCGTGTGGTTTTCGGTGCGTGTGTGTGTGTGTTTCGAAACTTCTATCGTCGTCTCGTAATTCTCCAGAAACTAGGTAAGATTAGTCCAAAAAACCAAGTGTTTCAAAATTGTACAATACGAATGAAATCAATTTGAAACCATTTTGAAACAGTGTTGCTGGATCTCTTACTGGGTAAATCTAAAATTCAACGGTTACTAAGATCAAACAGTTTGTCGTTTCGTCGTTTGGAAAGGTCTCTCGGGTGATACTAAAGTTAATGGCCTACTGTGATAATCAGACAATTCGTGTAGATTTGAAATGGTTTTGTGTTTGAATTCAGATTTTTTGTGTGTATGTGTGTGTGTGATTTTTTGCTTTGAAATGATAGCTTGCTTTTGTCTCCTGATAAAATCCTTCCAAACGGAACAGTTGCCGTGGTTGACACAGTTTAAATTTTAGAATGTATAATTTCTATTGCTGAAATCAAGAATCTTTCCAAGCCAGTAACCTGAAATAGGGTTGTAAAAATAAACAAGCTAATTTGCCTGCAAATTCTAACAAATCTGCTCCGTCTTTGTTTGTTTGTTTCGAATGAGATACGTTACGAAAGTCCTGAATTCAGTTCTAGATGTAGAATTCAGTTTACGAATCCAGGTTTTAGAACTCAATTCAGGCCCAGAATTAAGTTAGAGGTCCAGATTTAAATTCTAAAATCCAGATCCAGAATTCAATTTTAGAGTCCAGGTGCAGAATTTAGTTCTATAGTCTAAGCCCTCGGGTCTCAGTTTTAGAATCCAAGTCCAAAACCTAGATCCAGAATTCTGGTTCAGAATTCAGTTTTAGAATCTAGAATCAGAATTCAGTTCCAGGTTCAGAATTTGGTTCAATTCTAGGTCCAAGTACTAAAATCCAGATCTAGAATTCAGTTTTAGAATCCAAGCCAGAGCTAATAGAATTTGCTCCAGAATCTCGGTTCAGAATTCAGTTCAAGGTCCAGAATACGATTTAAAAATCCAGGTGAAGAGTTTAGTTCCAAGAATCCAAGCCCAGTACTCAGTCTTAGAATCCAAATCTAAAACCTAGAGCACCAGGACACATGTTCAGAGTTCAGTTTCAAAATTCTGGCTCAGAACTCAGTTCTAAAATGTTGACTCTTAATTCAATTTTAGAATCCAGATAGAAAATTCAGTTTTTTTTTTCTGTTTCAGAATTCAGTTCTAAAATTCAGGCCCAGAACTCAGTTCTAGGTTCCGGGTTCAGTCTCAGAATCCAGATTCAGATCTAGAATCCAAGTCCAGAATTCAATTTTGGAATCCAAGTCCAAAACTTAGCTTCATAATCCTGTTTCAGAATTCAGATCTAAAATCTAGGTCCAGAATTCAAGTCAGACCAGAATTAAATCCCGGTTTGAAATTCAGGTCCATAGCTCAGTTTTAGAATTCAAATCAAGAATTCTGTGGCAGAATCCAGGTCCAGAATACAATTCTAAAGTCCAAGTTCAGATTTTGGCTCCAGATTTCTGTTCTATAATTTCTTCCAGAATTCAATTTTCGGGTTCAGATTTAAGTTCTGAGTCCCGAGTTCAATTCAAAAATCCAAGTCTAGACCTCAGTTCCGGAATACAGCTTCAGAATTCAATTCCAGATCTATAATTCAGTTTTAGGTCCGAAAACATAGTTCAGAATTCATTTTCAGGTCCAGAATTCAAAAAATTTAAAATGCAAGCGCAATATTTAATTTTAGAATCCAAGTTCAGAGTTCAGCTCTAAAATCCACGTCCAGAACTCAGTTCCGGAATTTTAATTAACAATTTAATGCCAGGTTCAGAATTCAGTTGTAGAATTCAGGTTCAGATCTCATTTTCTGTTCCAAAATTTTATTTCCGAAAAACCCTGGTTCAGAATTCAGCTCTAGGTCCAGAATTTAGTATCGAATCTAAGTCCTGAAATCAATTCCACAGTCCAGACTCGAAACTTGGTTCCGTAATACTGTTCTAGGTGCAGGACTCAGTTCTGTTTTAGAATCCAACTCCAGAGCTCAGTACCAGAATCATGGTTCAGAATTCGGTTCTAGGTCCAGACTTTAGTTCATGAGTCCAGGTCAAAAATACTAATCAGAATCCAGTATTCAGTTCTAGAAACCAAGTCCAGAGCTTGGGTGCAGAATCTAGATTTATAATTTAGTTCAGATCCAGAAATCAGCTAAAATCCTTGTCCAGAATGCAGTTTTAGAATTCACGCCCCGAATTTATCTCTAGACTCCTGGCTCAGAATTGAGTTCTGATTCAAAATTCTGGATCAGACCGCAGTTTTAGAATCCAGGTTTCGAATTTTGGTTGCAGAATCCAGGTCCTAAAACCTTAAAACATGGTTCAGAATTTAGTACTAGATCCAGAATTTAGTTCCCGAATCCAAGTCCAGAGCTCGACTTCAAGTCCCGAGGTTTATCTCTAGAATCCTGGTTCAGAATTAAATTCTAGGTTTTGAATTTAGTTCTAAAACTCAGCTCCGGAATCCCCTGATTCAGATTTCAGAAGTCCAGAATTCTGGACCTAGAGCTCAGTTTTAGAATCCAAGTCCCGAATTTTTGTTCCAGAATCCAGATCCTGAAACCGTATAACCTGGTTCAGAATTTAGTACCGAATCTAGGTCCAGGATTCCAGAACTCAATTCTATAATTCAATTCCCGGTCCAGCATTCTGTTGCAGAATCCAGGTTCCTAATCCAGTTCCAGAATTCAGCTATCCTGGAGCTGATTCCTGATCTCAATTTTAGAATCCAACATCTTGGTCCAGAATCCAGGATTGCTCATTCGAGAAAATTTTCTCATCATTGCGAAACTTCGAAGTGATTCTGATTAATCAGTTCTTTTTTTTTAACTGGTAAACTCTTTCCAACAGATAAATGCAATATTTTCTTCCGTTCAACATCGCCGTATTTTGATAATTTATTTTACATTTACATTAAATGAACGGGGTTTTTTTTAATACCAATAAATTAATGTTTATAGAACTGTTTGATATTGATTTCCATTTCAATGCAAGCGTAATTTTATTCATTATCGTTTGTTCCGCCTTTTTGCATGCAAACGTGAAGTGACGCACTATTTAAAGAGATCCACCAATTCCCCATTGTCCCGGGTTGGCGGTTCAATGCATAGGACGCTGGTCTTATAAGCCAGTTGTCGTATGTGCGAGCCCCGACCTGGAAGGATTCTGTACACTAAGAATCGGTTGCGAAGTCTGTTGAAACAGAAAGGCCAAATTCCACAAAAGGAATGGTAATGCCAAGACTTTGCTACCCATTCATTCATATAGCGTCCAAACTGATTTATTGTGCAGTGAGCGGCCTGGCATTTTTTTCGCACTCTCTTTCGCCCCGCCTTATTTATTAGTGTACTAAAATAAAGATGGATCTTTAAAATTTTGGAAGTGAAAATGTGGAAGCTTCCACAATTAACTCAATTATTGAACTACTGAAAACAATTTTCGATACTTGAAAGTGTTAGTTAAGCATGTCAGTTTTATTCGTATTTACATCATCCAACTATGTCTCAGACTTTACCCACCTTGCCTGTTCGTCTTCCCCAGAATACGACAATTTTGGTGCATTTTTAATGCCACAAAGCGCTTCAACGTATGTGGGACTGCGGAACGAAACCAAAATTGAACCTCACTTGAGAAGACGCCAGTGATGGATTTCTTACTGGGATTTGGCTGTGGTTGCTTAAACAAATGTCGCACTTGTTTACAGGCGTTGCCGGTTGATGGGAAATCTCATTTCATTCCCAGCGATTCGCGCGAGGCTTGCTGTGATGTGCGAAGAATATTTTCTAACCCCCGATAGGTTTGCATCGGGATTTTCTTTCCTTTTGGCATTCATTTAGAGGTTTGTGCTAGGGCACATAACCGTTTTTAATATTTTTTTTTTCGTTTCGTATTTGACTCATCAGTGCAGAGCAGTTCAATTTGAACGTTGATTTCGTACACAGATAGAAACATTTTGTGAATTTACATCTTATTTTTCAAGCTCATATTTGAAGCAATAAATTGGATTTTAAGTAACTTCACTGATCTTTATATTCCAGCATATTTTAAAAGTAGAACTAACCGTTAGTTTAAATTTACAGTTTTATTAATTGCATAAACATTGCATTCTAATTGATTTTTACATCGATGATGGTTTTCAATCACATTTTACGTACAACTGATGTCTTTTTCATATTGCTATTAATTTATATGTCATGTAAATTTCACTATTTTTTCAGTGAATCTTTTTCAATTTTACTGTTTATACTACAAAAGAACAATTTTCGTTTTCTAATGATTTTTTAAACTTTCTTTACAACTAAGAAAGGAATTTTATTCCCAAACAAACAAACGAATTTAGTAGAACCGACGTTTCGTCCGGCTTAGCCGACTTCTTCGAGAGCAACAAAACACGTTTTCCATCTGGCTTTGAAATCGGTTCCGTAACGAAAAATCCAAAATCCAAACAAAATGAAATTAAAAAAAAAAACCAAACTAGCCTTGTAAGTGTTATGATCCGCGCTGTTTCCCCGTCGGAGTAAAATGTACGTACTTTTTTGGCTAGGATTCCTAGGATTAACTGAGATAGTTCGGCTTAATTATAGTGTTTATTTTTTTTTGTTCTTTGGTATTGTTCTCGCCCGTTTCCCAACTAGTACTTATATTCTAAGCTAACTATAGGAAAGCGATAAGAGTTCCCCGGTGTGTCGTTGATGTTTTTAGTCTTAAGATTTCGGTTTTCCACGGTTTGTCAGTTTGTCTCTTCTCGATGTCAAGTGTGTTAGGTAAGATTTTTCGTACAACAAGTATTCTAAATTTTTCTAAATTCGGTAAGTGTTCGGCGGTAGGCGAAAGGAAACCAAACTCGTCACTGTGAGAGGTTAACAACAATTACTAAAACAATAATCGTTTTGGGATCGAATCGGGCATTTAGGTATTTAGGAGAGTTGCTCTCGTTAAAAAGCTACTACAACTAATACTACCGCAACTAGGGCGGGGCACGTGCGTGACATTGTGGCAGAATCACACGGTTAAACCCGGACGATTAACATTTTGTACTATTATCATTATTATCATTACTATTATCATAATCTATCATAATTAGAATTTTAGATGCGGACACGCTTTGCGAACTTAGGGTAAGAATTTTCGGGGTGTGTTTTTTTTTTCTAGTACTCCAGTGTAGTCCGCTTGTTCGGTTTGACAGTTTGCACGAAACAAAAAGCAAACAATATTTAGTCCATAGTGTTGTAGCGGGTCGGAGCAGGAAATGGAAACCAACAAAATTTAATCAAGAGAGAAATACATACAATATAGAAAGCGAAGAGAAGAGAAGAGAAGAAAGAGCGAGTTTTTTAAGGGAGCCCTTCCTACCGAGAATACCTCATTAGTGAATTTTCGTTTCATGTTTTTTCTGTTTTATTTTATTAAATAAATTTGAAGGGTTGAAACAGAAGGGGAAGTATCGAGTTTTTATGCAAAAACGTATGTATATCGGAACGCAAGTACACTGAAACTGTAAACAAAATGACAGGCGTCGAAACGTTGGTTCGACAGAGGGAAGGATTTGACACATTTGAGGTCACAATCGTACACAAAAAAAAAACAACGGGAGCATTTACTTTAAACAAAAAAAAAAGGGAAAATATCTACGATATGGATGCAGCATAAATAGAGTAACGAAATAAATAGTTTGTTTTGCTTACGGTTCGTTTGTTTATTTGAGTTTATATCGGGAAGCGAACAGGCGCAAAACCCAAAATCGGATCGTTTTGCGAGATCCAACGATTGTTAACTATTTTTTGTTTTGTTTTTCGGTATCGGTTTGTGACAGTTTAGGTTGGAACCGATGGGAGGCCCGACCGAAAGGGGCTACCGTTTGTGTTTCTACCGAACCGAAAGAGTCGTCGCATTCGTAGTGAAAGTCATCTCATATCGTTCACCCGTCAGTCAGTTTTATTCCCTCTCATTCCTCGATCGCATTTATCCAAAATCCGCCCTCCTTCAAAGAATACATACGATGATGTTTACGATTAGTTTTAGAGTAGATTTTTTTTCTCTATTGTATCCACTTTATCCTCACACAAATAATCACACACAAAACACGCACTCGCAAAAACCCCGGGGGCGCGCGGATTGTGTTTAGTTTTAATTTAACTAAATGTTTAAACTACTTGCAAAAAAAATAAAAATATTATAACAACTAGAGATATGAATTTGAAGAATTAAATTTCATGAAAAATGTTTAAGTGAATAGAAATTAAATACAATAAATATTACTATTATATATGACATAAAATGCATCATCCTTTCATTGAGAGTACAAATTGTTTTTCTTCTTTATTTTTAATTATTATATTATAACAAATAAACAATTACTACTATTGAAAGTGGAAACTATTATTACTTAATGGAAAACTAAATGAAACTCTAAGATAGGATTAATTTTTTTGACCACACCTACTTCCTAACTAATACCAGTTATTGTGCAGATCACAATTTAATGCAAAAGCAACACAAATAAAAAATAGATACACGAAACTGACACAAAACAAAACACATATAAACACAAGAGCACAGAGAAATTTGCAAACATACAAAAATAAAACGAAACGAGAGAGAACAGGAACAGAAGAAGTTGAAGCAACAAAAAAAAAGAACATAAGAAAAGAGAGAACTATTTGTTTTTCTTGGTTATCGCGCGAGAGCACCGGAGCAGAGAGCTAGCTCTCCCGCTCACTCGGTTGCTGCTTGTATCTCTAGTGAAACTAATTTAATCGCATTACACACATATTATATATTATTATTATTATTATTATGAATTATATACAAAAGATCATAGAAAACCGTTTAGTTAATTATATTTAATCCCCCCACCACCTCCCACTCCTTCCCTGTACCCTGTCACCCCCCCACCACGTATCAATTTTGAAGTATAAACATATGAATGCCAACCCAGAACAAAGAAAATTGTTTGAGTGTTTTTTTTTGCACAAAATCTTCGAAATGCAACCCCTTGTCCGTTCCCTCTAAATTCACCTACACTGAGAAAAAACGTCAGTTCCAGCTGGTTCCCATTCGCTTTTTTCGTTTTTCATTTTTTCACTCCGAAGATCCTTGGTTTGTTCGGTTTTGTTAATTGCCTAGCGGAAAAACAAAACAAGCAAGAAACTATACCAATGAAAGCAAGCAGAAGAAGTATAAAGTAGGGAAGTTAATAGCGGCTAGACGGAGAGCAGATACTGTGTACCTTTTTCAGAACAAGAACAAACTAATAAACAAATAATATCTCTTAACGAAAATACAAAAAAAAAAATAATACTAAATACTATTATCTAAATGTGTTTTTTACTATTGTAGCATGGGTAAACTGAGTTTATTGTGACGTTTTGCGGCGAAAACAAAGCAGGCGGCAAATCTGGTTGTTGTTATGTAAAAGAAAGGCAAAAGCTGTTTACGTTTTGGTTTCCTAGCTTTAAACTAATTACATTGTGTTTATCGGTTTTGACACACAGAGACGACGGTTGACAGGCTACCTGACACAAAAAGCAAAAAAAAACTAAACAAAAAAAAAAGATGTGTTTCTTCTGACGTCGCGTCAGTCTCGCACTGACGCCGTACTTACACGGTTAATTTTTTCAACGGCAAACAAATAAAAACAACAACAAAAAAATACCACACTTTGCACAAATTCCATCGGCTGAGCGGTCAACCAAATTCCGTTTCTTCAAACGGAACTACTAGTTTCATTGAAATTTTCGGTACTCAAAGTTCTTGTATCTTTTTTGCTGACAGAAAAAAAACAGCAGCATTTTCAGTTCCGATCATTTTATGTCAAGCAACTTATCTGATCAAAACAAAAAAACAAATGTTCCACTCATTGTCATTATCATCATTATCGTCATTGTCATCATCATTGATCATCACCCATCATCATCTTCACCGTGTGTGTGAATGTCGTCGTACTCTTGAATGCCCAAATCGAGTGAAAATTAGCACGTAAAACCCTCTGACTGCGAGAGTGCAGAAAAAAAGGGGTTTCTACAACTTTTGATTCCCTTAACAGACATTCAAATTACTCACTCCGACTTCTGAAGTGAAAAAGAAACACACAACAAAAACAAAACCAGAAAAAAACATTTACAAATCTAAACAAACTATAAGAAGAATACAACCAGTGTACAACATAGACAAAATAGAAGGTTTTTTATGATAAATTATTGAATTTAACCACTGTTTACACCCAGAGAAAGAGTAATTCAAGATGGCTAACTCCAAGATATCAAGAATGCAAGAACAGAGCTCTATTAGGCAAAGCAAAAAAAAAACGGTAAAACACTCGAAAACAAAATGAACCCCTCAAAAAAAAACCCTAAAATCATCCTCAAACGTTTCAAAATTATGGCTCGAAGATCGCTTAGATCGCAGCAGGCCCCGCCGAACACAACAAAACTTGACAACAAAGTTTTGCGGTGACGTTTAGGGCGCACAGCCTGCTGCCAACAAACCAAATCAAAAAGCGCATCATTAATTTGGACGAGTTTTTGGAAAGCTTTTCCTTCCCCCCCATTCGACAACGAAAACCCGCAATTTTTCGAATTGATTCGATTCGTGGAACGAAAGATCGGAAAAATGAAAAAAAAACACTATTTTAACTGAACCCGATCGGTCATTTAAAGTGGTAGCCAGTGGGGAAAAAAAATGTCTCAATTGGAATAAAATAGGAACCGACATCGGTCTTAACCCCGTAAGTAAAACGAAAATGAAAACCACACTGAACACACATTGGGCAGGAAAGTTAGATTGCGAAAGCGAAACACTTTGTTCGCAAAACAGGCAAAGCAACATGCTAAATGAAAGAATAACCTACACAGATATGGGAAGAAACCAAGAAAAAAAAATTAGAAATATATATGATATACTATTATTAAACTGAGAAAATGAAAAAAAAATAAATATGAAAAAAACTATATGCTATTGAACAATTTTCACACACACAGGACAGACAGACAGAACACACCACAGGAAGAAAAACAAAAATGAAAACAGTGTAAAACCACCACCAACCAAGCTAGCTGGCAGAGAGAGAATGGTGAATATAAAATAATAAAACAAAAAATAAAATAAAATGCAAATGTATAAACCGGAAGCGTTGCCGCCGCTGCCCGGCCCGGTGGAGAAGGGGAGGATTTTGGAGCATTCTTTCGATTACCCGAAGGCTTCGATCCGGTCCGGGCAGATCCGGGGGCGCCAAGGATTTTGTATATGAGTAAAAATTCAACTCTGGTGTTTTATTTTGATCCCCTTTCTTGACGATCCGAACGAGCGCTATTATGATGACATGGCCCCTCTGACCTATAGCAATATTACTGTGTCCCGCAAAGGTAAGTAGGATGATTCGAGAAAAAAGGCTGGTTTTTCTGGCATTCGCGTTAAACATACAGCAGATATTCCACTCTCGAACAACACGTTTTTGTTAGTCTGTTCCATTATAGATACATTATAAAATAAATCTTTTACACTGGAATTTCGATTTATTGTTGTTATGATTAATTGCATATCATTTATTCTAGTAATATTTTGCCGAATTATTTTGTCGTGAATACGACTCACATCACTATGGGGCGCCTTTTCAAAATAAGCCATATGGAAGAATGGGCAGAACTTAATCGTGAATATCTCGACTTGTATTAATGGCAGCAACATAATTCTTTCACTATTTCATCAAAAATATGATCAGGAATTTAGGATAATATTTTGAACTGTGTGAGATAACCACAAACAACTCAAAAATTAGGTTTTCTGAAAATTTTAAAACAATGCGGAAAACTTTATTTTTGCTTGGGTTTTCGCACAAGGACGACGATTTTGAGGTAGTCAGGCACATATCTTCAACTGAACGTTATTAAAGGGGAACCGTGTTCGAAAATCGATAATTTCTTCTTGTGCGTTGGATGAAAGCAGACGTCGGGCGAGAAGACGCATTCAAACAGCGGCATCGGAGAGCGCACCTTCTGCGTGGGTAAAAACCTCAAACGCTTAGGTCGTAGTTCTCATTTGCCTTCCGGTCGTCAAGGCGAGAAGACGCATTAAACCAGTTTCGCATCATTTGGCACTGCGAGCGGATGTGTTGCGGTTTATACGCAAAGCTGGTTTGAACACACAAACAAGAGCGATTGCATCATACAATAGAGCTTCTGGTCGTTTGCATTGGAGAGAAAGAAAACGAAAAATGGACAACGTTATATAAAATCAGCCGTTCTAATGGCTCTAAATGTTATCTAAAGATCTACTAAGATTACTTCTTTGCAAATCGAAAGTAAAAATAATCAGTTTAGTGAAAATCCGAAATAATTTGTTTTGCTTCGTGCACTTTTCGTCGTGCGAAAATCGTTCTAGATAAATGTTCCGAACTGTGCTAAATATCGTAGAGAATTCCACAATTTGGTCCTTCTAAAAGGCAGAAATGAATCCTGTACAGCATCTTGATAGTTTCTTTCAATGAAATATGCAAATCCGAAATGAGATAATCGACGTCAAAAATCGTTGAAAATTTTAGTAGTGAAAAGGGGGAAAGTTTCGCAATTCACACAATCAATCAACTATCAATTCGAATTCAAAAGTGTAAAGAAATCGTGTCAGTTTTATTCGAATTTTCGACATCCAGTTATGTCTCTGACATTACACACCCGTACTTTTTTAGCTGAGATTAATTGCGTCCACTACCAGAGAGCTCCTAATTTAAGCTCTTTGATTTGGGGGAATGTGAAGAGTTTGTTGAAAAAATCTCCTGTTGCGCAAATAAATATTGAAAAAAGGAACATCAACCAATTCCACCATTACATTTCAGTTTCTCACCCCAGCGCAGATTGGAGATTTGGTTTTACCCTGTTCATATAGTCAATGTAACATCACCTGAAGAAGGCGAGGAAGCTTCAGAACTAATTGGCTCAAATGGCACGCTGTTTGTTGGTCCTACAAAATTTAATGCATTTCCTCTTCACATACAACAAATCAAGCACTACTTTAGGCAGAGTTTAAATGAAATTTCTATACAATAAGCGTAATGTTTGAACAAGCATAATATATTTGTATATCTATGTAAGTTAAACGTCAACAGTGTTTTATTAGCCAAATTTAGATATTTAACATCCATTAAAAGGAAATTGTTAAGTTGAAGCTAATATTTATTTTATGATATGATTTTATTATAATATTAGATTGTATAAAATATATGAGAAAGGCAATATAACTTTTTCGTAAAGAAAATATGTGTCGCATTTTTTTATATAAGCGTACATGTTATCCAATTTTGTAAGTAAAACAATCTGGTACCGCGAATAAACAAGCTGGTGAGAAACGAGTGAAAAAATGAATAGCTTCTTCAACAGGGATTGCGTAAACGCTTTTGATGTGGAACACATCTTTATTTTCTATATAGGGGTGCAAATCAGAAACTCAAGGAAAAATACACGTAGCAATGTGGTCAGGTTTTAAACACTTACAGCTCAGTCTATTTTGTAGCAATTATTAATATTATTTCATTATTTGATTGGAAATATTTCTAAGATTCGATTTGAATGTATCAAGCCACGTATTTTCAATTATAAATGATTGAAATTTTGATTAGTAGCGAGCAGTGTCCTATTTTGTCTGCAAAAATCTCCGGCATACCGGATTTCCCTGCCATAGTCGACTGTTTTCAAGGAGTAAGCGATATATCAAAGGGAAAGCATAGCTCTGATTGGTCAATCGATGCAAAAGCGAAGCTGTTGAAAGAACGCGAAGCTATAAATATAAGCAAAATTATATCTAACGTTTCAGTCCTACGTGTAGCATACTAGAGGCAGGTTGTTGCTAGACAGCTAGACAAAAGGTGCTATGAACCGATTTGAAGCTATGATTGGTATGCTCTGATCTTGTGCCATGCAAGATCGGAGAAAATTCCATATTATGTCGTTTCACCTGAGAAATTACAATTAGTAAAGTTTGAGTGCATAAGATGAATTTCTAATTTATATAACATGAACTCGATTGATAATGAGAAAAAGTTTATCGCTTCAACCGAAATCACAGAATGGAAGTGATGGCAAAGAAAAGCTATAAAAATAGCTGCTTGCATACAAAACTTGAACACAAGTTTGGTGAAGAGAAGCTTAAATATCGATATCCGTATCGCAAGCATATACAAACATATAGTTGCATACATTTGGGCTATTGATGTAATTTCGTCGGCTACAAAAAATTTCAAGTAAGCAATTCGCCGGTACGTACGTTGGTTGTAAACAGTAGGTAGTCAACTGGCACACCTCTTTGATTCTGCATGTGTTTATTCGTTTTGACGTAACATAGTTACGTTAGTTCTACTGTTTAAATGATTATCTTTCAACGAGAACTTGAAATTTCGAATATATCTGTAAATTGTTTTAGCTGTAACTTCTTCATTTTTCAAAAGGCACGGATGGGATAGCCATCAATCTGTAGATTTTAATAACAGTTTTAAAATAAAAATTACCAAAAAAATTAAAACCCTGATTTTTTATTTAACTTTTTTGGATTATTTTGTAATTATTGAGAAAAAAATCAAATGTATATATGTATATTTTTTTAGAGTGCCCAATCGATTCCCTACAACTTCTTCCTGAACGACATTTTTGTACAATTAACGGTTTCCGAGTTACAACGATTTGAAAAGGCAATATTTGTGAAATGCAAAAATACATACGCCCTTTTTAAAATCAGTTGAATTCGGATTGATCTCTCCATCGGTTCAAAACTTATGGTTTGTCATACTGAAGCCATGTGCAAAGTTTGATCCAAATCGAAGAAGATCTGCTAAGCATTTCTGGAATTGCTCAATGATCTCCTTTGATCATAAAGAATGTATATGGAAAATTTGAGCCAAATCAAAAATTACAAGAAAAAATCGAATAGCTCTACTGTAGAAGAACGTTAGGTTTTCAGCGAAGTGGTTGGTCGTGTCGTTGACTTTACCCCTTATATTACGTTAAGATAATAAAATATGATCAATGGTCTTCTCGTTACTTGAATCATGAAATGTAATAAAACAAGCATAATAAGAAAAAAAATGATTTCAATAAAGGTGTGATAATTTCCAAACAGACTGACAAAATTTGAATCGACCTTTCAAGTGAGTAATTGAAGCCACAACGAAGATTGATAAATTGTTGGTAGAGGAAATGGTAATTTTTGATGTTATTTCCTTTGTTTTACCTTTTTTTATATATATAAAAAATAGGTATAGAATTCGCTCAAACTTTAGAAAAATTTTCCGAGGCCCGGAGGGCCGAATGTCATATACCAATCGATTCAGCTCGACGAACTGAGCAAATGTCTGTGTGTGTGTGTGTGTGTGTGTGTGTGTGTGTGTGTGTGTGTGTGTGTGTGTGTATGTGTGTTGTCAACTAAGAGGTCGAGATCTCAGAGATGGCTTGACCGATTTTGATCAAACTAGTCGCAAATGAAAGGTCTCCCCGTCACCTAAAACGCTATTGAATGGTTTTGAGATCGGATGTTTACTTTTTGAGTTATACGAAGTTTTATGTCAAAATTTTTAGTTTTTTGACAGTATCTGTCACACTTGAACTGAAAAACAGAATATGTTTCCAGACTTAGATTTCGCACGGTGATACCTATCCAACAAGCCATAGATTGTTAAAATCCATCCATTTTCAATGGAGATATCGACATTTTTGTATAAGCGACTTTTCCCTGTATTCCAGCAGTAGGAGTTTTGAGCGCTATAACATATGATAAAGCAATGCTTGGGAGCAACGTGAAACGCGATATTTTATAATGTTACATCAGGAATCAGGAATCAGAACAAATTGGCTCAAATGGCACGTTCCCCTTGATATTTGGAGATTTGTGCCTTGCCATCAATTTGTTTTTAGCATCATTTTCCCGATATATAAGAGGGAAGGATTGAAAGGAAATGGTAAGGGTTGGACTAGGAGGATGGGAAAAATTGACGACACAAAAACACATAAAAGCAGAAGTAAATTCTGCACCCCTAAGGGATGCTGAACAATCTGCTGAGGATCACATTTAGTGGAAGCAGAAGGAAATTCTGAACCTCTACGAGGTCCCGAACAGTCTGCTGTTAATAAAACCTCCAACCCCCGAGAGGATTTAGAGATCTTACAAAAGCGACACCATTCTGCACTCTCGGAAGAATGCAAAACGACTCGCAGTATGTACGAGCAGAAGTAAATTCGGTACCCCCCAGAGGATGCCAAACAATCTGCCAAACCCTATTTAAGGTTAATACAGAAGGGATTCATTCACTCCAGGAAGAACGATGAACCCTTCTGACTATAGCTCCTTACCACATTGGGTGAGAAACGAGAGAATATCCTTCAATTTTAGCTCCGCATACACAGACTCAACCATGTATGGAGAACCAAAAACCCGGATACGTAGCTGCGTCAATGCGGGACAGTTACATATCAGATGATATGAAGTACCATAATCGCATTCACACAAATCACACGAATAATACTCAGCACGTTGAATAGTAGCCATGTGATAATTGAGTTTGCAATGTCCAGTCAGAGCTCTGACCAGAACACTTCAATGATACTTGGAGAAATGCAGTAGACACTTTGACATTTTCAGATCTAAATCTGGTAGAAATGCTTTGTCTGAGCGCAAGTTTGCAAGTTGCGCCAGTAGCTGGCATGTTTGGATGCAGCCCAAGAACGTATCTTGTGCTTTATCCAACTAGTTGAAAGTGGTAAAGCTGGTTCAGGACCAACGAAATCATTCTCTGCACCAGTTCTAGCCAACTCATCAGCCCATTCATTTCCAGTAATACCAGAATGGCCGGGTACCCATAAGAAGTAAACAGCATTTGAAATGCTGAGGTCTTCAATTTGAGTTCGACATGCGATCACTAGATTCGACCGTGAGTCATTCGAACTGAGTGCTTTTAAGGCTGCCTGACTGTCGGAACAAAAATAAATACGTTTACCACAGATCCTCTGCTGAAATGCCGATTGTACTCCACACAGAATTGCGTAGATTTCTGCTTGGAACACAGTACAGTATCTACCAAGTGAATGAGACTGCTCCAGCCTATTTCACGACAGTAGATACCAGCACCAGCACGACCATTCAACAGAGAACCGTCCGTAAAACAAACTATGTGTTCATCAAGTTGTCGTTCCAGACAACCAGACAATCATTCCTAACGAAGAGGATAGCTCACATTGAATGTTTTAAAAGGAAAACTGCATGTGAGAGTTAGGTCACTAGGAGCGAGTAAATACTCATCCCACGGAACCATTTGAGACCACAAGCGAGTGTGACTGGTAGCATATTCTAATGGGTTACTGTTCCAAAGCCCTGTAACCCTAAGACGGTATGCACAAGATAATGCTTCTTGTTTTAGGAACACATGTAGTGGTTTAATGCACAGTAGCGCCTCTAGAGCAGCAGTAGGAGTTGTCGTGAATGCTCCTGTCATCGCCATTAGGACCATCCTTTGGAGATGATTTAGCTTTGACTGAACTGTCGCGACTTCTCCTTTCTGCCACCATACAAGACATCCATATGCTAAAATTGGTCTAACGATAGTTGTGTAGATCCAATGAATATATCTGGGTTTGAGTCCCCATGATTTTCCAAAAGCTCGTCTGCATTGGCCGAAAGCCATGCAAGCTCTTTTAATCCTGAAATCAATGTGAGCAGACCAATTCAGTTTTGAGTCAAGAATAACCCCGACGTATTTAACTTGATCGACCACAGTGACCCCTGAACCAAAGAACTGCAACGGACGAGCTCCTGTAATTATCCTACGATGAGTGAAAAGCACCATTGATGTTTTGCCCGGATTTACAGATAATCCAAACCTGACAACACCATTGTTCAACAGATCGCAGGGCTTGCTGCATTAAATCAAAGAGAGTGTTAATGCTTATACCGGTCATCAATATATGATAATCGTCGGCAAAACCATAAGTCGGAAATCCAAGGTTATTAAGTTTCCTTAACAAACTATCAGCGACTAGGTTCCATAAAAGTGGGGATAGTACACCACCTTGAGGACACCCACAGACACTCAGCTTTCTAATCTCTGGCCTGCCGAATCGATGATCAAAGAAGTTGATTGCTAAGCATTGCGTGTATCCAGTAAGGGAAAAACCCAAGATATTCCGTTCACGACTGCAATGTTTAACCTCCAGCAGCCATTCAGCCATCGGCACGGAAATACACCTTGACTTAGGAGTTCCTATTTTTGTGGCCTTTTACGACATGGAATAGGAAACCAGTGGATCAATTCTTGGTAAAAAATAATTCCGCCGGATGCCACACGGCTTACCTGTTTGGTGGACTTATACCACCGGTACAGGTGGACCGTAGCGTTATTCTTAGCAGTTGGGAAACCGCTACCGACACTACACGGCTATCTAGGCTGCTCAGAGAGGGAAGTTAACATTGATGGTCAACTTCCATGACTTCCAGACTTAGATTTCGCACGGTGATACCTATCCAACAAGCCATAGATTGTTAAAATCCATCCATTTTCAATGGAGATATCGACATTTTTGTATAAGCGACTTTTCCCTGTATTCCAGCAGTAGGAGTTTTGAGCGCTATAACATATGATAAAGCAATGCTTGGGAGCAACGTGAAACGCGATATTTTATAATGTTACATACAATTGTTTCTAAGTACCAAAAAGACTGTGTACAGCATCTTTTTTATGAAATTTTGCCTCGGACCGATTTTAGCACGGTTCATTTTTGGCAACATAATCTTTCGAATATGGCATATGTAAACCAGATGATATCAGCATTTTCGAGTTGAAAGTAATTCCATAATTATATTGATTTAAATTAGTTACAGCAATAAATGCTGGAAGAACATTACTTCCATATACCATACGACTCAGTTCGTCGAGATCAGCAAATGCATGTGTGACAAATAACTTCACTCAATTTTCTCGGAGATGGCTAAACCGTTTTCTACAAACTCAGACTCATATGAAAAGTAGTATACTCTCAAACAAGTTTCCTGAATTACGTTTGGATCCGACTTCTGATTGCGGAACCACAGGATGCTATGTGAAACAAAATTAAAATATTGCAATTCGTTTTTCTGGTAGAAGGCTGATCCGATCTAAGATTCAAATGAGAGGTCTTAAAATCCTACAAAACATCTTACTTTTTAGTCAGATCCGACTTCTGGTTTAAGAGATACAGGGTGATTAGTATAAAAATGTTCATTTCACATAAATTAATCAGGTTTATCGGATTTGCAGATTTGGATAGTCGATTACCAAATGAATTTATTTCAGTTTAAGCGGTATTCCTTCTTGGATTCGGAATATACCCCCAAATTTTAATTCGCACTACAAATTGTCAAAGATGTCTACACACTCCTCAGGTGAATTGAACTGATTTCGGTTACACCGATTTTAGAACTCCGGTTCCAGTATCGAATCGTTTCTCAAAGCTCAATCATTTTCTCAAAAAGGCCAAATCGAACTTCAAAAACAAAAATTCAAATTAAAGGACTTAAGGTCCCATGCAAAATTGGTGAATTTTATCCGATTCTGGATGATGATGAGTTTTTAAAGTTCATACCGATATGTAAGATGTAAATTATTTGGCGTATTAATGTATGGTCATTCGAATCATTTTGGGTTATGCTAGTTCCTGAATACCGGCTCTGGTAGTACCATAAATAATGACGAAAAACTCTAAAGTGGAACTTACTTCGACATCTCATGGAATGTTCAATCGATTGTCACTCGTTAAGATTAAAATTCGATACGATTTGCAGTTTCGACATTACAGGGTAATGAGAGATTAAAATCTCAATTTGCCGTTTAAAACGACGATAATTAAAATAATGTCATGAGAACTAAAACACCCAAGAATATCCATGCAAAAAACATATGCGGATTGATAAAAAAAAGGTATCATCTCACTGCTAGGTGGATTAATCACGTTTTTTAATTTAAAATGTCTGAATTTATGCTGCAGATTGCTACAACTGCTGAGTAGCGTGGCAGTTCAACATGAACTGCTATGCACTGATGAGTCAAAGACGAAACATAGAATGAAAATATTTAAGCAAAGTCTTGGCATTACATTCCTTTTGTGGAATTTGACCTTTCTGTTTGAACAGACTTCGCAGCCGATTCTTAGTGTACAGAATCATTGCATGGCTAGTACTATGGATCCTACTGACACTAAGAATCCTTCCAGATCGGGGCTCGAACATACGACAACTGGCTTGTAAGACCAGCGTCCTATGCTTTGAACCACCAACCCAATATTTAAACTGATTCCAAATTCAGAAAATGAGAACCAGAACATTCTAACAGACCACCATTCCACTGTGTTGCCACCCCCCATCCCACGCTTGGCAAGGCACTCAAATTGTCATTCCAACCATGCAATTACTGAATAACGAGTGGAGCTAATTCGATTGGCACCGTCTTCAGCATTCGGTCAATGAGGTGAGATTAGCTCAAACCGAACTGACACGGACGGCATCGTCATCACTGCCGTCGTCGTTGTCGTCGTCGTCATCACTAGGAACATTATCAGTTTTGCAAAGTGGCTATTAATTTCCGGTTCGGCACGCATACACCGAACTGAAATTACCGTCTTTATCTCTCGCCAGGATTGCCTGACATCGCCATGATTACCGCCATTTGGGATAGTGCGTCGAGGCGATGCCGGTGCATGATGCGGGTGACAACGTCCTCCCGTAAGTGTCGATCCTAATGAAAATTATCATAATTACATCAATTGCGCGTTACACTGACTGACTGACTGACTGCCTGGCCGACTGCCTGCCTGGCATCAGCAGACTGAAGGTGGGGGTTGATTTAAGACGAGAGGATATTGGCTTGTCATGACGTAATGAGAATTTTTTTTTCTTCGTTGTTTTCGACTCTAATTGTTATGAGGTGCTCTTGAGCGAAATGCTTTCTTTATTCGTCATTAGATGTTAGTAGCTTGAGAATTGTCATAATTGAATTGGTTTTCAGCTGACTAGAATCGATCTGGGACTTGTGCTTGTTCGACAAATTCAATTAGGCCCATTTCAATTCTAATTAAATTGCATAAAAAACGTGAAAACAACGCAAATAACAAGTTCTTTTTCGATAATCAAATCAACTGTCAGCGGTAATTAGAATAATTAAAAGTTGACTTTACGTGCCCCGTTCGCAGTGCGGTAATCCAAGGATTCCGGATTCAAACGAAAACAGCGCCTAAATCTACACTCGAGCTCTCGAAGCAGCTAGAAGACTAACGTAATTAGACCAAATGTAATCAAGTTTTCCTTATCTCGGAGTAGTCCCTCGCTGATCGAAGTAGGCTGTCTGTCAGGCGGACGTTTAATTATCATCTCGACTAATCCCGGCCAGTCCATCCGGCGTTTTCCTCACTGGGGACTAATTAACCGGGAACGGTGGCAAAAATGCAGCAGCCACTTCCTGTGAGTCCCGGTCCGTGGGATTAGCTTGCTTTGCTGGTTGAAGATATTTATTGCAAATCGGGATTGTCGAATGCGAGGCCATTCTCATTAGGGTGAAAGCGTCGCACTACGCCATTATTGCCAAGAGTTATGGGCCATTTTGGATTAAAATCGCATAAAAATTAGTCCCTGCTCGGCTGGTTTGCTGTTGTTATGTTGCAGTTTTTTTTCGAATGTTCAAATCATTTTTCGTGTGGTCACGCCCGAGAGCTTCTTTTTCCCGTTGTTGGTTGTCGGATCGTTCCGGATCAAGTGCGACGCCCAGTGCAAAAGTACCGTTATCGTGCCAGATAGAACGACGTGGGACGTAACATAATGGGCTTCCTGTGCCCTCGTCAAACCGACACTGGCTTGTTTCGGCTGGAATTGGCCACCAAACCAAACACAGGTGCACAGGTTGGATCGGGGTGCGGACGAATCGGACCCCAAAATAGCACTTCATTAAAAATCATGATGCAATTCTGATGTATCCGCAACGGTTCCGTGCGTTTTTCGGGGGTTCTCACTGTTGGCATATTCAGTGCAACATAAACCTCTTTCGGTGCATCCAACAATTGTATGTTGGCCCGTTCCGGTCGGGCGGCTCTCTCTTGGTAGACAGCGTAATTAATAGTATAATTCGAAACTGTTCATCCAACCCGTACGATCTGTGCTGGTCGGTTTCACGAGTCCAAAAAGTATGGAATTTCATTATCTTAATGAGAAACAAATGAATCTATATTCGATTACAAACACTAGAACACCGAACACATCGATTCGGAAACAAAAGGATAAGCTGGACCAACAGTCGTCAATTATTAACAAATTAATCAAAATGACGCAACTATCATAGAAGCCATGTATTTGCCAGACTACCAATACACATACAGATACACACGGTTCCACATGTTCACCAGTTCCTACACCCGGACGGCGGCATACCCCCGGGGGCAGAAGTGGCAGCTCGTTTGTTTAACTTCGGCCGACACATGTTTACGACGACCGTTGTTTAATCATAATAATAATTTTCGATTAATTCAAATGACGGCGCCAAATGTTGACACTGCGACTGTAGGATAAAATAGAACAAAAAAAAATACGTGCACACATACACAGTCATCGAAATCTACCTATTAGTTTGAATGACACATTAATCCTCAATGCAGTCGAATTAATTTTCACTGTAAAACAGCACTTGCCTGATGTCCAGTGGAACTTTTTATTTTCGGCATTTATCGTAGACGGCCATGATCGAAAATGGAGGAAAATTAAAACAAAATTCAGAATATTTTGAACACGATGCATGATGAAATGTTGTTTATATTCCTCGTTTCGTCTTCGACCCGTCAAGGGGCTGGGGTCCACTGGGAGATTGATAGTACCTTATTATCTCCCTCCGGACAGTACCAGCCTAGATGCCGTGTGGAATCCGGCGGACAAAAATGAGCCAAGAATAGATCCACTGGGTTTCTGCTTCCATGTCGTAAAAGGCGACAATTGCGGGAGTTTTTTTCCCTTTCAGCTATCAATTTTTTTCAATGTTTCACATCTGATTACTCCATTTTACTAAATTATCTCTTCATTCAACTCCATTCAACTTATCAATTTCCGGTTAGCTTCGGAGAAAGTATGTTTTCTTCTTCCATGTCAGTGCATGTCTTTCAAGATTATAAGTTGAATGATAAAAATACACTATTGTGCCAATCCATTATTATTACAAAGTTAATAACAGAAATAACTTATATCGGCATATTTCATAAATAGTAATAGTGTTTGTTTGATAAATAAATTTAATTCTCGGTAGCCGGCTGCCTAGATAAACCAATATAACCAATTGATAATTTTAATAAATATTAAAAATAATGAAGCGGAAATAATAAACAATCAAGTCGCGCGTGAAATCTCTTTATCTTTATTTGGTGATTTAAAATTATTTTATAACAACTGTTTAGAATATGTCAAGAATATGTTTATTTTGTATCACGTAATTTCATTTATAAAAACCCTTCTTAATCCACCTAGTGGTGTGATAATTCCTTTCTTTTCTTTTAATAACAGTCTCATGAAAATATATTTCATACTTTTATTAAATAATTTCGGATACTAATTCTGACACCAATTGATTCAGGTTGATTCGAGTAGTTCACAAAATGCATGCTTCAGTGTTTATGTCACACAGTCAGCATCATTTTTCCAAACTAGTGCTTGACATTTGCGTTGCCTATTTGTATGAGAACAGTGATGCTAATCTAGAAAAAGTAAGGGTGTGGAATGTCAGACATAACTGGATGTCGTGAATACGAATAAAACTGACACTCTTTCTTTATACTTTCGAATATCAATTAGTTGATCGATTGTGTTCATTGTGCAAGCTTTCCTCTTTTTCACTACTACTTGAAACGATACTCCTAAACTAAAGTACAGATTAGTTACATTAATCATTCTGACACTCAATTAAATATTACGAAATATATAGTATAGTTCTTAATGATAAAATAATGGTGGTTCTGAAAGGAACCTTTCATTAATGGCTTCTAAGTCGGTGCTATGCATTTTATATAGCAAATCAGCAGAAAGTTCTATTACAAACTACAAGTGCTTGAAAAATAGGCCGTATACAGTATAGTGAAGAAAATTTCGCATAATTCTTTGGGTATACAATTATTGTTCTAAATAGAACTATACAGAATTTTTATGTCAATCATTTCAGTGAAAAATTTCAGTGAAAAAAGTTATCAAAAATGCCGTACGAGATAAATTTCTGGCATTCAGAAGGGCCAAATTGTGTAATTCTCTAAGAAATTAAACACTGTTGCGAATTTTGCACTGCGAAAATTGCACAAAGCTTATCAAATTATCCTGAAAACTGGCTCTGTGACCTGAGCGTTTCACGCAGGTTCTGAATTCTAAACCCATATTCCGGAAAAAGGCTCTGAAGCTTGAAGACGATTTCTCGCCAGGACTACCAAAATGGGTTGCATAGAGTACAGTAAAATGTCACATAATTCTTTGGGAGTATTATTATGATTCTAAAAAGAATCAAACAGAAGAATTCTGGAATGAGAAACTGGACCTGAGTTCAAGAACTAAATTTAAAACTAAGAGCAGACTCAGAGTCTAGGCTTGAAGACCGGAAAGCGAATGAGAGTTGCTACCTGAGCGTTTGAGGTTTTAACCACGCAGAAGGTGCACTCTCCGAAGCTGCTGGTTGAATTAATCATTTTCACGACGTCCGCTTCCATCCAACGCACAAGAAGAAATGATAGATTTTCGACCACGGCTCCCCTTTTATTCGCAGTCAGTTGAAGATATGTGCCTGACTACCTCAAAATCGTCGTCTTTGCGCGAAAAAGCCAAGCAAAAGTAAAGAGTTTTCCGCTTTGTATTCAAAGTTTGAGGAAACTTAATATTTGAGTTGTTTATGGTTATCTCACACTGTTCAAAATATTATCCTTAATTCCTGATCATATTGTTGATGAAATGGTGAAAGAATTATGTTGCTGCCTTAAATACAAGTCGACATATTCACGATTAAGTTCTGCCCATTCTTCCATATGGCTAATTTTAAAAAGGCCCCTCGTAGTCAAGGGTTACAAGAAATTTTCGAAATCGAACAAAAATTTTTGATGCCAAAGGTCTTAGAATTACATGAAACATCGAGATTTAGTGCCATCGCAAAAAAAATTTTTTTATTGATTTTCTGGGACGTAGAAAAAATATCAAAATCTCAGAAAGTCGATTTTTTCAAAAAAAAATTTTTTTGATAACACTAACACGACGTTTCATGCAATTTTAAGATTTTTGACATCAAACAAAATTTTCGATTTCGGAAATTTCATGTACTCCAACCGCCCCCCTATGGTGCTTTTTAAAGATCGAAAATTTCCAAACTTTTACCGCTGGGCAGCACCCCTTACCCATGACCCTGATTTAGCTCAAACTTTGCATGAGCACAAGAGCTTTACGAAAATAGAGGTGATTCAAAAATGTTGGCACCCTTATACATATATATATATATATATATATATATATATATATATATATATATATATATATATATATATATATATATATATATATATATATATATATATATATATATATATATATATATATATATATATATATATATATATATATATATATATATATATAAATATATATTTATATATATATTATATATATATATATATATATATATATATATATATATATATATATATATATATATATATATATATATATATATATATATATATATATATATATATAGCGGTAATAATCAACGTGTTTTTTTTTGGTTACGTAACTTATACCATCGTATCTCCGGAACCAGAAGTCGCAGTTATTTGATCAATGACAGTAGCTTTCCAACGAGCCTAAGTTTGTTAAAATCGGTTCAGTCATCTTAGAGAAAATTGAGCGGTAAAAATATCTTCAAATAATGCACACACACACACACACACACACACACACACACACACACACACACACACACAAAAGCCCTTTTCTATCGCCAGTAACAATTCGATGAAAAACTGATTTTTTTAGGTGCCTTTTACGCAAAATTTCACAAATATTTTTTCGGGTTTCCATCCATCTTGCATTCTATGCATGTGGCATCCATTTTCCACACTTTTGAACCTTTCCCATATCTTTTGAACGATCAGAAACACCCCTAGCTTTTAAACGATTAGGAAATGTTCATTATCGAAACATTTGTATCTTAATGCTCACTTCATGCCGGTACACCTGGTTGAAAGACACCGAGATATCGGTAATTTGGCTTACAATTGCCCTGAAAGGTCTTTCGACTCATTATGTTAACTATAAAAACATTAGTAAAAGAGATATTCACCCCTAGAAGCCTTTTTCAAATTTTAAACAAGGATAATAATTTGAATTTCATCAACCGGAAAACCTAATGTGATGCGAATGCGACATGCAAGATATGGCAGTTGATTTGCTGAATATTAGTAAAAACCATTTCGGAACTTCAGCAAACGTTCATTTGATTACAGAGTTCGTTACATCATTTTTTTTTTGTTACAATGAGGCTCTACCCTTGAGGTCATTTGCCTTTTCGAGTCAGAATTGTTCACCCTATATACAGGGCTTGAATGGAATAGAACCACTTTTGAATCATACTTAGCTTTCAGCTCAAACCAATCGAAGTGTGTCATGTGCAAACTAAAACTGTCAAAGACCAAACAAGAAAATCAGACTTTCGAAGAATATTTTCAACTGAATAAGACATTTTTAACAACACGTTTCAAGAATATACAATTGCAATGCAGGAAATTGTGTTTATCTTTTATTTAGTGAATATTATTACCATGACATTAGGATTTAAAATTACCGTTTAGAAACAAAAGGTATTTCGATTCATTTCGTGAATCTTTGCGATCTACGAAAGTGAGCTCAGAAACGTAACGTGATACGTGTCTTTCGTGTAAAACCAATTTTAAAACTGTAGAATACTGAACAAATGCACTCGGAACAATTACAAACAAACAGTTAAAAACATTTACTCGATGTCATCATCGCTATCGAGAATTATCTTAAAGGAAAACGGTTGAAAAACATATCCCAATCCTTCGTAGAATTTACTCATGAATTCAACCCTGTGTGAAGAAAAACATTTTAAGTAAAAAAAATTACCGTAATCGGAATAGTATTTCGCTTACCAGTGGAGACGCAAAGTGTGCAGGAACGCCGACAGACCTTCCATCATCACGAGAATGGCCAACGTGAAGAAAGCCCAAGCCGCAAACACAAAGTAAACCATGACTGCACCCTTGTAGGAGTCTTGCTTCAGTCCAATCGAAAGTACCATGTTCCAAAGCACTTCCGAAAGTTCTGGAAAAGAAAAATTGACAGTTAGTTCCGAACACCTGTCACCTGTCCGTGAAGTAAGTGAACTACTTACGAGCATGGGCAAGTGAAAGAGCCCACAGACGAAGATAGGACGCGGTGTGCGACACGGTACTCAACACATATTCGATCGTGTGAATCGCTTGGTGGATGAAAATTTCGCTCATTGGTTCTTCATCGTGGTCACCGTGCACCGCCGATTTGTTTGATTCGTCATTCGTTTCAGGTGATCCATTTACGGTGCCATTTTGGGTATGTTTCTTCAGCTGGTTCTTCCGGGTGTACATGATGTAAAATGGCTTCCCCAGCAGCATCCATGGAATGCAGATGACGGCAATACAGACGAATGTGAGCTGCAGCGATGACTGACTTGGGAACATAAACTCGTCACAACCGTGCAGGGGTTGGCCCTTCTTGAACAGCATCATGTTGATGAACATGATCAGAACCGACGGAGCGCATCCGGGTGTGTGCGGTTGGAAGTCCGTTTTGGCAGTGTACTGAACCCATTTCAGGAACATCATGAACACCATATAGGCAAACAGCAGAACCAGGAATATTATCTGCGGTAGAAATTCCAGCACGATGCTGATTCGTCTCTTGAAAAAGTTGTAATTAACTACGCTCATACAGACTCCAAATATCATGTGCAGTACTCCGAAAATAATGGACAATTTCATTTTGTATGAATTTAAGAAAATGATTTTATTGCTGGCCAACTGCCAAACGGGATCCAATCCGATCGGGTAAACTTCGGTTCCTAAATCGACGGAACTCGGGTTCAAAGTTAGTTCCTTGTTTTTCATCACCGTAGAAACATTATAATTGATACTCCACGAACTTCCGAAAAGGTTCATCGATTTGGAAAACACATCGTTGTACATGAAACCGTTGTACATGGAAAACAAACCCATCAGGAAGATGATGTACCGACCACCGAAGAAAATGTTCCATATTTCGTTGTTGGACTTTTTGGCACCCAACTTTTTCTCGCCGTTTACCATCCAAAATCCAAACAATGTCATAATCAATCCATGACCCAAATCACCAAACATAATACCGAACAGAAACGGAAAAGTGATGATCGTATACAGAGCCGGGTTTGCCTCGCGGTACGAAGCAATTCCGTAAGCATCGATCAAATTCTGAAAACCTCTCGTAAATTTGTTAGTTCGGTTGAACGTCGGAGGAGCCTCGTTCGTTCCGATGACATTCAAAAATGAAGGAATGGTACTGCCAACGACAGCCGACCCATCCGAAAGGGCTTTCTGTACGAGCGGAAGATCCAACACCGAAACCCAACATTCCCCGATCAGACACTTTTTGGTCACATCCATGTTGAACAGATTCATCGTGTGGTAGATGGCCTTCATCTTCTTCACCATGACCCTCCAGCGCGGTAGTTCCTTCGCAACCGTTGACAGTACCCGAGACCGATGATCCTGGGTTTGATTCAAAACCATGTTCAAATCTTCCAGTCGGATGCGAACCCCCTTCACCATTTCGTCCCGTTCATCCGCAGCACTAGGGCACGGATACAGCGAGGCGTGGTAGCCGGCGCATACTTTCTTAATTCTAGCTTTCAGCTGTTCGCCTTGAAAGAAAGCAGCGAATACGGTTTTGTAAATGTTGGTACCCTATGACGAACGAAAACAAATTAACATTTAACACAAAGGATCCCGGTTGAACCCACTTACCGTGGCCGGATCTTCGAGGGGAGTTTCCAGTTCGACTTGGCGCAAGTAAACATTTCCACGGGAAACTCTCCACAGCATCCGTTCGAAGCCCGGAACCTTTTCCCGTTGGATGACACCGGCCACAAAGGCTAGATGACTTCCCGTTCGAGCGGTCGGTGTATCATCGACTATCAAATTATTTCTGGTGGCGTCCGGGTTGTTGGCGGAAACTTCCTGATCGAAGAAAAATCCATTGGTCCGCTCCAGCACATTCTTCAGCTCCGTCAGCTCCAGGTAGTTGGACTTTAGATTGACGGCATTCTGCGACAGTTCCATGATTTCATTCTCCGTCTTCTCCAGATGAGCCTCCAGATCGATGATCTCACGTGGATTCGGAGCCTGCGGTAGGTCTTCGTAAATGTCCGCCACCTTGATGTTATCCTTTTTCACCTCGGCATTCACGTAGCGCAGTTTCCGTTCCATCTCATCGCAGCGACGAACCTCACTTACGAACTTCCGCTGGAACGCGTTGACATCCGTGTTCAACTGTGAAAAAAGGTCGGGATCATCATCTCGATCGACTGTATAATAATGGCTACTCACGTCACGAAACTGAACCGCTCCGATCTCACCCAATGCTGACACGGACGTGTAGGCAGCTTCCGGTTGGATGAACATCTGGCACAAGGCCATCTCCTCACTTCGGAACATTGATCCCATCTTGCTGGATCGTGTCGGAAGCCTTTCTGTATCCGAAAAGAAAAAAAAAGGTGAAGGAATTGATGGGCGATCGTTATGATAAAGTTGAACTCCAGTTTTGATTCTAAATAATCGCACCGTTTTCGACTTTCGAGCTACTTTCTAGCCAATGTTCACAACAACCACATCCGTTTAGGTTTCTTCGTTTTGTGCAAATAATACTACAAAGGGACAGACATTTTAGTACCACCGGACAATTTATTTCTGAATTGAAAAAGTAGACAGACTTGTGTTCTAAAATATGGTAAAAAATGAAATAAGAAGTAACAAAAACGTTACTTTACCTCTTAGTTGAACAAACTTTTGAATAAACATTTAAAAATATTTTTTCATATTTTTTTTCGAATCGAAACTAAAATTCGAAATAGAATATGGACTTAGGAACGTCACACATATTCTAACACACAATTAATTAAGGCGGGGCTAAAGAAAGTAAAAAAAGTTGCCAGGTCGCAAATTTAAGTTAATACTGACACTAGCTTCTTTGGATCGGTTTTTGGATGTACAATAAATTTAAATGAATGCAAAAATTCTGTAGCACGGTACGAACAGAACCATTGTTGCAGCTGAGTGAAAAGGCTCTCTTCAAATACTACGTCACTACTCGTTTGCAATCGATGTGGAGGGACTAATGAGAGCCAAAAAATAAATACTTAGCCTTAGCGCTGTCTAAGATTTCGATGAACGAACACTAGGGTGCCAATGCTTAGGTTTATGTCTAATTTATTTAAGCGGCAGTGCTCAAAAGTTCAAGCTCTTCAAAAAAAAGTTATCATGAAAGATTTGAGCTCAATCGGATATGGATATGGGTAAGTTCCCATGAAATTTCCGAAATCGAAAAAAAATGTTTGAGGCCAAATGTGTTAGAATTGAACGAAACGTCGGGATCTAGTTTCATCTCGAAAAAAAAAACCATGCAAAATATCTTAGAGTTGCGATATCCCATATCCGATTCAGCTCAAATTTTTCATAGGAACTTTCTTTGAGGTGCTTAAACTTTTGAGCACTGCCGCTTACCGAAATTAGACATGACCCTAAAATGGTGGCACTCTAATGAACATGGCCTCGAACTTGCACTTGGATTCGTACATGGACTTGAACTGCGACTTGGATGTGAACTCGGATCTGGTTTTCAAACTTGGATTTGAACCTGGACTTTCAACTAGGACTTGGGTATTGAACTTGGATTTGAAATAAGACTTTCAAATTGGATTTAGATTGGGACTTGAAGCTGAATTTGAAATTTTAACCTTCAACTTGGATTTGAGTTTTCAACATGAACTAGGATTTGCACTTGAACGTGGATTTGGACTTGAACTGAGGTTTGGACTAGGAATTGCACATTCATTTGGACTGGGTCTAGGACTTTGACTAAGCCTTGGACAGGGACTCAGACTAGGACTCGGAAGTGGATTCGAAATCTTAACATGGACTTGAACTTTCAACTTGGACTTCTAACATTAACTGAGACTTGAATTAGGACTGCGACTTTGAGCTTGACTCTGAGTTTTAACGTGGACTTCGAATTTTAACTTGAACATGAACTTTCAACTTTCAACTTTAAACTAAGATTTTCAGCTAGGGTATGGACTTGGACTTGCAGTTGAACGTGGATTTGGACTGGGATTTGGAGTTGTACTTGGACATGGACTTAGACTAGTATTTGGGTGTCTTTAAACATGGAATTGTAATTACAAATTTAAGTACCAAGCCAAGCTCACTTCCAAATTAGACTTAGACTCTCAACTTGAATTTGAATCGGACTGGGTCTAGGACTTGGACTGAGCCTTGGACTGGGACTTAGACTAGGACTTGGTAGTGAACTCGGAACCTTAACATGGATTTGAACTAAAACTTTCAATTTGGGTATGGCACTTCAATTTGAATTTGGACTGAGACTTGGATGTAAACTCGGTCCTGATTTTTAAACTTGGAATTTTAACTCCAAATTAAAAGACCAAGTCAAGTTCACTTCCAACTGGGACATAGATTTTCAGCTTAGGTTTGGATCTGGACTGGGTTTAGGACTTGGACTTTTAACATGAACTTGAACTGAGACTTTCAACTTGGATTCGGACTGCGACTTTGAGCTAGACTTGGAATTTTAACATGGACTTGAATTTTCAACTTGAACTTGAACTAAGACTTTTAACTTGGATATGGACTTACAGTTGAACGTGGATTTGGACTGGAACTTAAATGTCAACTCGGACTTGATCTTTAAACTTGGAGTTTTAACTCCAAGTTAAAAGATCAAGTCAAGTTCACTTCCAACTTCAACGTGGAATTTGGATTTGAACTTGGACTTGGTCTATTACTTAGACTTGTACAGAGCCTTGGACTTGGACTAGAACTTGGACTAGGACTGAGCCCTGGAGTTGTACTTGGACTGACACTAAGACTTGGAATTTCACCTTCAAGTTAATTTTTTTACGATTTTCAACGATATCAAACCAGCTAGAGATTATGAGAGGGGAAGGAATATGAAATTATAGAGCCATAGTACTCAAGGAAGAGCAAGGATGTGAAGATAAAATGCGGATAAGTGAGGGTCATTTAAGTAAGCAGAAGGATAGTAAATGGCAAACGATCTTTGCCTTTACTTTCTGACATATCAGAGACTCGGATGATTCGTATCGCTAAGATGCCTAAGTTCGACTCCTCTGGTAGAAGGTAAAAGTTTAGATACGAGAAGCCTTCTGCTTACTAAAATGACCCTTGTCACGCCTCACTTTGCCGCACTTTACCTTCACATCCTTGCTCTTCCTTGAGTACTATGGCTCTATAATTTCATATTCTCTCCCCTCTCATAATCTCTAGCTGGTTTGATATCGTTAAAAACCGTAAAAAGTAAAAATTACTGACTGACCAGAAGTCATAAATAAAAAAGTAAAAGCTTCAAGTTAAAGTTCACTTCCACTTGGCTGTAGACTTTCAACTTGGATTTGAACCAGGTCTAGGATTTGGACTTGAACTGTGACTGAGCCTTGGATTTGAACTAGGTCTTGGTCATGGACTCGAATTTAAATTTACCCCCGGCCTCAAATTTGAATTAGGGCTTGGACTAGAATTTCGACCTAACAACACTAGGACCTTGAATTTACCTTAGACTCCAAATTTACTTTAGGCTTGTCCAAATTCGGCCGTAGACTCAAATTTGGAATTTAAGTTTGAAATAGGACTCAGACTTGGATTTAGAATTGGACTTGAGCTGGTATTGTAATATAAATTTCGACTCAGATTAACATTTGGGCTTGGACTTGGACTGCAATTTAATTTTGGGATAGAACTCACACTTGCATTTGGGCTTGGATTTCGACTTGTGTTTAAATTTGGGATAGCACTTGGTTTTGGGGTTGGACTCGGACATTGATTCAAATTTGGACTTGAGTTTCAGTTTGGGATTGGGACTCGGACTTGAACTTCAACTTGGGCTAGGATTTGGATTTGATCTTTGAAGGAAAATTCTGAATTAGAGTTGTATAACTTGAATTTAAATCTACACTTCGCCTTAAATTGGAATTTTGGCTTGCACTAGGACTTGGGTTTGCCTTAAACTCGTACTAGGACTTGGAAATGGGATTGGACTCAAGTTTGAAATTGAAATTGAACTGAGATTAAAATTTTGAAAGAATATGAATTTGGGATTCTACCCGGACTTGGACTTGGGCTCAACCTTGAGTGTTGGCTTGAACTTGAGTTTAAATTTGGTATCGGATTCGGACTTGAACTTGCACTAGGATTTATACTTGGACTCAGACTTAGATTTGGAGTTAAGCATGAATTCTAATTTAGGATCGGACTTGGTATTGAATTTAAACTTGGACTTGGATTTAAATTTGGGCTCGGACTCGGACCTCAATTAAGACTTGCTCTAGAATTTGACGATGAACTCGTACTGGGATTTAGACTTGAATTTGAATTCTAATTGGAATTTTAATACATTCTGAGATCAGATTTCAATTTGGGCTTGGACTTGGATAAAGAATTTGAGTTTGAACTGTAGCATGGATGTCGATACGGCTTTGGACTTGGATTTAGTTTTAGACTTTGATTCGAAGTTGGCTTGAACATTGATTCAAATTTGTGCAGGACTTTAAACTCAGACTTGAACTTTAAATATTATGAACTTGCAATTCTAACTGGGAATTTCACTTGGATTTGACCTTGGACTAGGACTTAGATTAACACTTGGACTTTGTCTCAGACTTGGAGTTAAATTACAACTTGAACTTAGATTTATATTCGGAATTTTTCTTAGAGTTAGATTTCAACTTCAACTTGGATTAGGACTTGAACTCGACTAGAACTTCAATTTGAAGATGGATTTAGACTTGGACTTGTATTAGAGCTAAGATTTGGACTTGGAGTTCGGTCTAGATTTGGATTTGGACTGTAAAATGGCCATCCCAAGTGAAGATTGGTCAACTACGGTGAACACTCTATCTCTGAATGTACGTTCTACTATTGATTTTATCACCTCATATTTCATAAGCCGTCTCCACGTTCTGTAGTTTATCTGCACCCTGTCTGTTTCAACAGAGTTCGCAGCCGACTCGTAGGTATTCAAGGACTATTGCATGGCCAGTGTTGTGATCCTATTAACAATAAGAAGTTAGGACTCGAACATACGACACTGATAGATCAGCACCTTATGCGTTGAACTACCGACCTGGGCATTCAATATAAACATTTATGAAAATAAAGTACCACCGGAGCTCTTCTTATACTGTTATGAGTTATGCCCAAAGTAAAGGATCTTGCAGAATTGTTTTTTTTTTTTGATAATTACAACAGCAGGTCGAATGTAAGGCCAATCTCATAAGTTTTTATTTATGAGCTTTTAAACTTCAGTACATTCAAATAAATACAGTAAAAAGGATAGAAACGCTACGCTAAACGCTTAAATTCCGAAGGGCTTTGAAAATATCTTGATTAAGTTCTAGTTAGTACGCCAAAACTTTGAGTATTAACCGCCATAACAACAACAGCTGGATTCCAATATGGATTTTTTTTCCGATGATAAAATGAAGTCAAACGACAATTTTCGAATTGCGTGATGAAGAATAAACTGTACGTTCCTGTTCATCATTTTAAAAACGACGATGATTTACAGAGCCAAGAAGGATTTCATTTGGTATGAAGAATTATTAGAAATATTGAAGAAAACAAATCGTACAATCCGAGGTTGACATTCTATGCGAGCTTATGATTATTTTGAATTTGATAACAGTTGGAATAAATCAAAGCTTTTATAAAACATAGATCTTCTTGGAGCGATAAGCTGCTATGCTTAGGATGGCGATTATCGGTTCAGCCGTTCCAGAGCTATGCAGAAGTATTTGAACAAATGATTTTTCCTAAATCTAATGTGTCATACCAAAAAATGGCTTGATGAGTGTTATCCATACTCTGCACCGGGCGAATCAACAATTCGTAAGTGGTTTGCAAAATTTCGTACTGGTCATAGAGCACCGAAGACGATGAACGCAGTGGACGTCCAAAAGAGGCTGTTACCGATGAAAACGTGAAAAACACCACAAAATGATTTTCAATTACCGTAAAGTTAAGTTGATCGAGATAGCTGACACCCTAAAGATATCAAAGGAACGTGTTGAACATATTATTCACGAATATTTGGATATGAGAAAGCTTTGTGCAAAATGGGTGCCGCGTGAGCTCACAATCGATCAAAAACAACAACGAATTGATGATTCTGAGCAGTGTGAAATTGAACGAATTGGGGTTCGAATTGCTCCCTCATCCACCGTATTCTCCAGATTTGGCCCCCAGTGACTTTTTCCTGTTCTCAGACCTCAAGAGAATGCTCGCGGATAGAAAATTTAGAAGCAATGAAGAGGTAATCGCTGAAACTGAGGCCTATTTTGAGGCAAAGGACAAATCGTACTACAAAAATGGTTTCGAAAAGTTGGAAGATCGCTATAATCGCTGTATCGCCTCTGATGGCAATTATGTTGAATAATAAAAACGAATTTTGGCAAAAAGATGTGTGTTTCTATTGAACGATACGAACTTTTCAGCCGAACTGTTATAATCAGTACTGAAATACGTCTCCATGAAAGTTAAATAAAAAATCTCTTCATCCACATTTCTCCGAATAAAATTGCATCCGAGGTTGAAGCTCTATGCGAGCATTTGAATATTTTGAATTTGATAACAGCCGGAATTATTCAAAGCTTCTATAAAACATAGATCTTCTCGGAGCGATAGGCTACTGCTGCTTAGGTTGGCGATTACCGGTTCAACCATTCCAGAGCTATGCAGAAGTATTTGAACAAATGCTTTTTCCTAAATCTAATGTGTCAAGTTTGTGCGTGTAGTATAACTATCATTGTAATGAAATTACTTGCTCTAATGCTATGATAAAAAATAAACAATTGATTTAATTGGAACATTCAACATACAAATGTATCGAAAAATGCTTATAAATATCGCTCCCAACAACAGTGATTTAGCCCGTAGTAGAAAATTAGTTTGTGACGTAGAATCGGCCTCCATTGCGCTGGAGGCAACACAAGCGCACTATTTGAGCCTTGAATTCCATGTACGCTGCTGTACGTTGCTACCGAAGTGCTAACTACACTAAACACTGATCATATGACGTTTCATTAGCACTAGCTTGTTAGCATCACCTGTTTTGCCTGTTGAAGTTAAACCAAATTTCTAAAATATTGTATCAATATTGTTGGCTAGTGGAGTGCTGAAAAATGATTGATAACTGAAATGTTGGTTCCAACATAATTCATCGGTACAAAACCAGTCCCTCGGCAGTTTTGTACTTTATAATCACATCCAAGTGTGCGCTGACTTGTGGGTCTGCCTACAGGCAGTGAAGTTAAGCTGGCGGCAGCTCAACTGACTGTCAGTTTATGTCAAGGCTGCTGGCAATGGTTTGAAAGTTCAGCCTGCATGACATTTTAATTTAGCTCGGAAATCTTTTGAATAAACTAATCTGTTGAAAAGCGAATAATAGAAAGAACGAAAAGCAACACGCAATATTTCCTAGCTGGCTGGCAACAACCTTCTCCGGCAAGACACACATGATCAGTTCTCAGTTAGCATTGTGTGTGCCTCCAAGTGCAAAACAAGCATCTGAGACTATGATGATCGGTTGGTTATCCCCCGACGCCGTTCAGTCATCCACGTGATGATATTCTAGTGTAGGCACGGAAACAAACAAACAAACAAATCTATTCTTACCTTCAATTTCACAGTTCTTCGCAGGAAACAGTCGATCAGATCCTTTTGGTTGTTAGTTCACTTCGCTCGCTCAGAATGCTCCTGAGATGTTTTTTCCTCGAATGGTTACTCACAACTAACTAACCAAGCACTAGAGCTAATGTACGGACAGTCGGTCGGTCGGTCGGCTTTCGGATCTCGTAACTTGATAAGCAGCATATCACTGAACCGATCTACGGTCCGGATGATTGGTTACTGCTGCTGTTGCTGCTGCTGCCTCTCAACAGCTCCGAATGGTAAATGGCTTCGATGCGATCGAGACACAATAGCGTCATTTCACAAAACCGTCCCGCCACCTGGTGAAGTAAACAATTTCTGTGGTCACCTGGTTCGCGACAATAACTCAGATCCAACCAACAACCAACGATCACGCTCCGTCCGATTTGTGAATGATGACGATAATGAAAGCTAATTTGGCATTAGATTCTCTCCTCTGATTTTTTTTCTTTCTCTCTCTCTCTGCTCGTACTTAACTCGTCACACGCATATGCGATCGTTATTGCCATCACTGGTGCGCGATGAGGATGATGATGATCATTTCTTCCAGCCGGCAAAGAAATGGTCACTGCGATCGGCAGGGTTACCAATTAGCCAGATTTGGGTTTCGATCTAGCCAAATTCTTCAGTGGCTGCATCCAGACTCTTTCTGTGCGGAAGAGAAATCGTGATTTAGTTTGATTATTTTAAACAACATTTCGGTATTACAATCACAATTATTGAGTTATTGAACAGATTTCGTACTTAAATTAGAAGATTTTTCAAAACCAAATATACTGGCAACCCTTGTGGTCAGAGTTAATTTTTGTGGTGCCCAATTACTTACACACAGGCATGTAATTTTTTTATCGTCTCTGTGCTGAACAATTCAATCTTAGTTGGTACGAACAATAACCGAATGTGTCACATGGTTCTAGTTTTACCGTTTTTTCAGTCGCCATTGCTTGACTGGACAAATATTCATCGTATGCCCGCCATCACTGGGGCTTTACGTTAGTCAGTGCGTTATTGCCTTCGAAGTAACCAAATCATACTGATAAAGGAGGGTCAAGAGCTCGTGTTTACATTGAATCATTTTTGAATGTTTGAAATATAAACATATAAATTTGTAAACACTCTTCTTAAAATGCAAGTTGACATTTCTTAGTTCAGGAGGAGATCGCAGTAGGCGAGTATAAGGCTCCCATCAAAATGCATGAATATAATTTTAATATTAAAATTCTTTGCGGAAAGTTTTGCTCATTTAGAAGTTGGTTAACGTAACTGAAAGTTTGCTGGTATGCCAAAACATAGGCGATGGTTTTAATGGTTAACATTTTAATGGAAATTAAAGCCTATTGTGAGTAATAGCCTCAATATATGAGCAATTCCAGAAATGCTTAGCAGATCATCAGACTCAACCTTCTCCGATTTGGATGAAACTTTGCGCATGGCTTCAGTATGGCAAACCATAAGTTTTGAACCGATGGAGAGGTCAATCCGACTCACGACTGATTTTTAAAAAGGGTGTATGTATTTTTGCATTTCACAAAAATTGCCTTTTTAAAATCGTTGTAACTCGGAAACCGTTAATTGTACAAAAATGGCGTTCAGGAAGAAGTTGTAGGGAATCGATCGGGCACTCTAAAAATAATATACACTGAAAAAAACATTTGATTTTTTTTCTCAATAATTTAAAAATAAACCAAAAAAATTAAATAAAAAAAATTAGGGTTTCGATTTTTTTTTTGATAATCAGATTGCTGATTTTTAATAAAATCATGAGTCACAAGTTTTTCGCAAAAATATGCTGCAAATTCTTCTACTGGTTTGACAAATTTCTCCAGATCACATCTGTCAGTAGAAACCCATTGTTCAAATCTTATCTCAGTAAAATCACGTTCCTCGAAATTGTCTAAAACGCTTCTCTCCAGATCTTGTGTCGCTGGACAACTTTTGCATTCACGGAGGTTGCAGGATCTTTTTGATGAGTCACATAATAGCTTTTTCAAATAATAATTCTTATTATCATACTTGAAATATTGTTCAACATCATGAATCATTCTCATGGATTGTGCAAACACATATGTTATGTGAACCAGAACTTCGAAGCAACTTGCAGTGTTTTGGTCTTAATGCTGCAAATGTACTAAATCCAATATTTCGATCTGGAAATTCCTCCTTAAAACCCAAATAATTTTCTTTCAATGATGAAAAAAGCAATCGTTTTTGTTTGCGTTCACACTTACCATTCATTTTGACTGTCATGCAATCTCTTGATCCCGGCATTACTCTGCTGACGTCATCGTTTCGTTCCTGCTGCGCCTTGTTTGTTTCTTGGCTTTTTTTCGTCCGTTGATTCTCTTGCCTCCGACACAATGTATTTGTTCGCCTTGAATTGGGTGGCTATTTTCTTTTTTGACCACGAGTTTGGCAAGACTGACAACAAACGCACTTTTTCATTCCTAGTACAATCAGGTTTAGCAAACTGCTCTATCATTTTAGTAATCACTTCATCCAACTCTGCTGCTTTCATTCTGAGTAATTCTGGATCTTCTTCATCCGCCAAGAACCCGAATGTTTGCTTTTTATACCTATTGAAATATCCAAATATTTTTCTCGAGGATAATTAACATTCCGGGTTTTTTTCGTTGATATCGGAGACACGTTGATTTCTGCGATGCCTTTGTTGAAGAGTTCAATGTTGTGTGCTCTTGAATACTCCGCCGCGTCTTCTGCTTCAGAATATGCTGAGTTGATTGAAGCTGCTGAAGGTACTTCCTCTAAATCGTATTGCGATGTGGATGCTTGTGGTTCCGTTGTTGACTTGACCCTTCTGTTTCCGACGTATGACTTTCCTTATAAGCCCGCCTACGACAGCGATCACAAATGCTTAACGTGGTATTCAATTTAACCTTGCACTTCTGAGCTTCTAATTTTCCAATTATGGTTTCTGTTAATTGGAAAAATTTCCCGGAACACACAAAACCAGGAAAAGGTTCACAACACTTTGGGAGAACTATATTGTAGTATTATAACTGTTTCGAAAGAGATTTGTTATAAACTGATATCTGTCCTACGATGCATAGCTATTTATATGTGAAACAGGTAGTCAACTGGCACACCTCTTTGATTCTACATGTGTTTATTCGTTGTGACGCAGTTACGTTAGTTCTACTATTTAAATGATTATCTTTCAACGAGAACTTGAAATTTCGAACATACGTGTAAATTGTTTTAGCTGTAACTCCTTCATTTTTCAAAAGGCACGGATGGGATAGCCATCAATCTGTAGGTTTTAATAAGAGCTTTAAAATAAAAATTATCAAAAAAACGAAACCCTGATTTTTTTTTAAATTTATTTTTTTTGGTTCATTTTCAGTGTATATTTTTTTTTGAGTGACCAATCGATTCCCTACAACTTCTTCCTGAACGCCATTTTTGTACAATTAACGGTTTCCAAGTTAAAAAAAAAAATTTGACGAAGGTAATTTTCGTGATATACAAAAATACATACGCCCTTTTTAAAAATCAGTCGTGAGTCGGATTGACCTCTCCATCGGTTCAAAACTTATGGTTTGCCATACTGAAGCCATGTGCAAAGTTTCATCAAAATCGGAGAAGGTCGATTCTGATCTTGTCAAGTTTTCGTCTACTCATTCCTGGAAAAGCTCATATACTTTATTCTCAGCAGTTGCCTTCGAAAGCTACACAAGAAAAAATAATTTTTACAGGTGACCTAATCCCTTATACGATGCAATTCATAATTTGTCGAATGACGAAAAATTTCATTTTTAATGACTTAATGCTGGATTAGCTAAAAATGAATTAGCATGGTTTCGACTGTAGTTTGCATTCGGCTAGCAAGTGCGACTGTGTGAAATATACACCATTTACCGTTTTTGCGTCTGTGGCTCAGTCGGTTAACGGACGACCTTTGTGATCCAATGATTCTCGGCTCAAGTCGCGGCGGTCGCGATCAGTATTTTTTTGTCGTAAATACGACTTACTTTACTATGGGGCGCCTTTTCAAAATTTACTCTGTACAAGAATGGGTTGAACTTAATCATGAATATCTCTTGTTGTACCATTAATTTTTTCTACATACTATCGAAAATGTGATGAGCAATTTGTGATGAAATTTTCAATAGTAAGTAATAAAAACCAATGACTCAAAATCATGATTTTTTTAAATGTTTGGTATCAAAAAGTATCAAAGAGAAAAACCCATAACGCTTTTTTTTTGCTTGGATGACAGTTTTGATGCAGTGAACGGAATTGTATTCACGTAATCAGAACTAATTGGCTCAAGTGGCACGTTCTCCAAGTTATATGGAGATTTATGCCTTACCGTGGCTTCTCATCATTTTCCTGATAGGAAGGGATGGACAAAAGGAACATGAAAGGGAAATGTGAAGAAACTGCACAAAATAAAAAGAAATATATCGTTCTTCATCCACGAACGAATGGTAAACGATCTACAGGTGCCAAAAAACACATTTGATAAAACCTCCAACCCCCGAGAGAATTTGAAGATTTTACAAAAGCTTTCCTGGAAGAATACAGAACGATTCGCAATATGTATGAACAGAAGTAAATTCGGAACTTCATAAGGAATGCCACACAATCTGCTAAAACTTTTCAGGGTAGAAACACAAGGGATTAATTCACTCCAGAAAGAACGATAAACTCCTTTGACTTTTGTTCCTTACCATATTGGGTGAGAAACAATAGAATATCCTTTAATTTTAGCCCACCATGCACAGATTTAATCACATATGGAAAACCAAAAACCCGGATACGTGATTGCGTCAATGCGGGACAGTTACATATCAGATGCTATGAAGTACCGTAATCGCATTTACACAAATCTCAAAAATAATACTCAGCACGTTGAATAGAAGTCACGTGATGATTGAGTTTGCAATGTCCAATCTTAGCTCTGACCAGAACCCTGCAATGATGCTTAGAAAAATACAATTTAACAATTTAAAATTTTAAAATTTAAATCTGGTACAAATACATTAGTCTGAGCACAAGTTTGCAAGCTGTGCCAGTAGCTGGCATGTTTGGATGCTGCCCTAGAACGAATCCTGAGCTCCATCCAACTAATTGACCGTGATAAAGCTGGATCTTTGATTCGTGATACCAGCTCTGGCCAACTCGTCCAAGACAGTTGATCCACCCGAATTCACAACGGTGGGTTAAATCCCAACTGCATCATTCAGCCCGGGTTGGCGGTTCAATGCATAGGGTACTGGTCTTACAAACCAGTTGTCGTATGTTCGAGCCCCGACCAGGAAGGATTCGTAGTGTCAGTGGGGTCGTAGCACCAGCCATGCAATGGTTCTGTACACTCTGAATCGGTTGCGAGGTCTGTTGAAACAGAAGGTCAAATTCCACTACAGGAATGTAATACCAAGGCTTTTATCATTCATCTTATGAGGTCCTGTCTCGAAGGAGGTTACATCATACCGCATTTGGAATTCAAATATTTGAGTGAATTACGTAGCCATCTCAACAAGCCTTACCAAAAGTGTTTTGCTTTGCAGAACCAACAAACGACCCATGATCAGCAGTGTTCTAGAGAGAAAAGATAGGTTATGTAGAATATCACACTAACTAACTGATGAACTAAAACTATAAACAACAAATTATTGTATGAGAGCGAATAAATAGAAATGAATTAACTATTGATGGCTTTAGCTCAACTGGAATTCATATAATATGAAGAATACGAAGCCATCGTTCGGCGAAGACCGGTTATACGGCAAATATATTTTCTGTCTGTCTATGGTTTCAATTATTCAATCTAACTGTGACACGTAGTTTTGAGCCCCCTAGGACAAAGCACACAAATGTTTCGTTTAGGCTCTTGCAATCATTCAGTCATCGACACGGAAATACACATTGACTTGCGAGCTCACGTTTTAGTAGCCTTTTACGACATGGAACAGGAAACCAGTGGATCAATTCTTGGTTGAAATAATTCCGCGGGATGCCACATGGCATACCTGTTTGGTGGACGGGTGTTATTCTCAACCCTTCCGAGAACCAACACTACAAGACTATCTAGGCTGCTCAGAAAGGAAAGTTGACATTGAAGATCAATTCCCATTCGTGGCCGTCTGAATTTTGCCTTAGGAAGAATGTGAATCTCAAATAAGCTGTTTGATTTCAAATGTTGTTGTTTTTGTCTCTCACACAAGAAGTACATCCAAAACCAGAAATGACTCAAAAAGTTAATTTTAGGCGATTACTCAACGAAAAGTCAGACTGAAAATATTACTGGAAAAATCAAACGAAACGAAAATAACGAAATCCAAAAACTAGCGTCACAAGTTCTCAGAGACCGTTATATATCTGCAACCTTCTGTAATCCGTGGGAATCGTTCTGCCAACTGAACTACTATGGATGTTATGAAACATAGCTCAGATGACTAAGTAGAGAAGAACGTGGTAGCTTGGTACATGTGAAGACTGTGCATGGCCGATGTGGTTTATTTCGATCCGATTCCGCACGCAAAAACTTATCGAGCTTTGCTTCTACCAATCGAATCTCTCTTCAATTCTTCGGCTGAGCTATAATATGTGAGATTTTGTTGTGTCTCTATAAGAATTTGCTCTATTTTTCTTACCCAATGTTTGTTCGAAAGGAATATGACTTAACATTTATTTTCTATCGTGTAGAATTGGGGAGAAAATTATATTTTGTACCATTTTTATTTATTGAATCTCAAGTTAACAACAAAAATGATAAATCTATTAACCGAGAATTTTCTACATTTTTTTTTCAATTTAGTAGAACAAATAATATGTTTAAAATGGGCATTCGACGAAAAGTTTGGGAATCACTGCTCTAGATTATTAAACTTTTTATCCAATACTTTTTGAATTACATACACAACCGCCAGCGGTCACGTGTCCTACTTGAAGGACATCCGAAAAAAAAAATCATCGTAATTTTTTGTTGTGCCACCAAACATCTAACAAAAATAGGACAATAAGCTTCTGGACAAAATAGGACAAAGTACTTTTCTGTGCCCTTGCTTACATTCTTGACACTACATACAATTATTAACAACAATTTCGTCTGTTCTAAATTACAATTTGCGTTTGACACCCTCTTGTTTGGTCTTGTAGAAGGATGGATGGCATGGTTTTCCGTACTTCTTTGTGTCTATGTCACATATCTCACCCGCAAACTTGTATGCAAATTAGCGTATCATTGTGATGCCAACCGGGCGCGTGAGATCTCCGGGAATTACCCGTGTGTGTGGTGGCAGGATAACAAACGTTCGTTCGATCCACTGCATGTAATTCCACATAAATAAATTATTAGCTGCCAAAGTCTGCAATTGAACCGCAAACGGCGGTCGGCTACCTACATCGGAACCCCGAGCTGCAAACCAAAACCAGAGCGAATGCAAATTTTTCCTTTTTTTTTGTTGTTGTTGTTGTTGTTGGCTGGTTCCGTCTTCCAGGACAACAGCCGCGTGTGTAGAACCTCATAATTCAATTGCAGGTCACGCATTAAATTGAGGATCGAAGCGGCAGCCCTTCGCTGTTTTGCATACGAGTCGCGAAATTGGCGCAAAATTGGAAACTTTCAAAAGGGACATGTGTGCCGCAGGCCGTGCTGTGACAACAAAGCCAAACCGTGCACACCGAAGGAGCAGAAGGAGATTTTTGTGATAAAAACCTAATAAATACAACATAAAAAAAATAAGCAAAAGTCCGGATTTAGTGAACTGTCGGATGGCAGAATGGCGGAAAAGCCGCTTCATCATCAAAGCAAACAGTAATTAGGTTTGTACTTTGGTCGTACGGTAGGAAGGGCCGAGCGTGCTTCACCCTTCTTCACAGCATCGCAGTAGGCTTATTGGAGAGAGCGGAATACGTATGCTGCTTGTACACACACACGGGGTTCCGGTCACGAAGGCATATCGCGCTCAAATACGTGGCACATTTTGCTTACGAGATGAAGCGGTAATGTGATTATTACCGGTCCGGTGACGATATGGCAGTTGTTGTTTTTTTTTGCCTGGATGAGGATACCGCTATCCCTTCATGTTACTGTTGCTTCAAATAAAAACGTATGGCAAAGTGACGCTCAAAGTATGGAAAACGTTTTAAACCCGGCGGAAGGTGTAAAGCCACCTTGAAGCAGTTACAGTTTGATGAACGACGACATACGACCAACTCGATTTTAGAACAGGAATCGATGGCGAAACAAGCTCAAAACTGAATTATTTAAATCCATTGCAGGACATACCGAGGGCCGTAAATTTGACAAACGACTCCCCAAGGAGATGAACTCAGACAGCAGTTCATCGAAATGACCTGTGCTAGTAGTAGAGTCTGGTTTGATGCGGCCACCGACTAATCTCTGAGTTGGCAGTAGACAACAACTAAATAAACTACTCACAATGGGCTGCTGCTCGAACTTCGAACGTTATTATTTATTGCGTTTTGATGGCCGGGAATAACGAGAAGCAAAATAAAATCGGAAATGTGAAAGAATAAGCACATAAATAATACTTGAAATAAAGTACGGCATAATCGTTCCGACATTGCCAGACTCGGAACAAATCACCCAATGATAGCGCTAGCTGGAAGATTTGCGATGAATAAATAACTATAAACTGTACCTTCCATTCGTTTCCGATTCTGTGTCCAACACCCACAAACAATCACACACACAGACGTAGGACCTTAGCTGGAGGTCGTTCAGATCGCCGTGGCTTGGATGCGGGCCTCGGTAAGCGAATGAACGGTTTATAGTGATTTTAACTCCGTGGTAGAAAATAGTGCACAGATAGTAGAAGCCTTCGAGAGATAGATAGAAAAAGAGAGAGAGAAAGAGGACATGTTTATCCCACGAGGATCATAACAATAACTCATAACGAACTAGGTGGGATGCTACGGGTTCTCCACCGGGGTTAAGCTAGTCGTTGCTGATTGTTGCTGACCTATACGAATATATCTTGGCACAAGTTGAAAAACTGCTTCAGAACGGGTTTGGGATGCTGTACGTGTCAAACATCTTTGCAAAAATATTTCCAGATATTCCAAACAATATAAGTTAGAGAAACTTTTTTGGTTTTTATTTTTTAATAATGGCAGCAACTACCAAACTGAATCTGTATTTCGATCGAATTTGATTGTATCGATTGTAAGCCCCTACTCTCAGTGACCGTATTTTTCGATGACCAATCCATCGATGGAGGTAATGGATTTGCGCCAAAGACGAGGAATCGTTCAAATCTGCGACTCAACAATTTACCAGAAGCAAACATTCAGACTGTAGTAAGTCTGAATATTACAAAAAGGGATAGTCAGACTTACTACATTGTATTAAAATTGTGGTAAGTCTAAAAATTGTAAAAGAGTTCAAACACTTTTTTCGATTTAATTTTCAACACGAGTTATCCTGTGCTTTAATAAAAACCGCTTATGTAAATAAAATGGAGCTGAAAATTACCTTTCGTCAAACAGCCCATGAGCCCTCCTTGGACCATAACATGGCTTTGCGAACGGGTTCACAATGCTTGGCAGCGTAAACATCGTCGTTGGTATAGCTCTGAAAAACTACGAATGGCCAAAAGTTCCAGTGAAAACTATCTTAAGGAGTGTATCGAAAAGTAGTAAAACATATTTTGACATCAGTTTTCGATATATTGTAGAAAAATTACATTTTTATGCATTTCACTGATTATATTGAAGAAAATTCTAGTTTCTGTGAAACGCTCGCACTTTGGACTTGACATTCTTCATTAAATTCTGCACAGTTACTTTTGTGACTTTCCTGGTGGCAGCTGACCAGTTTTTTTTAACTCCTGCATGTTTTGGGACACTGTACCTTCCTTCCGAAAGTGCCGCTTGACAATTGCTCAATACCTTTCAATTGGCCGAAGATCCGGGCGATTCGGTGGGTTGATGTCCTTTTACACGAATTGTACATAATATTTTGACAACCACTGTAGAACGGAGTTGGCGTAGTGGGCTGAAGCCAAATCCAGCCAGAAGGGAGGAGCCTTATTTTTTTCTGTACAGTGGCAGCATTCTCTTCTTCGAACATTCTTCCTCGTACACCTTGGCGTTAATTGTGCCCTTCGTGAAGAAAATCGACGACCGCAAACCATAGGTACAAATTGCTTGCCAGACCAATACCTTCTGCCCAAACTTTTCCATCGCCACCGTGGTGTCAGCGTCGTCCAGGTCCTGGTACACCGATTTCGTATAATATTGCGGTCCGGGCAGGGCTCGAGAGTCTTCCTTGGCGTAGGTTTCGTCGTCGATCAGGATGCATCCGTCTTTATTCACAGTTTTCGCGCTCTCGTTTTGGTCTGAACTTACTGTACCAGGGACTTTTTCGGCACCTTCTGTTTCCTGCACGTTTCCAGTGAATTCCCAACTTTGATCCGTTGAATCATCCCGATGCTGGTGTTGAACTGCTTGGCCAAATCCCGCGTCGACGCCGATGGGGTTTTCCTGATGTACTCAACAAATTTTAAGTCCCGGCCGGGCTGGCTGGGACCCGTTTTCCTACCGGAACGGGGCAAATCCTTCGTGTAAAGGGTCTTACCGAACTTCTCGATAATAGTTTTGACACTGGTGTGGTACACTTTCACCCGTTTTGCAATTTCGTTGTACGTGACACCACTTTCTAAGCACCAAGTGTGCAGAATTTTCTTTCGCGTTTCCGGATCAATTCGACTCATCATTGAAACGATAAACCGTACCTAAACCAATCGATTGCGCACCTGTTATTGACATGTAAACAAACATGTCACCGCAAAACACGACACAAAATAAAGCCATTTCAGAATAATAACTATTTGAATGTTGCTAACTACTTATCGATACACTCCTTATATTGAACGCGGGGTTATACAAAGCCTACATTATGGGGGTAATTTCTTTGAATAAGGAAACTGATTAACCATTCATTATCCTTACTGATGTGCAACTCTCTGCAAGCCCATGAGGTTATTGCTCTTGCCGACTACCGAGAACGCTTATAGAAATTTTATCGGGTTATGTGTTAATACGCGATTTTCGACAATTGGTGTACGAAACGATTAATTTTCGAAATTTGTAATACTCCGAGCATCGGCAATTCTGTCCATTAGTTATATAAGTAATTTTTCGCATTTTGCTATGCAATACTATAACACAGTGATTCACAGAGCCACTGGTGGGCTTCGCTAGTTTAAATAATCTTTCTGAGATAGGCCCTGAGTAAATAATGAAAACTTTTCAATATATCATTACGAAATACATTCCAGAATCAAGCCAATCTATTAGTTATAATCATTGAATTCTTGTGAGATTTGTGAGTAAGAAAATGAAATGAATACTTAAGTGGTGTTACGGTCAAAAAATGGTCAAATATGAATCAGTGTAAATAGTTTAAATGTTTTATTAAAAATTCAAATCATGTCTTTTTTCCAAATTCAATCCGTAGAAAATACAGAAAGAAAATTCAGGTCCAGGTTCAGAATTTAGAGTTAGAATCCAGGTTACCATTCATGATTTAGGGCTATGCCTCGGATCTCTGTTGAATTTTCAGAATTCGAGTCAAATACAGAACTTAGGTCCAGAATCTTGCTTCAGAGTTTAGGTTCAGATCCAAAATTTCTTCAGGAATTTCGATCCAGAATCTGGTCTGGGATAAGAATTCATGTCCAAAATTGAAGTCCAGGTCCATGTTCAGAATTCAGATCACGCAAATCTAAGATCTAATCGAGGTCCCGAATTTGGGCTCAGAATTCAGACTCTGCACTCAGACCTCAAATTCATATTCAGAGGTTAGGTCAAGTTACTCCATTCATGTCCAAGTTCCGAATTCAAGCAGAGAATATTGGTTCAGGTCAGAATCTTTATCCAGAATTTAGGTACAGAACTGAGACCCAGAATTAAATACCTTAATCATGCTACAAAATTTGGACCTAGAATCCAAGCCCAGAGTTCTGTTTCTGAATATGTTTCTGAATCAGGTTCAGAATACAAAATCAGGATCAAGTTCCAGGTTCAAGATTCTGGTGCATGTCAAATTATCAGAGTAAAAATTCATGTTTAGAACCGTGAATCGAGGGCCAGAAACCTGCTTTAGATTTAGATGCAAAATCTACGTAAGTAGTTCAAGTCAAGAAACTAGGTTCAGGTCTAAAATCCCAATCCATGCTCAGAATCGAAGTGCAGATTTCTGCCTCAGGTTCAGAATTTTTCTGTCAGAATTCTGGTTCAAAATCCATGTTCAGTATTAAGATCTAGAAAACTCGTCGGGCCCTGTGGTTCAGAATCCTGTTCTAGGTTTCGAATCTCTGTCATTAGCAGGGCCTGTATTGTGAATCCTCAAACGAACGAAGCAACAAAAAAACATCTGCTGTGTGCCTGTGCTCTCAGTCTCAGTTAACACATGAACTAAGCAATCCATGGCAATGTAATGAAATGTAGGATTCGCTCTCGTTAGTATTGTATGAGAAAGAAGGCCTTGCTTCACGGCGTGCTACATGACGCGAAGCAAAGTCAAACAGGCAATGTTTACGGTGTTTTCACAGTGTAGGTTTACAGAAATAATTTTTGAACATAATGTTCGCATTCTAAGACCAAATTTGATCACATTTCAAACATACTTTAAACATTTTATAGCAGAAATTTTGCATTTCAGCCCGTTTTCAGAACAATCAATTTGTTTCTTGGGAGTTAACACTGTGTACATATCCTAGAAACATTAAAAGCAATGTTCTTTAAATTAATATTCATCGGAACTAAAAGTTATGAAACTAGTTTCTTCATAGGCATCTTCAATATGAGAACCATTCATCAAATGCTAACCTCGTGAAGCATAGGTCTCAGATAGCGGGCATATTCATGAACTAATGAACGAACGAAGCAGCTTTCCTTGCTTGGGTTGCGCTGTGAATTCTACCTGACATACGAATGTGTGTGAATAGCACAGATGGTGAAACCCTTTTGTTAATATTCGTTGCTTCAATTTGCAAGCCCTGGTCATTAGGTTAGGTTCAAGTTTAGAATTGAGGAATCCTAGAGAACTAGAATCGGACAGTTCACTGGATCGCTAAATGGTTAAGTGTCTACTTGTGGGTTCAGGTTTTATTTGTACAATACGACTTTTCAGTCTCATTCCCGAAAACTCAAGAGCACTGCAAGGCAGTAAAATTGGCCCACCTCTGTTTGCACTGTTTTTCAACGATGCAGCCCTGTATTCGTTATGATGATCGTATCCAAAAAAGCATCTGAATTATTTTTCCGCATGATGTCGGCGAAACCATCCTGTAATTAACGTTGCCGAATACACGAATACTCCATCCGATACTCTTTGACTTCAAAATTGATGAACAAACGTTTATTGCAAGGTAAGATATCTTGGTGGCCTACCTTCTGGTATGGGTTACATACTCCGATTTGAATGAAATTTTGTTCACGATTTCAATTCGTTTTACTCAGATGAAGAGATCAATTTGACTGAAGACTAATTTCTAAAAAGATTGATGTGACGATAAAATTTGCAAAATAAACAATGTTTTCGGCGAAGAATAGACCATAATTAGGTTGAAGCCGGGCGTTGAAGTGGCGTATCTAGGGAAGGGAGCAATGTATTTTGCAGGCGAAAAATTAATCCTTGGTACATTTTTTTTACGCCAAATCGATACTTTAAGAGATGGACTTGAGCCTTTTTTGCTCATTAAACAAACAATAGGGACGGCTAAGCTTATTTTGCCCCTGGCGCAAATTTTCCTAAGCACGCCATTTAAGATCTATCACTAAATCTTGTTGTCATATTTTTATTTAGAGTGAGGCTCCCATCGAATATTGAATTTATTACATTTTGACTATAAAATTGACGGACAAACGCTTCAAATAGTTGATCGTGTTAATGGCTTTGGTGTTTTGTAAGATTCTAAGCTCACTTTTAATTTGCATCATTCCTCAATAATTACATAAGCGACTCGACAATAAGTTTTTATTGCTAAAATCGGACGTGATTTTAAATATCCACATTGTTTGAAGTCGTTATATTGCTCGCTAGTTCGACATATACTTGAGAATGCTAGCATAGTAAGGAGTTCGAAAGGGTTATTTGGCCGAATGTCATTTCGCTGCGCCACAATTATTCAGGAGACATAAAAACAAATAGATAGTTTTGATGAATAACCAGAATTTGCAGTTTTCTTATTTATTATGTGGAGTAACGAAATAACCCTTTCGGCGAATTGACCTTTTCGGCGAAATAACCTTTTCGGCGAAACGACCCGCTCTCGTTTGACACGGTTGAACATCTCTTCGATTTTTGTGAACCTACGAATAAATTTGCGCAGAAAGTGTCATGATCCACAACTTTATAGCTTGACTACATAATATTCATTAAGACCTTTTATTGTCGGATGAATTAAATAAAAATATGTAAATAAATAAACAAAATGAGCACTAGCGCAGCACATTTTTCTATTTCACATAATTGAAGATACTTTTTGAAAACAATAATTTGGCATTTAATTTTTGAATAACGACCTTAATTTAGAGTTTGAACACGTTCCTAAGTAATAATTGATTAAATTCAACGTTTACTTCTTAAATGTTCTTGTGTAATCGACATCCAACACCTCCAATTTACAATAAATAATCTAGTTAACGTATCGTTGTATAATAATTCAGAAACAAAGAAAACTTTTATTTGTTTTTACAACCTTTTGAAATATTTCAGTCTAAAGAGTAGAAAAGTGTTTTGCAAAACACTGCACTCCAAACATATCCAATTATGTATAAAGACGGTAAAATCACACAACCAAACATGATAAGCGAATTCGAGTCGAAATGCACGTTCCCTTCATAACTCTGATGGCTCGCTCCCTACAAAAAATCCCTCCTTCGTTCTTCCAGAAGATCCGGTATGTGGCTGATGGATCTTTAATTAGGGACATTGTATATCTATTTTTTTTTTCCTACACTACTCTCTGCACAACCCATTAATATTTACTGCAAACAACTTTTTCCCTTCTCCCGCCGAGTGACGATGGTCACAGTTGCGCTCAGTAACTTTTTGGTCATGTGAAACATATTGAATAAATCTTTCATGAAGATTTTATAAACAAACGTCGAACGAGTGTCCTTCTGCTTCTAATGGCGATAATAACAATAACTATAAATATGTCGGGAAGTATTAAATTATAATTATTATAATTACTGTCCCTTCGGATCGGTTGTGATCCTGCGGCACGGGCAACGGACGGTTCTGCCATCGACACTCGCAGCAGCAGCAGCATCAGCACTCGAAAAAGGGATTCTAATAAGGTTGAACCATATGTGTTCTGGGGTTTTGGTTTAGATTCGTTTTTTTTCTTCTGGAATTCATCCTAACAACTAGTCCAACTTGGGTGTCTGTTTTTTCGGGATAAATAAACCATCAGGGACGGTGTGATTAAGGGGATTCAATTTATTCAGCACGGAACGTGCTTTGCCATACGTAATGTGGCAATTTCTCGAACAAAATGTAACCCCTTCAAAGAACTGTCAATTAACTGTCAATATCTGTCAAAGTTCACCCGGATTTTCAGCGACATATGTTGCTTTTTGTAGAAAATTTACTAACTAATTTCATAAAACCTGCCTCGAAAAAAGCATCACATCCGAGATCGGATGACCACATGATGAATAAACCATTAGAGAATTGAGTGCAAAAAATCCTTCCAGTGCATTTCCCCGTGTTTTTTTTATTCTTCCTTTTTCTCTTTGCTCCCGAGTACTACATGTGCCATTAGAATTTTCAAACCGAAAGAGTCCGCGAGCGTTGAGTAACCCTTTTTTTTGTTGTTGTCTCGTAGCGACCTTCCATCCACTGGTGAACTCTGAAACGGGATACCGGGAACAGTCCCGGCCCGACCCGACCCCAGCACAGTGTAATCGCATTACCTGTGATGACTGACAAAAGAAGTGAATGGGAAAATGAAACAGGCAAATGTCCTGCAGCAACCAAGTTCTGTCGTCCTGCGTCATGTTGTGGTCGTCTTGCACTCGCCAGCATCAATTATGAAGAACGGAGAGTCATGCCGGAATGGAACGGACGCTGATGCACTTGAAACTTTAGAATCTACGACGCGGGTGGATTTCTGCCAGTGTGACAGGACTAACCCGTGGGATCTGGGTATGGGAATGAACAACGACAAGTGCAATATGAAGCTGCCTATACTTTATTTTCCCTATACAAATTTTGACCGTTCTACGAAACTGAATCACCTTCGAGAGTACGTTTTGTCCTGCCCATTCAACCCACTAAATCGGATTATGTCTGTATGTTCCAACGATTTGTTTTAGGGTTAAGTCCTGAGCTAGTTTTAAATTTGATCAGTGTCTAACGAGGAAAACAGATTGGAAAAATGACATACGAATGCAACTATGTAATGAAAACCACGAAAATGTTTCCGCAGAGACGGGACTCGAACCTGTAGCTAGCTCCTAACCGGATAATTTTTTCGCCAATTAAAGTATCCTGCATATGAAAACACATGAAGGGAAAGTTCATTTGACTAGAAGAACCAAGCATTCTTCGCTTTACTTGGTCACCAAAGCATTAGGATTTCATGAAATTTCCAAAAGGGAAATTTTTGTTATGCCAAAAGTCTCAGAATTGCATGAAGCGTCGAAATTTAGTTCCATCTAGCAAACAAAAATTTTTTTTCATATCAACTTTCTGGGACTTGATTGGAAATAAATTGTTTGATGCCAAATGACATAGAATTCTCGTGAACTAGCGGCATCCCAAATTTTTTTTAAATTGATTCTAGGACTGAGATTACCGAGATCGAAAATATTTTTGATGTCAAATGTCTTAGAATTACACGAAACGTAAAGATTTTGTGTTATCTCTAAAAACCATTTCTTTAGAAATCTCGTCCCTGAGACTTGGATAAATTTTGAGATTTCTGAAACCAAAAAAAATGTTTCTATGCCAAATAAAAAAAATAAGATATTCGATAACAACAAAAATTTCGGATCCGGAATTCGCAAAAATTTTCTGTCGAGCCGAGATTAAAAAACAATTTTTTTTTCAGATGACACAAAATCTTGACGTTAAGCGGTAGTTCTAAGACATTTGGTATCAAAAAAATCGATTTTGGCAATCTCAAAGTTCCAAAAAGTCGATTTAAAAAAAAATTGCTCTTCGATATGACACAAAATCTTGACGATTCATGCCTTTCTGAAACTTTGGCATAAAACAAAAATCGATTTCGGTAATTTTTCAAATTCGAAAATTTTTAAACTTTGACCGCCGGGCGGTTCCCCTTACACATATTTAATGTAGCTCAAAATTTGCATAGGGACTTTTTTTTATGTGCTTAAGCAATGCCGTTTAACGAAATTAGGTATGATCCTAAAACATTGGCACCCTACTGCACTCAGGACTAAAAAGACGAATGCGAGCACACTTCGGAAGCATGTTCGCTAAAGGTGATAGATGGTCTTTTACATATGTGATCAGAACGGCATCCAGTTTGTTTTTATTACTGCACTCAAGACTTCAACGAATTGTATCAAGAACGTTTACATCGCAGTACTTTAAAATTTGGAGCACTCATTATCCTGTTCCGGAACCGGAAGTCGGACTCGGTTGGAAACAGCATAGAAATCTATGAAACCTCAATACTTTTCATTTGAATTCAGTTTTTGATTGATGAAAATCGCCATAGTCATCTTTGAGAAATCTATCTAAGCTTAATTTTGGAGTAGTAAAGACTGTCCCAGAAAGTATGGACGCACTTTGATTTCGCTGTAAATAATTCACAAGTGTTACTGATAATATTAGACTACAACAACAGAATATTATTCTCAACATTTGCTACTTAGGCATTGTAGACTAGCTGGCGCACCTTATTGCGAACGTTCCTCATTAAATTCCGTACAGACTTCAACCGTTGATTTCGAGTAGTGGCAAGAAGCAAGATCTGGCCAGAAGACAACAGGATCCTTGTGGCTTCGGATCATGGGTAGAAGTCGTTTTTGTAAACATTCCTTGATGAACATTTCGCTGTTCATTGAAGCAGTGGTGATGAAGGGTTTCGAAATCTTACCGCAGCTGTATGTCGGTTTGTAGGTTTCTCACAGATAATCAAACCCAACTTATCAGTACGACGGCAAAATTCCATGAATTGACATTCAAATTGCTACTGTATCCGCCATATTCGCCAGATTTAGCTCCTAGCGACTATTTTCTATTCTCAGAATTTTGATAAAGAAGCTTGCTGGAAAAAATATTTGCATCGCATTATGTGCTCCATCGCTGAAACTGAAGCGTTTTTGATGCTATTTGACTTGATTTGACATTTTGATTGACGTGTTATAATTGAAAGCCTGTCCACGTCAAATTTCAGACACCAAGATAAAATGGCAGAAAAAAAAATCACACATAATTCTACAAAACCGATTGTTCATTCCAGAATATTATAAATATATGCACATTTTTTTTTTGTATTAAGATATCAATCCTTCTTTCTTCAATCCGTCATTAGGTTTCGCCCAATATTCTCAGATACGCTTGTGGTGACGATTCTCGATCTTCTTTTGAAATCATCGGATCCATTTGTATTCTTCTTAGTTTTAAAGAGTTTCCACTTAACTAGAGCCCAGTGCTACTCTGTTGGGCGATGTTCTGGTGCGTTCAGCGGATTATTTTTTTTTGCTCGTATTTGACCTACCTTGAACTATTCCAGGGTGGATTTAACACAGTGACAAAAGGCAAAATCTGCCAAAATTGGAGCTGGAGAGCCGTGGCTTCTGAAAGAGATAGCAATCGCTTCCGAAGACATTCAATCAAATTTTTGACCGCAACTACATATGGCCTGCCAAATCAAATACTTCTTTGGCTGTTTGGTAAAGGCGTTCCTTCGCACTTATGTATAAAAAGACAGAACTGGAAGCTGTTTACAGTCTTCAAGCACGTATGTTTCGCCGTTCATTATGATAAGGCTTGTTCGCGACAAAATCAGGAAAGTTTGAATTTTGAAAAATACAAATTTTCTGTTAATTCAATCCAAAATGTATTTTTGTTTCCATTTTATTGTGCATTTCAAAAAGAAGTTTCAAGAGTTCATTCGAACTGGAGAAATGTAACCATCTAATGTTGTAACTCAAAATGAAAATGTTTCACCGATGAATTATTCTCAAGTCATGACAAGTCATGCGACTTGTCAAAACACATCTACATGGCTTCTTCAGTTGTTTTGATGCCATAAAAACAGTCGGAAGTGCTACGTGATATAATTTAGTAATCAACGCCCTAAAGTAAGGTAGCGGAACTCGGCAAGGTCAGTTACATTTTTGTAGATACAAACACACATAACCAAACTCTTGTAAACGTCATCGCAAATCAACGTTATTTTGTTGTGAATATCATTCAAAAATCATTTTCGAAAATAGTAAAAAAAAACTTAATCGAATTCTTGCAAATTTGAAGAGCTTTCAACGACCGACCGACCGTCATTATCGATCCAGTGTCCGTTTGACGGCTGCAATCCGAGAAGGCATCGAACACCTCATTCGAAACGTTCCGAGCCTAATAATGAAGCCGTTGTTTGCCCGTCGCCCAACGTGTGACAGCCGGCTCACTTCCGAATGTCTATCTGGAATCAGGATAGAGCCCAGAGTTTTGTGAGGGAGCAGGACCGAACAGACACATTTTCATTAAAATTTCCCTTTCTTGTCCCCAGATGTGCAACCTACCTACCCCTTCTTCACAAGTGCCACGGTCAGAATTTATAATAAGAGTTGTGATATCACATATCCGTTGGGGCAGGACAGGGCAGGTCCCGAGGAGTCGTACTAAAATATTCCTCTGCATAATGTTTTGGATCTGATGCTGCTGTTGCTGCTAATGTTGCCGGCTGGATCGGGAACATGACAATGACCATGTTCCACCCATGAACCAGCGCCGAAGGCTCTGCGGCAGAACGGGGAGCATATGCAATTCACGCGGTAGCAGCTCCGACAGAACCGGGAAGAGTCCGGGGACCATTCACTCTCTAGCCGGCATATGGCAGAACGTGTGAATGCCGGGAGATTATGTGGGATATGGTTCCGTTGTTATCCTTGCGTGTGGGTGGTGGTGTCCCGGGGGTGACCGGGAAAACGAGGAGAAGAAGGAGGAGGAGGAGGAGGAGGAGGAGGAGAAGGATGATGAAGGGAAGGATGTACGCTGTACAAAACGTCGACTGTCTGGTGGTCATGTTTGGCTCGTTTTCACTTCTGATAAGAGTGAATTGTGACTGCTCAAGTGAAAATTGATGGGAACATTGCTGGATGAGAAATTGTTGGTGGTTGAAGTTTTTGCCACTCGCAATAAATTTCTGTGGAACGTAACGAAGTTTGGCAGTTTGGGTAATCAAATGCTTCCATGAGATAGGAATTAATCGAAGATTATGCACCCTTTTAGTAAAATAAATAAATAATAATCTCCCAATTTTCAGTATTCATGTTTTCATAAATTAAAGAAAACCTATTGAAAAAAAGCACCAAAATTACTGTTTGTACATTTGTAGTTACCCTTAAGATGAAAGAATAAACCGTCGAAACGTAGGTTGTGAAATTAATATTTTAAAGCATCAAATGATAATAAAGCCCTCTTTTTAACACAAACAACAAAAGTGGTCGTACCCATTTCCAGTAAAACGTAGAACCCCCCCTTAAAAACCTTAAAAAATGCTTATTATAAAACGGCATAACTTCAAAAACCTGCAACCTTTGTAAATACGAATACTTCGGAGATCCATCAAAAAAATACAATCGCATCTCGGAACGGGCATAGCGTGATTGGCGACCTGGGTTCGATTTCTAACCCGCCAATCGTATCAGAAAATTTTTCTAATGTGAGAGATGAATTAGCACAAGGTTGAACACTATATTACTGGATCTAGAAGATAGTTGAGAGAAAATTAGTTTTAATTCATTCTTATTACATAAGCATTCTTCACGACAAAATCCCCTAAATACGTATATCTTCATCAACGTGTGAAATATTTCGCAGACTGATTGTCGTATGTTCGTTCATTGTGTAAAATCATACTACAAGGAGATACTACAAGATCTTAGGTAAAAAATGGAGTCCAAAGAAGAGCAAACGCGAAAACAAATGTGTGCTGTCACAAAGAAAGTCCGGATCTCTCACCCAAAAAGGTCGGTTTTCCTGTGAGTACTGTCCATAAATCTATGTCGATCTTTTTACGCGTTTGACAACAACCAGCAAAAGGATGGGGGCGGAATAGAAACGGATCTCAGGAACCACCGGGAAGGTGAAGCAAATATTGCAGAAGAAACCAGATCGTTCGGTACGTACTGTGACTAGAAAAAAAGTATTTCGTGCACACTTCCAAGCATCGGTAAGGTATGAAATGTTCAAGGTGAAAAATGTGCCGAACCGTAATGATGTGACAGAGTGTGTTGACTAAAACCAGGGCTTGTAATTTGTATAGCGCATATTTCACGAAGTTATCCTGCGTGATAATGGACGATGAAACTTTTGGACTGGAAGACTTTAGGCAGCTTCTCGGAATGTCTTTTTAAACTGCCATACAACGGAATGACGTAGACGAGTATTTCAGAATGAAGAAAAGGCAGATAATCCCAAAAAAATATTTGGTTTGGCAGGCAATATGCAGTTGTGGTCGAGCATGCCACATCTCCATCACTACCGAAACGGTAAACAAGGAAATATACCGTGAAGATTGCATAAAGAAGCGATTTTTATCATTCCTAAGCAGCCATGATGCTCCTCGCTATTCTGGCCTAATTTAGCATCTTTTCACTACACCAAAGATGTTTTGGAATGGTATAAAGCGAATGCAGCCCATGTTGTGCCGAAAGAGACAAATCCACGAGCGGTATTGGGCTGTCGTGAAGAGGGAACTCTCTCAATATAAACAAGTTTCTTCATGTATCCTGATTGAGAAACTGTAATTGGATTTCAGATGACTAATAATGCACAATTAAATGAATAAAAATGTATCTTGAATTGAACTAACAACGAAGATGTTTTATTTCAAATTTAATCTGTCCGGATTATATCGCCATCTATTAACAAACAAAAGTCATTTTCGCTTGATGCCGAACCTAACACAGTTTCTACTCTATCAGGAATCAGAAATTAGGACTAATTGACTCCATACTGCTTTCCTGGAAGAATTCAGAACGCTCCGATACATTTATGAACAGGAGAAAATTCTGCACCCCATAAGGGATGCCAAATAATCTGCCAAAACTTTTTAGGGTAAAACCAGAAGGAAAACATTCACTCCTGGAAGAACGATGAACTTCTTTGACTATTGGTTTTTATTTTATTGGGTGAAAAACGATAGAATATCGTTCAATTTTAGCTCATCATATACAGATTCATCCATGTATGGAGAACCAAAAACTCGGATACGTAGTTGCTTTAATGCGGTCAGTTACATATCAAATGCTATGAAGTACGCAATCGCATTTACACAAATTACAAAAATAATACCCAGCACGCTGAATAGTAGCCGAGTGATGGTTGAGTTTGCAATGTTCAGTCAGAGCTTTGACCAGAAACCTGCAAAGATGTTTGGAAAAATTCAATAGACATTTTAACATTTTCAGACCCAAATCTGGTAAAAATACTGTTGTCTGAGCGCAAGTTTGCAAGCTGTGTCAGTAGCTGGCATGTTTGGATGCAGCCGTAGAATGAATTCTGTGCTCCATCCAACTAGTTGACCGTGATAAAGCTGGATCTTTCATTCGTGATACCAGCTCTAACCAAATCGTCCGAAATAGTTGATGACTGACAATTTTCAGCATCCGAATTTTCATTGGCGGGTGCAATCCCAACTAAATCATCCATCTCATGAGGTCCTGTCTCGAGAGAATGAAGATGCAAAATTTAATGCTCAGATGCTTGAGTGAATTACGTAGCCATCTCAACAAGCCTTACCAAAGGTTTTTCGTTTTGCAGAACCAACAAATGACCAATAATCGTCAGTGTTCGAGAGGGATAAGAAAAATTATGTAGGATATCACACTTCGCTTGGTAGTTTGATGAACCAACGCTATAAACAACTAATAAAAATAAATAGAAATTAATTTACTATTGCTGGCTTTAGCTTCACTGGAATTCATATAATATGACGAATATGAAGGCATCGCTCAACGAATACTGGTTATACGGCAAATACGTTGGAAATGGACATATTTTCTGTCTATACCTTCAATTATTCAGTCTAACTGTAACACGGAGTTTTGAGCCCACAAATGTTCCGTTTACGACGGTCTTTTTTCTGGGTTCTTGCAGTCATTCAGTCATCGGCATGGAAACACATCTCGACTTGCGAGTTCCCGTTTTAGTGGCCTTTTACGACATGGAACAGGAAACCAGTGGATCAATTTTTGATTGAAATAATACAGCCGGACCATCGGGACAGGGTGACTGTAGTGTTATTCTTAGCCAGTTGGGAACCGCTACCGACACTACACGGCTATCTAGGCTTTTTAGAAAGAGAAGTTGATATTGAAGATCAATTTCCATTGGTGATCGAGCAGCCACTAAAATATTTAATTTAGTCCGTCCGATTATGTCGCGAACAAGCCTTACCAGCTCATATTGTTGGAGCCATCTATTGATAAACAGAAAAGTTTTGGGTCTTATTTTTGGCATCGTTATGTCATTTTCGCTTGATGTGGAACTTGACACAGTTTTGGACTTAGTTGCAACGCCAGTGAACGGACATTCGGGTCAGTTGGGACCCTGAAGTAGTATTATACAGCCAAGTCGATCCGACTTTTTCGTAGAAGCACATGCGACCCCTGAAACTTACGGGTACGCTCATATCCTCGTTGCTTGGTGCAAACCAAACTCAGTTCCGTAAAAAATGTTTGTTTGAAGAAAATATTAGTTCCTTTGAACCAATCAAATGACAACATTGGTACAGGTTTTCCATCGCCGAAGATTGCTATTTCGTAATATGCTGGATCATCTGTGACATTGCGTCGTAAACTAATATCATCCAATCGGCATGGAACAGATCCATCAGAGAAAACCCGCGAACATTTCCATTTGCAAATTTGATTGAAAACATTCCGCAAATCAACAAACCTTTACGTGCTCTTCGGAGTACTTTGCCCACCGTCGACCATCGAACGAGTCCTGGCTTTTTGCAGCCCAACAACATGCGAACTTTCGCCATCAAAAAATTTTCCATTTTTAACGAACCGGAACTGGCCACGATTGATTTTTTATTGAAGAGGCCTGAAAGAAAAAAAAAAGAGGAAAAAGAGAAGATATAGCTTCTGGGAAAGCGACTCGTAGATCCGGTTATCAGTGAACACACGCGTGGCAAACAATGCCAAAACTCGGAATTCACTTTCACTGGAGGAGGCTGAGCTCGGGATAAAAGACCAGAACCCCAGGTCCCAGATGGATATAAATTTTTCCGCGAGACCGGAAAAGCAACTACAAATTGCATTTCCCGCAGTAGCAACAGCAGCAGCAGCAGCAGCGTAAATGCCAGTCTCAGTATTTTCCATTAGCGACGTCATACGTGCGGAATGCCAGATATGTTTTTCTTTCCGTCTTTCGTCGTCCTGACTGGCCCGGTAAACCCCTTTCCTTTCCCAACCTGATTCCGGGTACTGCCGAGTGGAGTACAGCCTCCACTTTTCCAGAGCGCTCGGGTCGCCTGCTGTGTATCAATAATTTATGGCGCGAGTCGGGAACTGAATGGCGGGTATTATTTCGCTGTGAATAGCGAAGTTTGTTCGCTTTAAATTGAGTTTCGGGTTCGTTTGCGTAAATAAAAATCATATTTATGCCAAATTTCGCCTTTCGCCTGTACTCCGTTGCTGCTGCTGCTGCTGAAACCGATGAAAGGAAAACTATGAATTGCCATATAAAATAGGCAAACTTTCAATATTTGCTGGGGAGGGGAGGGCGCTGTCGGATTTTTTTTGCCTGGTAGGCTCTCATATGTAATGGAGTTTTATTTGGTGTTTCCTTCCGTTGGGATGGCAGGATTCAATACGCCTACCAATTGTCACAGATAAGCCAGTTACCGTACCGCGGATAGTGGGTTAATGTTGCGAATTTGACAGATGACAACAAAAGTTTGACAGTTGATAGCATTTTTGACAGTTGACAGTATTTTTTAACCAGCACTAAGAACCCATCAACACTGACGTCCCGATATAGAAAAAGCAACAAACTGTCACACTGTTCGATCTGAATCGATTCCGGGGTTTTTCGCTTCTTGTTAGTCACACAAAGATAGGGACTTTATTGCCGCTGGTTTTCACTTCACGCGTCCCGAAACAAAATCTAATTCGAACCTAATCAAAGTGAAATGTTTTGCTCGTAAAAATCGGAAGCATTTCGGGGGAGACAATTCGCTTATCATAACTACATCAGCGCTCGTTCGACGGCCTGAAAGTGTGCAAAATAGTTGCGAATCTGCGTTGTTGTTGCTGTTGTTGGCAAACGGCATAATTTGATAGATTTCTTATGCAGATGAGATCGGTTTTGCGGAACCAGTAGTCTCTGGCTACGTGAAATGGGCCTTTGTACACCCGTGATGGGATACTCAATTTTTACGGCCAAACTTTTCTAGGTCAATAGGGCTTTGTGTGGTTGATTGGAGGCGAAGTTCGAGTGTTCGATGGCGTCTGATTAATAGAGTCTCGATGGAGCCGAAGAAATAATTTAAGTTGGATAGCTTTTTAGAGCTGGAAGAAAGAGGCCTACGGCCTTTTCTAAGTAGGAAACTTTTTGAATGAGAAGTCAATTAGTCCTTTAGCCAGAATGTATATCCCGATTAAGGATCAACATATTCTACCTCAATCTTCCCCACACACAAAGAATCTTTAATGACCGAGAACCGTTCCTTGTTTCCTACATAAAAGCAACACAAAGAAACTAATTTAAGGGTTGTTCGGTGGCCGGCAGGCTTCTGTGTTCTGGAAGCAATTTTAGGGAACCGAAGTCCGGAGATGAGTAATAAACTACAACACATCCGTGTGCAAACTATTCACAGTGCGAGCGGGTCAACAATCAAAAGGAAGAGTGAGGAATCATTATTTATTTATTCACTTCTATGACGGCGGTGGTCTCAAGGCAAACCAGACGCGTTCCGGTTCCTTCCCGGGCGCAGTTTATTATTGCTGCAGGAGCAAATTGAATTCTTCATCACGGAAAATGAAACGCAGCTTCTGGCGATTTATGACTTCCAAAATTCGATGCCCGGTGGCTAAAACCGTAATAAGTTAATTTTAGTCCAACCGTGTCCTGTCAACCGTCATGCGGTTTTTGGTCTAGGCTGGACACGGGCATCATAAAAGATGGAAACCATATCACGTGTGGTGGGGTACGGCTTTCCCGACTGTTTGTGCATGCTCTGGGTTATGCGGCAGTAATTATCGGATCAAACCAGGCGGAACCTCGCCGTTGCCTGCCGGGCCGGTGGACACACAAATCTTTTGATGTACGTGTTTGGCTTCCTTGGACGGTTCGCTGGAATTAATTATCTGCGGACGGAACCGAAGCTTCGAACCATCGGGAGCGATGAATTTATTAGGCACTTCGATGGGTTTTATTGTTGGAGGGAGTAGTTTCATTCTTTGCCGAAAACCTGATCAGCTAAAATTGCAGGTCAAAGAAATGATTTTAACAATTCATTTAATTTCATTTATCGGTACATCAGAATCTTTCTTATATATTCGTATTTCTATGTTAAACGTTATTCGCATTTTTTTTCTTAATTCTAAAAGTAAATTTCGTCGTGTTTTACAAAAGATGGCGCCACCGAGCGAGAATGTCTCCCCTTATAAAAGTTGGTGAAAACTCTAAATATTCCATAACTGTCTGTATAATAGCTCCCAGCAATGTGTTAAGATCACCTAATAACTTCTCATCTTGATACTATTTAAAACAACGCTCGATTCACCTAAAGCCTTTCCAATCTATTTCAATTTAAATACTGCTTTTTGTTCAATTTGTTTAATTTTTTATCAAACTTTTTTTTTCGCTGCTGGTCAACGTTTCGAAAGTTTATTTCATCATCTCCAATACAGAACGAGCAAAAAAAACCAAAACCTAACACAAAATGTATGAATATGAACAATGTAATTTCATTGACATTTATTGGAATCCGTTCAACACTGATATTATTTGTATTTGAGACATAAAATGCATGTGCAACCTTAAAATAAACACTTTTTTCTCGAACAGCCAATGTTGAACAGTCCAGTTCACGAATAGCTCTTGGCTCCCGAAAAATTTTCTGACTATCTAGAAGCGCATCAATTAAAGGCTTCAGTCTTTTTCAAGGCTACCTGAGTCCCTGACAGTCTTTTTGAAGACTAATAATTATTCAGCCTTTTTTAAGACTATCCAAAGAGTATTATTCCGAGCTAATCTGTCTTTTTCAAGGCTAATAAAATAATCAACCTTTTTTAAGCTAGCTATCCGAAGAATTATTCTTCGAGCTACAAAATCAGCCTTTATCAAGGATGTCAAAAGGTGAGCTAAATAAGTGCTCACGAGTTCCTATCTCATGCCTCCCCGTGTGTCCAACGGGTGCTGGGTCGACTGGGTGCTAACACCTTCTGCGTTAGTAGCAGAATGAGAGGGTGCAAATTGGTTTGTATGTAATAACTCATTCGAAACGCGAAAATTGAAAATCTTTCTACCTTGACGTCCTTCTGCTGAACTGTATTTAAACTCCTATTTTAGGATAATATTTTGTGGTGGATTTAGGATAATATTTTGAACAGTGTGATATAACCACAAACAATTCAAAAATTAAGTTTTCACAAAGTTAGCAAACAACGCGGAAAACTCTTTACTTTCGCTTAGGTTTTTCGCGCAAGGACGACGATTTTGAGATAGTCAGGCACATATCTTCAACTGAACGTTATAAACCGTGGTCGAATCGATCATTTCTTCTTGTGCGTTGAATGGAAACAGACGTCGGGGCGAGAAGACGCATTCAAACAGTGGCATCGGAGAAGCGCACCTTCTGCGTGGTTAAAAACCTCAAACGCTCAGGGCGTAGTTATCATTTGCCTTCTGGTCGCCAAGGCGAGAAAACGCATTGAACCAGTTTCGCATCATTTGGCACTGCAAGCGGATGTGTCGGTTTGTTCGCAAAACTAGTTTCAATTCAAGCAAGAACGATTGCATCGGACAACAGAGCTACTGGTCGTTTGCATTGGAGAGAAAGAAAACGAAAAGTGGACTAATGACTCTAAATTTTATCTAAAGAACTATTAAGATTATTACAAATCGAAGGTAAAAATCATCAGTTTAGTGAAAATCCAAAATAATTTGATTTGCTTCGTGTACTTTACTATACAACAACCTGATAGTTTCTTTCAATGAAATATGCAAATCCGAAATGAGAAAATCGACGTCAAAAATCGTTTAAAATTGTAGTAGTGAAAAGGGGGAAAGTTACACACAATCGATCAACTATCAATTCGAATTCGAAAGTATAAAGAAATCGTGTCAGTTTTATTCGTATTCACGACATCCAGTTATGTCTCTTACATTACACATCCGTACTTTTTTCTGTAAACCGTTGTCAGACAGTAGGACTTGGGATAGGTTCAACACACACAGCACACACACACCACAAAATCAGTATTTATCAAGACTAGTCCAAACTAGGAGTCTAATTCCAGAACTAGCCGAGTTAATTTATATTATTCAAAAATGCTTATGCCCAACCGGGAAGACAACAAGGTTTTCTAACAACATTGGCGATCTTACAGAGTCTGAATGTAAAAATAGAAGACAACGGACGGATTCCACTTCCGCTAATCCTACGCCGTCTAACAATATTTACGATATTCTTACTGAATCGGATTGTAGTGACATAGAAGAAAATTCTTCAAAAATCCCAAAAATGGACGGAACAACAATCTATGCTTCCAGTAAGGGAGATGACCTCCGACGTCAAAGCATTCCGTAAGCAAAACGATTGAAATGTCACACCTAAGTCTTCTAAAGCACTTTTTTCTACGAATGTGAATAAACATACTGGTATGCCTACCACAATTTATTAACAGGTAACTCTGACCCGTCATCTTCTTCATCTGGTGACAGTTACTGAAAATCAACCCACATTTTGTGGTTCAGCGATTTGACAGGTTTACTGGAATGGGAGGTGGAGTTGCCATTTTAGTTCAACGAAAAATCAAACATTGAATTTCACCTTCTTTGAACACTTAAGTTATCGAAATTGAAACCATTCATAAAAATCTATTTTATTGCTGAAGCATATTTATCGTTCCAATGCGCTTAGGAACAAATAAATTTCTTTAAAAAAAACTCACAAGGTATCGATCTAATTTTTTTTCGTAATAGAGAACCTAAACGCAAAATAAACGGAATGGAAAAATACTTCATAATCAACTCTCTACTGATTATTTTTCATCCCAATAATCCAACTTGTTTCTCTTTCTTGAGAGATTCTTGTTTTTTCTTGATTTTTTCTGGTTCTTACATATCATAGTCACAATTGTAGTGAACTGACTTTGACCCAGATCATCTTCCTGTAACATTCAGAATTTCCAATGAAGCTATAATTAATCCAATTAGTTCTGTGTTCAACTATTATAGAGCTGGTTGGTTTGAATACATTGAAAATCATATAAATCATGACATTAGTGTAGAAAATTCTGCGGACTTTGAATCATTACATAATTGAAGCTAGGAATCTTTCAGTTCTTAGAGCTGAAACTAAATTAAATTCTCCTATTATTGATGTTGATCTTCAGCAGCTAATTCGGTTGAAGAATGTTTGTCGACGACATTATCAACATCATTCCGGTGATCCTACTATGAAAACCGAAGTTAAGGATTTACAAAACGAAATTACTCTTTTGCGAAATGAATATTTCGCTAAAGAAGTTGAACAAATTAAACCATATTCTAAACCTCTCTGGAAACTTTCTAAGGTTCTTAAGGAACCTCAAAAACTTCTGCTCTTAAGGTCTGAGGACAGAGGGTCACGTGTTGAGTTTTAAATCGACCACGTGGCTCGCTCAATCCCCTTTTCGTATTTCTCTTATACTCTCTCGTATATGAGCAAACTGTACCGGGTTGCCAGCATACATTATTTTAATGAGAAGTTTTATCATATTAATCTATCGTATGGGTTGGACATTACATGGATTCCAATGAACAATGAAAAAATATTCAACTTTCACAAAGATTGAATGTCTGTGTGTTTGGCAGCCTTGTCGAGCCAATTTTATTTCTCTCTCCTTTTTCAGAATGCTATCAGGAAACCAAAGCGAAAAAAAAAATGGCGGATGCATTGAAACTGACTTTGTTTCACAGAAAAATACAAGACTTTATTTTTATCGCGATAACATATATGTTTTTATGTACTAATTGCACCTAAACAAAATTATCTAGACTTTATCACGGTAGATTTATGATACAAGCCTTCAAAGCCGAGATATTCGATGAACAACTAGAGGTATGTATTTCCGAGCGTTCCAATTTTCAGCAGTTCTTCAGTCAGAAAAAAATACAACACGACCACCAAACTCAATGAATCATTCTGAAAATTTCACAGAATATTCTCAACTAAATTTCGAAGACATTGTCAGGTGGGTTTTTCTATATTCTGCACCGTTTCCAAGAAAATTTAATTTGAAACGGGAAAATAGCAAAAAACCTACCACTTTACGGTACTGTCCTCAGCCCTTAAGGAAAGAAATCAATTACTTCTTACAAACGGTGAAAAAGCTGAAAAACTTGGTCAGCATGTCCGAGAGTGTCTACATTAATCCACAAATAATTTAAACGTTTTGAAAATGAAATCTCACTGAAATATGATCGTATTTGAATTCAAGTATTGATGAACATGAACTTAGCGAGACACCTCTCGCCGATGATATAACGCAAATAAGCGAAAAATTTGTTGCTTAAAGCAAATAAGCGAAAAATTTGTTGCTCATTAGTTGCTAACTAGTTACAGTGGTTTTGAATTTGTAGCTCAATTTTAATTCATTTTTTCGTATACTTCGCTAGGTTCGTATGAAGTTTACTAAGCAGCCCTTTTAAATAAGCTTGAAAACAACTCGAAACCCAGTGAATAATTTATTGAATTTTTTTTTAATTAGTAATGGTAATTTGGAATTTGAGTACTTTGGTATGTTCATTTAAAGCTAACGAATCACCTCTCCTAAATAAGCTTGAAAACTAGTTGAGTTCAGTGGATAATTTGTTGCTTATTAGTTGCTAATTAGTTACGGTGGTTTTGAATATTCTGCTCAATTTTTTTCAAATTGAGAAGCAAATTCAAAATTACCGTAACTAATTAGCAACAAACTATCCATTGGGTTTCGATTTACTTTCAAACTTATTTGGAAGGAGTGCTTCGTTAACTTTACATAAATTTTGTGCAGTACTTAGGAAAATTTAAAAAAAATTGAACTACAAATTCAAAACTATCGTAACTAATTAACAACTAATATGCAACAAATTATCCACTGGGTCTCGATTTGTTCACAAGTTTAGAAAGGGTCCTTTTTATTTTTATATAAACTTAACGAAGTACTCGAAAAAGTTTGAAGTAGTTGCAACGAATCGTTCACCCTTTTGCGTTATCATCGGCGAGAGGTGCCTCGCTAAGTTAACGTTCATCAAGTTTTTTTTTTTTTTTTTTTTTTTTTTTTTTTTTTTTTTAAATAACTATTCATTGGAATATGAGTTAAAATTAAATTAATAAGATTTAAATTGGGTGTTCAGCCACAAGTGGTGACTTTTCAGCCCTGTTATATATATATATGATTTGGTTATTACCATGAAGACATTATTTGCTTCCGCAATTCTGAGATTTTTGTGTAGGGAAAATTCTAAACCTACTTGTATTGTGTAATGGGGAAAAGGAACTTATATACTAACTTACTAACTAATACAGAGAGCGAATCGATTCAATTGAAGATTGCATCGATTTTTGTCGGAATTTGCTTATAATATTATGTGACATTACATCTAATGGTTCTATATTTGTGAGTCTGTGTAACTCATTTGTGCTAAACCAGGGAGGACGCTTCAAAATCATTTTCAGAATTTTATTCTGAATCCTTTGAAGCGTTTTCTTCCTGGTGGAACAACAACTTGACCAAATTGGTACCGCATAAAGCATGGCTGGTCTGAAAATTTGTTTATAAATTAACAGTTTGTTTTTTAGACAGAGCTTAGAATTTCTGTTTATAAGAGGATATAAACATTTAATATATTTATTACACTTTGCCTGGATTCCTTCAATGTGATCCTTGAAAGTGAGTTTTTTGTCATACGTTAAACCTAAGTATTTAGCTTGATCAGACCATGTCAATTCCAAGCCATTCAATTTAAGAATGTGATTATTGTTTGGTTTAAGAAAAGAAGCTCTTGGCTTGTGAGGAAAGATAATTAATTGCGTTTTTGCTGCATTTGGTTTAATTTTCCATTTTGACAGATAATCACTGAAAATATTTAAACTTCTTTGTAGGCGACTGCAGATCACTCTTAGATTTCTACCTGTGGCTAACAGACTTGTGTCGTCACAGAATAGCGATTTCTGACAACCAACGGGTAGATTTGGAAGATCAGAAGTGAAAATATTATACAAGATTGGAGCTACGCTCGAACCCTGCGGAACACCGGTTCGTACGGGTAGCAATTCAGATTTACAGTTCTGATAGCTAACCTGAAGAGTACGATCAGTTAGATAATTTTGAATCATTTTGATCAAATAAATAGGAAACTGGAAATCGGACATTTTTGCTATTAAACCTTTGTGCCAAACACTGTCGAATGCTTTTTCTATGTCTAGAAGAGCAACTCCAGTGGATAACCCAGAAGATTTATTTGATTTTAGCATGTTCGTTACTCTGACAAGCTGATGAGTAGTTGAATGTTCATGACGAAATCCAAACTGCTCTGGTAAAAAAATTGAATTCTCATTTATATGAGTCATCATTCTCAACAAGATAATTTTTTCAAAAAGTTTACTGATAGAAGAAAGTAAGCTAATTGGGCGATAACTTGATGTTTCTGCTGGGTTTTTATCCGGTTTTAGGATAGGAATTATTTTAGCGTTTTTCCATCTTTTTGGGAAGTAAGCTAATGAAAAACACTTGTTGAAAATTTTAACCAGGAGTCTCAAGGCAACATCGGGAAGATTTTTAATAAGAATATTAAAAATTCCATCATTACCAGGAGCCTTCATGTTTTTGAGTTTCCTAATAATTGATTTAATTTCATCAAAATTCGTCTCAATAATGTCATCGTGTGATAACACTTGGGTTGAAATATGATCATATTTCAGTGAGACTTCATTTTCAATGGGACTCACAACGTTTAAATTAAAATTGTGAACACTCTCGAACTGCTGAGCAAGTTTTTGAGCTTTTTCACCATTTGTAAGAAGTATTTGATTTCCTTCCTTGAGAGCAGGAATTGGTTTCTGAGGTTTCTTAAGAACCTTAGAAAGTTTCCAGAAAGGTTTAGAATATGGTTTAATTTGTTCAACTTCTTTAGCGAAATTTTCATTTCGCAAAAGAGTAAATCTATGTTTAATTTCTTTTTGTAAATCCTTAACTATGTTTTTCATAGCAGGATCACGAGAACGTTGATATTGTCGTCGACGAACATTCTTCAACCGAATGAGCAGTTGAAGATTGTCATCGATGATAGGAGAATTTAATTTAGTTTGAGCTTTGGGAACTGAAAGATTTCTAGCTTCGATAATATAATGATTCAAATTGTCAATTGCTGTGTCGATGTCCGCAAAATTTTCTAAAATAGTTTCATGATCCACATGATTTTCAATGTGAGATCTGTAATCCAACCAATTAGCTCTATGATAGTTGAAAATAGAACTAATTGAATTAATTATAGCTTCGTTGGAAAGTCTGAATGTTACTGGAAGATGATCTGAGTCAAAGTCAGCATGAGTAATCGGTTCACTACAAATGTGACTTTGATCTGTTAGAACCAGATCAATTGTAGACGGGTTTTTCACGGAAGAGAAACAAGTCGGATTACTGGGATGAAGAACTGTGAAGTAACCAGCTGAGAGTTGATTATGAAGTATTTTACCATTACTGTTATTTTGCCTACAATTCCACTGGACATGCTTAGCATTTAAGTCCCCTATTACGAAAAATTTCGATCGATATCTTGTAAGTTTTTGCAAATCGCCTTTAAAGAAATTTAATTGTTCGCCGGTGCATTGGAATGGCAAATATGCTCCAGCGATGAAATAAATTCCATGAATGGTTTCAATTTCGATTCCCAAGCTTTCAATAACTTTAGTATTGAAAGAAGGTAAAATTCGATGTTTGATTTGCCGTTGGACAAAAATGGCAACTCCACCACCCATTCCAGTAAACCTGTCAAATCGATGAACCACATAATGTGGATTACTTTTCAATTTTACATTTGGTTTAAGAAAAGTTTCTGTCACAATGGCAATATGAATTTTGTGAACTTTGAGAAAATTATAAAATTCATCTTCACTCGATTTCAAAGATCGAGCATTCCAATTTAAAATATTCAAATAATTATTTAACATCACTGTTAAATTTTAAATTCATTATAATATTATTTGCAAATTTCCATCCGATTTGAAATGCTTCAAAAAGTGATGAAGTTGAATTCATTTGGATGATCATTTGAAAAAGTTGATCTTGTAGGTAGATCATTTTATTTTCAGTTATATCGCCTAAATCGACTTCATTTAAAGAAGCGAATGGCATTGAAGGAATATTTGTAGGTAGACTGCCATTAGAAGAAGATGGTTTGGCCGGTCTACCTATTAATAAATTGTTTTCGTTAGAAGAAGAACTGCAAGGCGGTCCTGTGTTTTGATTATTTACATTAGAAGAAATAGGTGATAGATTTCTACCTAATATACCAGCATAACTGACATTAGAAGAAGATGATGACGAGGTCGATCTACCTGTCAATAAATTGTTTTCGTTAGAAGACGAATTGACAGGCGTACCTGTTTTTTGTTTCGAAGAAATCAGTGCCGAATTAGGCGTGGCATTTGTAACGGTTTTCTGATTTTCAGGTATGTTCTGTAAATTTAAGGTCGTTGATTTGACTTGTTGTCGAAGCGAACGAGCGTTTAAAATTTTTTCCCTGACAGGACATTTCAAATAATTGGATTTATGATTTCCATTGCAATTTGAACATGAAAATTTATCAGTGGTTTCATTCGTTGGACAATCGTCTTTCGAATGCGATTTACCACAATTCAAACACCGTATATCCATGTGACAATTTTTGGTTCCATGGCCGAAGCCTTGGCAACGACGACATTGCGTTAAGTTTGCAATACGATTATGCCGTTTATAATGTTCCCAATGAATTTTAATGTGGGAAATGAAACGTACTTTTTCTAAAGTTTTCAAATTGTTTACATCACTTCGATTGAAGTGTATTAGGTAAAGTTCATGGGAAATTCCAGAGCGTGGTTTAGAAGTACCATTCGCTCTTTTTTTCATAAGTATTACTTGGGAAGGGGCAAAACCAAGCAATTCTTTTAGTTCATTTTTAATTTCATCAATACTTTGATCATTTGATAATCCTTTCAAGACAGCCTTGAAGGGTCTGTCTGATTTTATATCATATGAATAAAATTTATGAAGTTTCTCGGACAAATATCGAATAAGACGTTCGTAATCTTCCAATCCATCCACCAAGACTCGACATTCTCCTCTTCGTCCGATTTGAAATGAGACTTTTACTTCCGGGAGAAAAGTAGAAAGCTCAGTACGGAATGCTTTGAAGTCGGAAATCATCACCGTCACTGGTGGCATAGATTGATGTTTCTTCCCAGAACGACAAGCGTCCATTTTGGGAATTTTTGAAGAATTTTCTTCTATGTCGCTACAATCGGATTCAGGAAGAATCTCGTAAATATTGTTAGACGGCATAGAATCAACGGAAGGGAAATCCGTCCGTTGTCTTTTATTTTTACATTCAGATTCTATAAGATCGTGAATGTTATTAGAAAAATGTTGAATAACGGATTGTGATTTATTCCGTATTGAATTATTTTTAGCCTTAGGCTTGTTGCCTTTCCGGTTGGACGCAGGCATTTTTGAAATAAATGAAATTTTAAATTAAATTAACTAGGCTAAATTAGTCTTCGATTAGACTCCTAGCTAGCCTTAAAAAAGGCTGATTAATTTCTTAGTCACTCTAATATCACTCTTTGTATCACTTAGTCACTCTAATATCACTCTTTGTATCACTTAGTCACTTAGTTAGTGATTCAGGTAGTCTTGAAAAAGACTGAAGCCTTGAATCAATGAAACTCTAGGTAGCCAGAAAAAAATTCCAGGAGCCAAGAGCTATACGCGTGCGGTGCGAACGACTGTTCAACACCGACTGTTCATCAAGTTTTGTTACACGGTTACTTTACTGAGACGAATTTGGATGAAATTAAGTCAAACTTTAAAAAAACTTTAAACATGAAGGCTTCTGATAGTGATGGAATTTTTAATATTGTTATTAGAAACCTTCCCGATGTTACCTTGAGACTCTTGGTTGAAATTTTCAACAAGCGTTTATCATTAGCTTACTTCCCTGAGGGATGGAAAAACACCAAAGTAAATCCTATCCTAAAACCCGATAAAAACCCAGCAGAAACATCAAGTTATCGACCAATTCGTTTACTTTCTTCTGTAAGTAAACTTTTTGAAAAAATAATTTTGTTAAGAATGATGTCTCATATAAATGAGAATTCTATTTTTTTACCAGAGCATTTTGGATTTCGTCATGAGCTTTCAACTACTCATCAACTTGTTAGAGTTATCCACTGGAGTTGCTCTTCTAGGCATAGAAAAAGAGTACGACAGTGTTTGGCAAAAAGGTTAATTGATGCACGCTCCTAATTTTCGTGCAGTTGAAAATCCCAGTTAAGAAACTAATTCCGCAACTCCCAGTTTAGAAACTAATTCAACAACGAGAATAATTTGGTATGTTTGTACTTACTGAAAACATAAAAACTCCCTTCCCACTTCCGACGGCTCAGGCTTTATTTTTTTTAGCTCGCACAGAAAAAAATCCCGCGAGTGCTAGCTCGCAATCCGACTTCCATCACCGACCCAAACAAAAGAAAAAAAAACGCGACGCGGCTAACCAAGGAAAGCATCACACTTTCTGTCATCATCATTTTTGTGGCATTCTCAAGTGGCCCACCACCACCGGAATGAGTGGCACGCGTCCACACCGACAACGGCGCTACCACCGGCCACCGACACGCAGCATCCTTGCGTAGGATTTTTTTTCTCTTTTTCGGGTCCTACAAGAATGCACATCTTTGTTCCCGCACTTTGGTTCGCCGGTAAGATTTCTAAGAATGACCGAAAAATGTCTGTTCCCTCGCTACTATGCTGAGGGGTAAGATAAGGCAATCGGGAGTTTTTTTTATTTTGGTCGCTAGCAATCCTCACCACCCCTGTTCTAATTATTTAGTGTACTGGTGAATTAAGAGTGCAATGATGAAAACAGATTGAAGTCAGGGGAAAACTTGAACGGAAATTAACTAAAAATAAAAGAAATGGGAAATGGAGTGTGCAATGTTTTTTTTCTGGCTATTGTTTTTTTTGCATTCAAGCAACCGATCGAGGGGACCCACAACAGCACGGACTGGACTGTGGCAGAAGATAACCGAGAAGCGAAATCGTTCACCCCTTAGATTGGCCTTCGAAGGCGGGAAACAGAGCGAGAAAATGAATTGGAAAATAGAATCCCCTGGAGGCAACTTGTTTTCATTGCGCCACCGAACCGAGCGGAATTAAAATTCATTGAAGACCTATCCACCACCACCACCGGTTGTCTCGACACACGCCGCATCCATCGTGATTAGAATATGTCCAATTAACAACTTATTAATAAAGCAGTTTTTTTTCTGCGTTCGGTACAAACTTTCTCGAATCAAACTGTCAGCGAAAGAAGAATCCCGATTCGTTGTCGATGTATGACACGTCCGGTGACACCACGATGATGATGATGATGAGGAGGAGGAGGATGCCCGGAGGACACAGAATCTTGCCACGCCGCAGCTACAACTGGATAGTAATTAGTCAGTAAATTAGCTCGCTATTCATATTTCAAATCCAGAAGATATGAAGGAAGCAGCCACGGCAGTGATAAGTTCTGAGAGTGACGAGTTTTTTTTCTTGTCACCGTTGGCCACAAATAGACCACTGGTGTCAGACCGTGGGGGGTTTTAATTGAAAACTGTCAGCATGGGCAGGGCGGGCTGGTGGGAATATTTTGCATTTTCATTTTTCTTTCAAAATTCTATTTCGATTTAAACTTGACACTGTTCGATTCTTCAGACTTGGTGATTGTTTACCATAGAACTGATGTCCGGCAAGAAAAGAATATATGGTTTGCTAACGCGTTTTTCGGTGAAAACTAAGAAATAGAAGCTCGTGCCCGGACTGTGTGCTGTGTTTTCAAACAGTTGTGTCAGCACACCCGACGCGGTGGGTCCACTTTCCAATCATGTCCCTGAAGATTTGCTGCACCGCATCATCATGCCAAGATTTCTATCCGTAGCCGATTCTCGGATGGCACAGCATTCAGGCACTTGTTGAGAGGTCCTCACACAATTTATCATGCCATCATTACCATAAAACCATTTATTTCCCCTACGATGCAGAGTCAATCAGGCGCGGTCCATGTGAGTGGAAAATCCTTTTACTTCGTCAAGGATTTCCTATTCTCCCCAATGGACTTACGTGCACGGCATGAATAGAAAACGACGACGACGACGATGATGACGACGGCAGCGGAGGAGCCAAAACTGATTAAACTTGTTGATGTATGAATATTTGATCGCGCGATCCTCTTGCGTCATGCAGTGGTTACGCGAAAACCATAAATCATCGTGGATAAATTTTGAATCAAGACGTTTTTGAATCGAACGGCCCCCTTTCGACCGAGATCTTAATCCTTCGCGACGGTAGCAAAAAGCATCTGCATCTGTGTGACTCTAATTGCCTCCGATTTCCCAATAAATATCCTCCGGGCGACGAATGAATCTCAGTCTGTCAGTTTCAGCTAATGCTAGGGTAACTCTGGCAACATCAGTTGACCCGTCAGTATTGCGTTCCACCTGCCCGTTCCGAAGTCAATTTAATCCACTGACTCAAGTACAGAAGCATCACTTTGTAGTATGCAAATTTGATTTATTGTTTTCAGCACAAAGCAAAAAATGCACTACTAGGCAAACTTCGGTTCATCCGCGCCCATGTCGGAATTTGAAATGAAACAGGATGCTAGTGACGGGTTTCCTGGGATGCCACACCCGATGCATAACTTCAGGCGTGCCGCTCGCGCCATGAAAGTTTAATTTTCTGCTGTCTCAATATTTTTCGCTGTCCAATATATTTCCCGGTGTGTCTGCATTTTTTCACTTTCCTGCATAAAAGCTTCCGGTGTTTATTTTTCTAGTTTTTTTCCTTCCTTCCTGCAACCTGGTCACTTTGTACGGGTGATACTCAGTGAATTTTAACAGCATTCCACCAGGACCCAAAGGTGCAAGCAGTGTAGAGAAGCGAACGTGTGCAGAAAAGTGCCCGAAGTGTGGGAGTCATAAATTTGACGGAATGCTGCCGGCAGCCTGCGCGCCGAGAAGGACACTTTTTTATCGCGGTAAATTACTCCGAAAGAAAATTAGTTTTGGGACTGGCGAGAAAGAGTGTAATATGACTAGCGTGAGATCTTCTCAAGGACTTCTTCAAACTTATTGGATGTGATGAACTTTGACAAACTAAAATGTCTTCATTGACGGCAAAAAGTGGTACTATGACATTGACGTCGAGTTGAGTAAGTGTGACGTTTTCTTAACCAAATCGCAGTAGGCGTTATTTTGAGTGATAGTGCAGCTGTGACAAGTGTGTGTTGATTAGTGAAAAGTGTTATTTATTGAATAATGCTGATTCGCGAAACTTAAAAAAAAATGTTCAAACGACGGATACTGCGAATTTGCCGCCCAAAATTAAACTATGTCAAACGATCGAAGCGCCATCTGCATATCATTGTCGGTGTTATCATATTTATATGGAATGTGTGAAAATTTACGAGTTAATCGTGTGATTTAAGCTGAAAATATAAAATTGGTTTACAGAAATCTCATCCACGAATGATTTTTTTTTCTTTCAGTAGTTATGGTTATAACAGCAATGCGAATAGGAGAAGCAGGATACTGGTGAGATCGTTCTTTAGAGATGTTTCACATTTTCCTTATTTACAATGTCTTGCAATATTTCTCCTTACTAAAAATCGGGGATTCGGGGAACGTTTGACCAATGGATCTATATTTCTTCGTGTTCAACGCTAAGTTTAAGACGCGCGCGTGAAGTTTATAACCGTGCAGATATTTCTTGCGAGCGTGCTTCACTAGGACGTATTTAAATATAGTTTAGACTACGAGGAGAATTCATTTTCGTAGAGAGTAGATATCGACATTACTAAGGTGTAGTGGTTCGATTAATAACGATCGAGTGATTTCTTGCCAGTAAAGCTTGCTTCAGATAGAATTGGAACAAAGACAATTGCTTGTATTTCAGTTATTTATTATTGAATTAAAGACCTTTTTTTATACAAATGTAGCGTTTTCTTCATACCTGGGATTTGCCCGAAGTCAGCCTTGACATAGGTTTCATCGTCCATCAGAAGACACCCGTCGAACTTGGCCAGCACCTAGTTTCCGAGCACGAATTTTGATCACACTATTCTGTTTTTTTGGACCGATTTGGCTGTTTGCTAGATCGATACGACTTGATTCCTTCCCGGAGTCGAGTTCTCCTCACGGTACTATGGGCAGCACCGAATTTTCAAAATCTTACCACGCAGTTTCCGCTCAAAAGTTCCACTCCGACGATTGGCTTGAGGCTTCCGAATCGTCGTCAATGTTTCCTTATACCGTTTGATAACGCGCCATACGGTATTTCTGGGCAATTTCAGCTGTTTAGCTAGCCTAGATGCAAACCACAATGGATTTTCCAAATAACTGCACTGCACAATTTTTTCTCTTCTTCGGCTTCCATGTTGATTGTTTACAAAGTACAGTCGATTTGCGGAATGTCAAAAATCATACGTGAAGCTGACAAAATTTCCGACAAGTTGGGGCCAAGAACTTCCAAATCCGTCCACCAGGAGCACCACAATATGAGCAAAAGTTTGTTCCAATTCTAAATGAAGCAAGCTTTATTTGTGATGGTTTTTTATGCTCAGATCACAGCATGCTGTGTGTTTGGCTGTCAGCTTTCGTTTGTTTACTTATTTGTGCGGTTGAAATTTTCCTTGTTTTTTTAAATGTCGCGTATTGAAAAGGAAGTGAAAATTAAGGTTCTGGACACATGGCTAAGTGAGGATATTACTATGCGAAAATTGGCGGAGCGGTTTGGAATTCATCATGCCAGTGTTAAAACCATCATTAATAAGTTTGGGGAACACTATTCTTTGGATGAGCTACCAGGAAGAGGCAGAAAACCCGGTTCTTCCAACCCGAAACTGGACCAGAAAGTGGTATCTGTAATCATGAAGAACAAATCAATGTCAATACCTGATTTGGCCAAAAAAGCAGGAACGAGTGTCGGAATAATCCAGTGTATAAAAAAGGGAAATCATCCGAAGACCTACAAGAAGCAGAAAATCTCGAAACAAAGTGTAGAACAGAAGAAGCGAGCAGCAACAAGGACCCGGAAATTGTATTCGCGTCTTTTGCAGTGCATGCGTTTTGATGGACGTTGAGACTTATGTAAAGGAGAACTCAAAAACCCTTCCAGGTCCGAAAATACTTTACTGTCGTCGTTGGGGAGGATGTGAGCGATGCGGACAGGTCGATTCAAGTGGAGAAATTCGGTCGAAAGGTACTGATATAGCAAGCAATATGTTCCTGTGGTTTGAAGTCAACCATTCGTTATACTACCGGAACAATAAATGCAGAAATCTATCGATCTGAGTGTCTCCAGAAGAGATTGCTGCCTTTATATAAGAAGCATAGTACACCCAAACCTCCATTTACGTAACTAATATATGTATATATGTAATAATATACGTACACATGTGTGCAAATATTTGTATTTCTTAATACATATAAATATTGGTGAAGTAAAAGCGATCATTTATATGTATACATATTTACACATATATGCAGACGAGTGAGTGTGTAAGCATACATACATACATATATAAGGTTCGTAAAAGGAGGTTTGGGTGTACACCTCCACTGTTTTGGCCGAATTTAGCGTCGGCTCACTATGCCAAAACAACTCTCAATTGGCTTGCGGAAAAGGTTATAATTTCGTTGAGAAAAGTATCAAACTTAACTTAAATTTGCCGCCCAAAAATTATAGTAACATATGTCAACCGATCGAAACATAACTTAAATTTCATTCGGTTTTCATTATGCTCAAGTTTAACCTCGTGCAATAAGGGATCAATTTTTAGTTTGAATAAAATATCGTTTTTATCATAATTTGAAAGAAAAATTTGTGGATAGCTTATTTTCGATACACTCCTTACTAAAAATCGATTATTCGGGGATGATCAATGGATCTATTTTGCTTCGGGTTAAACGCTAAGTGCGCGTGAAGTTTATAACCGTGCAAATATTTCTTGCGACCGTGCTTAACTAGGACATATGTAAATATAGTTTAGACTGCGAGGAGAATCCATTTGATATTTTTGTATTTTGGTTAGGAAGTAGATATCGACATTACTTCGTATCGCGTAAGGTGTTGTTGTTCGTTTGATTATATTCGAGTGATATCTTGCCAGAATTAAGGCTATTTATTGAGAAAAAAAACAGAACACAATGAATTAAATGTATAAATTGATAACGAACCTCACGACTGTCGGCTGTCCGGAGTTTTACGTGTTTCGGAAGAAACTTCGTATTTTAGTAGGAAGCATATATTGATACAAAACGCAATAAAATGGCAACGTATTCTCGGTAGCCGGCCACCCAGAGCAATAAACACATGATATTATTTTTCGACAATTTACTAACAAATAACCCCTTCCTGTGATGCATGTGGAAATGCAGAGGATTCCTCGATTTCTAGTAGTAACATGCATTGAACTAACAATCCTTCCTTCCTTGCATTCGGACATGGCCGGTATTGATCAATGCATACAGTGTTCAATGCAGTTTGCACAATGTGAAACTATGTGCTATTCCCAAGCAAGTTGTTTCAAAAAATCATTTTGCAATCTTAATTGGTTCTGAGCAAACAAACGGTTTATTCAGAACTTCGTCAAAATCTTTCATCTTATTAGAAAGCGCACCACGGACAGTTGACCTCTCAGATTGAATGCGAACATGAAAAATGAAAGAAAGCTTGTACATACCATTGAAGAGATCTGAAAATGGTGGTGGTGAGCTCAATTCGTCCGCGTCCCTTGTCTCTTTTTTTTCAAATAGCAACTTAAACGGCACCTCACAGGCACCTAAGCAGAGGCAAACTTCGCATAATTTGCATATTTTAATAGTTGAAAAAAAAAGAATCGATTCGCGGAATTTCTCCGATGTTCACAAATGTTGAGTACTTTTTGTCATCAATTATTTATTTACACCAGTACCAAAATTCTGGATCAGGTTCTGACAGACAGGAACTGAAAATGAATTCAAGAACTTAATCCGAATTATGAAACAGGCTCAGATTTCAGTTGCGAAGTTCAGGTTCCGAGTCGAGATCAAGAAGTTTGTTCATAAATTTAGTTGTACAATTATGGAACTGAACTCATTTTCAGAATTCAGGTTTCGAATTTAGTTCTGAACTCTAGTTCCAACGTCTAGTTACAGAACCCTTTTTCCGAATTCAGTTTCATCATGCAGGTTCTGAATTCTGGAATTAAATTCTGGTTGAGAAGTCAGTTCTAAAATACAGGTTCGGAGTTCAGATCTAACATTTCTTTCCGAAATCAAAATCTAAAATTCATATCCTGAATTATTTTTATGAATTCTGAAGTTGAAATCCTAAATGAGAATTCTAGATTCGAATCGCCAACATAAATTAAGAAACTAAGTTCAGTCATGAAACGAGTTCCCAAATCCAGAATTAAGATTCATTTCCAGAGTCATAGTTTTGAATTCGGAACCTGCAATCTGAAACTAAATTCTAAGCTTGAAATTAAGTCCAGAATTCTGAGTTCAGTTCTAGAATCCAATCCTAGACTCAGTTCCCGACTCTAGATGCAGTATTCAGAAGCGGAATGAAAATGACCACGACGTCCGAAATGCGAATGAGATTTTGCACCACGCAAAAGTTGATGCTGCTTTTCGCGGAAGGCTCTCACCGAGACGTCCAGTTCCGTCCAAAGCACAAAAGGAAATGTTCGATTTTCGACCACCGTTTATCTTTTATTTCTGACTGCCTCAATACTGTCGTCCGAGTGCGAATAAGGCAAGAAAAGCGTGATGAGTTTTTCCCATTATTTCCAAAAGTTTTAGATAATTTAATCTTTGAGTGATTTACGATTTTCTAACACGGTCGATAATTTTATTATTGTGAGTGAGTGAATTTTGAAAAGGCGCCTCATTCACGTCAATACGTGATATGAAATCAATTATTTGGCATCGATCTGTTGACTCAAAAAATAACCGATTCATTCAACTTATTCGATGCCTAATAATGTTGAATGTATTTTTGCCCCGCGAACGACCACAATTAGGTTAAAGCCGGAGAAAAATACACGGTATAAAAAAAGCATTTTTCTCGAAAAATGAAAATCATTTCTTCTCGTGTGAGGCGAACGGCGTACAAATCAAATCTGAAAAATAAATGATTGATTATTTCAGTACCAACTTGCTCATTTCAATGGAAGAAAATATCGGAGTGAGAACCAGAGATGCCAGATCTGCAGATTTGTCTGTAAATCTGCAGCTTTCGGGTATAGTGTTGCAGACATTTTTTGTTGTGCGTCCAAATTTACAGACTTTTGAATTCGGCGCGACCTTTTTTTTTGCTCGCCAAGTCAGTTTTGCGAGTCATACTTAATAAAGAAATTGTTGCCAGCAAGACATGCTTGCTGACTGCTTTTTTCCACATTAACAGACTTTTGAAAACCTGTATGCAAATATTTGAAATTTTTACCTGGCATCTCTGGTGAGAACACTGGGATCGATTCACTGGTCCTCAAAAGAACAGAATATTCGAACGTCTTCGATGATTAACAATGTTGATAGCATTTTCCTAGAAGGCGAATGACCAATGTAGTTAACTAAACAAATGCAATGCATTAGGAATGCGTAGACTGGAAAATAGAATTGTGGTTTACTGAATTCATCACTCAATAGAAATCTCGCATACTAAATTTGTTAAAATCAGTTGCAAGTCAGAAGAAAATTCTCGACTCCCTGCTCCAGTGTTCAAGTGGGTGACGTAGCCTAGTTAGTCCGAAAAGTAGTATGTATCAAGTTGTAGATACTTTTTTGGGCATAAAGCAGTCTTGAACTCAATTTTATACACATCACTACTAACGAGCAACAGAGGGAGGAAAATGGTGAAAATGCATGAAAAAGCGAAAAATGAAAATTTTGCGAGAAAGTGTCGTCCAGAAAAGGGCGAACCTTCATCCTTTTTATTTTCAGGGCGATGCTCTACCGACTACGCTTGGTTAGATTAGATATTTGTAGATATTTAGATTTAGTTGTAGATATTTCGGATCTACTTTCCGACCCGCTAATATCTACGGAACTCAGGCATCGCCGGACACCCACCATCCGATTTGACATTCTAAAGACGTGTGCAAAGTTTCATCCAAATCGGTGCATGTCGATCCGAATTTTTTTTTTGCTGTTGATTTCAGGAACTATTCCGCATAGCTTCGTCCTTCTGAAATCATTCTACCCGTATATTTTTTCTTCTTATTTTGGTTTCACAACATTTTAGAAAACTTTCATCGGTCAATAAATTTCCGGTCTGACGGACAGATGGCGTCATTAATTAAGAATTCCTCTAGCGTTAAATAGAGATCAATGAGAAGTTCTCTATACAAATTTCATCACATACTATTTATTAGTGTGTTATTGTGCTATCAGTGGTACTACTTTAAGAAAATTACAAACACTGGTGGAAAAAAATCGTGTCTTCATAAAACACTGTTTTTCAAAAAAATACTGTCCTAGCACTTTTCTATACTTCTGAACAAGGCGCAATAGTGGTATAAAAGTGGTGTAGAAATGTTTGAACGCCGTTGAAACAATTGTATCGTTTATCAAGGAGAATACAGACTGAGGACTTTTTGGCCGACATGTTAAAATGTTATCTTCTTCACTCTATTTTTTATTTTAGCAAGAATAACTAGTAAACTAGGATCCATATTCGCGAACCCACTACCGGAATCAGAAGGAAGCTGTCATGCCGCTACAGACAGTAGGCGAGACTGCCAGTCGGATGCATTCCCATGACAATCGTTATCATGTGGGCAACCGCCACCGAATGGTGAGAGCCAACGCCGCCTGTGATTGTCGTAAAACAGTTCCCGGCGGCAGAACGAATACTTCTAACGCCGCCATCATTCGCTCAATCAAACGGCAATAATTTTGATCGTAAAATCGCCTAAATTTATGCATCGCTCCATCGCTAATTTTACGATCGTATTTTTTTTCATTTACAAGTTTTTTTATGGATATCTTTCATTGTTTGCAATCGACATTCGAGGGTTTTTTTTCTGGAAGGAAACTGATTTTTTCCCTCTTAAACCTAATCAACGAAAAAAGTAGATCCGATCGTAGTTGTATATTGCCATCGTCAAAAGTGCTCCCGCGGGGAACTGATTGTACAGCATCATGTTCAACGGCACTTAACTGCAATGGATTCGGCTAATAAAGAAAGCAAACAGTGACAATTATGTTCGCGTTTTAAGGTTAGCTTCTGTACCACTCCGGTAGTGACAAGTCGTAAAGAGCCAGCCAACAGGCGGCAGAAGCGAATCCATGCTTGGTCAATTGTTTCCAGTTGACTTTCTTTAACTATTCGCTACGACGAACAAAAGCAAGCAAGACACAAGCTTTCGTCGTAATTAAGTTTAATTTTTATTACTTTTACGGTTCAATTAGGACCTAAAGTGGAAGAAATTTATCTCTGCGGGTTAGCGACAATTTCGGGGAACAGGTCGTTCGGCGTTGTCCTTTAGTCACCAGAAGGAGTTTAGTGTAAACTTTCGACAAGACTTTTATGGTTGCTACGATGTCGGGTTTTTGGTGGTTCACCGCCTCCTCACCTGTTGGAAGCGCGGCGAATGAGGTGTTTTCAACGTTGAGTTGTCAGGTTTCTCGCAAAAGCAAGGTGACAGCAGTCAAAAAGCACTCCCAATGCTCCGTCAGTTATTCGGATGTTATTCCCTACAAACATGCGATTGCTATCGGTTGCTGTTATCTGCACTCATTTATTAGCGTTGATATGTTTATAATTGGATGGTTTGTTTTACGTCTCAGGGAAGGACGCCGCCAAACCATGAGAATGCCGTTTCTTCGGTGGTAAAATTTTCTCAACCAATACCCGTCCAGAAAAGGTAAAGGAGGACGACAAAAGAACGCGACGCTACCAATGCTACCAAAAACCGACAAGAAAAAATGAAAAACTAGCAGACGGTTCCGTGGAAAATGAAAACATGGACATAAAACACACTTCCACTGGTAAGTTCCTGTGCCTTCCACGGTCACTGCTGCTTGCCAGTGTTACGGGCGACTGAAGGATATCCGTTTGGTTTTATTGTGATGGAGCGCTCTCGATACTTTCGTGATTCAGCGGTCGACGAAGGGATGCATGCAGGGCACAAGCGCAAGCAGGCAGCCCTCATTCGTCATCGCCATCAGGACAAATAAAAGTCCTGGCAGCCGAGAGACCGGGAAACGAGCAACGGTAAAATCATCGTTCCACCACCCACCCACCAACCGGGTTTTGACTGTGGATAGGAGATGAATTTCGAAACTGCAGACAATTTACTGGATCCGTTTTCTCCGCGTTAAATCCTCCTGGCTGGTGGCTGATATATTTTTGTTCTTCAGGATGAGAACATTCGGAAAGGTAAGCACGCAGTTCATTGGAACTGTTGTTTTGAATAGAATCTGGTATGTTTCGGGTCAGGGTTTTGATTCAGGTGGGTAATATCTTGATACCAGGATTAGATTTTACGAGAAAGTGGAATTCTTATTAAAGAAGTAGGAAACATGAATTTTGCAATAAGTTTCTAGTGTTTGATAAAAGATGTCGCCACCGGTAATTTAGTACTGGAATGTCAGATTTCCAGTGTCATTTTGAAAATTTGGACATCGGTTACCATTACTATAGCTGAGAAGTTTTTTCACTGGGTTAAAGCTTGAGTCATTTCATATCTGGTTACGAAAAAATTAGTTTATCTCGGAACCACTTACAACACTAAGCTTTTAATATGAAGTTCATTTATTACACAAATATTTTGATTTCAATTTTTTTTTGTATTTTGATTAGACACAGAAAGAAAAAATGAAACTTACACGACATGTAAACCGATAGTACTGTGAAATAGACATCAGTTGAAACGAAAATCTGATTTAGAACAACGATTGATGTAAAATTACATTAAAATTCATTCAGTTTTTCATTGAACAAGACTGTATATTTACAAACCGCTTCGTTTTGTAATGTAAATTTCCATTCAATTGCCTGCTCCAAATATGTGCATGAAAATAAATGTAAATTCACATAATATTTTTATCTGTAGATGTACACTGTGATCTTTTTTCATGCGGTTTTTGAATGTGTTTTTACGCGAATTCCGGAAGTTACGCGATTTTTTTACGGCGAAATCTGGTGTTATCCCGGAATTTCTGAAGTCTCACTTAATTTTTATAAGTTTCTCTGGCACTTTTTGACGTTTGGTTTAAAAAAAATTAGATTTCGGAAATCTACATTTTTTTTTTCAAAACAATATGTTATGAGATTATACCAAATCTGGATGTTTCATGCATTTCTAAGGCGTTTGGCATAAGAAAAAATCCGATTTAGGAAATCACATTTTTTTCTAGATAGATCCTAAAGTCGATTCAAAAAATATATTTTTTGAGATTGCACCAGATCTGAACGTTTCAGGCATTTCTAAGACATTTGGCATTTTCCTAAATTTGGCATAAAAAACTCCGATTTCGGATATTTCAAATCTTTTTCTCGAAGTCGATTTTTTAATTTTTTTTTTAGTTTCTCCAGATCGGGATGTTTCACGCATTTCCAAGACATTTGGCATAAAAAAATTCTTTAGTTTTGCTGTTTTTTACGCGGATTTCTGAAGTTACGCGGTTTTTTTTACGCGGATTTTCGAAGTTTAGTAGTTTTTTACGCGGTACGTATCCCTGCAATACATTGTAATGAACGGCTTTTCTCAGTCAAAAACGTTAGAAAGATTATGAAGACAATTTCAAGGGCTAAAAGGACATTTAAAAGAACAATATATTTTGGTTGGATTCTGATGAGAAATTTGCTTGTTTTTAAATTTGCCCGACGTTTCGTCCGATTTTGAAGACCATTTTCAAGGGTTAAAAGGACTTTTCAAAGAACGTATATTTTGGTTGGATTCTGATGAGAAATTTGCTTGTTTTTTAATTTTCCCGACGTTTCGTTCGATTTTCAAGGGCTAAAAGGACTTTTTAAAGAACGTATATTTTGGTTGGATTCTGATGAGAAATTTGCTTGTTTTTAAATTTGCCCGACGTTACGTCCGATTTTGAAGACCATTTTCAAGGGCTAAAAGGACTTTTCAAAGGACTTTTAAAAGAACGTATATTTTGGTTGGATTCTGATGAGGAATTTGCTTGTTTTTAAACTTGCCCGACGTTTCGTCCGATTTTGAAGACCATTTTCAAGGGCTAAAAGGACTTTTCAAAGAACGTATATTTTGGTTGGATTCTGATGAGGAATTTGCTTGTTTTTAAACTTGCCCGACGTTTCGTCCGATTTTTAAGACCTTTTTCAAGGGCTAAAAGGACTTTTCAAAAGACTTTTAAAAGAACGTATATTTTGGTTGGATTCTGATTGAGAAATTTGGGTGGATTGGCGTCCATATCGAAGAAATCCATCCCGTTGTCCTGATACCACCGTAGCATTGCTCCGCTGTTGTGGCAGCTTGCCAAATCAGGCTGATACTTTATTTACACTGTGACTTTTAATGTGCGGAGCAATACGTGTTTTCAGGCATAAGCAAGTATATTTGGGATTCCACGAGTCTTGTTTGTCATGAACTGTGGGTATTTTGTCCGCAGCTGCAGATACCTTGCCAGACCATAAACAGTTCTGTGAATTATTCGGAAAACCCAGATTCGAACTTACTAGGCACATCACCTCGGCTTTATAGTACTTTTTAAAAAATTCTGTATGCATTCTTTGTATTTCGCAAGAGCCTCATTGTACAACTTTCACGAATTTCTTTGGAAGAGAAGACCGGGTGTGCGAATTCTTGAACCTGAACCCGAACAGAAAAAAAATTCACCCGTTTCCGTCCCGTACCCGACAAAAATATTTTTTAATGGTCGAACCCGAATAAAAATGTCTACCGTCGGTTTAGTTTTTGAGCCGGGTCTCGAATAATTGAACACGATTCTCTATATGGAAATAAATAAATCCTAACCCGATTTGTAGCCGTTGGAAAATTAAAACTGTTTGCTCGTACCCGACCCGGGACAAAAATAATCCTTTTTCAAATACCAAAAAAACCGATCATCTCTAGTCTAGGTTGTATCCGAAATACTAATGAATAAAACATTCTTGTTCCGACCAACAAAGTAGCAACTATTTAACGGATCCGAAACCATCCAGCCGGTAATGTATATAATTGATCAGCTGAATAATTTTTAAGAGTCATTTTATGTAATGTAAGAGATCTAGATACTCAAGAATGGTTTTCCTCTACGTATTTTCAGTTCCGAAACAAAAAAGTCTGCACTCTGCCTTTAAAAGTCTGCACTCTGCCTTTAAAAGTCTGCACTCTGCCTTTAAAATACTGAACCACGTTATCGATGTTACCGGAAAACAGGCGAAAAAATTCAGGCTCGAGATGCCTTCCTTGTGGTGTAGCCAACGCACAAGTTTAAAATGTTCGTTTCCAGATTATCAATCAATAACCTACATGCTGGAACTCGTTGAAAAGAGTTGAATAGTTTGCCGTCTCGAATTTACGTAGCAATCAATTCAATTTTCGTGTAAGTCAACCGGAAATCTTAGAAAAAGTTATGTGACGAAATTTAAACAAACTTTAATACTGGAATTTTATCGATTACTTGAAAACTACCAATCCAGCAAAAAAGCAGTCCGTAGCGTCCCAGTTCTAGCTGGGCGTCAACCAATGTCATTGTTCCTGTGACCAGAAGGAAAACCCTACCTACCGACTGTGAACCAGGCAAGGTAGACAAAGTTCTGTGCTGCGATGGTTCGGATATTGGTCTGGCCAACACTAAAAGTTTCAACCGTAATCCATCGTGATCGTTCGGCGACAACTGGTAAAACACACTGCGAAAAGTTCCTTTCCCCCATTGAGACCGAAGACCGAAGACCGAAAACGATGACGGAACCTGAAGCACCGTGGTACAGGTGGAATGCAGTTTTATTTCGTTTACCCAACACATAAATCACAATAGCAAAAGTGTCTCCGCCCTTCCGTGATATCCTTTTTTTGTGCTGGCGGGTTTCGGTTTGATTCCGACGGAAGTTGCTTAACTTTCATTTTCATTCGAGGTTCTGTCCTTCGGTTTCGGGTTTTTTCTCGGTGCTCGGTCACTCACTAGCCTCGTTCGACGACAGGATAATCTAAAAAGCTTCGCTTGTTTTACATGCAATATCATTAAAGTGGCACTTTTTCCTTGCGTTCTTGTGACTCACATGCAGATTTTCCTAGTGTCGTTCTGTCCCTGGTGCCATCACGCCATTCTGCAGTTACCGACTAACGATTATGACCGCCATATCAGCATATGGTTTTTCATTCCTGGATGTTCTAGAAAACTGCTCTGGGGGAATGACGCTCGCTGATAGAGAAATCGAAAGTTTCCTCGCCAGTTTTACTCATTCCAAACATTTTGCTGTGCACCAGTTTTACTCGACCCGCAATTATCTGTATCAAATATTAAAGCAAATTTGCTTGAAAATGGCGGCGGCGGCGGAAACAGGCGCATGGTTGCCAGCAAAAAAAGTGAACCCGTGTGGATGAGGTTCGGTTCGGTTCGGCGTTTTGATTGCCGTTGCCGGAAACTGGAAATGCGTTCGATGACCCTTTGTTCGCCAACCCCGTCTCCCCCTCTCCAAATACTTCCAGCCACGGTCATTTGGTCGGGTGTTGTGGGAACTGTGAAACAATTTTCTTTCACGGAGGGTTGATGAAAAATGACGTCCACTAAAGTTTAACAACTTTACGGATCTTTCTGTGGCGAAACCAGTTGGTGAGGAAATGCCTCCTTCGAGTATTTATGTTTGGCGTTATTTCACTGGAAAGTTAACCAGATTTGAACGGTGATTCGCAATCATTAGTAGTAGACTGCTGGAGCAGAAAATACGGGTGCGGTTAATGATAATTGTGTGATTTTTCTTCTTTTTTGTGTGCACTTTAAAGGCTCCTGTGTATGGCTTCCTACGGTCGTTGGAGTTGTGTCATTGACGGTTGGAGCCCCGGAAAATCGGAAGCAAGAAAATTGCTGCTGAAAATCGAAAGCAAATCGAAGTCAGTTTTGATTCAAGGCCGTATAAAAAAAAACAAGTGCGATTGCTTTTAGCAACCAGTGCTGCCCTTGTGGGAAGGAAAAGCAGAAACAATTTCTGGGAATGGTTGAAGTAGGCGCTGTCTCCAATTTGTGTGTGCAGATGTTATAAATTTCCTTGTAATCACATGAGCGTATTGAGTCTCAATTAGTAATTAATTGTAAATTATGGTTTGACGTTTGAAGTATTTATATTCAAGAATACAAAAAATAATACGGTACAATGAATGTATCGGTATTTTTGAGTGTATCATTGAGGTTCTGAACGAAAAAGATTTTAACCTCACTATCTTTACGAGATATATTCCTTCTTATTTGGTTTTCGTAAGCAAAGGTTCCTATTTCAAATCGCTGATCACATACGATGGTCAACGGGCCACATGACAATACTGTCTAAAGCCTACCCATTTCGGTGGGCAATAATAAAATGCTATAACTGAAACTCAGCCTCACAAACTCTAACAAATTTCTGTGAATTCCAGTTTAGAGTTATTTATTACTATTTTGTATGGCATTTTAATCACCCCTAATCTGTACCTCGATCGATTCAAAATATTCCAATCGAATGTGCAATTTCCATTCTGCATTCCGTTCGAGTTGGGTATGAACTCGAATATCATTCGCTCGAGTTGTTCAATTTTCGAACATTACTCGATCGACTTGCGTACGTATTACTTCAGTTTGGTTTAGAAGTTTGTTTATACAAGTGTGACGGTTTCGTTTACTAAGAAATGAATAATAAAAAAGAAAAATACCGCGTAAGTTGTGTTGACAGCTTTGATGGTTAGTGTTCGAAATTTCAAGTGTTCCCGAACGAGAGTCGATTGAATCATACAAGTCGAACGGAATAAAGAAGATTCGTTCGTATCACAAATCCGTCGGATTGCAGAATCGGGATGAATATCTTCCATTTGAATCTATGTTTGTGAGAATCGACAGAGATAACTCTGAGAAAAGTTAGTGCATATATTTCCAATTTTTTTTTCATGCATCACCCTATAACTCCGGAACCGGAAATCGGATTCAAATAAAACTCAAGAACTTTGTTGGGAACTACAAGACATTTCATTTGAATCTAAGTTTGCGAAGAATGATTCAGTCATTTCTGAGATAATTGAGAGCAAAAAAATGTTAAATATAATGTTAAATAAATTATAATACACCATTCAATAAGTTATGTGACTGAGAAAAATATTTTTTGTCATATATTGAATTCATTTTTCAATGTAAATGTCGTTTCTCCTTGATTTTTGCATTCAAATGATCTAACAACGCTGTGTGGTATTCGCTTTTGATTGTTTTTCTTTGCTTTACTTTTCGATGAAGATTATACTATGTGCAAAACCATAAAATACTGAAGCCATAACCTTTCTAGCTTACTGTTATGCCTTTGGATGCTTCGGACGTGGCTCACAGTCCTCTCCGATGATGATCGTTTGGATTCCGGAGTGAAATGGTGGATCCATGTTTCATCCATTGTCACATATTGACGCAAAAAATCTGATTTATTGTAAACATGGCAAAGCGCTGCTCTCAATAATCAACACGTTGTTGTTTTAGATCGGCTGAGAGAAAACGTTGCACCCACTTTGAAAAGAGTTTTCTCGTAGGCAAATGTTCATGCATAAACACACTGCCTTCTGATATTTGATAGCAATTTTATCTTACGATTAGATATAACGAATTTGTGAACTTTTTTATGTTTTCTGGAGTATTCCCTCAAATGGACGTTCACCGGTGCCACGACCACGTTTATATTCCGGATAACACCTTTAAAGCTATTACTGAACTTGTAGATCTTTTTCATCAAGAAGCAAAACAAAAATAACACACGGAATTGTTTAAATCCATTGTATTAAAAATGACAAAAACAGCTTCACTGAAATGTCATGAAATTCCACACAAATTCTTTTTAAAGTTGGTCTTCATACACGTCGTGATGACTCAATTCATAAGAATCTAATTCGTAAAATGATTGAATTTCACAAGAATGATTTAAAAATGTGTCAAACTTACCCATCCTTTCAACCAGGTTAGGACTTAAGACAAGTCTCTCGCCTATTTTGATAAACCAAACAGTCAGAAGTGCTGGTAAATAAACCTTTTTAAGCGTAATTATCTTTAAAAAGTTAATAGTAGGAATTGATATATTGCGATTACAATATCCACGCTAACGAAAAAATCACCCTTTTTCCTGACGGAAAACTAAGCATAGTATAAATCAAAAATCATTAGCACGTGTTGCTACTATCGTGGGGTAGCCAATCGATAATGATGTTTACACAACAAGGTTCAATAAATGGAACTAACATTCGGATGCGTCATATTTGCAGAAAGGATTCGCCCTTAATCTTTCTGCACCCATCCTGGTTATCTGTTCTTTTTTTTTGTGCGAAAACTCAGGTTATTGCACCCGAAAAGTTTAAAACCAACCGTAATCCAATAAGTTCACCGATTGCCCAAAAATAATGTTCAAACAAAAATTCGCATTTTAAAATCTGCCAAAAAAGAAAAAGGATTCAATCTGTTTGCACTTTCCGGTATCGAGCAGGACACCAGATGGTCCGTCTTTCATTCGCGACGGTCCCTAGAATGGATGTTGTCCTCTCCCCTCTATTCCTCCATCCACCACCGAAACGGACGGGCACCGATGACTTGACACGTCCTAAAATCCTTTGTTTGTCATAAATAATTCATAAAACAGAAAGAAGTACGAATACGGGGCGAAGACAAACGGACCTCGTTTTGCTTCATTCGGTGCTCGCTTTTCCGACCGTTGTCCGGGTTGCTTTGATTGATGTCACTGATTTTGTTTGGACTTCTTTTCTTTGAACATGCGTCTGAGATCGGGAGCATAGCAAGCCGGAATGATTTCATCAGGCAGTAGTACCGATTCGGGAACGGAAATGGCTCCCATTACCCGTTCCGTTCTGGTTCTCATCCGTCTCCTCCAGTAGTATGTCTTTTCTTTCCGACCGACCGACCGACCAACCGGCGGCTTAAAGACGTTCGTCGATTCGTCATGGGTCATCCTGATGGTGATTGAAAATGTGCAATTGTCTTACACTCACCCGATCCCATCCACGACGTTACGGAAACCGACCGTTTTTCGAATGTTAAGACAAGACAGACAAGGGGTCGAGTGCTTTGGTTGGCCCATTTTTTATGGGTCGTTGCTGAACCTGAGACGAACGGCACCGAGACGATCGGTCACATTTGTCTGGATTGTTTATGGACCGATTTTCATCACTGGCTGTTGGCTGTGAAATGAACGCCAGTGCCACTCATTTACCGAGAGATGGTGATTGTTATTGGCGAGAGAAACGGTTCGATTTTTATTCGTGGAAAGTGTTGATGGTTTAGAACCCGGTCGGACGACGGTTGAGCCTCGAAAAAAGGTCGTGCCAGTTCGTGTCCGTTCGAGAGATATACTCATCGTTTTAAGGTTCGTCGGATGATAGCTAAGTTGATTTTTTTTCTTTGGAGCATCGATGATGACAGCTGATTTAACACCTCCGTTAAAAAGTCCCCAATCTGACAAACAGATGGCACTAGTAATTAAAAAAATCTAGCTTTCAATGGAGACATCCTTCAGGTGTTATCCGTCGTTATGAAAATTCGAAAAGTGAAGTCTCAGGAAATAACTTACAAAACCTGTTTTAATCCACCTAGTGGTGTGATGATGCTTTTCTCATATCAATCATACTATCATTTATAATACTGTGGTATTCTTCAAAATAATTTTCTTCGATTATTAAAAGAATAACCGAAATCGGTTTGTTTGACCGTCTACTGATAAAAACTGTCAATTGAAGAAGATTTAAGGTCGATTCAGAATTTTTTTTTACGATTTTTCGCCCTTTTCTGTGATGGTATAAAATATTTAACACACATTACTCTATATTCAGGAATTACATATGGGACCACAGGACCTTTCATTTGAACCTTTGTGAAAATCGGTCGCGCCATCTATGAGAAAAATTAGAACACACATTTTCATTTTTTGCACAATTCACCCCATAACTCCGGAACCAGAAGTCGGATCCAAATAATAGGATGTTTTTATGGGACCACAAGACCTTTCATTTGAATCTAAGATTGTGAAAATTGGTTCACCCATCTCAGAGAAAAGTTAGAACAAAAAAAAACGTTATACACACATACGCACACACACACGCACATTTTAGTTGAAATTTTGAACTAAAAAGATCACATATGAGCAAGATCAGACATGAGTACCGATTGATTTACGTCCAAAATTGAAAATTAGTGACAACAGCAATCCTATAGAAATTTATAACTAAGTATAACGCGTGTCAATGAGACTTTTAAAACTATGGAAAATTGCCTAGACATGTGTGATAAAGAATATTAGAGGAGCATTTGTTTCAATTAATATGCTCAAATTGGGGAACATCGTCAATTTGCAACTTTCGGGAATGCTTCTTTAACACATACCGGTTTCGTTACAGCGGTTTACGTTCTTTTAACACATGTTCTCGTTTAATGCAACCCGTGTTCGATTTCGCAACCGATTGTTTAATCCGTTATAAAATGAATACTAGATGAAGGTTTCCTGAACATAAGTTTGGATCGTAATCACATTCATATTGTTAATTTGACAGCTTCCACTACGCAATAGCAATACGCAGTGCAAAATTATTAAAAAAAATCAATAAAACGCTATTTGGCATGAAGTTAAATTACAGAACTAACAGGAGCGCAGAGTTCGGCATGTTTCAAACACACAGCAGGTGTTTGATGACGCGTTTAAATTGGAGTAGCAAAATTCTGCACTCCCGATACTTCTGTTATGATATTCAAGCTAAACAGGGTGAACAAATCAGCATGCTTTTTGATTGAACATGTTTTTCATATCATTACAATTATTACTAATCACAGTATATACTACATGGAATGAGAAGTCCCGGACCTAACAAAGAAAAAGTCGATTTTTACCGTGAAAACTTTTTCATTTTTTAGTATGTTAGAATCTCCATCTAGACAGTTGACCCATCGGTCCTCCAACATTTTGATGCCTTTGAAAAACAAAAAAAGATCTGCCAAGGCCTTCAAAATAGGCCGTTTCTGCAATGACCTCAGCATTTGAAGAAAATTTTCAACCTTTTCAGGGTTAGAAATAGATAAATCGCTGGGTGCCAGGTCTGGAGAATACGGGAGATGATGGACCAATCGGTACCGCTAATCATTCAATTTCACCGTTGCTTTTATGCATAGCGTGATGAAAACTAGAACTCGTCTGACACGATCAACTGTTATTCAAACACTAGTGGATAGATTGTCATGAAATTTGGCCTGCTCTCAACGAAAATATACACGGTTCGAAACTATTTACGTGTTTTCTGTGAGAGGCTCGGGACTTTTCCGTCCATGTAATATGTTAATATTTGCTGTTTTTATTGATGATATTACTCCGCCAATACGCTATTGCTGAATAAATTTGAAACATATCCCAGAGCATGGAACTCCGATTCTTTCTGCCATACTTCCAGTGAAGTGGCTATGCCTTTTCTCAATCACTGTACCGTGTATAATCAAAACCAAATACTGATAACAGACTTTCGTATCGGTACCGTGATTATGTTTTTTTCAACACGGTTAAAAATTCGTGCACGTGTATGCGTGCTCGGTATTTTTTTCAAAATACAGGGTGATTAGTGTAAAACTTCAAATTTCAAATTACTTACTCACTTTTCTTAGAAATGGCGCGACCGATTGCAACAAACTTAGGTTCAAGATAAAGGTCTTCATTCGTATCCGACTTCCGGTTCCGGAATTACAGGGTGAAGAGTGTTGAAAATTTCATAAAGGGTGCTCCATCTTTTATGTCGGTATGTAAATGCTGAATAACTTTCACATTTACCAACCGAGCGATTGTATCAGATACGTTTTGGAAACGTCAATTCAGTACAATTTTTGTCATGGATCGCTTCACACCGAAACAAAATCGACATCGAAAACAGTCGTTGTGTTAACGTGCATATCCGAAAAAATTTTAGTGGCGATATTGACTGCAGCAGGTTTTGACGAAGTAAAAACCTGTTATACCTGTTCATCGACGATGAAACCTACGTCAAAATGGATTTCGGACAGTTTCCCGGCCAAAAATTATACATGACGACGGCACGAGGAGATGTTCCTGCGAAGTTTCAGTTTGCTTCCATGGACAAATCTGCCAAAAAATAATGATTTGGCAAGGAATATCCAGCTGCGGAGCAAAGACCTAAGTGTGCGTGACGAATGAGACGATGGACTCGAAGCTGTACAAGGTAGAATGTCTCAGAAACCGCGTACTACCTTTCATTGAAGCCTATAAAGGCCTCGTGAAGCTTTAGCGAGTTGCGACTACAACCGATAAGTCATCCAGTGCCGGAGTTCCGACCCATCGAGTGATTTTTGGCAATTATGAAGCGGCAAAACGGCTCGGGACGCGACTCAGATGATGAACATGTGGCTTTACCACACAGTGAATTTAATTCTATGATTTCTGATTTCCGATCCTGCCGATAAATCAGTAAACCTGACAACCAAAAAAAAAAGCTTCAAAAAAGTAAAAATTACTTCCTCTTACGATGAAACGTTTTACATAATCCTATCACTGGTCCAAAAACCAAATTTAAACGATACTCGTTTAGCTAACAGCACACCCAATATGGGACAATAAAATACCCCTATTCCCGGTCAGACAATGCGGGCAAACCCAGTCCATCCCAACTAAGATGTAATCCTTTTTTCCTGGGTGCACAGATTATCATCAACGACGACGCACGACTTGTTCGATGGGATAGTCTTTTTCTGCAAACACCGGAACCACCATCACCACCACCATCACTAGCACCAGCACCGGCAGTCAGTCAATCCGAAGAATAAGGTCATCAAAAAGATCGCCCGCGGTCAAAGTAATTTCATCTATCCCAATCACAAACCCGGTGATGATGACCGACCGTGTTATGATTGCTCCTTTCAGGACGATCATCAAAATAACGTGCGTAACAGAACAGGGACGACACGGAACCCGAAACCCATGGCCACCGGCGTCGTTGTGGTCCGGGAGATTTTCCTCATCTTCGTCTCGCTAGAACACACCGAAAACAATTCTCTCCACCGATCGAGGGGTTTGGATGGCCGCAGGCTCTCACCGGAATGTCCCGAAATTGACCAGTATCTTGAATTGTTTCAATTCTTAAGATGATGATGATTGCGGAACGATTGTGTCGATTTGGATGGACCAAACCCTTCCCGGTTCAGCTCAAGATGAAAGCGTCGGTTGGCTTCGGTTTGCTAATCTGAAATTGATTTAGCCCCTTCTTCTTTGTTGTCGTTGTTGTCGGTGGTGGTATCGGACTTTCAAACTGGTTGCATAGTTTTGCCGGCAGAGGGGGGGATGTTCGGATGGCTTTGTTTTTGCTATCTTTCAACTTCGATTGAGGGGTTCGGCTGAGTGGTTAGAAATTGATTCTCGAAAGGACAAATTGCTGACTGTGAGCGGGTTATTTTTTTAGTTAAGAGAGGGTCAGATAAACTTCGATATTGTGGACTTAAAATTTTGATTTCCTTTGCGTTCTAAATGAAACATCGATAAAAAATAATCTGAACGCATTTCAATTTTAGAAGATTCGATAAGAGAACAATTTTCACCGCCTACTTTGATTTAAGGACTACTATGGTGTCCACAAACAAACCGAATACACTTACTACAACGCAATCGAGTAAACAATACTCGTTAATCCAGTAAAAATATTCGTCCATACAAACCCGAAACATATCATAAACTCCTAATCTAAAACAACTTATTATGAATTCATGCTGAATCCAAGCAACCAGAGCCGTTTTTTATCGAACTTACTCCGCTGGCAGCCGGCTGTTTTTTATTTCGCACGGACGAAGTAATAACGGTGCGATAACATTTATCAATCACCCATTCGATGTAGCAAGAAAAAAAATGATGTCATTTTAATTCGCTGTTTGCTTTGTCGAAGACGACGAAAATGCCCCGGCTTCTCGGTTTTGCATTATTTTTACGATTATGATTACATCACCCGAACAGCAGTAATAAAGCACCCGGGAGCAAAGAATTTATTCTCCCCGTGCGTCGTCGGACTATCCTAGTAGGCTGGAAACAAAACTGCCTAAATCGTGTGATGGTTGTAAAACTGAAAACGAAGTCGACCAACATTTTGAGGCCTAATTTTACGACCGTAGAAAAAACGATAAAATTGCCTTCCTAGGGCAAACTTCTTCGGTTGATCTCTTTAGCTGACATGTGCTGGAGGAATAATCCGTCGGGATATCCATCATGAGAAACCAACGGCAACGACATGTTTCTTGCATAAATATTGAAAGATGGATGCTGAAATTTCCCAATTTGGGTTATTCGATAGGTAAATGGTTATGATAGAGGGAAGAGAGTTGAATGATGTTGCTAAGTGGTTTCGGAGTTTCGATGATTGTATGTATGTTTTTGCCGTTCTCATACAGAACGAATATGCAATTTCTGTGAAAACCAAGTGTGTACCATTCGACTCAGTTCGTCGAGAAAAAAGGAGTCCTCTTTTGACGGATTGAAGGATTAAAAATGTTGATCTGCCAGGCCGTGTGCCACCGAACGGAATAGGTGGAAGTCAGAAGGGGCGGTATGTGGGGAGTACTGCGGGTGGGACAAGACTTCCCATTTCAGCGTTTCCAGGTACTTTTTGACCACTTCTGTGACGTGAGGCCGAGCATTGTCGTGTTGGAGGATGACTTTGTCATGTCGCTCTTGATATTGTGGCCGCTTTTCTTCTAGCGCGCGACTAAGGCGCATCATTTGCCTTCGGTAGCGATCTTCTGTGATGGTTTCACCCGGTTTTGAGAGCTCGTAGTAAATCACACCGAGCTGATCCCACCAAATATAAATCATAACCTTGGCGCCGTGAATATTCGGTTTTGCCTTCGACGAAGTAGCATGCCCGGGCTTTCCCCATGATTTTCTGCGTTTAGGATTATCATATCGAACCCACTTTTCATCACCGGTTGCGATTCGATGTAAAACCCCTTACGATTTTATCTTTGAAGCAGTTGCTCACATACAAATAGACGGCGCTCGATGTCCCTCGGTTTCAACTCTTACGGTACCCAGTTTCCTTCTTTCTGAATCATGCCCAGGACCTTTAAACGTTTTGAAATGGCTTTCTGACTCACCCCCAACGATTCGGCAAGCTCTTCTTGGGTTTGGCACGAATCTTCATCAAGCAATGCTTCTAGTTGTTCATTTTTGAAGGTTTTTTCTCTGTCACCACCATGTTTGTCTTCGACATCGAAATCACCATTTTTAAAACGTTTAAACCAACTCCCGACACGTTCTTTTACTCAGAGCAGCATCACCGTAAATATCTGAGAGCATTCGTTGCGCTTCAGCTGCATTTTTTTCGAATTGTAACAGAAAAGTAATACTTCCCGCAAATGGCGAGAATTGGGCACATAAACAGACATTTTCGAGCGTGAATAATACGGCGAAACGGCAATAACAATTCGTTAGGCACTGTACACACTTACTTTAAAGGAATTTTCATCTATGTATTTTGACCAGCCTCAGCCGGTACAGCCACCTATCGGAAAACGTAAAGTTGTACACCAGATACAGGCCCTTTTCAGGGCCATAATTTTTCGGCGATCGTTGCAAAACAGCGCATTTTGATTTTCGATACATAAATATGGTGCGAATTATTCAGAAAAAAATCCTCTTGCTTCAGTATGGGTACTGTGTTCACACCAGGTGTTGGAATTGATTCGAAGTGTTTTACCGTTAGCCAACTATTTATTGTTGCACATACAAAAGTAAATACTCTCCTGGAAACTACTGACATAGCGCATCTTTACCAGTATACAACATTTTGTTAGTGTCTTCATAGCATCTGTTGTGCAGTATTATTTCATTACTTCCATTTAGGGGTAATCCTATGTCTGTGCTTAAGGCACATAATCGTTTTCATATTTCTTTACGTTTCGTTGTAGACTCGTCAGTGCATAACAGTTTATGTCCGTCTGCTTAGCGGTTCATGTTGGACTACTAGGTGGCATAACAGTTCAATATAAACTGTTATGCACTGACGTGTCTAAGACGAAACGTAAAGAAAAGTTCATTACTTTACCAGCAAGAAAAATACCACGAAAGGTCATCGTATATTAGAGGTAGTCTATAAAGATTATCACAACAAAGTGATAATGCTTCAGGACATGTTACGAAAGCCAACCCGCCATATTCATCGGACATTGCTCCCGCTGATTACCGTTTGTTCCGATCAGTGGCGCATGACTTTCCGTGTAGCTCTTCGTGAACTACAAAATGACCAAAGATTTGGATTGATTCAGTTAACAAATCTAAAGACAAACGCTATTGAGCTTTGCCAGAAAAATGGCAAAAAGTAGTGGATAACGATAGAGAATACTTTGAATAACGGTACTCTCATAATAAACTACGTAGTTTTGCAAATAAACACTGTAAATCAAGCCCAATACTTGATGATGATAAAATTTCGATTTCTACACAATTTGTCTGAACTGTACCCATAGCAGCACTATATTATTATATATTTAATGAAGATTTATATTTCGACTCATTTGCTTAAGCTTAACGCGATTGTACGATTGCATAATACAAAATATATTACTTGTTAACCTTTTTCTTGGATGAGAGGCAGTCTCATTGCTACCTAGCGAATTAATGGATGGACAATGGTCCACTGTTCATATCCTCGTCAATTTATTTGATGTTATTGTTGTTGGTGGAATCATCGTTGCGGGGATTTCCTGCCGTATTGTTGTGATTTGCACAGGCGTCTGGTAGTTGTAGATTATGGTTTCGTTGATGAGAGTATTTCATTGTTGTTGAAGTACTCTTTTTTATGAATTTTTTATGTATAAAAACATAAAAATCATTGAAAATTTTCAAAATGTATCTTATCTTTTGAAAAACACAACTTTAGAAAAATATCTACTTCGAGAATTTTGAGATTTCCGAAATCGAAATTTTCTTTTTTGATGCCAAATGTTTTTTAAATACATGAAACGTCGAAATCTGATGTTATCTCGAAGTGCATTTCAAGACGAAACAATAAAGCCTTTGAAAATCCATTTAAAAAAATCCGCATAACTTTGAAAATCGCGCAAAAAACGTAAAATACGCATAAGAAGACTTGAGTGCTGGGGTTGCATTGGGTCGGTGTAGAATAACACCCGTTGTTCTTGAGTGTAGATGATTTCTTGTACAGTTTTCCGCAAACCGTAGAAAGCGGCTTTCAGACAATATTGAAACGAATCCAACTGAAAATATTGAAACGAATCCAAATGAGCATAGGTGATAAGTGATTTACATGGAATGCGTGTGTCCTGACCAAAGGTCATATAGGACGGAATAGCCTTCTTTCGGCGAATGAGTAACAAACGTACGCCATTGACGAATCCGGGGAAAAATTCTTCCTTACATCGATTTTTTATGCATTTTTTGTATGTATAAAACCTAAAAATCATTGAAAATTTTCAAAATTCAAAAACACATCTTTTGAAAAATATATACTTCGAGAATTTTGAGATTTCCAAAATCGAAATTTTCTGTTTTGATGCCAATGTTTTAAAAATACATGAAACGTCGAGATCTGATGTTATCTCGAAAAAGTGCATTTCAAAACGAAACAATAAAACCTATGAAAATCCGCATGAAAAAAATCCGCATCTTTGAAAATCACGCAAAAAATACCCGTAAAATACGCATAAAAAGACTTGAGTGCTGGGGTTGCTTTGGGTCGGTGTAGAATAACAACCGTTGTCCCGGAGTGTAGATGACTTCTTGTCCAATTTTCCGCATGGTTTTCCGTAGAAAGCGGCTTTCAGACAATATTGACACGAATCCAATTGATGAGCATAGGTGACAAGTGATTTACATGGAATGCGTGTGCCCTGACCGAAAGTCACAAATTCTCCCTTTTTGCTTTTTCGATAGAAAGAAACTCTCCTCCAACATTGCAACATAATTCTTCGAATGAATTCGTCGGTTGTGGTTAGAGAAAGATCATGCACACGTACTTTTATGTCTAGATCCAAGGATGGCCTTTATCGTATCAAAGAACGCTCACTAGCAACTCTTCACACGAATTAGTGCCATCCACGAAAGACGGATATCATCGCAGCAACAAAAAACCGGCATGGTTCATTTAACATAGAATAGACACCAGTGGGAGAGCGAATTTCTCTCGATGACCTGTCTGAGAATCAAAGGTTAACTCGCTGCTTTTGGAATTCTCTCTGAAGCAACAAACGGTCGCTTATTCTCGTCTCGCGATCCGATTCTGTACGGGCAGTGGATAATTGCGATAGAATCATTTTACTATTGCCGCATATTCTAACTCTGTGCATAAAACCTTTGTATAAGTTTTGTCTGTGAAAATTTATGTCAATGCTCACCACAAGGATTTTGAAATATTGCAAGCTAATATGAGAATCATCAAGTCGAATCAACGATTCAATTTTCTGCGATAATTGTCAACTTGCGATTCTCTCTTGGTAAATTCCACATAGCGCCAATCATTATCAGAGTGTAATTTTTTAAGGGCTGTGAAATACTCAGAGTGGTGGAGTGGAGCGAAGAAATGTAGAAAAATTCTCTCGTGGATCATGCATTGAGAGACTCGATTTCTTGTAGCATCTTCTACCGGATTGAAAATGTTGTACACAATATAGATAAATATCGAGCAGCTTCTGTCAAATTTTCGACAATCACCAACACTGTCTAGATCATACATGTACACTGGTATGTTGTACTGTTTTCATGCTCCACGTAATGAATGTTGTTGTTGTCTTTAGCAAATTCAATCGCTTTGCTCACTTTATAGAACTGAATGTATATTACGCTATTTGTCTTATTTAACTGCAGTAAATGCACTAAGGTGCTTCTGTCCCTTCAGCAAAGTTTCAATTTCTTGGATCGATGGTCGAAAGTGAGCCCGTTAAAAATCGACAGTGATGGTATTCGTTTGGTTCTCTAATTTCGCGAACATTTTTTTTCTGTCACACTGTTTTGTTTCATTTTATCGTCCATATACCTATGGACAATATAGGGGGACATACAAAATTTCAGTCTTTCAATTGTTAACGACGCCATGAAGCAATAGAGAAGCTTATGATGTTGCTATTTAAAAATTGAAGAAAAAAAAAACAAACTAAAGAAAAAGCTCAAATAATGTCTATGACAAATAAACTTTACTTTATAAGCTTCAATTTACCAGCCGCGTTGGATGCTGCACATAACAAGACATCAAAAAACAAAAAAACTTCTCCCCGGACGACAATTGCTCGAATCACCATCAGCCCAATCGTCACGAATTCCGCTGCGCCAATCGGTGCGTTCGGAATTTCAACAATCCATCAACACAGAGAACTGGATCCAGAGAACCCATCTTCAAAAAAAAAAAAAAAACTGCGACAGAATAAAAGTAACCACCGGCGTCCTTCGGTGAAGTGCAAATATTTGCTTTCCACCCTCCGCAAATCATCCCTGGGGAGCCGAGTCGAGTCGACGAGGTCCACTTTTGTGTGTTTGTTCGTCAGTGAAGCAAGCAACGAAGGAGAGAGCGAGGAAAAATCTAGTGACATTTATTGGATTGTCGTCGTTGATCGGGCTGGGAAAGATTTGTGTCGAATTTATTGCGGGAACGCGCGTAGCAAATAGCAAAAGTTGCAACTTGAGAGACTCCTCTACCCGGGGCCAGTGCGTTCCCAGAAGACTGTACCTTTCGAGAGTAAAAGAGATAGAAAGAAAATATAAGAAAAAAGGCATCGCAAAGGGTTACATTAGCGTAAACGTGAACTGAATGCATGAATAGTTCCACATAACATAGTAAGCCCGAAGGGTTTATCGAAAAGTGGACATAGCAGGCGATGGACGAATTTCGTCGTCGTCGAGGAAGAGTAGCACCGACAGTGGACAGGATATGAAAATTCACGCCCGCATGACGATAAATCTGCGTTCGCCTGTCGATCGTCAAGGGTTGCTGCGATTCGGCGATTCGAAAATAGCTTGCCTGGATCGGAAAATCGGAAAACTTCAGTCGTTTTCGGTGTGATGGGTTTTATCGCTGTCAGACGTGATGAAAGTTATTTTGTGACATATTGGCGCGCGGATCAGGTTATTTGTTTGGCTCAATTTCCGATTATATTGGAAATCAAATACTAAAAGTTATAGAATTTTCTTAACTACAAATATTGATTGGCATTCGGCGAAACGCTAAAGCAAAGCTTGCAGCCAGTCTAATCTTGTTCAACAAACCAATATGTCGCGAGGAGCAGTTTATGAAACAAGCGCACGGCAACAAACGATATTGCAGCTCATAAACCACGTTCCGTTTTTTTTGTCGTTTCATTGTCGCCGCGTCCTGCGAAGGGCGACCGAACCCGAAATGCATCGGCAGCAGCTTGGCACAAGTGCCGAAAACTTTTTCTGTTCTTGGGACAACCATATTTTATGACACGTGACCATCGCCAGGCTGCCATGACACCTGGTCCTGTGCAGCCAACTCATGCACGTCTCTCGTCCTGGAGTAAGTTGGGGTAAAGTTCGTAAATTATTGGATCTCTGATATTGTGCATAAAAATTTGTTACCAGAGGATGAAACCCACAAAGACATTTCACCCCGACTCGTCCTAACGACTCATAAAAACTGCGCGCCAACAGTTTCGCGACAAAATCGTATTAATAACATTAATAAAGCATATTCTGTCGACGTCTCCGAGAGAACTTAGTGACGCAGACATTCATTCCGTCTGGTCACCTCCCCCCACCCCTCCCCCACCCGATCTGCTCCTGTTTCGAAACGAGATGCTTACTTACTTACACCGAGAATTTCTTGCCGGTACGGTTTATGACGCCCGAGGAACGTTTCACTTGTGAGATTTTCCACTGCGCTTCTTCGGGTATTGAACATAAGGAGGAAAAACTTTCATCACAAAGTTGTCCGTTCGGCCAGGCTGACCTGCGGCCCGCCTCCTTCCTCGCTCTCTCTTGAAGCCCGTTCAGTCACACCAGCCAAGATGAAGTTCTTTTACGATTAAACTGTTGTTATTATCATTATCATTATTATTGCTCGGGAGGTGCCGAAAAGTTTTGCCTCTGCTCAATGCCAGCCGGTCTACGGGGTTTGCGACGGTGTGACTTTTTTCGCTGACTGGCTTCACTGGGAATCGTAAATCTCGACATGTTGGGAAAGATATCAAAAAAGATATATCGATACGTTAAGGAGATGTGCTCAAGACAGCGTTTCATGAACTGTCGAGTCGGGACTTGAGTTTCACTGTTTTACTATGTGATGTTTACTCGCGGGACGTCTAAACTGTGGCGTCGTGTTATTCACCTGTGGTAAACGATTATCTTCTTTTCTTCTTCGTCATTGGCAAGTGATGTGTTTTTCAACAACCAACAGTAAGTGGTGAACCATCAATAGTTAACAGTCATCCGTGACTAGTCAGCTTTGTATAGTCAACTGTGAGTTTATTGTTCACAGTTGACTATTCTCGGTTGACTGTTTACTATTGATTGTGGAAATTCGATAGTGAATAATCAACAATGAACAATCGACTGTGGAGATTCAATAGTAAACTGTAAACAGTGTCGACTGTTGTATTGTGAACAATATACGACAGAGAACAGTCAACAGGGAAAAGTAAACAGTAAACAGTTCACAAAGAACAATCAACTGTGGATAGTTAACAGTCATCTGTGAACATTCAACAGACAACTGTGAACAGTTAACATTCAACAATGAAGTGAAAAGTGAAAAGTCAATAGTGAATAATAAACAGTTAAAAATAAGGGTAACAGTCTACTGTGAAAAGTCAACAGAAAATTGTGAAGAACTGTAAGTATACAATAAATAGCTGAAACAGATCAGTCAATAGTGATGTCAACGGTGAACATTCATCAGTAAGTTACGAACAGTGAAAAGTGAACAACCAACAGTTAACAGAGAACAATCAACTATGAACAATCAACATTAAACTGTGAATAGTCACTGGTGAACAATTAACAACTGAAAGAGAACAGTTAATAGTAAACAGTCAACTGTGAACAGTCAATAGTAAACAATCGACAGAAAACTGTGGAAAGCCTATAAGGAGTAATCAATTGTTAAAAGAATGGTAAACAGTGAACAGTTAACATCGAACAGTAAAACTGTGAAGAATCAACAGTGACCTGTGAAAAGTCAACAGTGAATTGTGAACAATCATTAGTTCAACGAGAACAGTCAACTGTGACGAGTCAACAGTAAAAAATCAAAAGTCAACAGTTCAAAGAGAACAGTAAACCGTGAACAATTAACAGTAAAGCGTCAAAAGTTAACTGTGAAGTGTGATGACGCAACTGTGAATAGTGAACAATCAATAGCTAAATAAGAACAGTAAACAGTCAGCTGTGAGGAGTCAACAGTAATCAATCAACAGTAAACTGTGAGAAGCCGATAGTGAATAATCAACAGTTAGAAGAAAATAGATAACAATAAACAGTTAACAGTGAAGAGTCAATAACGAACAGTTGACAATGAAAATTCAACAATAAACAACAGTAAATTGTGAACAGTCGATAGTCAACAATCAATAGTTGAATTTATTCTGATTCAATAGTTGAACGAGAATAGTTAATAATTATCTATAAAACTGTAATGTGTCAATAGTAAACAACTCACAGAAAACTGTAAAAAGTTGGTAGTGAATAATCAACAGTTAAAAGAGAATGGTAAATAGTGAACAGTCAACTGTGATGAATCAACAATGAACTTTTAACAGTCAACAGTGAAAAGTGAACAATCAACAGTAAACTGTGAATAGTCATTAGTAAGCAATTATCAGTTGAAAGAGAACAGTGAATAGTACGCAATCAACTGTGAAGAAAATTATGATTCTCTTGTCCATGTGCTAATTTAATACTTAGGTTTATTTTTAATTATGTCAAATTTCTTTTCTATTCCTCTCGTTTTTTCATGTTACAGAGAGAACTCTTTTTTATATGTCATTTTCAATTTTTGAAACCTATTTTTTAGTTTTTATTAATCATTTTATAATTTCTTTCTATCTTTTCCTGTTTATCATTTTCTAATTTCTGTTCTACTGGCTGTTTTCCATTTCCAATGTTATTATCTCTATTTTCTACTTTCTAAAGTTTTCAATTTTTATAATTCACAAGATTTGAGTTTGAATTTTGAAATGTTCGAATTTTGAAACATCGAATAATGGTTGATAGTTTCAAAGTCAGAAATTCTGTCGGTACTGCATGTTTTAACAGAAAAAAGTATACAGAAAAAACAGAATGAGGAGAATTAGCAAATAACAGTTACTTGGTGGAAAATGGAGAAGTAATGTGGAATATAAAAAAATAAAACCCAAAAATTCAGTAATGATAATTAAAAATGGAACATGGTCAATTGAAAATGCGAAGTTCAAAAATTAGAAAATTTGAATTTGCAATATGAATGCTATAAAATGAATTCAATTTTGAAGCAAGAAAAACGTTACTTAAATTAGAACAGTCAACAGTATACTGTTAATATTTGTTGTTTGACGATCAACAATTCAAAAATCAGTTAATAGTGAACAGTTCATAGTTAACAGATAAAAATCAATAGTGAACTGAGAAAAGTCAACGATGACAATTGAACAATCAACAATTAACAGTAACAGTCAACAGTTAACTGAGAACAGTTAGCTGTGAACTTTCAATAGAGATCAGTCAGTAATGAAGAGTCGACAGTTAACGATTATCAATCAAAAGTCAACTGTGAACAACTACAATTAATTGTGTAAAGTAGATAGTACACCGTCAACACTTTAGTTATTTATTTATTCAGAAGCAAGGAAAAGCCGACTGGAGTTAGTTTCTGCCAAACTTGCTCTCCAACAGGCATAAAACCTCCTCATCATTTGCATCGCAAATTACAATCATCCAAATGATACATTTTTCTTATAATTAATTCTACATTAATACTAAATAGACTAAAACTAACTATAACTACTAATTAGACAGTAATCTGAGAATCAAATCAGACAAATCGAGGGCTAATAGTGTGCATCTGTTATAGTGACTTTGAAGGCTCAACGGGTTTGCGTTGGATTGCTTTAATACGATGGATATCATTTTGGTAATAAGATGATCAAACAACTGTAGCATAATCAAGCGTAGAGCGCTCCAAAGCGTAATAAACTGCTTTCAAGTAACGTGTACTTTTGAAGTTTTTAGTAACGTGGAAAATGGATCCTACTAAATTGAGGGATTTTTAGGTAGTAAGTTCAACACTATACACTGAGCTCTTTTTTTACGCGGGAGATACGCACAAACAAACCGCGTAACTTCGAATATCCGCGTAAAAAACCGCAAAACTAAAAAAATCTTGTTTTTGATTTCAAATGTCCAAATTTGGTGTAATCTCAAAAAATATTTGTTTGAAAATATCGACTTTGGGACTTAGTGAATTTGATACTACGTAACTTCGGAAATCCGCATAGAAAAAACCGCAAAATAGAAAAAAAAAATTTTTTATGCCAAATGTCTTAGAAATGCATGAAACGTACAGATTAGGAAAAAATGTGCAATTTAGGAAAAAATTTGTATGAAAAAAATCGACTTGAAGATTTAAAAAAAATTTCATTTATGGATTTGGTAACATGAAATAGTTTGAAGCCACCAGAAAATAATATTTTAATACATTAAATCAAAGACTGTCATTACACTATCAGATAGATAAGATTGAAGCCAATTCAAGTATGATCCACTGAATTCTACTCTACTCACCTTAGAGACTGTTGATTTGGGATACTAACGCTTGGGTATCAATCCATCCATATCCAAATACAGCGGGGGGACGGGTGTAGCGTGATGGGTAAGTCGATGCCTTTCACGCAGCCCGCCTGGGTTCGATTCCTAACCCTGCACATAGGGTCAGAAAGATTTTCTGGCCCGAAGAGGTGAATGACCTTAAGGTTAAAACCTCTATAGTCGAAACAAAAAAAAAATACAGCGGCTCTCTCTAAACACTACTCAACAAATTTTGTACGTTTGGATCAATTTTTTTTTTGCGTGGAAATCCATTTTTTCTGCATATCTTCCCAGTACTTTTCAATGTCAATTTCAATTAAGGCCCAGTACTTTTCAATTGGCCGTAGTTCCGGTGCGTTCGGGCCATTGAAGTCCTTCGGCACGAGGTGGACTTCATTAGCCTTGTATCATTTCAAAATACAAAAATACTAGCAGAAAAAGTAGGACCATTGTGTAACCTTAGAAATGGAAGCTTTTGAACGCATTCCTTCATGCATACGTGTCTACTGATCGTACCGGTTGTGTCTGCATTGCACCGCTTTCCACATGAGCAAAGTGCTTGCCTAATCAAGTATTTTTACGAAAACGTTAATATGAAGTATTGATGGTTTTCGCTATTGTTGAATACCCCTTCCGTTATTTCCACCTGGTGTACGCATGATTTCGTTATCACATGATTGCCTTGGCAAGCAGGCATAAGCTGAGAATGTTACATCCGAGCCTAATACAATGTTGGTGATTAGGTTTTGAACATATCCAGAAGCCTGCGACGTTCACTGAAAACAGTGAACTGTCAATAGTCACCAATAATCAATCGACAACAGTTAAATAGGAGCACCGCTGTTCTGTTTCCACACGAATCACAATCCAACACAAACATCTCGAATTTCGAATTCCGCTTCGGAGCAGCATCCAACCGGACAACCCACTTCAAAATAAGCGTAAAATTTATTAACAACATGTTTAATTAGAATCTTACGCTCCACCGCAGACTGAAGAGTTGGCAGAAAATCGCGTAGCCCGCGCCGGAACTGCCCAAGCGTTCGCTTGATTCTGTGCGTTCAGTCATTTAATTAATCCTTAATTAATTTTATTAGCCGTACCCTCGTCCCCCGGGTTACCGCGCAAGGATGAAGCATCTTCATCCGCGGACAGTACGCGGTCCGTTTTGGTAGTGAGGTAGGAAGGGGGAGCGCGTCGTTGCCTTTCGGCGAGGCTAGCTTGCTGAGAAAGGGTTAACAAGGAACGTTTCCCTCGAATTTTCTTTCAGTATTTCGGTTGCTACCCAGCGACACAAGGAATGTGTTTCTAATCTGAATAAATATTTAACGCGCGGATTTGGACTCGAAACTGGAAAGAATTTGGATCGCAATACGAACAAGACCGTTTTTTTTTCTTCTCTGGACCCAACACTGGCAAGTTGGCTTACGGAAACTGCTGTTCTGTTTGCCCGAACCAAACATTATAATAATTTACCATTTGCAAATGCGTGTTAGGAAAATAAAACCATCCGATTGAGGGGTGAGACGCAGTAAAAAAAAAACATGATGAAGAGATAGAAAATATTTTAAGGTGCAAAATTAACTTGAAGCCAAAGTTTTACTTGTACAGAGGGGCCACTGCCTCCCGCCTTCAGAAAGGACGCCAGTGAATAAGTTTACAAGCTGTAATGAAGTGGGAGTTTGCGTCCGCGAGAGAGGGGCATTGGAAAATTATTAACAACCTCAAAATTCACTAGGAGACGAGATTTTTTCCCGTTGCTGGCTGACGGCCAAAAGAATGAGAAGGGCAAACAAGGAAAAAAGAAAGTTAACACACAATGCGGTAGCGTTTTACTAAATCGGGTGAAAGGCCATAAAAATGTTCCGTTCTGTTTTTCTTCGCCGCTACTGCCGTCGAGTCGCTTGTGGAGTTTAAATTAATTAAATTATGAACAAGTGAGTTAGTATAATGTGCAGGGATTTGAACTAAATTTGCTCCTCTGGTAGAGGTTGAATATATGAACTTTTATGAGTCACTCACTCTTTTAATACAGTCTATTAGAATTTCGCTTTCAAAGGATCTGGCAGTAAAGAACTAAAATAAATTGGTTTTTGCAACTTGGAACAGTGCATTATTTTCACGATTATGAACAGTAACTGCGTACATCTTCGCTCGGTGTTTTGTAAAAACGATGTTTTTTGCACAAAATCGAAGCGAAGACAAAACTTTGCAACATTTCATTCAATCCATTAGTTTGAATTTTGAATACAGTATGCTATTGTTTCTGTGAAATTTTTGGTTTCGGTGGCGTCGAACTGACATATAGCAAAAATGCGGTGCGGTTCTGAAAGTATTTTTAATCGTTTAAAATGAATAATAACAAAAAAAGAACGCGAACAGGAACAAGAACAGCATGACTAGAATAAAGACAGCAAAGACACTGACAACTTCATAGACAAAACAAAAACGAATCCAAAGGTGAAAACAAAGAACAAGCGATAATAACAAATAAACGCGATATCAAAGGTAACGGAAAAAATGAAGCCTAAATAAAAAAATAGAAAAACAACGGTGACAATAACAAGAGCGTTAATATAAATTAAAGCGACATTTAATGAAAAAAAAAACACGTGAACACTAAAATGATTAATGAAATAACACTACAAAAGATAAAATAAAAAAAAAATCAAAAAAAAAACAGAGTGCAAAACAAAAATGGAAAAGCAGAAACAATGCAAAAAAGATAAAAACAATAACGGACACAAAATCAATGAAAACAGAAAAAAACGAAAAACTAAATTATGGAGAAAACAACATCAAAAATAACAAGCAGAAAATTTAAGAAAACTGAGAGAAAAATATTTTAAAATTGGACCCACACACACATACTCGCAGAGATTTTCCTATCTCGTCGAGCTGAGTAAAATGGTCTTCGGAACTTGAGTCGAAACTGACAATTTTTTTTCTGACAATTTTTTGCTCTTTCTACAGAGAAGCAGGCCAAGCCGTTGATTATAAACAAAACGAAAATGTAAGCAAAAACAAAACACCAGAAGCCAAAAAAAATCACTTTGCAAAAAAAATAACCAAATGCGTTTTTAAGACACGAAGACAAGACAAAAATTTGTACAAAAAAGCACGAAAATGAAAACGATATCTAAATCAAAAAACATAAAAAGGACGGTAACGAAAACAAAATCGCCCACAAAAATAAGAACAATCACGACAACAAAAAAGAATAAAAATGCAAGCAACAACGTAAACAAAACAAACATATACGGGAAAATATTATAGAAACAAAAAATTCATTCAAATAGAAAAAAACACGAAAGCACAAAAAAACGCGAACAGAAAAACTTCTTCTTAATCAACCTAGTGATGTGATAATGCCTTTCTCTTGTCATTCAACCACTAACCTACCTGTTTCAGTAGTAAGAGTTTTGAGCTTGACAAAATCGTTAAACACGAGTTTCAAATTTGTTGTATGAAATCGTTTCTAAACACATGAACGAATTTTTCATGACATTTTTACACGTTTCGTTTTTAGCGCGGCTCAGTTTTAGCAACATATTTGTATAGCGTGATTCTTTAAGTGGTGTAGGATTCGATTTTCAATAAAAAAAACGCAAAAAAATTAAGAAAAAAATTTCATTGGAATCGATAGAAGGATCAATATAATTTAATGTTTGAAGCGGCTCCGCTTTAGATGGCCAATGCCCAAAACGTGAGGATAAACTGTTTACCAAAGGCGGCTTTAAATTTGGTTATTGTTTCGCGTGCCGTAGGATGTGACACCGTCTTGTTGAAACCACATGTCAGGTATGTCCAATTCTTCTAGCGATAGCGCTCGCCATTCACAATAACGTTTCGCCCATCCTTGCCTTTGAAGCACTACGGCCCGATAATGCCACCGGTCCATAATCCACAACAAACAGTGACGTTTTTTGGGATGCATTGTTAGCTCTTGCAATGCTTTTGACTGGTCTTCACTCCAGATGCGACAATTTTGCTTGTTGCGTATCCATTCAACCAGAAATGAGCTTCGTCATCCATTCATGATCAAATTATAGACCAAACGACGATTCATGATTAAATTATAGATGAACTGAATCAGTTTGATCATGACACAAGACATGATTCACGCGTGATCTGTCATAAACAGTGCTGCCAAAGTTTTATGTTAAAATTCCAAATTTAGATACTTTTGGCACGTTTCGTTTTTACAACGGCTCATTTTTGGCAACATATTTGTATATGGCATAGAATGATATTAGAAATAAAAAAGTATTTTTAAATTCAACTTATTTTTATATCTAAATGAACCCAAGCTGCTCAGAGCAATAATTGCTGGAAGAACAGAATTTCATGTACTCAATTCGCTGATTTAAATTCGTTGTTGCAGAGCATTTCAACGTTTTATTTCTTAGCCTGCACATAAACGCAACGGAACCGGGCTGCAAAAAGAGTCCCCTGGAGCCAACCAATAATACACCGAAGCAGAATAATTGGATCATAAAAACTAAAGCATCAGCATCAATTATTCTTCCATTCATGTACTGCTCGCATTTGACGATCAATAAAAGATTCTTCCCGAAAAAATAACAGCAACAGAAACAACAATGGCCACGCTAATCGCGTGTTTTTAATAACAACACACCATCATCAAAGGGGAAGGTAGTAACAAAAACTATGTTCGGTCGGTGTGTGTGTGTGTGTGTGTGTGTGTTTCCCGTCGTAAAATAAAACCCGAAGCAAACCGGAGACGATATCTTCTGCGTCATAACTACTCTACCGGGCCACCGAGCATCCTTGTTCTGTTCTGTCATACGCACCAGGCAAGGCAAAGTGTCGGAATAGGCAACAAAGTATCCTTCGCCAGTTCCAAGTCACAGGAGGGGATTGGGGACTCATTCTCCCAATGGCGGTTGTCTTCGTCTATAAATCAAACGCAAACACGTGCATTCCTTCGCCAAATTGTCGTCCTCGCGGTTTTAATGGGACCTCTCCGCACCCAGTCCTTCCCCCTCCCCGGTCCCTTTTGACGAACGAACGCACCACACGGCAAGTAAAGCACAAGGGGTTTGACCTCTCACGGTCGCACGCAGAAGGACCAATTCAAATGCAAAATAGCTCGCACTGCTCACATTCACGCAGTTGAAGACACTCGGGGACACTGCCGAAAAGCCATAAGTGACACTCTTGGCCTTCGGAATGGCACGAACGGACTGGTTTAATAGCCCCCTTAAGGATGCTGCAAAATTGTCGTTCGTAGCGAGTTGGTGGTTTTTTGACACATTGGCAGTGTTGCAAACTGGTTTTCATCGCAGTAGGCTGGTCAATAGTCGCAATATGCGGGACATGTCATTTGAATCCTGGCAACACTGGTGAGAACCACCGGATACCGGGAAATTAATGGTTCCGCTGGAAAACGGGATCAAACGAACCCGTGGAATCGTGAATCGCGACAATGAAAACGAAACAAAAAATTAGAGGGGATAAACATTTGCCGATAATTTAGTGCCATCGTATGCAAATTATGATCAGTGGAAAACTCGCTAATGGCGCTTCCGTGCCGGGCACTGTTCGGCCAAGAATCGTATTCCTAGGACGTAGGAAGTCAAGCCGCGAAACAAAAGTTGATTTTTCGTTGTTTCTATTAATCTCTTCCGGCTCTAGCCGACAGACAGTGCACTTTTTTTTTAATAACGACGAAAAAATGTCCGGTTTTTACGTTTTGAAAATTTATTTTTTTAATTTGCTTCCAGCAGAGTTCCGCGCCGGAGTCATAAATTACGTCGGTTGTCGTACCGCGAGGAGTAATGTTTTGACTTTTGGAAATTTTGTGTCTGTCGTTTGTTTTCCAATGTACGAAAAAAATGGTAGGCGAACCTGCGTGTTAATAGGGATTATGAGGGGCTGTCTTCACTTCATTCACTCGGAGGCAAATTGCGTGTGTCTTGACGGGTGATTTCGCTTCCCCTTACGACGCTAACTCCTACCGGTAGGCCACAGAAACATTTCTATTTTTATATTAATTTTCATAATTGCAATGCCTGTCAGTTGGCTTCGTTGGGAAGCTAATTGAAATAGAAATCAACTTTGAAATTACGATGAAAGATTCACTGAGGATGGGCTCTGACTGTAGGTGGGACTAAGGAAACAATTTTCATCATTTGATTAGTTCGTAATTTATGGCCCCCAGGATGCCGTTTTGGTAAATTAAATTCATCGATTTGCCGTGGAATAAGCTTATGATCCGTTTTTATACCGCGAAACCACACTAGCGGTTGTGATTCACGGAAAACAATTGTTTTTTCTGTATTTTGAAAATAAATGTTTTTACAGTTAGATTTTTTTGATTGCGGCTTTGGCATTAGCTCAATTGAATTTAGATTATCCATTTTGCAGAGCTAATTTCGTTACACAATCATCACGCCTTCGGTCAGCCCCCTCCTTGATGCAATATGTGCATCAAATGGATTCAAATGAAATCAAGTTACTTTTCAAAGAAACTATTCAAAATACAATTCAAAGAAACCACACGAATTAGTTTTCTCTAGTTTCTAAAATGTAGTACTCGTAGTTGGATTATACTAATTTGGACGCAAATTAGTGAGATTTCCAAAGAGAAAGTCAAACGTGATTCTGTACATACGAAAGCAGTTTTTTTTTTGTAATAAAATTTTTATTCTGGCCTTTTTGCGTAAAAGCTTTACGTGGCCGATTGGCTTACATTTTTGTTACTAAATTTTTTTTTTGCTATTGGATCTCGTTGTCACCCTTTTTTTAGGGGGAGATGAGTTTCCATTTCCATCCAACGAGGATCGGGGGTCACTTCGTCCGCGGCTTATCTCATCATCCATTGCTTCATCGTCGGTGTTGTGTGTGATTTCCGTTTTATTTTCGTTGTCCTTGTTGATCATAGTCTTGGGCTCGTTGAGAGTTGCTGTAGATGCGCCTTGTTGTACATTGGTTGCAGTTGCTGGTTGGTTGGAGGGTAAGTTGTTAACTGCAGCTGGTGTACTTTGTTCTATAGGGGATACTGATGGTTTCGTTGAAGGGGATGCTTCATTGTTGTTGGTGGCTGTCACAGGTGTACTGGGGTTGCTTGGGGTTGGTGTGAAGGAAGCACCGTTGTCCTTTGGTGTGGTTGTCTCCTTGTCCAGTTTATCACATGGCTTACCGTAGTGAACAGCTTTTTGGCAATATTGACATGTGGCCATCTGATTGTCATAGGTAACAAGTGATTTGCACGGAATTCTTGTATCTTGACCGAAAATCACATAAGAAGGTATAGGCCTCTTCAAGTGTATACGTAACAAACGTACGCCATTTAGAATACCGGGGAAAAAGTTCTTCCACTTTTCTTTTTCGATAGAGAGAACCTCTCCGTATTGGGACATAGTTTTGCAAATATAAGAATCGTTGACGCTTGAGGGAAGATCATGCACACGCACTTCTATAGCACTATCTCCATATATACTAGAATGTAGTACTTAATGTTCTCGTGCTCCACATAATGCACATTGTTATTGTCTTTTGCGAATTGAATTACATCCAACTCTTTATAACACTGGATGTAAACAACACTATTCGTCTTATTGCATTGAATTAAATGCACACGTTTAATGTCAAGATGCATCTGTTCCTTAAGCAGACCTTCAAGTTCACGTATCGAAGGTCGAATTTTGCACTGCCTAAAGTCAACAACAATTGTATTCTTTCGTGTCGGCGGTAGCTTTTGTTCGTTTGGTTCACTCATTTCGAGGTCGTTCTATTGTTCACTACACAATACTGTACTTGGATTCTTCCGTCCCGAACGTAAGCGGTTTTGTTATATCGACTGACTAGGATGCGATGTGAATGCGAACTGACGAAAACAGTTATTCTGAATGAAATATACGATCGTTGAAACAGTGCAATTCAACAAAAACCTGAGTTCTTCGATGGTCACTGTTTTTTCAAGAACTAGAATTTTGGGAAAACTTTAAATTCTATTTTTTAACGCGTCGTCTTCGACTCATCAGTGTTGTAGCAGTTTATGTTGAACTGCTAACGCTAACTAACTGTTCCACATCATCTGCTTGGCGTTTTATGTTGTACCTTCAGGAAGCGTTAGTAGTTCAACACAAACTGCTAATGCACTGACGAGTCGAAGATAAAACGTAAAGAAAGACAAAATAGGGTTAACCTCTGAACGACTAAACCTGAAAAGATCAGAAATAGTTGAAACGCATCTACGTTCGGCACGTCAGTAAAGATATTGAACTTCGATACAAAACAAAGTGTTCTGAAAATAGCAAAAACTGTTTAGTGGTTTGCGTTTAACTGCAGTTCAACATAAATTGTTATGGACTACGAACGAAACGTAAAATAAACACATAGTAGCACTACGACGAAACGTAAAATAAACACATAGTAGCGTACATACTTTTAGGAAGACCTTTTATTTGCAATTAGTTTGGTAAAAAATGATCCAGTGATCCCTAAGAAACACGCCTCTTAATTTTTGGCTGGCAGCAACTTCCAAATTTTTCGATTTCGTCCGAAAAAAGAATTTTCCGGAAAGCTAGCCAAATATTTGTCCGCGTCAAGATGTATGCCGATGTGTTCGATTCTGTTTTCTCTGTTTCAGGTTTCGTCAACCGTTACCAATCGTCGCCAAATGTCCACCCGATTTCGCACCAACTTGGTCAGGCACGCTCCCAAAGTGAGCTCGCGTCCGATTTTTTGGTTCGTAGTCAAATTGCGCGGCATTCGACTACACAAAATTTTGTTTATCTGCAGACTAGGAAAGCAAAGTTTTGACATTACTTTTTTTGTGGACTTTTGCCTTTCTGTTTCAATAGACTTCGCAACCGATTCATAGCGTACAGAATCATTGCATGGCTTGTACTACGATCCTACTGACACTAAAAACTCTTCCACGTCGGGGCTCAAACATTCGACAACTGGCTTGTAAGACTAGCGCCCTATGTGTTGAACCACCAACCCGGGCATGATGGCAACATGATGACAAGTAGTGCCTAAATCTGAACGAACTTTAAGGTATCATAACCATTTTTTATGATTGCAGCGGATTCCGGTGTCTAGAGAGGTCTTTTTCTAACCCATCTTGTACAACGATTGAAGAAAAATGTGTGCCAAAATACATCCGTCCTTTTCAAAAATTAGTCATCAGTCGATTGGGCCTTCCGTTCAAACGAAACAAATGGTTTCCATTCTGAAGACATGGGTAAAGTTTCACCCAAATCGCAGAATTTGATTTGCTTGCCAAATCCCGAATTGGTCAAGTGATGTAACCTTCAATTTATCACAATGGGAAATGAAAAAAAAACTGCTTACTGAGCCATGATGATGCAACATACTTAAACGGAAGGTCGATGACTCTTTAGAGTTTTTCTATAATCTCACCGTATGAGCATCCCCCTCGATCGAAAACGTTTAACGAGCTTGTACTAGTCTGGCGTAATAGACCATTTCAAAGAGTCGCACAGAACATGATATTTCTACCGGAAGAATTAGTTCCGTTCGCGAACGGATTGCCGATCTCTTGTCTGTACCACATTCATCAAGTTTTGCACTTCCAGTTGAGTAACTTTTTCCGCCGAAGAACGCTAGGCCGCCTCCGCCGCAGCTGTCAGACGTGTCTTTTTGAGATTCTGCTTGACGATATGTTCTGTTTGATGAGTTGTGAGGGTACACGTTCTTTGGTATATGGTTTTTCACGTAAGGCCAAATGATAAATCAGACCAAAATTGAACTGGGACGGCAACAGACATTTCATCATGCACTTTTGTACAAAAATTTCCTGGTTGAAGGTCCCGATCGTCATGTAAACGTCACATTTTATGCCACAGAAAAAGATTGCTTGTTAGTCGAGATATATCTTTGTGAACCTCAACTACCTGATGAGTTTGAAACCTTTTTTCTAGCAGTTGGCGTAAAAAACGACTGATAAGGAATCCGTTTTAAGTCAGTTCTAGTGTAGGTTTCAATCCTGTTAAGCTTCTCGTGGAGATTTTGAGCCATCATTTTCTGGATGGTCGACAGTCCGGTTCGTGTTTCTGTTCAATGCATAGTAGTTTAGTATTCTGCCATATTGAACAATTTCGCCCTACTTTGGTGTGCGAGTAGACGTAGCGAATGTCGCAATAAAATAATAGGCATGATACTGCATTACTAAATACTAAGTGCAGAAAATTCAAAAATAGTTGCAATATATTACCCAACAACAGGATGCCAAACTTATTCGAGACAGCAACTCATCGAACTTGAAGGGAGCAAGAGCACAAGACGCTTCTGTAGGCATTCAGTCTTATAAATCTCGTTGGTGGTGGTGCCAAGTGTGTTGCAGGACTGATGGATTCTGCCATTACTACAGATCGCCTACCTGGTACGAAATTTTTCGGCGAATTTCGGCAACATCTTTATCCAGACAGTTTGATTTTCCCGAATAGGAAAAAATTTGGGGGGCGAGTACTGAAATAGTAGTATTTCTTAAAATAAAATAATTAAAAGTTGCAATATTCATAGGTTCGTTTAAACACTCATCGCACCACAACTCCGGAACCGGAGATCGGATCCAAACAAGATTCAATAGCAGTCTATTCTACCATCTACCATAAAAAAATTCCCTTTCACCTACCTTACCTTACCTAACAGCTATAGGCCTGGGGTGTCCTATGCTGTATCATGTATACGTCTCCACATAACTCGGTCCATGGCTGCTCGTCGCCAGCCACTCAAGGCACGGATGCTTCTGAGATCACCCTCCACTTGATCGATCCACCTTGCTCGCTGCGCTCTTCTTCTTCTTGTACCAGTCGGATTAGATTCAAGAACCATTTTCACTGGGCTGTCGTCAGACATCATTATGACATGACCAGCCCATCGTAGACGTCCGATTTTAGCTGTCCGTACGATAGGTGGTTCTCCTAGCAGCTGTTGCAATTCGTGATTCATACGCCGTCTCCACGTTCCGTCTTCCATCTCTGCACTCCGCCATAGATGGTCCTCAGTACCTTTCTTTCGAAAACACTAAGGGCGCGTTTGTCCTCTGCCAACATAGTCCAGGTCTCGTGGCCATAGAGAACAACCGGTCTAATGAGCGTTTTGTAGATGGTCAATTTCGTGCGCTGGCGTACTTTTCTCGATCGGAGGGTTTTTCTGAGTCCAAAGTACGCACGATTCCCTGCCAAAATACGTCTATGATTTTCTCTGCTGGTGTCATTATCGGTGGTAACCAGTGAGCCCAAATACACGAACTCGTCAACCACCTCGATATCGTCACCGTCTATCAATATTCGTGGTGAGAGGCGTAGTGTTTCTTCTCTAGAGCCTCTTCCTCTCATGTATTTTGTTTTCGACGCATTTATGGCCAGTCCGATACGCCTAGCTTCAGCTTTCAGTCCGATGTAGGTTTCCGTCATCTTCTCAAGGTTACGTGTCACAATATCAATATCGTCAGCGAAGTCAAAAAGTTGTACGGACTTTCGGAAGATCGTGCCACTCGTGTCGATCCTCGCTCTTCGAATCACAGCTTCCAGGGCAATATTGAACAATATACAAGAAAGTCCATCACCTTGACGTAGCAGTCTCCGAGATTCGAAGGGACTCGAGAGCGTCCCAGATACTCGGACGTAGCACATCACTCTATCCATCGTTGCTTTGACCAATCGCGTCAGTTTATCCGGGAAACCGTATTCGTGCATGATCTGCCATAGCTGTTCTCGATCGATTGTGTCGTAAGCCGCTTTGAAGTCAATGAATAGGTGACGCGTACGGGTACGTTGTATTCACGACACTTCTGGAGTACTTGTCTTATCGCGAATATGTGATCCGTAGTGGCGCGGGCTCCAGTAAATCCCGCTTTGTACGGCCCTACGAATTCCTTAGCTATTGGTGATAGACGACGACAAAGGATTGGGGAGAGTACCTTGTAGGCGGCGTTCAGCAATGTGATTGCGCGGTAATTGCAACAGTCTAGCTTATCGCCCTTTTTGTAGACGGGACATACCACTCCATCCATCCATTCCTGCGGTAGAATCTGGCAACTGGTCATTGCCCGCGGCTTTGTTGTTCCTCAGCTTGCCGATCTCCTCACTTATCTCCGACAGATCAGGGGCTGGGAATCTGTCGTCGGCTGAGCGTGCACCCAGATTGATTCCTGTACCGTTCTCTGTATCTTGTGCTTCGCCATTCAGATGCTCGTCATAGTACTGCTTCCACCAGTCGATCACCTCACGTTCGTTCGTGATAAGGTTACCACTGGTATCTCTGCACATTTCGGCCTGTGGCGTGTAGCCTCAACGTGAGAGGTTCATCTTTTCATAGAACTTCCGTGTGTCATTTGCGCGGTACAGCTTTCCATCGCTTCGGGATCTTGGTCTTCCTGGTGGCGCTTTTTCCTCCGGAAAACAGTGTTCTGTCTGTTCCGCGCCTGTCTGTATCGTTCCTCGTTCGCCCTCGTGCGGTGTTGCAGCATCCTCGCCAACCAGTCATTTCCTCGATTCGATAACCTCGTACCTAGTACGGTTGCAGCAGTGCTACTCACGGCGGACCTTATGTTCCTCCAGCCGTCTTCAAGAGTCCCTTTCATCTAAGTTTGTTTAAATTGGTTTAATGATCTAGGAGAAAACGAAGTGAGTTCTGCTTGTAGTTTTTAACCACTGCATTCGGTATCTCTAGAATCAGGATAATTTTTTTTATCGTTTTCTCTGCTTACAGGTAAGCTTGAAATCACCTAACGACTAAGTGTCTATTTCAAGTGCCGCCAGTCAAGTAAAACTACAAAAAATTTTCCATGAAAGCAATTGAATGTTTTCGGCATCATTTTGATGATTTTGTCGCTTCATTGTCTTTACTAATTACCAGTGATGATCATAATATCGAAAACTGTTTAATATGTTCATCATTGATAAGTTATCATTTTAAAAAGTTTCGTGTGTTCAGAAATGAAAATGGTGTTTCAGAAGTTATTGAAAATCAATAGCTTCGTTCATGTTCAATGTTCATAAATATATTGTCGACTACAAAAAGAGTCTCGAAAAGGTATCGGTCAAATGGCAGTTGAAGCAATTGTACATTTTCTCGCATACTCTTGAGGTTAATATTTTCATCTTGATAAATCTTTGATGGTGGTTCAAAGCAGTTCACTTCAAAAATGTTCGGATCCTGGGACAAGTATTTATTGACCATCACAAAATGGCATTTACGATACACATTCAGACAGGTTCAAAAAGAGATTGCACCGTCGAAACGATTCTCTTCTCCGTTAGTCACCGACACAATCCTGACAGATGATGCATCATTACGAAGCAATCAATACTGGCGTAATCCTTTTCGCCTTATAATCCCATCACATTCATAACCGACCGAATCGACTACCGAACTATCGAACTCTGCTGACTCTTGAAGTACACTGAAAGTAAACAAGAAATTCCGTCCCGTAATCGGAGAAGGGTAATCGAAGAAAGAGTCAATTTCCCATCTTAATAATTATTAAATCGACTGTGAAGCTTTGACCAAAATGATCAATAAATAGATTGATGCATTTTCGGAGCTAGGGAACCGACCGACGGATCATTCGACTGGGGTGTCGCGTGCGTTCAAGCTCAGCTCCTGGTGGCATTGACTGGGTTGCTAAAAAGTAACGATACATTTTTTCCCTTCCTTTCCAGGGACCGCAATATTTATGACAGTGTTTGGTTTGTCCGCTATACCCGTCGGTGGCAGTGGCACGGGCAGGAAATGAGCGACCGGGAAAATATGTAGGTTCAAGTTGAAATTAATGATGCAAAAATGCGAAATGATGCCACTATTTTATCGAAGTCTATGATACTCGTTGAACGTTCGGAACGCCTGCACCGTACGCTTTTGCGTGGAAGAAGGGGATTTTTTTTTCGTGTTTGCATACGACAAGGGCATTTTCTGTCTCCCCGGAAGCAAGTGAGTAAAAAAAACTGTTCAAATTTGCAAATTATGCGTTTGTCGCGTAGCGCCGCGAGTTACTGATAAGGAATTTATGGACTCACGGGTGTGCTTAAGCGCCACCCTGAGGACGGATTCGGTGTGAAATGTTGCGTGACAGCAAGTGTGTGTGTGCGAGCGCGTGATAGGCTATCTCTCACGGCTCGTTGCATGACCATGTAAATGACTAATTTCGCAACGTAATTCCGTAATCCAGCTTTGCCCGTCTTCATGATGGAAACCCGTCATAATAAGCAATAATTGAACAGAAATCCTTACCGATTGCCATTGTCATGTTACTCGAATTAGAATCGCCAAGGCAGGAAGGCAGGCACTCGTCGTCGCCCGTCGCTCGTACCATCAGAACATGTTTGACAAATCCCACGAGTATTTAGCAGCGCGTCTTCAATCCGGCGAAAAATAGGATAACATCTCACGCCATTTTAACTCCGGAGAAAAAGAAGCGAAACTTTGGCCGGCGGAGGATTGGCGGACGAGCCAAATAGCAGAACAACGCACATTTCACTCCGCCGGAGGATGACAATGAGAAATTTCCTATCCCAGGAGATTTGTTGTTCAAATCTCAGATTTTTTTTGTCGCTTCTGGTTGGATCTCGATGCTCGTCGTCGTTTTCCGTTCAAGGATGACGGCTGAATGTGGAACCGATTTAGCGTTGTTTCCAGTGCGTAACATCGTCTCGATAATAATTAGATTCCTTGCAATTCCGTTCAATTTGGTACCTTCTTCAGACTATGGGATGCATGCCTGCATGCCTCATCTAGGGAAGGAAATAACCCATTGTGCGGGTTTGGTGATCAATCAAATCGTTAATGGGAATCACGTTCGCCTGACACACGTTGTGTAGGTGGTGCTATTCGTTCGGCTGATGATGCGGAATTTTCACCGTGTTTTCCTCGTCCCAAAAGAATTTACCGTTCGTTATTCGGATTGTCTGTTCGAGAATCGGAAACGGGAATAGAATTGTTTGTTATGGGCCAAATTAGTTGTTACAATTCAGATACTGAATTCAAGAATAATAAAGCGAACAGAATGCCGAAACATAACACTAGCGGGTAACGTCCGTGTCCAAGTTCCGGGGATATAACATACATGCTGACTCATCATTTGTTTGTAGATTTAATTAAGATAAATAAATAGATAGATTTAAAGTTGCGTCACAGGAACAAATTCAGAAATGGGTAACAAGTCATCAAACTTCACGAACTCCAGTTTGGATAAAACTTTGCGCACGTCTTCAGTCAGGCAAACCCTTTATTTTGCATAGCTGAAGAGGCAATGCTGCTGAAAACTGGTTCTCGTAAAATCATTGCAACTCGAAATCTATACAAAAATGATAACCGAAAACAAGTTTTAGGAAATCAATTTGGTTGTCTAAAAAAAGGTGGGTGAGTAATGTCAGAGACAAAACCGCATTGACGGGAATACGAATAACAATAGCTCGTTGACACTCAAACTGTACCCTTATATAGTAAGATAGTAACAGGTCAAAAGTAGGCTATATAAAACATGCTTGCGAAATCTTAGATGAAGAAGTTTGGGTTCCGCTTGAAACAGATGGCCACTCTTTTCGGCGGTTTCTCAACATGCGGCGTTCGAATCCATCCTCTCCAGTTTAGTCACATTACACAATTTAGACTACTTTGCGTGCGAGTAGTTTGGATTTTCACGATAGACGAGCAAAATTTCGACACGTTGCTACTGTAACTTCGATGCCATTCTAACAACCCAAAGGCAAACATCAAAATAAACATTAGGCAAGATAACCAACAATGTTGCTTGAATATGATCATCGTTCGCTTCCATTCTGACGCTGCTTCGCTGCTCGCATGAAGATCTATTTATTCGCATTGAACGCCCTCCCCGAACGACTTACCGCGAATGTGGAACGAATATCCATGCAGCGATCAGTCATGCTCAACGAATATTCGTGCAAACCTAATTCGCGATGATAGTTCGTGCTGCCTTTGAAACAAGTAAATTAAGACGTTTTCCTCTGTATTAGTACCATAGTCCTATGTGTTTGTGATGAACCATATCCCAGCACTCCCCAATTGCTGCTACCTCACGAGATATGATAAATTTATTCGCGAAGAATGGAATCCAACAATTATCGCAGTGACGCTATTCGAGCCAATTCGAAGAGTAAAGTAAATGAACGAATGACAAACGAATGTATAAAATGAACATGCACGATGTTTCTCAACATGCGGCGTTCGATTTCATCCTCTCCAGTTTAGCTACATTACACAATTTAGACTACTTTGCGTGCGAGTAGTTTGGATTTTCACGATAGACGAGCAAAATTTCGACACGTCGCTACTCTAACTTCGATGCCATTCTAACAACCCAAAGCCAAACATCAAAATAAACATTAGGCATGATAACTAACAATGTTGCTTGAATATCAAAAAATGCAACGAACGCCAATGATCATCGTTCGCTTCCATTCGGCTCTGTTATTCAGCGAAGAATGTATTGGTAGACTCGGGTTCTCTACGATTATTGCTTATTTATTTTCACCCTTCTCTCTTTCGTGCAGTTAATAGTTCAACGTTGTTCGAGACTGGCGTAAGTAATACAAGAATATTCGAGCTGAAGATGGACGAATGAATTATTTACACGAAGAATATGTGCAACATTGATAACTATTGCCATTTTTGTTTTTAACGCTGCACCAGTTCTACCCTACACCGGTATAGTGCCACCTTTTCTACCCTACACCGGTATAGTGCCACCGTTAAAAACAGAAAACGCTATAAGTCAATCTACAATTGTAACGGGATCAATTTGATTAGGGCAAAAAAGTTTGAGCTTCAAAACGCACACTTTCGAAGTTCAAACGCAATATGGGATGTCGGAAGTGGGGATCTGCAGGAATACTGCGCAGATTTAGAATACTTTATTTCAAGATTCAAGATTCGACGGTATCTTAAATACAAATGTCCCTGTTTGTTAATATGTGGAGATAATTGTTAATGAAAATCTTCACCAATACATCGGTTCAATTACGAAGTCAAAATTTTTCAACGATGCACCAAGGGATTTGCAGGTAAGGTGGTTTACAATTCTAAATTACTTGCGAAAATTCATGCGTTGTATGAAACTGTCAGCTAATTTAGTCTCAGACATATATGAATTTTTTTTTTAAATCGATCAGCCAGTAAGTATCAAACACCAGTGTAAGTATCAAACTGCCATAAAAGAGTAAAGGTGAAAGACATATTTTCAAATAGACGAAGCTGTCGAAGTTAGCAAAGAAATACCTCGTGTGGCAGGACATCTGTCCCTGTGGCTTGGAGAGCATTAAAACCAGGACCACATCAACAAAGAAATTGATGTGCTGATTTTTGCTTATCCACATACAACGAAATTGTTGCGTTCTTTGTTGGCCGGATTTGGCATTTTACCATTGCGAAAATATGGCCCGGTATCTAAGATCAGCAAGAGTTTAAGTTTTTTCTTGGTTAGAAGATTTAGATTTACAGAATGAACTCAACTGCATTCTAATTCATGGGAAAGGTTGTCTGTCATCCGGAGACTTATCCGGATTCGAGCTCAGTTTCTAGAGTCACGAGTAGATGAGTACGCTTGGTTAAAAAATGTCAACCTAAACCACGACGTTAAAATCCATCAAGACTGTAACAAATAGCATAGATCTGTAGACTTTTACGGCAAAAGGATCATTCTCGAACTTGTTTTACCTGTCTCTTTTCGATTGTTTCTTCGGATTTCCTGATGATTTTCCTCAAAAACTTTTACCTGATATTGAAGAATTCGGCACAGTTTCCATTAGATACCACAAAAAGGGATAAATCCTCAGCGATGCAGTCCCTCCCAAACATTGCATGCCTATATTTCATCACCAATCAATGGCATTGAATTCGAGCGATTCGCAACTCAGCATGTAGCTACATAAAATATATCATCTTCTTTACAGTGCCAGTACAACAAATACGAAAAAAAAAACAATCCTCAAAACCTCATTCCCACCGATTTACCCCTGCCGTAAAGGAAGCAAAATCGTACAGGAACTCGTTTCTCGAGTGTGCTCCGTGGAACAAAGGACGATTATAAATAACAATCATTTAGAACTGTTTTCACTATTGTAAATGTGATTTTAAACTGCATCCCGTCCCCTTCGGCATCAGCCGGTCGGTCGGTCAACCGACGGCGGCAGCAGCAGCAGCAGCAGCCAAAATGAAAACATTAAATTCTATTACGGCGGCCCATCCTCGGAAGCGTGTGTCACTTCGAACGTAAAACGAGCCAAGTGAGTTACGACTTCGCTGTTCACCCCCTTCTGGGAAGAGAAAAACTACCCTCCGATTCGTATAGATAATAAATAAAAATTAACAGAAATCTGAATTTTGGTTTAATTTCAGTCATGTTTTTCCCTACGAAACGCGATTGCTCGGGAATTTTCTATAATGATAATAAACGATTTCGACTGTTTGTAGGAGACAAAAAAACAAAACCCGAGCTGTTTCCACGTTCGATTTATCATTTGTGCTGAATTGTTGTATAAGCAAATTCGAAACAGCATAAATCGAACTTTTGTCTCCGGTGCAAGCTTCAGTGGACAGTTTGCTTTTGGGTGGAAATTTACGATTATCACCATTCTCACTGTTTTGGATAAACATAATTCTAATGGCTTTTTCCTACTGTTTCTGTACAAGGGATAGTGGTTTTCAGAGCATTTGTTAGAATTTATGTGTCACTTTAGGAAACGGTTCTTTGTTTCTTTGTGTTTAAATAAATATTTCACTACGGAAGCAAGCTTTGCTTGGAACACAAAGACTCGAACATTTCTCCATATGCTCGTTCCATCATTAATCTTCAACTCAACAAGAGTAATGTATGTAAAGCATCATAACGTTTTTGATTCACGAAAATAAAACGCATCGTAACACCTGTAATGACACGTAACGTGTTTCGTTTTGAAAATTCAAGAGTTACCAAGAAAATAGTATTTAAAAGTGCAACCATTCCATTTCAGATTGAATATCTCTATAGTATAAAAAAACATTCCCAGTCGGCTCCATCGCCAGCTACCGTTTACAGGAAAGTAAAAAACTTCAGGTTAAAGAGAAAATGTTGATGCTTCACCTACTTTACGGAAGGACGACAATTAATCATACTCTTCCATCGGTGTCGCGATGTTTTACTCGTGTTCACATAAATACGGCTGTCTCACTGACATTACCCACCCGCATTTTTCATAATCAGCTTAGTCAGTACATTCAAGAGTTACTCAACTCATTTCCAATGTATGAAAAAGGTCAGATGCCAAGGCTTCAATGTTAAATAAATTATTTTTTGTAATTCAATGAATAACCGATTGTGAAAAAAGATCATTGAGAAAGCAAAAAATTATCTCAATCCAGTATTGTGATAATACTTTTCTCTTGTCACTCAAACAGTCTCATTTTTTTTTTGTTTCGTTAGGATAATTCAGTGTGGCAAGTTTTTTCCTGATTTTTAGAATAGACCCAAATCGCCTCTGTAAAAAAGCTTTATCGTTTATCAAATTTAGAAAAAACAGACCACCTAATAATTGTAGGAATTACGCGGCATTACTCGTTAGGATGAAGAGTTTGATTAACGCAAAGGAACGCGGCTACTGGGGTCAGTTCTTGGACCGACTGACAAAAGAAACATCGATGATCACTTCTTGGGACACAGTCCGGTGAATGCGAAACAATATAATCACGAATGAAAGCAAAGAATATTCCAACCGCGGGATATTCCATTTCGCTAAAAAAAAGCATGCCCTGACTCTGTTTCGGAAACAGAAGATCACCCGCGTCGCGTTATCAAATATGGAAGAAACACCGTTGCGCTCTTGTCGTGTAACAATGAAGCTCCGGGGCTAGACATAATTAAATTGAAATTGTTGAACAATCTGCCTGACACTACCAAAAGGCGTTTGTTGAATTTATTCAACGTCATCCTCGTTATTTTGAGCTATTTGAGATCATAAGCGAAAGACAAGCGAGGATATTCCAAAGAAAGATTTACATCCTTTAAGTATAGGGAGAGAGGTCCAAGATGGTTGCCTTATGGAATTCCAGATGAAGCGATGAACTCTTCGGATACAGAGCCATTTATCTTGATTGCTAATCGAGGAATATTGAGGTATGAACGAAACCAACGGCAAACTTATGAAATAAAATTCCTTGTGGCCAGGGTAATGGGTCCAAGTTTCTATCATGAACATAAACTTAGCGATGCTTCTCTCACCGATGATAGCGCAAATAGGTGAATAATTTGTTGCCAATTAGTTGCTAATTCGTTACGGTAATTTTGAATTTGTTGCTCAATTTTTTAAATAATTTTTTGAGTACTAAGTTTATATGAAGTTAATGGAGCAGCTTGTTACGTATCGTTTTGTATCACACTACTGGTGGCTGCTTTTCAGCACCGAACCACCAGTTCAGGGTCGTTTACCTTGTTGGTCTCCTGGAGAATCTTCACTTCATTATTTTATTGGGCGAACTTTTCTTCCCACCTGTGGTCACTGAGCGAATCGTTTGCGGCGGAAACAAGTGACACAAAAAAAAAACAAAATGGACGACACAGCTCGTATATAAAAAGACCACACAATTTTAATCTTTAAACACTATATTTTATAAAATAAACACAAAAGAATATACTTTTACTACTTGCGCAAGTTTATTTGGTGAACGTCTTAGCTTCGACGCTCCGTTGCGGCCGTGATGATCGTTGGTCGACTTTGGTGATCTCGGCGGGCGATGACGGGCGGGACGGCGCTGACTTCGGGGCGATGGGACCGTGATGTGATGACCAGGGTATCCAGACGATGCAGCAACTCGGCCTATTTGTAACGGAGGCCTGCGTTTCACAAACAACCCGGAGAGTGGTACACGTGCACTTAAATTATCACGAGTGTCTAACGCGAAGTCGAGTGGGATTTTTAACTTGATCGGTCTTTCCCGCCAAACCCTGCCAATACGTGGGTAGTGGCGTCGTAATTGGCGTCTTTGGTTTTGCCAACACTGACCGTCTATTGCACTCGCGGCGTACGATTCAAGGAAACGGCAACCACACTGATCCCAACTCGACTCACCGAACAGAAACTAACGTTCGTGTGGATCTTCTGAACGGTTTAAGATCCCTTTGGATCAACTTTACGGATGGCTTTTGAAACGCACTGTCACTTCTTGCCTGTGACTCGCTGCTGCGATCTTCACTCTTCCGGGTCTGAAAAATACTAGCTCTCGCTCAAGGGTTTTCCCGCGGTTTTATCGTCTTGCTGTCCATTTTCCATCCCAATCCCACCGCCACCTTCAAAGCAGGCCACCCCGCATTTTATGCTGCGATGATGACGATGATGAGGACGATGACAGTGTTTGGACAGATGACGGTTACAATGATTTATCGTTTGTGTTTCAGGTTGGTGTCTTGGATTATATTTGTACCTACTACACTTGTTTCCTTTAACCGAAATAATCATAATTTATTAAATAAATTTGTATAAACAAATATATGAATTTACGAATGTAAATAAATGAATAATATAAATAAAGAAATAGTGTAAAAAAATTATTGTAAATATATAAATAAATAATTAAATAAATAAATAAATAAATAAATAGATAAATAAATAAATAAATAAATAAATAGAATAAATCATTGAACAAAACCCTACTTTTGACACCAACCTTTGCTATTGAGCAGAACTTAATCGTGACTCAAACGTGTAAACACGGAGTATGAACGCGATTGACGTTTAAATTCTACTCAGACATTTACTGACAATGAAATAAACAAAAATATACAATATTTGAAAAATATATACAAGCTGGACTCAGTGACCAAAGGAACTATATTGTGACCAGAGAATAACAGGTCACAAGCTCTTTTAAAAAAGCTTGAAAGTAAATTGTAACCCAGTGGGTAGTTCGTTTCTAATATGTTACTAATTAGTTATGATAGCTAACGAAGCACTCCTCCAAAATAAGTTTGAAAACTGATTGAGAACCACTGGATAATTTGTTGCTTATAAGTTATTAATTAGTTACGGTAATTTTGAATTTGTTGCTCAATTTTTTAATTTTTTTTTTCGAATAGTTCGCTAAGTTCATATGAAGTTAACGAAGAACCTCTCCCAAATAAGCTAGAAAAAAATCGAAAACCCGTGGATAATTTGTTGCTAATAAGTAGATTGATAGTTACGGTAATTTTGAATTTGTCGCTATTTGTTTTTTGTTTTTTTCTGGGTTCTTCGCTAAGTAGAAAAAATCGAAAACTAGTGGATAGTTTGTTGCTAATAAGTTGATAGATAGTTACGGTAATTTTGAATTTGTCGCTTGTTTTTTTTTCAGATACTTCGCTATGTTCATATGAAGTTATGAACTAAGTTCTCATTAAGTTAGTAAAACAAAACTCCTGAAAAAAATTTTTAAAGCAAATCGAAACATCGTGAATAATGTTGCTAATTAGTGGAAGTAGTTTTGATATTGATGCTCAATTTGTCGAATACTTTGCTATGTTTGTATCAAGTTAACGAAGCACTCCTCGAATCCAAGTGGATAGTTTGTTGCTAGTAAGTTACTAACTAGTTACAATAGTTAATGAAGCATCCATCCCAAATAAGATTGAAAACTATTTGAAACCCACTGGATAATTTGTTGCTAATAAGTTATTAATTAGTTACTGTGATTTGATTTTTTTTGTTAAAATTTTTAAATTTTTCTTTTTGAGCACTTAGCTAAGTTCATATGAAGTTAATGAAGATCCTCTCCCAAATAAGCTTTGAACAAAATCGAAAACCAGTGGATAGTTTGTTGCTAATAAGTTACTAATTAGTTACGATAGGTAATGAAGCACCCCTCCCAAATAAGCTTGAAAGCTAATTGAAACCCACTGGATAATTTGTTGCTAATAAGTTATTAGTTAGTTACGGTAAATTAGAATTTTTTTGTTCAATTTTTAAATTTTTTTTGCGTGCTATACAAAAGTTCATATGAATATACATATATATACATACTTTACAAAGTTCATATGAAGTCAATGAAGAACCTCTCCCAAATAAGCTAGAAAAAAATCGAAAACCAGTGAATAGTTTTGCTAATTAGTGGAGCTGGTTTTGATTTTGATGCTCATTTTATTTTCGAATACTTTGCTATGTTTGTATCAAGTTAACGAAGCACACTTTCTAAATAAGCTTGAACACAAATTGAAATCCAGTGGATAGTTTGAAAAAATAATCTAGCACCTAATGTCCTGAACATTCTTCGGACTAACATTCTTCGCCATTCCACATACTGACCAAGCTCCGATCCAACCGAACCTCTCTCACCACACCATTCATCATCTTCAAAAGTACGCTCGAAATCTTTCGTATCGGATCAGAGCTTTGCTGTTATAAATCTTCGCTAAAAATCTGCCTGCTGCGATTTTTAATCAATTCCCATATGCTCTTTCGAATAGTGACGCACCGCACACTAGATTGCGTTAGCGAAATGTCACGGCGCCTAATCGAACTGTCGAATAGGTACCGAAGCTCAACAGGCGCAAATCCTCCATTGTTCGGGCGAGGTCACCGAAAAGTCATAAATCTTGGCAGCTGGCTCGATGTAGGATTAGAATCTTTTCACTTTTTTTGTTATTCCTACTTGCAAACTTACCCTTCAATCGTAGTTAGTCAACCAAAACGAGCCAAAAAAGGAACTCGCGAAAAGGTGAACTTTTTTCATAAAAGTTCCGGAAGGGGTAAGACACTGAACCGGTACCGTTTAGGGTGGTGCGGATGGCAAATTCAGTTCAAGAGATTTCTGTTTGCGGGATAAACCCTACCCGAGCACGTTCCACCGGGGGTTCGAGGATTTTTCCGTATTTTCTCGCATTCTTTCCGCTTCAATAAATTATCGGTGAAAACATGTATGTAAATTGAACCCAAATAGCACTTTCTACCTTTTCCGACACACATACGGTCCGTGCATGTTTGATCGAAATCGGAACATGGACTTTTCCCCTTTTTCTTTTGTAGCCGCCTTTCGCCGCGTGCTGCGACAGAAACTTTCCCGTCGGAGGGGATAGCAAACTTCTTTTTTTCTTCTTCTTCTTTGGCATTCAATAATTGCACACACATGTATGTTTGCAAATATCGGCGGCGGCGAATCTCTTTCCCGGAAACGGCAAGGAGGTTTCAATTTAAAGTAGAACCCAATTTGCATTATAGATTGGCTGTCCGCAAACAAAACGAACGCAACAAAACACAACAGGCCAGGATCTGATCTGGCAATGCAAAACGAGAAAGCAAAAGCAACAACAACAAAAATCAAAAGGTTGCTTTGCTTTGGTCCTCTTTGATCTGCTCTCTTTGTGGAGGTTACGAGGTTAGGTCTACCGATATTGTCCCACTCGGAAGAAGGTAATTTTCATTAGATTGATTTGATTATACATTTGCGAATTTTGAAGTCAGTAACTCCGGTTCTTTTGAGCAAGATAGTAGACGAAAGGGTGTTGGATCATTGTGTTTTTGGATTAAAATAAATGGAAGATGTGTTTGAAAAGTGAAAAAAATCGGGAAAGCGTTACTAGGTATCACAATCAATATAATTTTAGCTTGTTTGTCCAGTGGTATAGTACAAAATGCTACCACCTCATAATATTCCGATCTTGAATCTCTTGAGAGAAACACGGTAGATTGTGTTGCGGATCTTCAATTTTGCGACATACCACATTTATTTTTCCACTTCTACTTGTCGAGGACAATATTGAACCGTAATTGATTCGTTCGCTTTAGCCGAGTTGACGGAAAAAAATGGGGTGAAGGTGGTAGTATTTCTTTTTCTTTTTGTCAAGTATCCGAACACAGAACGAAGTTAATTTGAATAATGGCGAATTAGATGCGACATACTTCGCGATTCACGAGTTCATTTTCATGCAATCCAACGCTAGATTTCAGGTACTTTGGCACATGTGTTTACATTTTTGATGAGGTTTTAGGGAAATGAGCCTCGAAATTGGCAATGGGGTGTGTTATTTACTCATCGGGTTCGATTTCAATCGAATGAGTCGACTGATTGTTGCGTTGTTTCCTTATTAGAATATTCAATCCAAGGAAGGCCGTTTGGGAGCATAAAACCATGACATTTATAGTCTAAATTACGCAGCAGAATAATCAAAGAGTGGCACCCAAGCCACCTGGTTCACTTAAACCTCAATTTACGCGCAAAGACGGTGGCATCTAAATTAAATTTCGCGTAATTTAAATTAAATTTCGAGTCAATTGAAATTTTCTAGCGCTACGTCAATTCAAACGCTGCGTCTGCTGTATGCTTGCGACATGCACAATGCTGCACTTCTGTTACTTCTATAAATCAAATTCATGCAAAAAAGTGTTTTATTGGGTTTAATTCGAATAGCGCAGTGTAATTAACCAGCTGACTGAAATCAACCTTTCGTCGCTATTGTTAATCACTATTTGAAATGAGGGAAAAAACATTATTGTTTATATTGACCACCTTACGTACATCGGAAATATCGCAGTTATTATTTCTCAGTTGTTAATTTATTCAGAACAATTTTTTTATTGATGAAAATATAATAATTATAGCTTGCCCGAATCACTTCTGTGTCGAACTGTAGTGGAAATTCAGCATCGAAATATTACCGGAGGCTTTTCTCCCTTTCGATCATCTCTTTAGCGATATTTCTGTAGGTGAAAATTCGTCATCAAGTTTCGCTGACACAAAACATCACTTGTGAACTTCGAGGTTCAGAGTTTTGTGGATGCTTGTTTTATGAATGAAAATCTCGGAAATGGTTTTTTCAGTCACTGAGGTTTTTTTTAAGAAAATCTCATGAACTGAAATTTTTTAACGAGTGATAATGAAATGAATCACAATTTTCCCAACACTACCACAATATATTGTGTTCGAGATCATAATCGATGTTGACGCTGATGTACCCCCGTCGGTAGCAAAAGAGACAAAACAAAATCAGCGTCTGATGGCAAAGCAGTAGTGAAAGCAGATTTTTGATGCAGTGTACTTTGGTGGCCAAGTAAAGCGATGCATGTTTGGTTCGTCTACTCAAATAGGCTGTTTTCTTCATGTGCTTTCACATGCAGGGTGTCCCTGCGGTAGCTTTTTCTTGTTCTCCTTCTTGTTTCTGTCTTTCGGAGTATTAAGGAGTTGCTGCTGATTTTTTTGTTATTTTGCCGAAATCAAGTTATGGATAAAAGAAACCATTATGGTATATGTTCATTTGTTGAAATGGCGTTATTCATTAAAAATCTGAGTTCTTCAAATTCCATGTCTAAATATCTCAAAAACGACTACTTCTAGAAGAACGTAGCCGTTTGTAAGATTTATTAACTATGCATAAATTTATTGCCTCTCATGTGCCAAATCATATTCTCTTGATTAAATGAATATTGTTCATCCGAAACTTAAAGCTGTGAGAAAACCTTAAAATTATTTTAGCAGTAACTTTTTAATACACTCTAATCGAATCAACCACAAAGGCGAGTTTTAAGTTTTAAATAAAAAAAAATTAAAAAAAATTGAAGAGACGTTTATTTTAATTTAATTTTCTCAGTGTATATTTTCTTTTAGAGGACCTAATTGATTTCTTAGAACTTCTTTTTCGACATCTTTCAGGTAATGGCAATAAAATAGCCTTTTGTGAGCACCAAAAATTCTCATAGCTCTATATCCGCAAACTGAAAACTCATCTGTTGTAATTCAATCAGAATTCAGCTTCCAGAATACAAACTAGTCATAAATAAGCATTATCTATGGAGAGCCTTATATTTTGCCAAAGTCTGCCCTAGTTCAGTCACCGGAGCGGTTGAAATGCCAATTAACGATTATTTGCAGTCATAATGTGGCATTAGTTTATGCTTATTGGTTACATGGGCTATTAACAGTTTTCGAGCTACAGTGATAAGAAACAAGTAAATATAGAAAATCATTCGCCTTTTTGAAAACTTACTTTTGTGGAGGATTGGTCCTCATACGAATAAAAAATGGCGTTTTCTTCTTAATTAATTTTCAATTTTCAAAGTCGATTTTCTTCAGTGTAGGACTATAATAAATTTTGTATTCAATATTATTTTACTTACTAATTTTGTAAAAATTTCTCATACAATTTTACTAATTTTGTGAAAACTTCTCATACAAACATTTTTTGGAGGAGCCATTTGGAAAAAAGGTAGCGTTTTTCAATGAATTGTTTCAACAAAAAAAATATCTTTTTTACAATTTTATTTGACAAACATTGAACAGTATTTTCTAAAAAATGCAAGAAAAAGAAAAAAAATCGTTTGCCTCAGCTTCAAATACACTCTTTTTTATGCGGTTTTTTTGTGTGCATTTCCGAGGTTACGCGGTTTTTTACGCGGAAATCCGCTACGCTACGCTTATTCGGTTTTCTTGTTATCTTAGAAATGTATAAAACGTTTTTCTCAGTTGATTTCGTTCAAATTTTTTTTTTGAGATTACACCAGACCTGAACGTTTCATGCATTTTGAAGATATATGGCTTAAAAAAAGTCTAGTTTTGCGATTTTTTCTACGCGGATTTCTGAAATAATCTGTTTTTGAACAAGTTTTGACAAAAACTTCAGTCTGAAAAGTGCTTTCCGAATCATTCTAATGATAAGAAACCCAATATCGCCTGTATCTAAAGAAAATTTCTTTGACAGTGATAATTTGTCCTGAAGACAACGCAGCTCTAAAGCAACGGAGTCGGTTCACTGTGCATTTGTGAAAATAAATGATTAATCATATTGAAGACGTATTCAAAGTTTCATTTTAATCGGAGTTTGTGAAGTCTGATGATCTACTGCACATTTCTGCGAATTCCGGTCTCAAACTAGACAAAAATTGTAACTTTATTTTCGTTCAAATCAACTACCGAAAACATCTTCAGATTGGCATCAATCACTGGCTGCACTTGCATCAAAATAGCGTCCAATCATCGACCGCTTCAACTATAGATCAATGGCTTTCCACCTTTTCCAGCGACCTCCACTCCACTCCGGGAGTCAACTGCAAAGTTCAGCTCGGATGCCAGCAGCAGCCATCCCTGGCTGCACCAATATCAAAATCGACAACTATCTGCTGTACGTGCTCCGTCTCGCTCGACGATATGTCATTTTCCAATCCGCTCCCGGCAGTCAACAAGCAAACGTCATCAGCGTCGCTGTGTTTGCCGCCACCGTCGACTGATAAATGACAGCTCTCTTTGATCAGCAGTGGATCGTCACAATCAGTAACAAGAAGCTGAACGGCAGGTCGATACTTCATTGTTCTTGGGAATGCTAGCTTCTCCCATACCACGAGGTACACATCTTATTCCGTCCATCACTCGCTAATCTTGACATTCCATGTTTAGATTTTCCATTATTTTCCATGCTAATACCACCTACCTCCTTGAGCTTGGAGCTTCTGTTTCGGTTGAGTGCTTCTGCTTGCCAACCAATTCCCACCCACCCAGTTGGAAGAAGATTCGAACCGGAAAGGTTCGATGCATCTTGCCAATTTCGGATTCCACAACCGCAACGGAACTATTTTATCAATTTCTGTTGTGCAATGGTTAAATTTTACGACTATGTATTAATAAGTGGATGGTTGGTTCGGTCGTTCGAGTGAGATTGGCTTCCAATGCTCGGTGTTCGATTGCAGTTGAAACAAATCCGATTGACCGGTTGGCAGTGCTGGTGGTAGTGGTGTTGGCGGTTGTGAGCAGTAAGAAACACATCAAATTAGAGGTTATGTGCGATGGTGGTTTCGAAGCGATAAGCACAGCAAGTCGGGATCGGAGTTGCCATTGGATTCGGTCTGGGAAAATGGGAACCTCCGATGATATGTGCTTTTATTTGTGTAAGTAGAAACAGACAACAAATCGAAATTGTTGATTGTGCAAATTTGTTTTGGCGGGTGGAATTTTTTGAGTGGAATTCATAGTCGAAAGTTCAGCTTTCGGAAAACGGTAATAAACTTTTTTTCCGTTTAGAATCCGGAAAGAAAAAATCATTTGTATCTCGATAACGAATTGGCGTACAAATAAGGTTAATACATCAAAACGAAGGTAATTCACTGTACTTTAAGCAAAAAATATCAATACAAATCATTGTTCTTCTTCACTTCCTTCTTGATTTTCCCCATCAAACGCTGCACATTTCCAGAGTTAACTTCCTTGGCATATTTGTTCCACATTTTGGTCATCTGAGGCGCGTCTCGAGCCGTTTTTCTTAAGCTTCTGCTTCAGTATTGCCCAAAATTTCTCGATGGGCCGGAACTGCGGGCAGTTGGATGGATTTATGTTTCTATCAATGAAATCTATGTTATTATCGCGGTACCACTGGATGACTTCCCGGCTGTAGTGGCCACTCGCCTAATCTCACGGGACCTTTATGGGCTTTAATGAAAGATGCTACGCGGTTTTTGATGTCTTCTACCTCGTAAAATTTCGTGTTCATCGTCTTATGCGTCACGAACACTTAGGTATCTGCTCCGCAACTGCATATTCCTTGTCAAATCATCAATTTTTTTGGCAAATTTGTCCATTAAAGTAAACATAAACTTCGCAGGAATATCTTCTCGTGCCGTCACCATGTAGAATTTTTGGGCAGGAAGCTTTTCGAGATCCTTTTTGACGTAGGTTTCATCGTCGATGAGCAGGCATCCTTGGTACTTCGTCAAAACCTGCTGGAACAATTTCCGAGCTCCAGTTTTGGCGACAAAACTTTGCTTCAATGTTCTGTTTGGTTAGTTGCTGGCTCGGTAGGAACGATATCCTACAAACAAATTCTTCGAACGGCGGACGCTAATCAGACATGAAGTTTCTGCTACTTACAGAACTCTTTTTGCCTTTCTTACAAGTAAAGGTTATGTAATCACGGTGGAAACCGACTTTTGAACCGTTGAGATCAACAAACTGTGAGTGTGTGTCAAAACACTATAGCAACTTGTCGGTTGCATCTTTCATTAGGTTATTTCTCCGGAACCGAAAGTGTCCTTTTAGCTATTACACTTGATCCGTGCATCTCACAGGAAAAAGTTGGGCTAAGGAGCTTTACACCAATGTACAATTTTCTTCTACAACATTGGACGACGAAACATATGTGTTCGATGACTTTAAACAGCTTCCGGGTCTGGTTTTTTATATCACAATGCAAAGGAACACCGTTGCCGAACATTTCCGGACAAAAAGGTGTCCCAATTCTCGAAGAAATAATTGATTTGGCAGGCGATATGTAGCTGGTGGTTCAATGCATAGGGCGGTGCTCTTACCAGCCAATTGTCGTATGTTCGAGCTCCGACCTGGAAGATTTCTTAGTGTAAGTAGGGTCGTACTACTAGTTATGCGATGATTCTGTACGTTATAAGTTGGCCTCGAAGTGTGCTGAAATAAAAAGGTCAAATATTCATAAAAGGGATGTAATGCCAAGATTTTGCTTTCCTATGTAGTTTTGGTCGAAAATTTAAAAGTTTCTTCCTAACAGGAATATCAATAAGTTTGTTGAGGGGAAAAATGTCTGCTTAAACGATTACTACCAATTATCACAAACCATGAGCTCTGATCTGGTCTGATTTGGCCTCTGTTCACTATTCGAAATACGTTCTGGAATGGTATACAGTACGAGAGGTCAAATATGTGCCAAAAATAACCATTCCACCAAACAGTTGATGAAGTATATGTTAATTTATTATGTTGCTATGTTTTTTTTTTGGTATCCGAAATCCAAGGAGGATAGGCTCTACGTCGTTTATGCGATTATATTTTCAGAGCCAGAAGTTCTCGGAATTAGTCTCTCGAACTTGAACTTTGCTAATGACTTTCAAACGACCCGAAAATTGTTGAATTCGGTTGTTTCATCTCCGAGAATATTATTCGTGTAGAAGAAAGTGCAGCTAAGGCAATATAGTGCGAGCTCCAGGACCGACAGAAGCGGCGTCGATGCTTCGGAACATTGTCCTCTAATTTCTGTAATAATGTCCAAACTTCGTATCAGTCGACTTCATAAGGTTTCGTTTGTATGTTTACTGCATTTTCGCTGCAGTAGAAAACTCCAAACATTCAAATACCTGCTCTAAGAAGCACCCCTAATTTTTTACTTCTTTTTGGATCAAATTGGTACTTTTTCTCAACCAGGCACGTTTCACTCGAACTCATGTCAAAAAAAAAACTTCATAGGAGAAAATCGTTTTCGACTTGTCGCGGTTCGTGAAATTCTCTGCATAGTTCAGGCATATTTCTTTCTGAGTTGCGATGTAAAGATTTGTCTTTGGTCTGAAAATAGGCTTCACATTCAGCAATTGCTTCATAATTTCAGCTGAATTTCTTACCGGCGAATATTTTTTTTGATCAGCGAATAGCCAGTAGACACTGGGGGCTAGATCTGGACTACACTGTGGATGAGGAAGCAATTGGAAGTGGATTTTGTTCAATTTTACCATCGTTGACATCGACTTGTAAATCGGTTCATTGTCTTGGTGAAACAGTTATTTTTTCTTCGACATATGAGGTCATTTTCCTTTATTTCATTTGATTCATTCAAACCATCCAATAACGCTATGTAGTATTCGATATGGACTGCTTCTTCTTTCTCTAGATGGTCGATGACGATTATACCATGTGCACCCTAAAATACTGAAATCACAACCTTCCCAGCTGACTGTTGTGCGTATGGGGACGCTTCGAACGTGAATCAAAGACTACAGTCCACTGAGATGATGATCGTTTTGATTCCGGAGTAAAGTGATGTATCCATGTTTCATCCATTGTTACATATCGACGCAAAAAATCTGATTTATTACTTGTAAACACTGACCTGAATCATCAACACGTTGTTTTTTTTTATCGATTGTGAATGAACACAACACTCACTTTGTAAAGAGCTTTTTCATAGTCAAATGTTTATGCATAATTTTAAACACACTGCCTTCTGATATCATTACGGTCTATGCTATTTCATGCTATTTCAATTTACGATTGGGTATAGCGTGATGGGTTACTTGATGCCTTTCATAAAGCCCACTTGGGTTCAATTTTCAACCCCGCCCATAGGGTCAGAAGCAAGAAAGTTTCAATTAAACCTCTATAATCGAAACAAAAATAATAACGATTAGATATAAGCAATTTCTGAACTTTTTTGATGTTTTCTGGCGTAACCACATCAATTGGACGACCAGCATGTTCACCATCGTTGGTGTCTGTACGACCACATTTAAATTTAGCAAACCAATAACACACTTTTAAAGCCATTGCTGAGTATTATTTTTTATCAAAAAGATAAATTAACACACGAGATTGTGTTGAATCCATTGCTTCGATAATGATAAAAGTAGCATCATTTAAATTGCTGTCACATTTTGCTGACTAATCGAAATACAGTCTTTTGAAAGTTGGTATTTTAAGAACGTAATATGGATTTGAAAATAATAGCGGCATCTGTGTGTCAGTCACACGACTTATTGAGTGATGTGTTAGATTCACCAAAAATGTTTTAATTTGATAAGCAAAATGCAGACGCAGATAAAATACTAGTTTTGCGTTGGAAATTAGTTTAAACTTGAAAGTTGTTTAGAAAGAGTTTCTGAGAATACGCCTTATAACATTCATCAACAATTTTGGTAGGATTTTGCTAGTTACCAATACAATCGAAATACATTTCAGTGGTACGGTTGGGCAATTTTTAAGTGAAAGACTTTGACGAACAGAGAGATCCAAAAGATAATGTGAGATGTTTTCAGAAAAGCTTTATATTTGTAAGTGGAACAATTCCATAGATTGAAAAAGGTTAGCTAGTTAAAATTTCTACCAAGGAAAATGGCCCATTCTTCGCATTCCCATCACATTTTCTAGTATTTTCAAATCAGTCTTTCGTTGATAAACAATGAATTCAAACGAATAAATTATATGCATTCTTAGGAGTCGTCGGTCGTACTACGGCCAGCCAAATTTGTGTAATTCTATCAGCCCGGGAGCTTCATCTTCATCGCACAGTTCGTGACCCTAAACTTCTAAGACCAGCGCCTGAGCCACCGACCTAAGCAATCTTGAGAATCTTTTTCGGAGGTATGTTTAGTTGATTACACTTCTTTTCGAAACTTGATTGATTACACTTCTTTTCGAAACTTCTATGATAATTACTAATTTATCAGGTGTGATAAATATTTGGGTGGACAAAAAATAAACATTTATTCGCCATTCGACATCGAGGCCCTTTTGTGCGTGAACCGTGACTCTTCAGTAAGTACCCCCAAATTGTCAACCCCTCCGGAAAGCGGACACGGCAGCTTTCGATTCGCAATAACGACGCAATTCGAACGTGTTTCGCTCTAAGTACCTCTCATTTTTTTTTTCCACGTTCGTCCCGACATTCTTGCTTCCCCGGGACCGGGAAGAAGCCCATTGAAGTTAATGAATACTCTTGGAAGTCCAGCTGCCGGCCAGAGATTATCTGCCATAAAATGACAGTGCGCGCTCCCCGGTCGGTCGAAGGGATTCGTTCATTCATTTACTCACTGTCATTCGCCGTGTAACAAAGGGGGTTAGGCAGAAAATCTAATAAGGTTAAGAACTTTCCCTTCGCCAATTATGTGCCCCGGTCCTTGAGAAAGGAAATAAAACAACATCATAACCGTGTGTGGCACTCGTCATTTTTTTTATATTCCTGGCTGTTGCTCCTTTCACCGGATTAGATATAGGGAAACAAAGGACATCTGACAGACAGACAGACAGACACTGCTAGCCTATAATCTATGCAATTAAACGAATTGATGACGATCATAAAAAGTATTGGATGCTTAATGTGTGAGCCCCTATTGCGCCTGCAGTGAGGCACTCTCCTAATGTTTATGATGTGAGGAAAATTGATATTGTTGTATGAGATACCGACGAGAGCTATCTTTTCTATTCCCTGCTTCTTCTTTCTTTTTTGATGATGTGTTATGGCTCATTAACGGTGGGTTATGACTGCGGAATGACGAGTCGAACGGGTGTCGGAGGGGAGGTGGGAAAATAAAATAACGTTTCGAGTGGTGGAAAAATGATACATGAATCAATCGGTGGGTTTGGTTTTTGGCGAGGTGAAAGTGAGTACCGTTACACAACGCAGCGGGACATCTTGATCCTTGGCGTAAAGGGGCAATGTCCGGGTGCTAGCCCTGGATACAGCGCTTGCCATTTCCCATTTGAAAGGACATTTTGCTCAGCATGCTTGAGAAAACGGACCATAAATCAGCGGATAAGCAGGATTCAGCTGAAAAATCGACCGAATTTCGAAGGGTTTCCAGATCCCGGTTTGGCGACGAATGATTGATTTTGTGAATTAAAGGGTGTTACGATCAAAAATGTATTGTAAAAAAATAAAACAATGCGCTAGATTTTCCCATTCTCGGAAACTGTTGGACCAATTCCAATAAACTCCCCTAGCATAGTATTGAATTCAGTGGCGTCTCGTGACAAAATTGACTAGTTGTGTACTGCTTAGTGCTTATGTAGTACGATAGCAGATGTAACAGTTCGTTGTAAGTGAAAACTAAAGATTGAGGAATGGAAATTCGCTTGTGTTTTTCAATATGGTATGGGATATTTTATTAAACAAAAAAATCTCAGAGCTGAGCTGAATAATACTTTCTCTTCTTGAATCTGTGCAGTAACTCATGTGCACGGTAAAGACACTAACACAGTGACAACAGATACTTGAAATTTTACGTCTGATGTATATGAGATGCGTGTAAATACACGCAATTTCGGTGCGATCCAACCTGCTTTCATCGAATAAATGAAGATTAAAAAAAAATCATTGAATTTGGATGGGGTTGGGGACGCAGTTCATTTCTTCAATTCGACCGGTTGTGCAGTGCACGAAGTGAACCTGAGGACGAGACACCACTGATTGAATTTGATTCCGGTTCCGGAGAAACGGATGGAAATATGTAACAAAAATTGGAAAATTTCTGGACCAATTCTTATCAGGGCTTGTATTGTGAATCCTCGAACGAACGAAGCAACAATAAAACATCTGCTGTGAACACTTTGCTTGACATAGCTGAATGAGAGTCCTATATTAGAGAGAAACTGGATGCGTGAGAGTATATGCTGCTGAGAAGACCAATTCCCTTGCCTAGTAAATTGCCTGTGCTGAGAGCTCAGTTAACACATGAACTAAGCAATCCATGACAATGTAATGAAATGAAGGGTTCGCTCTCGTTAGTATTGTACGAGAAAGAAGGCCTTGCTTCACGGCGTACTACAAGACGCGAAGTAAAGTCATATAGGCAATGTTTACGGTGTTTTAACAGTGTAGGTTTACAGAAACCATTTTTGAACATAATGTTCGCATTCCAAGACCAAATTTGATCACATTTTAAACATACTTTAAACATTTTATAGCAGAAATTTTGCATTTGAGCCCATTTTCAAACCAATCAATTTGTTTCTTGGGAACTTACACTGTGCATATATCCTAGAAACACTAAAATAATATTCTTTAAAATAATATTCATCGGAACTAAAGTAATGAATCTAGTTTCCTCATAGGTATCTTCAATAGGAGAACCATTCATCGAATGCTAACCTCATGAAGCATAGGTGTCAGCTAGCGGGCATATTCTTGAACCAATGAACGAACGAAACAGCTCTCCTTACTTGGGTTGCGCTGTGTATTTTACCTGACATACGAATATGTGTGAATAGCACAGAGGGTGAAACTCTTTTGTTAATATTCGTTGCTTCAATTCAGCCCTGATTCTTATACTCAGGTTCACATGTTTGATCTTCTAATGTTATAGTCTACTATTGAATTTTACCCGTTATCTGGTTGAACAGCAAATTAACGGGGTAAAATGCGCAAAATAGTACATTCGATTTCTCAAAGACCGCAAGACAAATTTAAATTCAAAATAATTGTATTGCAATCTCATGGCCTACTGTTGATTTTTATTAGGATCCGATTTCCAGTTCTGGAGTAAATGAGTTTCATATTTAAAATATCATTTAAAAAATGCATTCGTTTTTCTTAGACACCGCTAAACCGATATTCATAAACTTTAATTCAAATAAAAATTTTTATGATCCCATAGCTTGTTATTAAAATCTCTTGGGATTCGACATCCGGTTCTTGTGTAACGAAATGAAATTTGCGAAAAAATTAAAACAATGCACTAGATTTTCTCATTCTCAGAAACCTTTGGGCAATTGAGATAAACTTAGATTCAAAAGAAAAGTCTTACAGTCGCATAACCTAGTTTTGAGTTTAATCTGGATCCGACTTTCAGTTTCCGGAGTAACGGAATTAAATGTGCAAAAAACATTCGGGAATTGCCGGACCAATTTCCAAGACCAATTTGAACTTACCGTTGAATTTTACCTGACATCCTCAGTGAAGAGGTAAAATGTGCGAAAAAAATTGAAAGGTGCACTTGTTTTCCACATTCTTGGAAACCGGTGTACTAATTTTAATAAACTTAGGTTCAAGCAAAAGGTCTCATAGTCCCACTGCCTGCAATTGATTTTAATTGAGATCCGATTTCCGATTCCGGAGTTGGGGAAAGAAATGAAATCCTCTCGAGACCGCTAGACCTAATTTCAAAAGCTCAAATGAAAGGTCCTGCAGTCTCAAAGCATGCTGTTGATTTTTATCAGGATCCGTCTGCCGGTTCCGGAGTAACGGAATAAAATGTGAAGAAATCATTGAAAAAAATGCATTCTATTTCCTCAGATACCGCCAGAGCCAATGAAAATAATTGTCATTTACTATTTTGAGTACATGATGAACAATAAATGTCACTCTTAGCTCAGATATCCATTACATCTTAACATTATTTTCGGTTCTCAGTGAAAATCACATACTATGCAGTGTCAATATTTAAACGAAGCTTCGAGGATCGATGATGACAGACAACATTTGATTCAAAATTATTTTCACCTGTTGGTGCTCGTTTCTATAGTAGTTTTGATTTCTAAATAGGTTTTGGGGTGTAATTTTTTCGATTTATCATATTTCGGACACGTCACAGATTTTTATTATATCGATGAAACAATAAAAATTGTAATTCGACTAAATTAAACTACAGGCGATATTTCGATATCGTCTTGTCATAAGGAAACGAATGACGTTCGCATTGATACTCTCTTTTGTTGCAGAGAAAGACGAAAATGCTTCGTCTCATCGTTTGTTTTGTATGCGACCATTTGCGAACGCGACAGTAAACAAACGAAGATGAGGTTGTGATAATAGATTGTTTCATTGAAAATACTTGATAATTTTCGGCTCTGGACTCCTGTTGAGTCGTTATTCATACTCAAATAAGATATCTTATGATCACATAGAACAATGGAAATAATGCACTAGATTTTCTCAACAACTGGACCAATTTCGATTAATTTAGATCCAAACGAGGGGTCTTATAGTACCATCCAATGATTTTCATTAGGATCCGATATCCGGTTCCAGAGTAGCAGAATAAAATGGGTAAAACATGAATTTTCCCAAACTAAATTTTTATTAAAAGGCTTTGCAGTCTAATAGCCTGTTCTTGAGTTTTATCCGAATTCGACTACCGGGTCCGGAGTAACGATGCAAATTGTGCAAAGAACTGAAAAAACTGTATGTGCAAAAACTTAGCACTCGGTTTTCTCGGAGATGAGAGATCGTGCGATTCCATAGAACGCTATTGAATTTCATCTTGATACGACTTCCGGAATTATAAGACGATAAGCGGAAATATTACAATTTCACGAGTATTTTTTCGAATATATGGTGACGTAAAAACGAATAAAAGACTCTCGGCTAGTCATATAATTCTTATATTGTGCATATTCTGTTAGTTAATGACCATAATAATTTATTCCCGATGTAACAATTTCTAGTTTTTGGTTCCGAAAGTATCGGTAAAAGTGGTCAAAAACTCCAAAACCAAACTCACTTCATTCTCACAGAGATGCCTAACCTGAATTTCGCAAGCTGGAAAACGCAAATATGAAAGGTCTTACGGTCTTATAAATTACTGTTAATGTTCATCCGGATCCGACTTCCGGTTCCGGAATTACCGTCATGTAGATTTCAAATTCTAAACTTTGCTCAAAATCTTTTCGAATTGAAGTTTGACTCAGTTGCTGGCCAAACGAGCCGTTTTCGACTATATCGGTTCCTAGTTCCCAGTTTTGGTGGTAGTGGTCAAAAACTCCGTCAGCGCAACTTGTTTAAAACATTCCGAAATACGTATAAGTATTGTGACGTTTATTATGCATGTTTAAAATGTTGTTCGATACATGATGTGTACAGCTACGAGTTGTGTAGTAGAATTCCATGCTGATGAAAAATTATTCTAGTGACAATTGTTCCATTTTATTTTCGATGAATTTGGCATCTTACCATTATTGATATAAGGTGATTAAACGGCACTCCGCTAACAACGTCCAGATGAGACCCAAAGACATGCACCCTTCCGATACGCCAGAGCTCTACTCATTAGACAGCCGAAGCCTCCAGAAGACACGAAAGACAGCTGTCAGAAAGGTGCAGTTCAAGGCAAACTGGCGATCTGCTGCAAGGCAAAGATGAACATAAACTTAGCGAGGCACCTCTCGTCGATGAAAACGCAAATAGGTGAATGATTTGTTGCTAATTAGTTACGGTAATTTTGAATTTGTTGCTCAATTTATTAGTCCATGTCTCGAGAAGTCTTGTTGTCCATTTTTGCTCGCTATGTTTACCTTAGTGACCTTCTTTTAGACGACTATTGATTTTAGACGATAATTGATTGCAGACTTATTTTCATTTTAGACGACTTATAATTTAAGATGATCTTTATTTAAGTTTCAATTTGATGACGTACAATCAACAAATCTCAATTTCATACGAGTTTTGATTTTAGACGACTTGGGTCTAACTAATTCCTCCTGAGATTTTCAATCACGACGAAAAATCAACATATAGATCGCTGGTCACCTACGATAGCCAACAAGCCACGTGTCAGTACTGTCAGCAAACGATGCTCTACGGTAATAAGTGCTTCGCTAAGTTAATGTTCATATTTTCGTCCTAGTGTTCAATGGATTTGAACTTCCTCGAAGTGTATCCAAACTTGATTTTAAAATGACGCATCAATAATACGAAACCAGCAAACTACGCTCGTACACCCTTTTCCCAAAATCGGGTCAAACTCGTAATCAATTTCTAGCTCCTTCCCTCCCCGCTGTTTCCGTGTCCGGCAGGCGAAACCACTTGACACAGAACACTTGCACTTTTTGATTTGGTACGTGCTTTCCACGCGCTTTCCCATCACCACCAGCTGGGTTCGTCGAGTTTAAATTTGACATTTCGCCTGGACATGTGCGTGTGCGTTCGACCGTGCAATGGATCCGTGCACGACACCGGAACCGTCCCTCCCGGCGGAGGCTGTCAATCAAAGTGAGAATGTTGGTCGAACTCATTACCGAAGCTAAAACGGCGTTAATAATTCAGTTAAGTAGCAAATGACCACTTGTACCGCAGAGAATCCAGTCTTTGATGTCCGAACAAAGCTGCTTTCTCCGACTGGTGATGGTCCGAGGGTGAAGGAGGATAAGAAAGTTGTTTACACACATACACACACGCACACAAACTCGCACGCATGCCATTCGAATATCCTTTCCTAATTTGATAAGCTGTTGCTGCTTTGTGTTGTTGTTTGCACATGTTTGGATTAAATGGGATTTTTACAGCCCTTTCTCCACCCTCTCATCCACTGCTGCTGGTTGACGCAGCAGTAAATGAAAGGATGAAAAGTGGTTAGACCCGTTGTAATTGTAATTGCTATAGTTGTAAATTTTTGATTAGGCTGAAAAATTAGGCGCCTGACTTGACTGGACACGGAGGGTCGAATTGTATAACGGTTCTGGGTCGAATCTCCGAAAAACTCACTTCCTGGAAAATGACTTCTTCACGTTTGATGTGGTCCGGCAGACAAATCGTCTGATTAGCCCCTCGAGCTTCCACAGCCTACTACTACTACTGGGATGACAGCTTGAAAACAATGGCATGACAACGTGTGATTAGGCTGAATTATTGACAAGTTTGTTTCGCGCCTCTACCAATCCTGAGATTGACTTTCCTAGATGATGAAAGTGACCGGAAATGTGTGCTCTGTTTCTTGATTTGATCCGACGAGGGGACATTCCGGGATGAACAGAATCTCAACGGTCGGAGTAAAAAACCACATGTGACATACGACGCACGAAAAGATCAAAGAACATTCGGTTGGAAAATATTTTCAAATAAACAATATCTAATTTGAACACGACCTGCCGGGTCGACTCGTCCTTTTTTTTGCAGCAGGGTATTGTTTGTAAGCAAAGATTTTTCAATCTTCTTTTTGTGTTGGCGTTAAAAAGGCGATAAGAGCCGTGTCGTGTGTAATTCCTAACGAGCCTAATGATGTCACCGGGCAGGCAGGGTGGGGGAAGGAGTAGTGGTGCGTCTGTTGTGCTAACTGGAATGGATGTGTGAGGGTTTGAAAGTCCTTCGCATGGTGCTGAAGCGTGAAACAAAGTGGCTGTCGGAAGTCAGCCCCAGCTGTTGGGAGGGGGATTTACTTTTATCTTCCAAACGACGAACGGAAAACAATGGATGGACAGTAGGTGAAGAAAAGTGCTTGAAATGAAAAGTGGGTTCGACTATAGGTGTCAGAGGCGATACATTTTGACGTTAAGAGTTAAAAGCAGTATTCATGCTAGAGATTTCAGATTCAAAGTTTTCCGGTTACGTTGGTGTTTATCTAATTTAAAAAAAAACTTTTTGATAAAAAACCATCGTTTTTTCGATAACATCTCGTAATTGAAGTAAAATAACGCCAAAAGTATCTTAGGGAAATATTATGTTTCTGTCATTCATGACAAACTTTGGTTTTTAAAAATACACAAAGTAGAAGACCTATACTAAAAGGAATGAAAAGTCCCGGGCCTCTTAAAGAACAGACGTGAAAAGTTTCGAATCGTGTATATTTTTGTTGAGAACAAGCCTTCAGATGGCCCCACACCAAATTTCATGACAATTTATCCACTAGTGTTTGAATAACAGCCGATCGTGTCCGACGAGTTCTAGTTTTTACTAAACTAAGGTAAAAGACGAGTTTCAGCATCCAGCATAAAAGCAACGGTGAAATTGAATGATTTGCGGTACGGACTATATTCTACAGACCTCGCCCCCAGTAACTATTATCTATTCCGAAATCTAATAAGGTTCCTCCAGGAAAATTTTCGTCAAATGCTGAGGTCATTGCAGAAACGGAAGCCTATTTTGAAGGCCTTGACAAACCTTTTTTTTTTCAAAAGGCATCAAAATGCTGGAGGACCGATGGGTCTCATTTGAATTGGTGCACGGTTTCGCGTGCAGCATGGCATGTGGCACTGCCCCGTGTGAACTGAGGACTTTTTTTTTCAAAGATATATTTTATTAAGGAACAATCCGTTTAAGTTTATGATGCCAAGGCTTGTCCAACAACAACTGAAGACTTTATTTTGAGTTTGCTTGAATCCTATTTTTCATTTGATTTTTCTACTCTTGCTTCAAGTTGATCAATCTCGGGAGCGAATCATTTCATCGAAAACCACTTCACCGAATGAGTCGTTTCGTCGAAATGGCACTTCATCGAATGAAAGATAGACGAATCGAAAAAGACGCAGTTTGGATAGAATATTTTACATAATCGAGAACGTCCAGATCAGTAAGTAATAAATTTGTTGGGACATAGAGCTTGTTTTAAGTTTCTATTAGTATCAGGTGTACAACTCTGTTTCTGCCGTTTTTTTCCAAAATTAAAAGCTTTATTGCGAAAAAGTGCTTACAAAGGAGTCCTCTTTTGACGCTATCCATGAAGCATAAAAATGTTGATCTGCCAGGCCGTCTGTCATCGAACGGAATAGGTGGAAGTCAGAAGGGGTGACATCTGGAGAATACGGCGGCTGGGGCAAGACTTCCCATTTCAGCGACATATTGTGCCATGTTTAGTAACTTCAGTGAATCAAGACTTCTGCACTAATTATTTATACCTCAAACAACCTGGACTTTGAATTTTAAACAGAACATCTCCTGCTCACTGCAATTGTAGTTGCAAGCTTCCATGAAATACTTTTTTTCCAGTATCCAGATGTTTGATAAGTTTCAAGTGTTTCTTTGGAAATCTGCACGAAAACTCACCAACCCTTCAGGAATTCTGAACCCCTCCTGAAGAGCAATACAAAACAAACCTACCCTCCGGTAGAAAGAGAGATAGAGAGGGCATCCGGGTCATAAAATCATCGTTTTTATTTCCTACTTGCAAAAATTAATGAAAGCAAGCAAAGTGCGGAAAAAAATTCCAAACTCACCAGCCAAACAACCAGTCCGCGTCGTCGGCGTCCACCATCAAGGTAAAAAGCTTTTCCTAAACCAATCTCATTTCGTTTCGGCTGTGTTTTCGATTCCGTTCAACAGTTTCCATCCATCTCTCGGTACTGCTGCAGACGAAATGAGGATTATTTGTTTTTTGTTTGGTTGATGATCATTTTTGACGTGCATTCATTTATTCTTTCCTACCATCCAATGGAAGCCATGAGCGAATGATAAAAAAAGATGAAATAAAAATACGCCAGAAATTCTATAGTACCTGGCGAACAGAAACAGTGGTTTGATTGAGTGGGAGGGGGGAGAGCAACATTTTCCGTATCAATAAAATAAAATGAATAGTGAGGAAAAGCAGTCGCTACTGAACGAGCATTGACGAGAAAACACGGGAAGGGGAAGTATTTTTTCCTAGCTTTAAGCTGAAATGATACCAACTGGTGCATTCGATAACTGCTGCTTAAAATTTGACAACATTTCGGCTCAAGATTAGTTGACAATGGATTAGTTCAAAGTAGGCAACCTGTATTCGGAAGCCAAAGCTAACTTGATGGAAAGTAACTAACCGAGATAAAATTAAACCTACTTACTTATATCAAAGACGGTACAAATTGGAAATTGTGCATGAACAAATTTACCGTGTATCACACCCACTCCATTCGTCGACTGGCTGAATGCGCTACGATCCTAGGAGTCGGTACAACGATCTACCGGAGAACGCGTGCAATTTCCATGCTATTCATCCGGCGGACAAGAGCTGCTGTATTGAAAGGATGTTTTGATTCGAGCAACGTCTGTGCGGTACTTGTTCGGGGCAGAAGCACTGAACGTTCCACCAATCGTCAAACTCTATTCATTGGATAGTTGATGGTAGAAGAGTGGGGGCGAACTGCAGGAGATTTTGCCTTTCCCGGGAACTAGGAAGAAAGTGTGCACTCACTGGGTAAGGTTTACAGTTTCCGAAGAGGGCAATTACTAAGTAGAATATTGATCAGTTCATCAACTCTTTTTGTCTGTTAGGTGGATATAGCTAGGGATTTTGTTTTTTTTGCTACGGTTTCTGTCAATGATCATTGATGCATTATATTTTTATCCTATTCACAAGAATATCAACAGTGAATGCTCTGGTCTAAAGGTGCCACTCTTCTCGTGTTATTTAAAAATTATTAACCTTTTCACAGATAAAGGTTTCGGTTCAATGCAATACACAAACATATGATTAGTTACTGAAAATATGTTTTTTACAACGAATATAGTGGCTTCAATGTGTATTGGGTAAAACAAGTGTGTAAATCGAATATATGGAATATTTTGTGATGATTTAAATTCGTTTTGGTTTTTCTTTTTCAAATTCGACTCCTACTGAGCAAGGGAAATAGATTCAGGGTTGTTACGAAAAATTTCAAAATCAAAACGCGCGATATTCGAGCAAAGCGTTAGACAACTATTTTTATGCAGGTGAAAATTGAAAATTCATTTGAATATAATATAAAAATCTGCATAAGTTTGTCATAAAGACTGTCCCAGAAAGTATGGACGCACTTTGATTTCGCTGTAAATAATTCACAAGTGTTAGATATTCAAATTTTATTCGATATACTGATAATATTAGACTACAACAACAGAATATTATTCTCAACATTTGCTACTTAGGCATTGTAGACTAGCTGGCGCACCTTCTTGCGAACGTTCCTCATTAAATTCCGTGCAGACTTTCTGGCGACAAGTTTTAACACTTTTTTCCAATCTTTTTCGAACTGTTGAATGGTTCAGCTGCCGAGACATGTTTCCTAAAATGTGCCGAGACATGTTTCCGAAAAAATTCCTCAATTGGTCGAAGTTGTGGGCAAATTGGTGAATTTATGTCTTTTGGGACGAAAGTGACATTTTTGGTAGTATACCATTCTACAGTTGATTTCGAGTAGTGGCAAGAAGCAAGATCTGGCCATAAGACAACAGGATCCTTGTGGCTTCGAATCATGGGTAGAAGTCGTTTTTGTAAACATTACTTGATGTATATTTCACTGTTCATTGAAGCAGTGGTGATGAAGGGTTTCGAAATCTTACCGCAGCTACAAATTGCTTGCCATAGCTTTCTTACCAAATTTTTCGACTTCAATCGGTGTCTCGGACTGGTTTAACACTTGCCCTTCTCGCACCGTGTAATATTGTGGTCCCGGAAAGGATTTGTAATCGAGTTTCACGTAGGTTTCGTCGTACATGATTATGCAGTTCAAATTTCCAGCAAGAATCGTATTGTACAGCTTTCGAACCCCCGGCCTGATCGATGCTTCTTGTTTCGGACTACGTTTTAGTTGTTTCTGCTTCTTATAGGTTCGATCATTCAAAGGTTCTTTAGCACGAATAACATTTGACTTCGAAGTGCCCACTTTTTTTGGCCACATCCCGAACTAAAACCTCCTTCTTTTGTTCGAACGCCTTCAGTATACGTTTATGGAACTGAGGGTTAGCAGGACCTTTTTTTCGACCCGTTTTCGATTTATCCTCAAAGGTGTTATCCTCACCGAACTTCCTGATTGCATTTCGCACGGCTTTTTTACGGCGTCCATACTTTCTGGGACAGTCTTTATGTACACAATAAATAAATCCGCATACAATACGTCAATACGAGAAACCACATGAAAACGATTTCGTTTTTATTCTCCATCTTTTTCGATGTCTTTAGTTAATTAATACTCTCTGATGCACGGACAGTAAAAATAAAAATGATTAGAATTGTTACAGTAAAAATAAAAATGCTTAGAATTGTGATTTCGAAAAACAGTTGAACAGATTTCAGCGAAGACATTTTTTTTTTGCTTCAACATCTTCTTGCTTGGCCAGCATTTCCTTCTTGGTGAGAAGAATTTTAAGGTAGACCACATTAGGATGATCGGATTTACTCTTTTTAATTTCAGTTTCAATCATAATAGCGCCTTCTCCTGTTGTCAGATTTTACTCCGAATTTTTTTCGTTTTCCTCATATTTTATTCTTTTATTTGAATCAGGGAAAAGCCCACTGGAAATAATGTCAAACTTGTTCTCCAGCAGGCATAAAACCTCCTCATCTTTTGCATTAATAGATTAAAATCATCCAAATGATACATTTCCTTAAATCTAGTGCATCTATGGTTACTAAATCTAATGAGAATCCGAAGAAAAAAATAGGATTGAGGATTACGATGTCGAATTTCTAATTGTAATAATTGCAATAGCTCGGAGCAATCGATTCGCGACACTGAAGTAGGTCTGCCACAAAACTAGCCTTACAAGTATCGCGACGGACAGATAATAAATCGAAACCAATCAGTTTGTAGCGGTCTTGGTAACTCGGTAAGTTTAAAGGATATCTCTATGGAAGACGTCGGAGAGCTAATCGGATAAACTTGCGCTGAATCGCTTCAATGCGTTGGAAATCGTTTTGGTAATAAGGTGACCAGATAACAGCAACATATTCGAGAGTTGAGCGAACTAAAGTGCAATACAGTGCTTATAAGCAATGTGTATCAGAGAATTTTTTTGTAACGCGGAAAATAAATCCCAATAACGTAGAGGCTTTGAAGATAGTTAACACTATTTGCTTCTTAAAATTTACCTTGGAATCCAGAAGAACACCCACGTCCTTAATAGATGATGCGCGTTCGAGAAAAGTTTGTGAAATATTATAGTCGAACTTGAATACAGACTTTTTGCAGCTAAAAAAGATGACGGAGCATTTAAAATCATTTAAAAATATTAAATATGAAAGTCATCGACGAACGATAGTTTTATACACTTGATCGAAGAATTTAGATCGTTGAGATATAATAAAATTATAAACGGTCCAAGGTGACTTCCTTGAGGAACTCCAGGGGTAACAGCAAATGGTGAGGTCGTTAAGTCTCCTATTTTCACTATCATTTCAAGACCAGTTAGATAAAATGATCCGTAAAATCCCAGTCTACATAACTTGAAGATCGTTATGTGATGATTGATTTTGTCGAACACAACAGAGAAATCGATATTGATAGTATCTACTTGTAGTCGTGCTTGTAAAGAACGTAAGATGAAGGGAGTGTATGTTACTAAATTCGTGGTAGTTGAACGCTTTACCATGAATCCAAACTGAGTCTCAGATATGTAGTCAGAGCAATTATGTATTATAAAATCCAGAGCTATAATTTCAACGCAATTCCACGGTAGTTTGATACTATACTCTTGTTCAAAAAGGATTTCTTCCAAATTTCAGGAAAAATTCCTGAACGCAAAGAACAATTGAACATGTTGGATAGTGGAACCAACAAACTATTATAACAATTTCTTATCATCACTTATCTCGTTGGGTCCAGCACTAGATGAACGTTTTAACTTTTTCCTCTTCGTTTCTTTTCTTGTCCAACTTCGCTTCGTAAGCCTGTCGTGCAAATTTGGCTTCAAGAATGGGATCTTTATTACACACATAATTTGTGACAATATTATCGAAGAATAGCAATCCATTTATTACGTTCTTTGTAGAGATGGGCAAAACAGTTCATTTTAAAGAACCATTCAGTGATGCAGAGTTTTATTAATATAACTAGTTCTCGAGAGCCGTTCGTTCGTTTTCTTTTCATAGTTAGTTTGCTTGTTGAATGACTAACCGAGAAACAGTTCTCTTCGGAGTCTACTGTTCTCGAAAAAAAGGTAGCGAGCAAAAAAAGGTCCCCGACTTTGAACTGAAGAACTACCGTTCTCCAAAAAAGAACTATTGATCATTCATTTTTTCAAAAAAACTAGTTCTTTTGAACCGTTCGCGAATGAATTGCCCATCTCTAGTTCTTTGCATTATTGAATGTGTTTTCACTAAGACGATATCTGCCATCAGACATCAATATCTTTAAGTGCGAAAATTGTCTTTCGGTTTTTCGCATTAGAATGGGGAAACGCAAGCACATATATCGAAGTTTTTGTAAATCCCTGTAGCAGCTCTGCTGAAATAGCAATTTGTATCACTGGAGATCGTAGAGGATAAAATAGAAATGTTGTCCGCAAAAGAAAACATTCGATTTTGGTTTTATCAAGGCAAAAATTCAATTTTTTGGGGGTTTCATAAAACTCACAAGCTTCAAAAATTTACAAATTATTTTTTTTTTTTAAACAAATGACTCACAAATGCGAAATCCGCGCCATCGCATCAAAATCTGAGCAGAAACCGCACTAAATCCGCGCAACCATAACAACCCTGGAACTTTTCTTACGCAAGTTACAGGTAACCCAAGTACTTCGAAGACAGAATCTAGAAATAGCCAAACAGTCTCATAAAAGTAAAACCATCAAATATTATCAATGTACAACAAAAATAATTAATGGACGATGGAACGAATAGTGAACCATTAGATTCCCATTTCTCGCTGGATTGTAATGAAACTCAACTCAACTTTTCCTTCGAGAGAAGATCATTAACGTAATCCAGTAGTAAAGAAGCAGATACACAAAATATAAGATAAGTCGGCTCCGTTATATCTTAAAGATCCCCAGCCGTTGAATTCGACCGGTTATGCAGTGCACGAGGTGCACATGAGGACGAGACGCCACTGGATGGTATACCATTCCTCCGTTAATTTTTCGTACTAAGAAAATGCAAGATCTGGCCAGAAGACAGCAGGATCGCGACGACTTCAAATCATAAGTAGAAGTCGTTTTTTGGAAACCTTGAATGCTTGATGTATATTTCGCAGTTCATCGATGCAGTTGTTATGAAGGATCGCGAAATCCTACCACTGGTACAAATGGCTTGCCAGACTATAACTTTCTTTTCAACTTAGCGGGCAGTAGAAACAATAATATATTCAAAATAGACATTTGACCAAAAAACTATGCTCTAGTCGATACGTAATCGTAACTTTCATGCACGATTCGTTCGACGGGCAACATTAATGAACAGGTGCTCCTTGCTCCAGACAATTAAAAATAAAATCAAACCACAAAACCATCCAATTATTTCAAATCGAATCGAATCGGCTATATGAGCTAAATATCGGCACACGCACAAAATATCATAAACCAACGGTCGCAAGTAACAAAGCAACCTGCGACCGCAACACTGGAACTGTCAAACGAATGATTCAATGTTTTTCTTACTGTGGTGACAGGAAATGCGGTACGCCGCGGTGCACGAGGCTGCCGAAAATGGTGAAGTCTTTCACTTTTGGGAAAAATAACCACCGGCACTTATGGATCTGAAAGAGAGTTTGGTCAAAATCAGCCATGCGGAAGAATGATTTCTCGACCTTTCCCGAAGACCGAACGGATAAAAGGCGCAATGCGAAGGAAGTTCGCTCGGTATCCGATGGTTTCAGAATGCAGCTTTCGGTCATAACCAGAAAGCAAAAAAAGAATTGCATGAATTTAAATTGAACGGAACATAATGAACAATGGAAACAGCCGGATTGAGGAGTTGTTTTACCGAGAAATTGAATTACATCATTTGGTGCGGTCAGCGCGGCAAATTACTGAAGGTCAGCGAAGATCAATGTTTTCTTATCGTTTTTAAAAAGATTTTTATGCTGTTATGCTTGCCTGTCTAATGCTTTAATTCACACTAGATGTTTGTCTCCCTCTTGACTACCTTTTCATGTGCGTGTGTCTTGAGGAGGTCAAAATCCTCGGATCTAATAATTCCGGTGCTCCGGAGACGCAACATCCGAATGCATTCACTGGTGTACAGTCATCAAAATAAAGCGAAATACAACACTTGGAGCGAGGTGTGACACGAGTAGGACAAGTCGGTAGTCCTCTTCATAAATTATTAATTTTCCAATACGAGCCAGAGCCACGTCTGGCTTGAGGGAAGTAAGTTCTTCCTCTACCTGACTGGAAGCATCTAAAACCGATTTTTGCAATGATGGGAAATTTATTCCACTTTGTTGATAGTTTTCCACCTGCCACACTCCCGCGGACCCCGGGAATCAAAGATGTTCGCTGACATTTTCCGGTCCTAGCTGGAACGGTGCAGCATTCCCAACTCTAAGACGGGAGACGGAAAAACCTTGGCTTTGTGTGTGTGTGTGAGTCTGAGTCTATATTTGCTCTTTGCCAGTCAAGTGGGATCGATTCTTTTTCTGGAATTGAAAGTTGTTTAAAACGGACCGGGGAGCGAGAAGCGGCACGCGGCAGCCGTGGGAACCTACCCGGAGCTGACAGAATAGTTTTTCCACATATTTTTCACCCTCTGACGGTAGAAAAGCGAAAAAGTTTTGATGTACTTCTTGAAACTAGTTATGAGTGCTGTCCTGGGAAGTATTTTCCTGGCTAGAAAACAAGGAACGGTTTACGGAGCGACTGCTTCGGAATGCGTCTCCGAATTGTTTTCAAGTTTGTTTGACTCAAGTGCGCTTATCTCGTGTGCATTGTTTAGTGCCACACATTCCTTAATGCTTTGCTATTGTTTGTTTCAGACAAATTTGAATATCGGAATGTCGTTTCAAAATACTGCTACGAATAGCGGAAGGATGTGACAGACTATAGATAGTGAAAGTCGTTTGATGATTTTACTTATGTCGTTTTCGCTTGATGAAAAACCTAGCCGAGTTTCCACTCTAACTGCTGTCAAACCGTTTGTTTGAAACCAGTTTCGAACCTAGTTTCAACGTTGTTGAACTGAAAATCGAGTCAGTTTCGAACCTTGTTTTTGTATCAGGTTTGCTCTAACCCCCGTTGCTAAGTGCGAAATATACACAGTTTAGTGAAAAGTGTTTTTTTGATGAAACTACTCTGGGTCAGTTTTAGTTTTATCAAGCGAAAACGACATTAAATTATAATCGATGTTTTCAAAAAAAAATGTTTGCCCATTCTAACACAACAATGCGTATTTCTCACGCATCCCAAACTTTACTTAGCTAGATGTGCCATAATAACAGTACTTTTGATAAAAATCTATCTTTATATTCATACAATCCTACGTTTAGCTCTAGGACCTACTTGAACAAACCGAAATCGACTATTCAATCACGTATCAAATCCGACGAGTGACGACAAGGATTGCGCACCGTATCGAACACATGGCGTACTCTCGGATGGCATCATGCCGCGCTCAACTCAAATCGAATCAAAACTGACATAAGCGGGACAACTTCACATATGGCCGATACCGATGTGTGTGCGTGTAATTGCTGACCACCCCTGTTTTCACGGTGAAGGGTTCACCCTTCGATCCCGTAGAAGCCACCCGCTGGTGGTGAAGTGCTGCTTCCCGGATCCGTCGCTGTAATTAATCGAACTGTTGTCGATCGTTATCTCGAACCTGGTTTTGATATTGATATGCGTGTATGTATTCTCGGTTCAAAACTTGAACTGCCAGCAGGTCAAAGAAATGAAACCTTTGGGGATTTAACCGGCAGCCGGCAGGGTCTTGATTGCAGATTAGTTTTCAACTTTCTTCTCCGCACACACACACGACGGCCGGTGGTCAGTGGGAAAATGTCTTAATCGAGAAATGTATGCAAATTCTTACACCCCAGTTGGATTTGTGATTCCCCGGAGGGAACCAGCAGCGAACAGTTTCTATCTGGCATATTCGAACTTCATACCGAAATTATTCGATAACGGCTCTATTCTGTGCTGAGCTGATTGCAGATGAAACGAAACGAAGGGTGGAAACCTTTGTGCGAGCATTGTTCGATTCCAGGCAACTGGAGAAAAGTCATTTGCATTACGAAACACAACGCTCGCCGGTTGTTTTCCTTTTCTTGTTTTGGAAGAGAAATTTTGCTGCATAGGTGGTATGCAACAGAGCGAAACGCGGTATTCTGGCTACAAGTGAGAGATACAAGTGCTGCATTTGTCTAGGGATAGCAGGATGCGTGGCAACTGTTGTGACTATTTAATCACGTTGAAACGAAAATTAAATACTATTTTGAACCAGAGGTGGAAATAAGCCCATTTTGCGCATGAAAATATGAATCAAGATTTCCAATCATAGAACCGAACACCGTGAATTAATATATTGAGTAACAAAACTAAAATTGCGATTATTTTTTTAAATTGTAGGAACTGTATATAACAGAGTAGCAGCAGACCTTATGCATACGCACTCTTTTTATTGCGCTGAGACAAACTTGTTCTCATTCTCAGTAGACAACCATGCACAGGTGAAGAGCTTTAGCTGCCCTCACAAAAACTCGTTCGCGCGAAGTCCTGCACTCCTGTTACTTTTGTGTATTATTTTCCAGCTAAATAGGGTAATATCCATTGCCTTTCGCGTGTTAAAATAATGGAATTACTAAAAGAAGGTAAGTAAATCTTTGTTTCGCAATAATTTCGGCAAAAGAGAATCCATATAGGAATGTGTGCGTTGCTAATCAAATGGGTTAACGGAAACAAGCTGAAACTGAAATGATTTTTCTCGAGCAGTTTTTAGAAAAACGGAGTTTAGCGTTTAAGACTAAGATTTTCGCTTTTCTTGAATTGCAATTTAAAGCAAAATGAACTGATTTGTTTATTTTTCAACCAAATGGAAAATTTATTGTTTAAAATTATGAGGAGAAGCGTAGGAATTTTTTTACGCACACATTGTTGACATTACTCATACGCTTGCAAAGTGTCTTGCTCCTTAATGAACATAGAGTAAGAGCAAATTAAGCAGCTAGAAGTTCTATATGGAAAATCTATAATAGAACACAAACTGAAACAAACGTATCCCCAGCAAGCCGTTCTAGTTTTATTTATTCGACCAGTTCTTCTGTCAAATTTAAAACTGGTCTACGATGCCGTTCTATTTTTTGTATATTTGAAACACGAGTAAAACACTGCTGAGGCTGCCAGTTTTTCTTGTTATAAAATCCAGATTTAAATTTTGTAGCTGACATAAATTATGCATCTAGAACTAGAACACTACTGAATATGCCCTAACAATAAAACAATCCTAACTTTGTTGAAATGTTGATTCCGAATCAGACAGTGATACTATTAACTATAAAGGCATTTTTAAATTCTATGTAAAACCAAAATTTATTTTATCAAAAGTCATTCATTTCAAAATTCATTATAATATCTACCATAAATATATGATATGAAAAGATAATGCTGATTATTTTTACTTACTGTGAATCGAACAATTATCTTATTTCCACCCCTGTTTTGAACATCACTTGCCATAAAGTTTAGAGTATAAAATACATCAAATTGCCTAAAAGTACCAATTATAGCCCTACATAGCTCTGAAGTTAATAAAAATAGTAAAAATACCCACAAGACTAAAATACCAAAAATACAAAAACTGTTCAATATATTAGTACACTAGTATTAAAAATACTACAAAATTAAAAAGACCCGTTTAACTGAAGTAAGCTAAAAGATTAAGAAATACTCAATATATAAAAAATATAGGAAATATAAAGAAAACTACCTACCTTTTCAGAAATACTAGAAGTACTTAAATATAAAAATAGCAACAATGTCAAACATTACAAAAGCTACTGTTAATAATACCAGAAATAGCTAAACCTCCAAAACATGCAAAATGTACCAAAATCATCGAAAGCAATTCTGCGCCAAATCGCCAAGTCTCCCAAACTTTGCATGTGTAATCGGTATGGCAAATGAAGTATTTTTCACTAGTCTAGAGTTTTTTTTTCACTGAAGACTAATTTTTGAAGAGGGCGTGTGTGTTTTAGGCAACAATATTTTTAAACAATCATAACTCGAAATCTATAGCTCCTTCGAAAATTTTTCTAAGAAGTTGTAGGCTAAACTTTCAAAACAAAAAAAAAATACACTAAGGTCTTTTTTATGCGGGTTTTTTAAGGAATTTCTTTATGCAAATTTTCAGAGCGTGTTTTTTTATGCGAATTTCCAGAGTTATGCGGTTTCCTTTTTGAGGTTTTTTTATCCGAAGTTTCAGAGTTATGCGGTACGTAAACTCGCATAAAAAAGACTTCAGTGTATACTTAAAAAAAAATAGCATCAGATATTTTTTTTCAAAATTCTTAATTTTTTCGTATCATACCACGAAAAACGTTAAGTACTAAACTAAACTAATGAATATTAGACAGTTGAAAAGGTGATCTAAAAAAAAGTTTCCCGAAGAAAAACTTTTTGCTGATTTTCGAAAAACGATGGTTTTATAGAAATAAATGTGTCCGACCAATCAAATATTATTCGCTACGCTACGCTCAATGATAAAGTTAATAAAGAGCTACTTAATAAATACAGCCATTTTAGAGATACATGAGAAACATATTCGAGAAAACGGATAATTCATGATAATACGTCCATTTTAAGATTTAGAACCCTTCCATCGCCAAATTTATTATTTTTGTAATTCTTATGAAATGTTGAATAAACTATTCTTTGACATCAAGACAACTGGAGCAGTTGTTTTCGAGATATTTTGAAAACAAAATCGAAAAAATATTACTGGCTTATAAAAAACACACATTTTTCATAAATTATGTGTTTCATGGTTCTCCATGAGCGTACTGTATTTAAATTGCAAAGTACAATATTGGTGATATGATTTGCGGGAAATAGTAAGTCAATTGTCGTTTTGCAAACCAATTTTAAAATTTCTCATCAGAACCGATACTCATTAAAGATGTATATTTTCATGTTTTGATTATCTGTATCGACAGTATAATTCGATTTTAAACTTTAACTAACCTTTAAGCATTAACAGATTTATGCTGTATAATATGATAACTCGTTTCTGTGGTGGTTGAAAAAAATTTCCCAGCAATATTTGCCTGTCTCATATAGAAAGGCTGTGCAATTGCTGTGAAAACCGATTTTACAACCGAGTGCCATATACCATTCGACTCAGTTCGTCGAGATCACAGAATGTCTGCGTGTGTGTGTGCGTATGTGCGTGTGTGTGTGTGTGTGAGAGAGAGAGAGAGAGAGAGAGAGAGAGAAAGAGAGAGATAGAGTGTATGTGACAAATAATGTCTCTCAATTTTCACAGAGATGGCTGAACCGATTTTCACAAACTTAGATTCAAATGAAAGGTCTTAAGGTCCAATACAAAATTCCTGAGTTTCATTTGAATCCGACTTCCGGTTCCGGAATTACAGGGTAATATACACCAAAAAAAGGAGAAAAAATAGTCACACACGTTTCTCAGAAGGCTGAACCGATTTTTACAAACGTAGATTCAAATGAAAGGTTTTATAGTCTCATACAATTTTCTTGAATTTCATTTTGATCCGACTTCCGGTTCCGGAATTCCAACGAAATATGTTCAAATTTATTAAAAAATTAAAATTTTCTAGGAAATTTCTCAACTGACTTCCACAAACTAGTAAGCAAATAAAAGGTCTTGAAATTCTCTAAAAAGTCCTAGGAAAGTAGATCCAGATCCGACTTCCGGTTCCGGTATTACAGTGCGATTAGTGAAAATTTTCAATTTCATGAGTAGTTTTTCACAAGCGATGGCGAGGTGCACATTTTTATAAAACTTGCAGATAAATTCTTCTAGTTGGCAGATCTTGTTAGTTAGTGAATATATAAAACTACTTTGGGTCTACTAGTCCCCGGTTCCCGCTTCCGAAAGCACCGATAATAGTGAAGAAAATCTCCAAAAACGGAACTTTCAATTGTTCAGAAACGGTTAAGTCGATTTTCACCAATCATGATTCAAATTAAAGCACTCCTTGTCTTAAAGTATACTGTGCAGTTTCATCCAGATCCGACTTTCGGTTCCGAAATTATAGGGCGATGAGTGTCAAAACATTCAAATCGTCATTCAAAATGACGATGCAAAACTAGTACGCGATGGTACGGGTGGCTTTGCTCCGTTCGCAGTGTGCTTTGTTCAATTTCGTAAAGTGTGCAGGGTTGCCACATTAAAATTGGTTTTATCATATTGAAAAATTGAAAAGTGAAAATTGGCCCAGAGGGCTAAGTGTTCTATATCATTCGACACAGTTCATCGAACTGAGCAATGTATGTGTCTGTGCGTGTATGGGTGTGAGTATGTGTCAAATAATGTCACTCAAAAAATAAAATATCTTGTAGTCCCAGAAGTTGCTACTGACTTTCACACCGTCAGAACGATGCGACGATGCAAAAAAGGGTGAAATTCTTAAAACGAACGGGTAAAATTATCTAAACGAACCGACTTCGGCTATACTGGTTGCAAGTTCTCGGTTCCAGAAGTACTGGAAATAGAGGTCAAAAAGTTTAAAACGAAACTCACTCAATTTTCTCAGCGATGATTTAATCGATTTCCACAAACAGGTTCAAATAAAAGTTCCTATAGTCTCATAGATTGCTGTTTAATTTCATCCGGGTCCGACTTCCGGTTCCATAACCATAGGGTAGTGTTTTTAATCATTTAGTGCGACGATGCAAAATAAAGAAAAATTGTCTTAGGCTTGACATAACCCAAGTAGTAATTGAAACATGTTAAAATTGGCGTGTTTCACGATTGCTACAGAACGGTTATTTTGGTTGGATAGGTCAGACAAGAGATTTCACGTGTTTTTGTAACAAATATGAAAATCATTCGAATTACTGCTTGTAAAACTAACTTAAAAACCTGTAAGGAGTATGTTCTACCTCGGTTTTATTAACTGACTGTACACTATGTTCATTTGAGGTGATTCAAGTTTGGGAAGGAAAGTGTTCAATCATACTGTTACTTTACTTTACTTTACATTAGGCTTACACGAACAAGGTTTTCCGTAATCATGAAAAGTTCTACAACAATGATATTTTCCCATCATTAAATTACACTCGTTGACTACTATGACTTTTTGATGGTAATTTTCACACTAACGTTTTGTATTTCAGAAATGCGCATTTATAGTTGGGTGTACGTAATCCTTTATATCATAGGTAAACTTTTACACCATATAAAAAAACAAGAAGACCTCGATAACCTAAATTTTTATGCGTTTTGATTTTTTCAATATGGCGGTTACTGCCTTGGTAAACCTTTGATTTTTATAAACAAGTGATTTTTTGTCGATTTAGTTTTTTGTAATATCTCGAAAACAACTGCTCGCATCGTCTTGATGCCAAAGAATAATTATAAAATGCAAAGTTTCTGGAAAATACACAAACAGCCAGGCAAGAAATCTGCAGCTTCAGCTGATGGAGAATTCAAATCAGTCAAGCTGCAGCTATGAAACATTCAAACCGAAAATAGTTTTATAGGAAATCATTTCCTTCGATTTGACTTGAATCACTATAATGGGTACCCCTCGTATTGACACTTTCAATCATACTCCGGACACAAAACCGAAATCAACCAACCACCGTCCGGGTGCGGGGGCCGGCTGCAACAATTAACCACCGTCCGAACGAAACCGAGAACGATCTACATGCAAAGAGTGGCAGACCGAAATGATTCGAAGAGAATTTCACGCTGCATTGAACGTACTATTTTGCCTCGGATTGGCATTTCATTTTGTCGGTCGGTCCTGCTCCGGGTGTTTTTGACCGATCCTAGCTGCTTACTCCGGCTCGCAAAACGTTGATTGATTGTGCTAGTTCTGACTCATCGAAGGGTCAAGTGCTTACGGGGAGGCGCCAAAAACCACAACAAACAATCCTAATGACAGTTGCAAGCGTAAAACAAATCTAGCTGATTCCGGACTTCCGACGAAGATTAATGACCCGATGGATGTTTGGCGGAGGAGAACCGACGGGTGGAAAAATCGATCCCTTTTGCATCGGAGTCTAGACGGATCAGTCCTTGAGAAGGTTCAAGAGTTCCCAGGGTTTGGCTTTCCGGTTAGTTGAAGAAATCGATTTCAGTTCATGTGGTTCAGGATTAAGGACTCTTCCGCTGATAGCAGGCAGTGGGAAAAGAAAACCCATTTGAGGATGAATTATGTATATATTTATGTGCCTTGAAGGTGCTGGATTATAAACAGTAATAAAATGAACCGCTTTCTATTCTTCTTCTATGGTAATTAAGATGTGTGAAGACGCACCGGAAGACGTTCCCCTTTCTCGGCCGTAAATATTCTACGAGAACGAACGAACGAACGAACGACCGAGCCTCGAAAACATACATTTTGCATAATTTTAATTGGTTTTCTCTTATTTATGTGTGTAGGTTTTACCTTCTTGCCTGGTGGCTTCCTAGAAAAATCCTCGAGAAAACTGTTTCGAAGATGGGAAAGCTACTTTCGCAAAATAACGGCACTTGCGGTGAAACCCCTTTTTCGCAAGACACCGGAACGAACTGAGCTCTCTAGCGAATAAATAATATTAGATTGTTGTTGGATCCGAAGGATTCCTGTCCCGCTCCGTTTGCCGTGGTGAAGTACGTAGAAACATGTGGCTCTCAGTGCTCCTGGCCTAAGCACCGGACTGTAATTATGTTTGTTTCATGGGGTTTTATTAATCCACAAGTGCCGTTAGGGACGAAGGAGCACCAGTTTGATTGCAGAATTCGTAATTACCGTCCAGTTTCTCGAACTAAGGTCGGCGTATGTGTGCATTTCTAGGTTAGTTCTACTTGTTGTGAGCATTAGTGATTATGGCGAGGCGAAATGCCATTCGAAGTAGGCCGTTTATATTTATTAGAAATTGTTGTCCCATGGTAAAAGTGAAGGCCGAGTTTCTTCTTCCTTTCTGGTTGGCGTCACCTCACTTGAGATGACGCCGAATTGATGGCACAGCAACTAAGGCTATATTGCCAGTTAATTTTTGTTTATAGTCCAGTGGACTTTCTTTTCACTTGACTACAAGCGAAAATCTCGCTGTGTGGCTGCGTCGAATCGTCAAAGTACGGCTGAAAATCCTTTCTTTCTTGCGAAATACTCGAATTTTCCCCGGACTAACACGATGCAACGTGCTCACCCGTTGAGAGTTTCACCGGAAGTGAAGGCCGAGTTTCGCCGACTGTCGCTTGACGTTCGGTTGCTAGGCAACAGGATGTCAATAGATATGGCTAATAGGGCTACCACCTCGGATGCATTCCTCGCATCGAGTCACAATTTCTTCTGCACTCAAAGAGAGTTGCTTTTTAAATTTTTTCTTGATATGCCTGGAGTACTGATAAAATTATTATATTCGCACTAAACCCCTAATTATGTATCTTACTACGGGACAGACCCGTACCCAGGATTTCGTTTCGGGAAGGGCCCAAAGATAAAAAAAAATGTTACTGAAGATTGCATATTTACCTAATTCTCGGTGTGCCTTTTACGTTTTTTTTTGCAGACACTTTAAACTTTTCAACTGGAACTGTTATTGTAATACATTTCTTTACGTTTACTGTCTTGTTATTTCTGTAACACATGTCTGAGACATTCTAAATAGTTATATATCCGTTTTTGATTTCCGGAGGGGCCATGGCCCCTTGGATCCCCCCTCTGGTTACGTGACTGCTAGGGGATCTAATTACTGAAAGATCCACTATGCATAGGTAACGCTCTTATATTTTTTTCAACGAAAATCAGTACATTTGGCGTAAATATCAAGAAAATACAGTGCATCGATTATGAAAAAACAGTACATTTTACAGTACGCATTTTTCTGAAAATAATTGATAAAAAACGAAACCAATTAAATTTGATCAGCGTCTCACGTGGAAAAAATATTGAAAATTTTACATGCGAATACAATTATGAAATGAAAACTGCGAAAAATCCACCACAGAGACGAGACTCGAACCCGTAGCTAGCTCCAATCCGGGTAAATTGTTTTGCCAATTAAATTACCTTGCATGGGAAACACTCGAAGAAACAGCCTAATTGAATAAAATAACCGAGCATGTTCAGCTGTGCTCGGGCGCCATGGCGTTCATTTGTAGTCACATCTACAATTCTGCCAGTTGTTTTCAGCCCTCAATTAGTCTGTTTTTTAGGATATTTCACATGCAGGGTAGCTTAATTGGCAAAACGATTTCCTCACGGAACGACCGAAATTAGCTCTGCGCCTAATTCGTATAACTGTTTTTAAATTAGTTGATTTTAACAACACAATTTCCAAAATAACTATAAAATTAGTTAAAATTGAGAATTTACTTTGCTGAAAAAACTCTTATTTTTAGAGAATGTGTTTAGTTGGTGAATATCCTGGACACAAACCAGCAATATTTCAATCCAACACGAAATTCTCATTGACAACTAATTTTGTTATTAAAATCAGAAAATTTGTTTCTATTTATCTATCACCATCATTACTGAAGGACAGCACAAAGAAAACAAAACTGAAATGGGTATTATTAACAAGTTTATTAGCCAAAAACTCATGAGAAGTGTCAAAGCAAAACAATCCATTAAAAAGCTAAAAAGGACAGTCTTATTGAAACTGCTTGAAAATTGTTTTGATGTTTTTCGCATGTGTTCGATATATCTTTATTTAAATTTCTAAACCGATATGTAAAAATGTCGTAAACTGTTAGTGGAAATCGTATTTATTCAGAATTTGTGCGCACTTGAAGCGATTGTGCGTAATAATGTTTTTACGCGGAACAGTGAAGTGAATTTCGAATGTTTCACTCTAATTGTGAAGTTTTTTTGTATCTTCAAACCTTCCGAGCTGCGCCGTCCGGTGTACTACTTGTATTCGGTTTTTGTTTTCCGAGTGCTAAAAGTTTTCAGTGAGAATGAAGAAAACAGTGATTTAGAAGAAAAAAATTCAAAAAGATGTTTATGTTTCGTTTATGTCTTTTTCTTAAATACAACATCGTATTTATACCTGCCAATATAGAAAAGACAACCGCGTCTGAAATTTTTTCGGCAGTAGTGTGCCATCTAGTGGCTAGTAGTCATTACGGTGTTACCGTTTCGGTGACAGGGCGCCATATAGCTGCAGATTGCAGAAGCCAATTCAACCATTCATATTGGTTGAAAACAACATTTTATTTCTTTAATTCAACTAAAAAATTAGTTGAATGGAAATGAAATGTGCATAAGCTAAGAAATGACAGCACGTTTAATTTGTGAATTCAACTAAAAAAATAGTCATTTCAACAAATATTTTATTATTATTAAGGGAATGAGAATAAAAAATCTAAATGAGCAAAAGTAACTTTTTTTAGTTGTCTCAAAAAATAACTAACTAAAATCAGCAAATCAACTAAATTTTTCGCGAAAATGCTGATTTCGGTCGTTCCGTGCTCTAATATGAGCTAGCTACGAGTTCGAGTCCCGTATCTTCGGTAGCATTTTCGCGGTTTTCATCACGCAGTAGTATTTGCATAGCATTATCATTAAATCTGTTTTCCTCGTTAGATACTGATCAAATGTAAAACTAGTTCAATACGGTTGTACGTCTTGACAAGACTAAACAAATCGTTAAATGCAAATAATTATAAAATGATTTATTTCCATAATCTCAATTTTTATTTATTTATTTTAGAAGCTTATATTTATGATGATGATTTTGATTTAGTGTGAATTTTCGTTTTGGTTGAGACATTTTTTTTATCATCAATATTTCGCTAAATTGTTGTTATGCGCTCTGAACAAAAATGATTAAAGAAGAATTTGTTGTTTGCATGTACGTACATTCACATTCGCTACGTGTTGTCGCTGTTCTTTCTGATGTTTTGTAGTGCCACAAATCAAAATTCGATGCGTTAATGACCCAAAATTCTGTATTATTTTTTAGTGTGAGAAATACAGTACATTTCAGAGTAAAAATACAGTACAAATTAAAATACAGTACATTTGAGGGTAAAAAACAGTACGCAGTATAAGGGTCGAAAATACAGTACAATACTGTAAAATACAGTACAGATACGAGCATTATGCATTTGAGATGCGCATGATTTTGTCTATGAAGGCTAATTCTGTTTTTAGCCACAATTTTTCATCTGATTCGTAATATGCTAGTATAGCTTTCGAATAGTAGAATCTGATTTACTAATTCCTACCACTTATTGAAACGTTTACCGAATATTTCAATTCATTCAAGAAAGGGGGAGAAACCTTAGGGGAGCTTGTCCCATAAACGGGGTTCTTCGTCCATTTATTTTGAGCGCGGATTAAAAAAATGCGGGTTACCTAATATTTTATATTTATGCAGTTATTATTTCTTATGAGAGACTGCTAGAGTAAAAATATCGAATTGCTGGTAAGATGTGGTTGCTTAAAGTGGAATATATTATTTTCGCTATGGTGCCTTTGGAGTTGATTCCAGGATAAGCAATGTTAGATGTTTTTGACTTCTTTATGGAATGCCGATTTCGTTTTTAAACCTTTTTTTTATCCGTCTAGTGGTGTAATGATTCCTTTCTCATATTACTTATATTTTCAAAAACTAGAAGATTCTTTCAAGATTTTTGTTTCAAACTTGAATAATATCAAAATCTTTCTTTGGGTATGAACTACCAAAGCTTTTTCAATTTGTAATTTTTTTTCAAACTTGTATAAAATCAAAAACTACCATAACAAAGCACGTTGTGTGCCAGGCGGTGCTGTTTTCTTCTTCCGTACCAGCACGTACCGATTAATACTGGTTTTTGTACAGATTGGAAGTACTGACAATTTCGGAACCGGTAGTCGGATCTAAATAAAATTGCACAGTATCTTTTAACACTGAGAGCTTTAATTTGAATCATAATTTGTAAAAATCGGTTTAACCGTTGCTGAGCAATCGAAGTGAGTTCCTTTTTTGGAGCTTTTCTTCACTATTACCGGTGGGTTTGGAAGCGGAAACTGGGTCAACATAGTAGTCCCAAAGTAGATTTATATATCCACTAGCTAACAAGGTCTGCCAACTAGATGAATTTACCAGTAAGTTTTATAAAAAATTTCCACCTCGTTTCTCCATAACTTTTGAAAAAATACTCATGAAATTGAAAATATTTACTTACCGGAGCCGAAAGTCAGATCTGGATCAACTTTTCTGGGACTTTCTAAAGAGTTTCTAGACCTTTCATTTGCATCTTAGTTTGTAAAAATCGGTTGAGAAATGTCCGAGAAAATTGAGTGCGCATTTTCTCTTAGATTTGCACATATTGCCTTGTAATTCTGGAACCGGAAGTCGGATCGGGATAAAACTCAATAGCGATCTATGGGACCGTGAGACCTTTCATTTGAATCTGAGTTTGTGGAAATCGGTTCAGCCATCTCTGAGAAAATCGAGTGTCATTATTTGTCACACACACACACACACACACACACACACACACACACACACACACACACACACGCACACACACACACACACACACACACACACACACACACACACACACACACACACACACACACACACACACACACACACACACACACACACACACACACACACACACACACACACACACACACACACACACACACACACACACACACACACACACACACACACACACACACACACACACACACATACACACACACACACACATACACACACACATTTGCTCAGTTCGTCGAGCTGAGTCGAATGGTATATGACTCGGTTCAAATGTCGGTTTTCATAGTGATTACATAACCTTTCTATAGGAGAAAGGCAAAAATGAATATGAACTTAGCTTAGGTGCCTCTTTCGCAGACGATAACGCAAATAGGTGAATAATTTTTTGCTAACTAGTAGCTATTTATTTACGGAAATCTTGTTGCTAAATTGTTTACTATTTTTTCGAGTACTTGGCTAAGTTCATATGAAGAGCTACCCTCCCAAAAAAAGCTTGAAAACAAATCGAAACCCAGTGGATAGTTTGTTACTAATAAGTAGCTAATTAGTTGCGGTAATTTTTAATTTGTTGCTTAATTTTTTTAAATTTTGAAAATTTTATTTGCAAACAAAATTTAGCGAAGTACTAAACAAAATTTAAAATATTGAGCAAAAAATTCAAAACTACTGTAACTAAGTAGCAACTTTTTAGCGACAAACTATCCACTGAGTTTTGATTTGATTTCGAGCTTATTTGGGACTTCATATGAACTAAGCAAAATACTCAAAAATTTAGCAATAAATTCGAAACTACCGCATCTTATTAGCAATAAATTATTCACTTATTTGTGTTATCATCGGCGAGAGGTGCTTCGCTAAGTCCATTTTCATAAAAAAAAACCGCTTAACTTCGGAAATCAGCGTAAAACACCGCATACATACAAATCGCGTAAAAAAAAACAAGTTTTGTTCAGTGTCAGAATCAGAAAAAGATTCAGATTCGGTTAGTAAAGAAGCTTCTCAAGTAGTAAAAAATTTAATTCTATATCAACCAAAAAAGTTTTTTTTTCTCTACTAGAACAGAGATCTTTTTCGAGTTTCTCATGCCAATTACCAGAGTCTCGGTGACATGGTTGCCCCTTATGCCCCGTTTACACTTCTGCTGGCTGCCAGCATGCTGGTGTCAGTGTACTGCCCTCTTAGGAACAAAACGTTCAACGGTGGTCCTTCGTTGGTCTAATACTTTGGATCATTGGACCACAGTTGAACGTTTTTTCCTAAGAGGGCAGTACACTGACACCAGCATGCTGGCAGCCAGCAGAAGTGTAAACGGGGCATTAGTCTCGAATATATACTTCTAGAAGAGTTGTAATTCGTTATAATTTGCTACACGAGCTTTACTCTTCAAAAATCTTCGCAAATAGAAGTAGCTGACTAAATCTTCAGATTTGCAAGATTTAAACAGCTCTAAATGCATAGGAAAGTATCCTTAAATTATCAGTGTTTATATTATGAGTTTTGATACCGACTCTAACCTTTTTCAAAGCTTACGACAAAGCACAACCGTTTCAACTAGACAGTGTTTCGTATGGGGTCGCTCTTTCTCTCTTTCACTGACACTCTTTTTCTAACAATACAGATTCTTGCATTTATTCGTTCACCTTTTGAACGTTTTTTTGGTTACACAGTGCAAATAATCGACACTTTAAGCATGTCAACTCAAGTCTTCTACATTCTAAAAATTGCCAAATACCGAATTCCGATCCGATCGGAACATTTAGGTGAACAACCTTGAAACGATTTCCTTCCCAGTCCCACTTTAAAACCCATTAAATCCATAATTGACAGTGGCACTGCCCGGGGAGTGGCTGCCGAAACGTACCGGACCGGTACAGGACAACCTTTTCTTAAAATATGGAAAGTGTCGTTCGTTCCCGCCGAACAATGCAGACACAATTTTCCCGCACACACATATCGCCGTCGTTTCTGGACACCTCAAAAAACACCTTTTTATTTCGATTCCAGTCTACTTCCCAGACCGGGTGCACCGGTGCGAGCGAGACAGCAAGACTGATTGAATCCGAATGGGAAATAAGGTTTCTATTTTTCCGTCTTTCCACCAGTTACCAGTTTCGACTTCCGTTCGAATGGAACGATGCAGGATCGGAAACGAAAGCAAGTCGTTCACCTTGGACGTATTTTTCTTTCTACTCGACATCTTCTTCTCCAAGGACTATCTCCATTCACCATAATCCGCCACATCCACTAGATTACAGACACTCTGTGCGGAGTCGGAAATGGCACTAATGGAAATTTTGCCACCAACGGATAATGGTGCGGTTTCCGTGATGCGTGCGAGTTATAATTTTCCAATAAATAATAAGCCGAAAATGAGTGAAAGTGAAACATTTACTGCTCCTGTTGCTCATGCTGTGCGGGAGAAGCAACCGCGTTCTGGCCGTGGCCAGATTTCCATGGATGTGTGTCCGACCGGAAATTGTGTGAGAATAATTTATGGACAATTTATTCATTTTTTGTTTTCCACTTGTGGTGGTGGTGGTGGTGGATTGAGTCTTTCTCTCTATTTCCCGGCTCTGTTTGCTCTGCTAGAGGGTGCTTCAATTCGTCTGTCGCTCCTAATGATGAATGGGTACACGAAAATGTTATTGTTTTTCTTCTGTGTTCGATGGGTGCGCTGAAATCGATTTATTTTAAATAAATCGGTCATCGAAAAAAGAAGTAGCTTTAAAATAGACTAGGGCCGGTTTTTAAAGCTCTCCGGAATGACAAACATATATCCGTATATCGAATTCAAAGAATCTAGAAATTCAATCCGTATTTTCAAACTGTAAAATGCCTGTTGTCAGAGGTATTTTATGGCTCTGCGTTTGATCAAACTGAAGACCATAAAACCAACCTAATTTCACATACTTTCCATCCAATTTCGGGATTCTCTTGATAGTTTTCATAACAGCCACGTATAAATATAACGAAACGATATGATGCGGCAAAACGGCAAATTGCTTTTTTTATAAAAAAAATTCAAAACAGAAGTCCACATGCGCATGTGATCACCACATAATTAGTTCATCGTGACTGTAACTAACCTGCCGTATTCTGCAGTCGAGTAGCTCTTCTGCTGGGACCCTACTGTAATTTTTTTTCGTATCATACCAATACTTTTTTCTAATTTAAAATGATGTAACAATTTACTCGTTGCTGTATCGATCACAAACACTGAACACTTAGGAACACATCTTTTGAAGAAACAAATTTTCTTTCAACAAAATCACACTATTTTATGCCAAAATTTAAACATCACATTGCTACAAAGAAAGCACATTTTTCCTAGTGATGAATTCCACCATTTTTGCTAGTGGAATTTAGTGGAACACGCGATGAACGACCGAAAAAAAACGGTTTTCGCGTGCAATCGAGCCGCCGAAGCTTGTGATACCGAACCGTACGAAATATTTGTCAACTTCACTATCGAATAATTTTTGATTTTCGCACAATAACTATTAATTTACAATTACGAAATTGAAAAAACCCGCCGACGAAACCAATCGCGATTAAGCGCTATTCGCACTAGGCCGTGACGTATCCGGAACGGGACTTGACCGGATCCCGTCCGTGTTACGCTTCAAAATTGTTTAATGCAGCTCCATGTGAATATTCTCACTAGACCGTGTCGTACCCGTGTCTGTATCGACACACGTCCGAAGAACGGTCAAAGCATGCGTTGACTCAAAAACACTATTGGCAGGTACTTGAATTGTCACATGCTTTCCATCCAAGGTTCCAAGACAGCGGGAAATTCCACAAAAATGGTTAGCAATCTTCTTTCACATATCTTCTGTTGGTTTCGGTAGTGCATCGTCGATTAATTTTTCGGTAATTACACGACATATCTCGTGAACAATCTGGTAGACAGCCCCAAGTCTGTAACTAAATGCTATGGTTTTTTGCGTGTCTCCTGTTGTTAAATATCTGAAATCATGAGACGAACATAAACTATAAGCCATCTCAACGATCGTTATTCAATTTTTGGTTGGAGTTTTCTTCACATTTACAATGAAATCTTTTAAACAAATTAATGAAAATACCTTAAACAAACTGCCAGCCTCTCGGGAGTCACTGCTAATAGGAATGTAGTGTCATGCTTTTAAAGACACGGATGAATTTTACTTAACAGCGAGGCTTCTGACATTCGGTAATATTCCACAGGCTTCTGACATTCGGAAATATTCCTTCATCTAGTCATTCACAAGCTGCTTATATAAGGTGGTGAATTCACCCTCAACTGCTCTTTTTCGCCAAAGTTCTTGCGTCCAAATCTTCTTTCTTTTTTTTTAAGCTGCTGATTATCTTCGTCATTCAGAGCAATTGCAATTCTGGCCAATTCTTCGTTGTAAATATGTGCCATTTTCGTGAGGAACAGAAGCACATCAAATGCAACGATTGTGTATGTTACTAATAGCAACGGTTGCGACACGGAAAGTGCACGGTGTGATGAGAATATTTAACAAACAAATCCCGGCACGTTGTGGTTCCGTTCCGGATACGTCACGGCCTAGTGTGGATAGCGCTTTAGACGGAAGCCCGGCCGCATTTGAACTTCAGATCAGTGCTGTCAACTGTTTTTTCCAAAAATCTGTATTTGGCGGAAAAATCTATCTGTACAATATCTTTTTCGAAAAATCAAACGTCCATTTAGTGCGGAAACTGGTTTTGCCGACCAAAAAAAAGGTCGCTCGAACTGGTTTACCTCTATGGAATCCAACACAAAAACTGAAAATCGGTATTTATCTGTATGGAAAATGAAATATCGGTATTTTGAGAGCGCATATCTGTATTCCTGTATCGAGTCCTAAAATCGGTATAAATACCGAGAAATCGGTATAGCTGGCAGCACTGCTTCAGATTTTCAGAAAACCGCAAGCTTACTAACACAATCGAACGAACCCGTTATTCCAACGTACGTATTCCAACCCAGTGAATTTTGGCAGCCGTGTCTTCCTCAGAACCGATGGAGCGAAATTGGATTCTCAAGTGCAGAGATGGCAGGTTCATAAACTATTCTGTATTTTACAGATTTTCAATATGTTGGATCGATTTTTAAATTTTAAATTCTTTGAATAGCTCAGGAAAACGGTGCGAAAATGTGTATTCGGCATTGCACTCGTACGTGACGAGACCACGAAAACGTTTCCATAGATGACCATCTTTGCTCACGTGGAGATAACTGGCTTCTTTTTCCAAAAAGTAATGAATTGCCTTGAATTTTTGAATCCCTGTTGTGAATTTGAAATCTTGGTTAATTTTTCAAAAGGGGGTATAAGCAAGTGACAGTTTCTCTTCTATCAATTACCAAGCGGTTTCCACGTTTATCACTCAACTCTTTGCATGAAATGATACCCGAAACTTTCGACTTTCAAACAGAATAGTGATACCAAAGAAAATCTTTTTAATCACATCACAATAATCGAAAGAGAGGGAGTGATTAAAGAGAAACTGTCACATGCTTATACGCCCTTTTGAAAAATTCACCGAGAAATGCTTCTTAGCCAATGTTGCCATAACAATTCATATGCAAGTTATAATTAGAATTCTGTATTTTTCGAACTTTTTCGGTTTCTAAATAATGCTTTGCATTTGAGATTTACTACATTTACAGATTAGAGGCGTCACGCATTTTTTGGCAATTTCAGACTCCCTCTTCTCCCTTGTCACAATTTTTCAGAAACGAGCAGTCGACTAAGCATTCATTACTCAGTCCATCTTTGAGACAATGAGGGTTACAGTTACAGCTGTTCCAAAACTGGCTCTGAATGCGGATATATGGTTGTCTGGTCCTGTCCTAGTTTTCGACCCCGGGGTCAGAACAGGGTAAGTATCGATAAGTGAAAATGACATAACTAAATGTGGGTTCATCACAATTTATTTCATTAGAACTACGACAAAAAAAATCTGGTTCGACACTGTAAATATTGGTTCTTGAACCAACCAAATATGGAATTAGTTCTATTTTAGTGTATTAGTTTTTTTAAAGAATACTTCGATTTAAATAACTCATATACAAGTCAAGCCTTTCTTTAAATTTCCTGACTAACAACTAATTGATAAATTTAATTCAACAAATAAATTCTGAAACAAACGATCATCGAATAATATCAAGATTTGCTTTGACTGCACGAACTTGTCGTAAACCGAAAATTAGATTGCAATCGAAAATAATTAGTAAATTGAATCTTCGCTTTTACTTATATAAGTTGAAATTTAACTGTTATTTTTTTTAATAGTAAAATGATTTCGTTCAAATGAATGCCAAAGTTTATTCTCAATAGTATTTTTTTTTATTTCATGAAGTTCGTAAATACCTTTCACATGGTATTTTTCTAACGTTCTAAAAAACTAAAAAAAAATGCTGCTTCCTGTGTGGTGTTTATCAAGCAGAAAAGTTTGCAAAATGACTTCCTGAGGTAGGAAAATCTACATTTCCCCGCACGGCATTTTGGCTACCTTGACAGTCATGAGCACCAGACGGCTGCCAGAACCGATTTAATGACGAATGTTTTTCTGTACATAATGATGAGGGCAGTATATTTTATTTTTTGCAGGATACAGGTTAGTTAACCAAAAATATATATTTTTTAAAGTTTTTTTTCAGGTTCCAACTAGCAAATAAACAACAAACTATTCACGTGTGGTCACTTTGGTTGCCAACGTCTTCCTCAGAAGCGAAATCCTAGTGGATACGATTGTCTTGTTTTAAGGTTTATGTCTGGCAGCGATACGGCAGCCGGACACCAGAATGACTGCCAGACATGTTTTGCCCGTTGGCAGTCGTTAGGCAGCGGTCTGGCAGCCAAGCTTATGCGAGTAATATTCTTGAAAACAAAAATTTAGTTTTACGTCTGAATTTTTACCAAAAATAAGCATCAATCAATCAATCAGGTACTGATAAAAGCTAATATCCTAGTTCAAGGTGGCTTTATCGTTTTATCAACAAAAATAAATCACATTTACTGTTGCTAAAACAGCCATGCTAGCCAACAGCGAGAGTTTTGTTCAATAAACTAATATTAAGTAATCCGAATTCAACCTGAAATGGAGTCAATTAAGCTCCATAATTGAGTAAACATAACTAAGTATTATGTAAATACTCCAAGGCAATATATTTTTCGGCGAGAATGACGAAAACTTGTAAAAAAGCTTAAAGTAAAACAAACTATTGTTCTAAATCACTCGGAAAATTAATTTTTAAAACTGCAGTTTAATAACACTCCATTACCGTAGTCTATCTACCAAGCCTATACTGACAATTTTTGCTTTTCTTCACAAGTAAAATGAATGTATCCGTTACTGACGAAACAACGAATCTGGCCAATAGTGCATAAATTATACATCCGTGCAATTGATTACACTATTAAATCTACCAGAAAAAAGAACCGATTTAGCGATCAACAAAAACTGTATTGTAATGTGTCTCACCCCGTTCGCCAACCGGGCCATTTATTTTGCTCTCGTGCCGTTAAATCACGGCCACGGGGTTGGGAATCGAAAAAAAAAATCTCGATCGAATAGCTACCACCCCCGTCAGAATCTGACAATTTCATATTCAAATTCCGAAACATGTACCATCAAAATATGGGGAAAAGCAGAAACGATGACAGTCTCATATCAGCATATTATATAGATATAACTCCGCTCGAGAAAGAAATGAATTCGCATTCGCCCCGGTGAAAACCAACCAGAATAAATAAAAATGAATGAACGAAGTCGAAATTTATGACTACACGAGTATCGTGTATGGGAATGAGAAATATCTATCATTTGAATGAGCATCATTTATCTTAATACGGGGAGCGATTTCCCTGCACCGATGACCCGGCTGTCAGTGACTGACTGTTATTTTTTGGTATGCATACGAGTTTTCTTCGAACTTTAGATTGTTTAATGGGCTGTTTCTGATGTAAAGTCCAACTTTTAGTGTAGGTTTTTTTCCACCGCCACCGGTTATAATTGAAATGAATTGCGTTAGCCATCAGCTGCATATCGCTTGCCAAACGGAATGACATTAATAATTTATTATAAATTAGAGCAAAATGTAAGCAAAATCAAATTTATTCCGAAATACAGTAAAATAAGAATTTTCTATCATTTCCGAAAGCGATTCAAATTTGCATTTGTCTTCTTTAAATCCTTCAGGGAATCATAAGTTTCACTAGAATATTTGTGCCGGTTGATCGGAATTTGAACAACAACGGCATTTTGGCAGCTGACTGAACATGAATAATAATCATAAATATTATGTTTTTAATTAAAATCAATCCGCCTTCTGCTGGCATTGCCTATGACCGGAGGGAACAGAAAATTCAAATTTGTACACCATCTTCAACCATGAACCCATCTCCCGTTCTTCGTCAGTCTCGGGAAACGGTTAAATCTCAATTGAATAATTATGTTAATCTCTCCTAACCTCTGGACCTGTTTTTTCCCAATTCACCCCGTTCGACCTAGACCCGTTGTTACTTTAGATAGTTATTATTATTGCTAAATTTCCGGAAGTGGGACCATCAAAAAACCTTAAAACACGCACATTTCTGCTGAGCTGATGCTCGTGAGAAAGAAAGTGGCTCGTAATTCTAACGGTTATTACCAAGCACTCGGAATTCTAATGATAGGAATGGAAAATAGTGCGCCGCCGTAAAAAGGGCCCAGCGGTCTAATTTGCTCACTCCTTCCATTGGCGATTGAACCCAAACCTGTGACAGAATACGGCCGAAAACCGCAGACCTTGCCGGAATGGCACTATTAAATTGTGGTACAACAATATGGCACCAGGCGATTTTATAATGAATTCAATTCATTAAATGTAGATACCGGAGTGTGAGTGTCTTTTCACCGAAAAAGGGATGCGTTTCTGGTGGGAGGGTGTTTCGGAACGGGGCAGTATTCTCGCACATGCGAAGCGTAATAAAGTACTGCAATATGTGCTGTTTCGAAATTTAAATTGCTAGCTCTTCTTCTTTTCCAAATAGTTATGGTGTGGAACGCTGTTGAGAAAGCGAAAGCTGGCTTAAATTGGTACAATTTTATCATATGTCAACTATCGAGAAGCAGAAGGCGAAATAGGGCTCAATTTCTTATGGGCTGCAAAATCAAGAACTAATTGTCTGGGTTGATAATTAGCAGGGAAATGTTCAGTGCTTACTGAGTTTTGCTCTCAATAGCGAAAAGTCAAGTTAATGGCAGAGCTAACATTTGACAGGTTGATTAGAACATATGTTTAACGATTGTGCTATACAGATACATCTTTTTTTTAATGTCTACCGAACACTAAAGAGAATTTCGGCGTTCGGAGGAGTTTACCTCAATTTGCCAAAGGAAGGAAGTTAATCAGAGCTTGACAGAGAATGTCTAGAATCAGTTGGAAGGAATTCTGGCAGCCGACAGAAGCCTGGCTGGATTCCGGCAGCTGTTAGAATTCTCTTGCAGGACCTGTCTTGAAATTTCACCATTCCGTCATTTGTCTTGTTTGGCTCCATGTGTTTTTCATGATTTTTATTTGTTTGATCAACTGTGCTTATATCCATATCCGAGTATGGAATTCTCGATAAAAATGAAAGTCCTCCATCGAATTTGAACCTAAGCCTCGATACCAGAATTGTTCTTACAAAAACAAGCTCTACGATTGTATTAAACCAATTTATCAACCATTACTAACTGTTCCAGCAAACTGCTTTCTTCGCTCTTTGAATAAATCCTTTAATTTTTTTGGCACTGTCAGCATTAGAATAAGAAAAATTAACACCGCAGCTGGTTTCATCTGAGTTGAAAAATTAACTCCCGCCCCTGCCGGTACCCACCTCCGTGCGTCAGGAAACAATGACAGGGACTAAATCTGCGGTTGTTCTGCAGAAAAATCTCGGTGAAAGACACGGGCGTTAGTCTGAAAAGTTTTTACACGCCAATCTTTCGGTGCCGGATTGTACTATAGACTCACTAACGTTGATAGACTGGTTGTGGCATGTTGTTTAGAAAAAAGTACAATGTAAGTTGGTTAAAAAATGATAAATGTCAAAACGTCCATGGAAGAAGTCCAACAGAACAAATCGTTCTTCATTAGTCCAGTGTTGGATCGCGGCACTCTAACGTTCAATCAATCGGAATTTTCAATTATTGACAGCTACTCGAAAAAATTTCACCTTGAATATGGTCAATTTCTTAAATTTTATATTGATTTTTACAGATGTTGATTCGTTTGAAATTACGCTGACAGCTTCCCGCATAGGCTTGGCTGGCAGACGGCTCCAGTGTGTCCAGCAGGATTTCGCCCAATGATTTTGATGGATACATGGTTGCCAGTTTGGTGTTTTGATATAACTTGAATATACGACCAATGAATCAACCAAACCCAATCAAGTAAGAAAATTCTGGAATTGAATTTTATGCTGATGTTTATGTGCTAAGTATGGCGCATTAGTTCATAGTAAGAAACGGTCTATGTTACGCAACCAGTCTATAGCTTAACCGTATCTACACTTTGCATTTAGCTTATCCCACCTTCGAGAACAGGAACACAACTTCATTCGTGGTGTGAGGGTCGCAGAAGTGAAAATCTGCGTTTCACCTCCATCCGAAGTGTGACGAAGCGAATTTTTAATTTTCTTCCCAGGTTCAGTGGACATCTTTCACGAAAAGACATTCGCTCGCTGCCACTGTTGGGAAGGGCAGTTCAAACTTTTTTCTAGCTTTCCACAGTTCTCGACAAAGTTCAATTGCCACTGATGGCCAGTTCTACAGCTCCGGACAGCCATCCGTGCGGACCGATAGCGGCTGCTCGAGTGAAAGGATTTATTTCCCATTTTGCTGTGTTGTTTTCTTCCGTTTTTATTTTTCTTACTCGCGTTCCGCTGTTCGAAGAAGTATGTACTTGTTATTGGTGTAAGAAAGTTGTTCTTTTTTCTTGGTTCCATTTTTCAATGCATACACTGTGATTTGAGAACTGTTGAGAAGTGGAAGAAAGGAAGTTTTGAACAATGTTGACGGAGTATAGACCATGTCTCACTCAAGTTGACATTTTTTTTTACAAAATACAGTCAAATTGTTCACAATTGTTCATTGCTTCATCGCTGTTTGTGCAAAACAAACGTAATGTTTTTTTTTTTCAGTGTATCCCAAACAATCAAAATCGTGAATCGGAACAAAATGAAAAGGGATCACAAAAGTTACGAAACAATAGAATGTAGAGTAGCAGCGACGGTCGCTTCCAGTGGAAAAAGCTCTCGAACTGTGAGTTTAATTTAATTTAAAATTATCTTTTCGGTCTGTTTTGTTTCGAAATTTTTGCTCATCTAGCATTGGCACTTTTTCCTTTGCTTTTGCCTATGCTCCCATCACGATAAGGATGGGGTCTCAGCGATGGGATGGCGCATTTTCCAAGATTTGTGTGCTTTCTTCTGATCATGCATTTCTATTGTGTTTCATTGTTTGGTGGGGGCGGGAGAGAAAAGTTTTGCGCACGCAACAAAGTATTATCATTGGCAATGACGTTGCATAAACTTTACAAAGTTCTGATCGGTTTCACTGTGAGTTAACAAGGGGTTGTGACCTCTTGGGAGTTTCATTCCTCCTGCAACTTGACTGTTCAGAAGTGTGGGTTTCGGGAGGCGAATATGAAATCTTACAGCATAAAACTAAATATATTAAGGGGGCATATTTAATGGCAATTTTGATTATATTTCACAAACAAGTGTTTAACAAAATAATTTGCTCTATTTATTGACGTACGGTCTATGTTTGACGTACGGTCTATGTTAAAGAAAAAAAAATCGTTAAAATTCCAAGTAAAAAAAATTAGATAGTTAAAATTTTAAAAAAGAAGTACAATCTGTTAATTGTGTTTCAAATGTGTATTTCAAGTCAATTACATTTTTCAATTACGACAGATCAGCCTCATCAAGTTCGAGACACTGTAGGAGGTGGTTCTGGAGACATTATCTTTGTTAGCTTACCTTTTGATGATCAAATCAAATTTTATGAAGTGCTGATTCATTTACCAACATCTACAGCTGGCGCGACAAAAAAAATCTTGGCGATCTCGAAAGGTCTCCGAAGCGGTGATGTAGAATTTAGTACGTAGAGCCAAGGATTCCTGGTTATTTTGCCAAAAATCTGTGTTCGCCGCTGAAATCAATCTGTGTATAATCTGTGATAAAAATCTTATAAAAACATTGCGAGCGGGATCGATTTTGTGAGCATAAAAAAGATCCTTTGTCAAAAATAACATTTCAGTAACGTTTTCCCAATCTCAACCTTCACAATTGTATTTACCTTCAGAAATCCGTGTAATATTTCAAATCTGTGCAATACATTGAAAATGTGTCAAACACAGAATAATCTGTGAATCTGGCATCTGTGTGATCCCAGTGAATTTCGTCGAACCACGTCGGTAGAGCTATCACGAAGTCAAAATTACGTAGTCTGACATTTTCAAGTTTGAATTTTCGAGTGATTTTTCAAGTTTTTCAAATTGGAGAAAATGAAAAGCGTTGTAGACAGCGAGTCTACATTATGAAATATAAATACTTTCTAAAATATAAATAAAGTTTTAGTTGATTTGAGGTAAAACCGAGAAGTGCAAGACTGTTTTGGATACATGGTTCAAAAAACCATGGAATAATTCAACAATGTCGAAAAGCCTATTTACCCAGAAATACGTAGTGCTTGTTATGCTATCTTTTACACTGATTTTAACGAACTGGACACATTGTAAATTTGTTACACACCATTCATTATGTTTACGGCTATGAATTGTAAAATATCATTTTTACTAGATGAATTGTATAATCGATCCAATTCACAGTCATCTGTCAATGAACAACTGTATTTCGGTAAATCTATAAAAATATTACGGAACTTTCGCTTTTATTTTACTGACATGATCTGTTAACTTGAAAATGTCATTAGTTTTCCTCAACTCATTGCAAGATTTGCCAGTTTTCAGTGAATCTTTTGATTATAATGAAGAACTTCAGTAAAAATAACTGACTTCTTCGGTGAGAATCATAGTTCTGGGTTGATTTTTCAGAAGCTTGTAAGAACAAGTGATTCTTTCTCTCTCTATCTCTTCTAGCAACTGCCAAGAGATTTCCACGTTTATAACTCAACTCTTTGCATAAAATGACACCCGAAACTTTCGATATTCAAACAGAATTGTGAAATCCAAGAAAGCCTTTATAATCACATCACAATAATCGGAAGAGAAAGTAAACAAAGTGAAACTGTCACTTGCTCTTATGGCCTTCTGAAAAATAAACCGAGAATTGATTTAATTTCGGAAATGAGTTTTGCGTCGAGAAAGTTGTACGTGATTTGTTGTAATTCCTGTAATTTTCTGGTGATAGGAAAGTTTTCCATTATTTAGCAGCCTATAAACTTGATATTTTAGCTCTCTATCAAAAATTGGTGATCACATACTTTATGCTACAGTTAACGACGATAAATGTTTTAAATCGTAATTATCATATGAGTATGAATTATGGTTGAATAATATGTACCTAATCGATTAATAATAAATGAATTACTTGATGTACAAACATATTTCAAAGTTATTATTTAATTTATGTGTCCGCTTAATTCCGCGGGTTTCTGTGCGGGTTTTTCCAAAAAAAAGTAATAGTAACATACATTAATTTTAAATTTTACCGAGCACCTGTAATACATGATGAACAAGTCAGTATAATTATGACAGGAAGATGTTCAGTGTAACTTTACCGATCGTGCAGCGAATGAAACTGTTATAAAACTGATGACTGAATGTGTTCAGCTGTTTGAAAGTCAGTTGGCGTTCTCCAACTTGTCATATACCATACAGAAGCGAATCTCCACAATAAATTACTACATAAAACATCAAATGCGAAGACTCTTTGACCGAAATTCTAACATTAAAACAACATAAGAGCTCTATATTTTATTGAGCATCGCTTAAAACAACACGCTTAAAGTTGCAGAGCGATATTTGCGAACAACCAACGAAGCAGATATTTAAAAAAAAATTAGAAGAAAGTATATATGCAATCGAATCACAACAACGCTCGTTTTACTAGTTACAGTAGGATAAAACCATTTGACAGAACCAGAGAATAAAGCATTTTGGTTGCACTGGAGAACAATGGGAGCTGTCAAGTTGAACCTCGGTTGATTATTTGTCTTCGGCTGTCCAGAAAAAGCCCTGTTAGAATCGCGTCCTTTCGGATGGACGCCATATCAGGACTAGTCCAACTTCGCAGTGCTTCTGAAACACTTCCGTTTACTCTTCTTGCTGGAGACCGGCATAAAGCTCTCGTAAAAAAATTATCGTCAATAGTTTAAGAATCTTTTTAGGTATTTCTTCACTTCGAGAAAAATTTTGCTTTAACAGTTTGAATCATTTCTAATACCCACGTCGGGCACGTTACCAGATAGAATAGAATATATGCCTGACTGGGACGGTATAACGAATTGAAACGTGTTTATTTGGCTCCATACATAATCGAGGGTTTCTGGAGTTGTGAACAATGTGAACACCTGGCATTTGTACACCGTGTTCAAGGCTTCCAAAACGATTGCAATGAAACTCTGCATGCGTAAGCAATGCACTGTTAACTTGTTTTAAGCAATATTACACGAGTTTTTCTAAATCGTTATTTACTAACAAATAACTGTGTTTCTATTATTGCAATAAGGGATTTCTTGTTGTAAATTGATATTAAGAATTAAATTAAACTGTCAATGATTTTGTTTGAAATTGGCAAGATGTGACTTATTGAGGATTTAACTTGAAACATTCTAGCAACTCGAATTTTCATGTTTAAAACCAAATGTAGTTACAACAGGGAAACAGAATCCGATTGCCTAATGCGAACAATTCACATACCATGTAGGAGCCGCATTGTTAAGCAATATGTAATCCGATTTTCCGACTGTCAACTCCAGCGCAATCCGTAACTGATCCGACAATTCAATCCAATCCATCCGGTTCCATTGTGCTTGTTTGATTGTCAACCAAACTTCCGTCTCGGTGACTGCATTCTGGTTGGTAATTCAATTTGTACCGCAAATCAAATCAAATGCTCAATGTCCCGTACGGTCAAAATCAACAAACTTATGATAGTTTCATCGGGTGACAGCCTATTGTGTTACCAACCAACCGGCCAACTAGAATGAGAAACCTAAAGAGAGATCTAATGGGACAGAATTACATTGCCGAGTAAACAAAAGGAATATCGTCCAACAAAAGTCAATTCTGCTCGAGTGGTATGCGAATCGGTTGGTCGGACGGAAATCAAATCAAATCATAATAAGCGAAGCGTCCGAACCCTCCAACTATTATTGATGATGACATTTTCGGGCTGATGGCAGCAATCATTCGATATTCGAATTCGCTTTGCGTGCTATCGCACACAGGAGGCTATGAATTAGAAGGACACAATGAGCTGGCAATGGGACATACGCGCGTCTGTCACAGTGATCCAGAAAACAAACTCGAGGAAAGAGTGGCCTTCCCCTCGGCGTACGAAACGCAGAAATCGGTTGATTTCTTTCATAATGTAAATAAATAAATATTTATTAACAGCATGCGATACCGACCAAGAGAGCGGCCCCTTCAGCAATCCCTGCGGGGATTTTGATTGATTAAAAAGCCTATCACTCTGGTTTTATGTGATTCGGTTTTCGGGCGTTGTTACAAGTGCTTTACGGTATGATGCTGACAAAATTGAAACCAAAACCAGATCGTAATACTGATCCAGTAAGTGGCATGAAATGGGAATATACTTTGCATTTTAGGAGTGGCTAAAATGTTAAAGTTATAATTTGAAAGTTGAGATGAGACTTGACAGCAATGAAATTCTGGAAAAATAGCTATTTTAGAGTTGACAGATTTATACAAACCGTTATATTTTCGTCGTTCTGATACTCAATGGGTAAAACTGATTCAACTTTTCATTCATCCACGGCAAAAGTAATCCAATCCGTAAATCATGGGATTTTCACCCTGGTTGCAAACCTCCCATCAACAGCTAGTGGAACGCTCATTCAGATTACTTATCAAAATTCACTTAGTAAACTTAGCAAACCCGAAAGGCAAAGCTTCCGAATGAGAAAAGTAATGTCCAACAACCCGATCCGAATGTGATGGTGACAATTAATCTCACCAAAAGTTCCCATCTTCAGTTCAGTGAAGGAACGATGATGTCGATGGCGATGGTGATGATAGTGATCAACTTGGTCTGGTTTTTAATGACCGAAGCAAGAACTTTCTCCGTGCAGGAGACTGTAAAAACGTGTGACGTGACCGAACAGAACAGAACCGATTTGGTGGATTTGGAAACGACTGTCGGTTTCCTAGCAACAAGTTTGCTTGTTGATACCGAAACCGAACAGCGCCGTGGAGGCCATGCGGTATGTTGCGAAATGGTGCACGCATAAATCTTTTTGTGTGAGTTAAGAGCTTTTTGGACTATCCGACCGATTTGTGCTCTGCTCAAGCGAATATTTGGATGCAACAAAAGACGAAATAGAATCAAATTCTCATAACATAAACATGTGATTATACACCGAAGTTGGTATTTAAGAATAACTTATTCGAATTATGTTTTTTTTCAATTTCTTACCAGAGGGGGTCCATTTTTATGTGTGCCTTCATATGAGTAAGAGAGTATGCTTTGATTTATCTAAAACTTTTTCAGATCCTTCATAGCAGCGGACGGTGACTGAGATCGCAAAAGATACACGCTTATTTAGCAATAAAAAATGAATTATTAGTGGTAATAAGGGAACCGAAGCGTGGGGAACATACGTTCGGTTTTTAGGTTATAGTCGAGTAATTTCTATCATCATCAAGTGCCAACCGAAGGCACACAATTTAATCTATTTTAATGAAATATGAAAATATATTACCGGATGAATTCGGGTCGTACGATACGTACAAGAGGGAAAGGGTTGAACAGAAATCGTTTCACTGCTAGAAGGATCCTACATACGTTGGTTCACATACGTTTCACTTTCGTCGTAGAAAGGGCAGGAGAAGGGTTATGAATTTTAATATAATTTCAATTAAGCAACGTCTCCACAAGTGGTATATAATTATTTTTACAAAAATAGCACCATCAACAATTGTTCGTCATGTTTGAAGAGTTAAATAGTAATCGTTTAACTTTTTTCGAATCTTGAGAAATTGTGAAATTATACAAAACCGAAATAAAAATATCTATTTTCATGAGGATAAAATCGGCCGACTGTCCATTTCCATTCACCTTTCACCCCAAAATTATTTCTGCATATTGACTCAATCCCCTACAATAATCTCAACCGGACCAGGCATGTCAGGCTTTCCGAATTCAGTGACATACGGTGAATACAAATTCGCTGACTTCTGCCTTCTGTTGAAAGGATCAACAACAACAAAAATCTCCCGAAAAAAAGATAAAAAACTGCGTCCCGACCCGCAAAAAAAAGAAACGATCCGCCTAAAGAATACATAATTCAACAACACTCATTCAATCCATCATCCATCAATCCGAACCGGACCGGCCACAGCTCATTCCCCTGCGGATTTGCACCAATCCTGCTAATGTAAACAAATTTTGACTCCGTCACTTTCACTCCCCGGTGCATGAAGAATAGAATGGGACGAGAAAAAAAAAACTACGCCGCTTCGCCTTTTCCGGCAGGCGTTTTTTTTTATTATAACATATACGTAATTTTCTCCAAATTATCGATGGACAGTTTACCCTAAGCAGCCCTAATGGCCCATACTCGTTCGGGGCATGTTTAATAGGTGATTTTCGATGCTATTTGTTATTGAAATCAATGTTGCTTCTCAGCAGTAACGTGCAACGTGCCCGTTTAGGGGATTGAAATCAATGGGAGAACTGATGAGCCTTACACGATTCGATTGATTGGACGCTTTGCCCCGGAGGGATTTGGTCAAGTTTTTTTTTCTCCGTTCCCGGATTGAATGGAAAGGATCGATGTTACGACACAAAAAAAACCGTGTCATTTACATTTTAATCAGGGGAAAATAGAATCTATTACTCGTTAATGGCCGCTTGATTGGAATTCAAATGGTGGAAACAACATCAGAACATTAATTTATAGCTTTGGTGAACGTAATATTCAAATGGCGCGAATATAAATAAAAAGACTCGTTCAGGTTCTCGAATATGAAATATCAGTTGGCACAGGAGTCATCATATTGCTGACCAAACTATAGCTCCTTGAACTGATTTTACTGTATTATTGGATCTGAACCGAATTCAGATTCAAAAACCGTTCTGGAAACCTGTTCCAGGGTCCAAGTTCAGAACCAGCTTTGCCAATATTTCAGATTAATCTGGTAAAAGCCAGATTTTTCTAGCTTCGACAGACACTCTAACTAACCAGATCATTTTTTCCATATTTCACAGATTTCACCAGGTTTTGTCAGATCTCACCAGATCTTTACGCTTTTAGGCTCTAGACGATAGGTGGTTAGACCTCTTTTAAGATTAATACAGATAAATTTTTGAGTCAAAGACAGATTTTTCTAAAAAATAACATGGCAACTCTATTCAGAACAGAGTTTCGCAGTTTATTTCCATAATCCTGGTCCAGAATTCAGTTCTGAGATTCAGTTCTAGAACTTCATGAGCTGAATGTTGGGCCTGGATTTTAAAACTGCTTCCTTAACCTAAATTCTGCAACTGCATTCTGAACTTGAAGTCTGGAACCGCATTAAGAAGCTCTACTACAGATCTTTAAACTTTGCAATATATAAAAAAAAATTATAAAGGGAACGGAGAGGTTAGGGCAGATAAAAAGTAACTTAGTTAAGAAAAATTAAAAAAATAAATTTTCAAAAGTTTTATAAATATATGGTATGATATGATACCAATAGATTTTTGCATCAGATACAGATTTTTGGAAAAATGACCTGGCAACACTGGTTTAGATACAAAATAATACAAATTTTTGAATACAGATCTAAAAGTCACGAATGTTCCAGAACTCTGGAATTTAATTTTTGAATCAGAATTCTGGAGTCCAATTCCGAACATAGGACACCAAATTTAGTTTAAAAGTCTAATCAAGAAACCAATTCCAAAAATCCAGAAGCCAGATTTAGGAATCAGTTCCGGAGTCTTAGTTTTAAATCCTGAATCTGTATTCTGTTCTGAAATTAAATTCTCGAAACCATGAAATTAAGTTCACAATTCAGGTTTGGAATTCAGTTCTAGAATACATCCAAAAAATCATTTCCCGAATCCAGTATTTAGAAGCTGAATTTGATTAGTGTTTGTAGAAGGTTGTGGCTGCTGTTGGTTGCAGGCGACTGCTTTTCACGACGTCCGAAATGCAAATGAGAGTCCGGCCTGAGCGTTTGAGGCCAAATACCGCTCTGAAGGTCTGTCTTCGCTGCTGTTTGTGTTAGGACCTCACCTAGGCAGAGTTTACCTTTCATACTCGTTCAGTTGAACATCGGGACTGATTCGTCTCTGAGTACCTCAAAACTGTCGTCGCGGGTACTAGAATAGCAAGCAAGCGTGATACGTTTTTCCTTATTGTTTCCAAAAGTTCGAGAAAAATTATTTTTTAAGTTTTTATGGTTCTCACACTGTTGAAAATTTTATTTCTGATAGCATGGAGAACGAAATATCTTGTTGAGTTTAGTATAACTGTAGATATTCACGATTTAAACCATTTTTGTAAAGGGAATATTTTGAAAGGAGTCCCATAGTAAAGTAACTCGTATTCACGAGAAAAATTGAATCTAGAATTTGCTTCTGTCATCTCACGAAGAAGAGTGACATAGCGAGTGAGTAAGATTAGTCGATCAAGTGGATGGCGACTAGCTTCAAGTGGATGATGACGAACGGCTATTTCTTCTGAGGCTCAAGCTGATTTTTTTTTTGAAATATTGATAACCAATTTGTTTCTTCTTAAGTTTCTAATTTATTGTTTTGTTGTGATTAGTTAAACCTTATCGAAATAAAAAAAACTGCCAAATATTGAACACTAATAGATAATTTTATCGATGGTCACAATAATTCAAGAGATATCTAATGTTCTTCAAAGAAATTTGAAATTTTCTTCTATCACCTTTTATCAAGTTGATTTTGAGATAGTTTATAATACTTCTGAAAACTTCTATGTCTAAACTTTTTGAGATATTTTTCGTGTTTTTCAAGATCACCAAAATGCTTCTCAAATCATCTTGAGCAATACAAATGTTGCTTTTACTGGAAAAAATCAGCTACCGAGGTTCGAACAGCTAAGATCGGTAATCCAATTTAAGTGAATGAAACCGTTTGTCATTTCGCTGTAAAGTTAAAGTGGGAATTGCTTCTTTTCTTACAGGGCTAATTATAGTAACCTCGGCAGCATTATAGCAAACGTACCATACGAGAGATTTAACGACTGGATACTGAATTAGCAGAGTTACAAACTTGCACTACAGCTAGTGCTATCTTGTTGTTCGACCGCGAACAACACTTCTCCCTCTCGTCGTATACAATTTGTTGTATGCCTTGCACACAATACACACCTCTATCACAGCGTACCTATTTTTGAGTAATACGAAAAAGGACTCACTCAGTGGTCGAACGGTCCGCCTACAAAGAAATCTTATTTTTCAGATAAGATTAAGATAAGATTAAATTCGTCATCTACTGAAACTATTGGGTTAGAGTGATTACTACTATCTTCAGCAATACATTGGCTTAAATGATATGACGAGCTGCGGTGTGTTCAATTCGAACTTATACTCAGTATTGACTAAATATTCTATCAATGTTATATCCGTTTTTTTTTCTATTTTGATGCAACAAATCTTGATTATGTACATAAATCAGTTTACCATATTGGTCCAATCTCAAATAAATTGTTTAATATATGATCTACATGGGACAAGTGCGACATACGAAATTTCAATTATGGTTGAAAACAAAATAAATTCATATAAATGTCAGTTCGAGAAAATTACTTTCTACCCTCTTCAAAATGTTATTTGTTATATTTATACCTCATGAATTTAGAAACAAATGTTTGTATGCAGCTCGAAATATATATTTATCTATATGAAAACGGAGCAGACTCCTTTTATTCTAATACAAAATCTTGGTAATATTTTCCGGGCCTGCTCTTCGTTTTTATTCTGTGTGAATCGAGGTTTCAATTAAATAAGACGTTATTTTATTCTAATCACCCATTTGTTTCTATTTCTGCGAGGCCCATTTTAGCCTTTCGCATATCGCATATATAATATTGTGGTTTTCTTCATAATACTATTTTCGACTCCTGAATAGAAAACTAAAGAAATCATACGTTTTTGCATTGTCGCACTCAATGACGATTTGCAGTTTCAAAGACATTCAATCTTGCAATTGAGAAACCGAAGTAAGCACCAATAACTCCCAAAAAGTAATGAATGTAAGACTTCGTAACCCCTAGAACTTACAATAAGTAACACATGTTACGTTTTGTCACATTTAAAACTTTCAAGAAGAATATGGCATGTAGCGTTTCGTTGCACTTATAACTAATAAGAAATAACGTTACATCAGAAACGTACGAAAAGAATCACCTATAACGTTTTCTAACATCTATAACTTACAAAAATTACGCATGTAACACTTCTTAACACCTATAATTCACAAAAATAAACGTAACACCACAGACTAACAGACAGGACACTCAAATTTGATTCTTCAATCATTTTAACGGTCATTTCGAATATTCCTTTATTTGGGACAGTACTCACATGTGTCATGATGGCGCCACGTTACCCTATCAAGAACATCATGTCTGTCATCTAGACTGTCTTTATTTTTTTCATTTACCAACAGAGTTGCCATTCATACAGAATTACCTGTAATGTATTGATTTGTATACGTCCATGCGAATTTCATGCAGGATACAGATTTAATACATATTGCCAAAGATAAACTGAAGATTACAATGTTCCATACGTTTCATTGAAAAATGTTGGGTCAGTAATCGTGAACCAGTTGGTTCAGTAATAATGTAATTTTATTGACCCTCCGTTAACAAGCGTCGACTAGTTCCGACAAAATGCCATGGAAACAATACAAGTTAGAAAGGAAGCACACATATGTTTACATTCAGCATATAATGATTTCTTGCCACAACTGATGCTTCATGGGATGAGGCTATAACAAACTAAATAAATTCTAGACAATGGTTCTAAGTAGTTTTCACTTTCTTATTCTAAGAATCACTGATATAAAGCGAAATTTCTCAATATCGTTCATACTGTAACTTGATATTTTTCCAAACATAAACAATCATTGTCAAAGTTACGACGCATCTAGTGATCAGACACTTGTTGTTTTGCTTCAAAATACTCAAATTGACAGTGAACCGAGCTCATCGAGGGGTCCTATTCAAATGATACCTAAGAAATCGCAGACTATCTTGAGTTTATCTTTGATATTGCCTTAACTATATACATAATTGCGCCTACTTCTCATACTCCAACTCAATAAAAAATCGAACCCGTTTTGTTACAATATTTACTTGCTTCTGGTCTGCCGCCACTTAATTTCGGGTGAAAACTACCAATACAATAAAAAATAGTCTAGATGAACAAATTTGAGTCGAATAAATGGTTACCCTCCAACATCAAGAAAAAGTTAAATATATTATCAACGTAATCCAATAAATCATTGTGACGATTCATTTTCAAATATTTTGATGAAATCAGGCATCCCTGCAGCTGATCGGTGTTGACAAACGAGAGGAAACCAACTAGTAAAAAAACTTTTACATAACACAAGGGGTGTACAGATAGTAAATAGTTCGCGCAGTACAATATAGGTGGAACTAGTGCATCACGAAAAATAATTTTTATTAGAATTTACTCATACTGTCATGTCTGTTAGTCTGTGGTAACACTTCGTAACACCTATAACTAAAAAAAATGTAACGCGTGTAATGATACGTAACGCTTATAACTTACAAAAAGAAACGCATATAACGTTTCGTAACGCCTATAGCTAACAAAAATGTAACGTATGTAACGCTTCGGATCGGTTATAGCCTACAAAAATGTAACGCATGTAACGCTTCGGGCCGGTTATAGCCTACAAAAATGTAACGCATGTAACATTTCGTAACGCCTATAGCACAGACTAACAGACATGACAGTATGAGTAAATTCTTATAAAAATAATTTTTCGTGATGCACTAGTTCCACCTATATTGTACTGCGCGAACTATTTACTATCGGTACACCCCTTGTGTTATGTAAAAGTTAATTTACTAGTTGGTTCCCCCTCGTTTGTCAACACCGATCAGCTGCTTGCAGGGATGCCTGATTTCATCGTAATATTTGGAAATGAATCGTCACAGTAAATTATTATATTACGTTAATTATATATTAAACTTTTTAGCGATGTTGGAAGGTAACCATTTATTTTTCTCAACATTGTTCATCTAGACTATTTTTTATTGTGTTGGTAATTTTCACCCGAAATTAAGTGGCGGCAGATCAGAAGCAAGTAAATATTGCCACTAAACGGGTTCGATTTTGTATTGCGTTGAAGGATGAGAGGTAGGCACAATTTTGTATATAGTTTTGGCAATATGTATTAAATCTGTATCCTGCATGAAATTCGCATACAAATGCAAATACATATCAATACATTACAGGTAATTCTGTATAAATGGCAACTCTGTTGGTAAATGAAAAAAATAAACACAGTCTAGATGACAGACAGGATGTTTTTGATAGGGTAACGTGGCGCCATCATGACACATGTGAGTACTGTCCCAAATAAAGGAATATTCGAAATGACAGTTAAAATTATTGAAGAATCTAATTTGAGTGTCCTGTCTGTTAGTCTGTGCCTATAGCTTATGAAAATGTAACGCTTTGTAACACCTATAGCTAACAAAATTGTAACGCATGTAACAATTCGTAACGCCTAAAGCCTATGAAAATGTAACGCTTTGTAACACCTATAGCTAACAAAAATGTAACGCCTGTTACCTACAAAAAATGTAACGCATGTAACGCTTCTTAACGCCTATAACTTACAAAAATGTAACATGGACTTCGCTTAATGAGTGCCTAATGTTAAACCAAATTACTTTATGAGGATGTAAACAATCCTACTGAAATGTCACAAAATTAAGGTGTGTTGTGACGATGGATATTTTTACTCTATGGCTTCGGACGTTGGGATTTTAAGTGAAATTGACCACCAAAACATGCATCTTTCTTTCCAACGAATTTCAGATACTTTCACAGTTCATCATTTATTGTTTTGTACTGCTATTATTTACAACTAATACTACGATCGACCATTCACAAATTTTATTTACAGGTAACTAAAGCATTGACTAATTTACGAACTTTGCCTTCATCTGTGTAGTTCGACAATGAACACATCAAGCCGGAAGAAATACTCTGCGGAGATCAGCCATCTTTGAAAGAGGAAATCCGTAGTTCTTCGCTATCGATGGGTAGATCTTTATAAGGATTCTTCATCCCGGCCGGAATCCGGGCACTGTGAACGACGCTATCAAATGTCCCTGGGTCCGCTTGGGTCGTGGCAGTTTCGACGTTGGTTTCACCAGGGCCACCGGTTTACTCAGCTTATAGGGTGGATGCCGGAGTGGTTTTTTCAACCCGCCGTGATGCGCAGGAGGTGGTTTCTTCGGTGGTCCCAGGTAATGCTGCAGAATCGGCTTCCATTGGTAGGTCGCCGGTGGATAGCGATGGTACGGATACTTCTTACGGTTTTCTGGAATGAATGAGTGGTAGGCGGAAGGAGGCAAAGGGAATGTTTCGGATCCGTGAGGTAAGGCGAGGATTTGAATCGGAGAGGTAGATTAGTCAATGGTTGCGTGTGGTCCAGTCTGCTGTTTCCTACAGTTGGAATAGTATGAAGCATTCTGTACAAGTTCATTATCACCTTGACGAAAGGAATGGAAGGTTGATCCCAACCAGCGAGTGTCCAGCTGTTCCCACCGAGACAGAAGAACCGGTTCTGTGTTCTGGTTCAAAAGTTTAAGTCGGTTAATGCAATTCCACTCTATTTACATGGAGGTTTAGTTCTCGTCAGTCATATGGTGTTGTTTACATAATCTTATAATAGCATATAAATGCACGGCGAACAATTCAATTCACGCGCGGTTAGTCCTACAATCATTCAGAGGTATCGAATCATGATTGAAACTTCCTCATACAGCAGCACCAGCACCAGCAGCACTGAGCCTGGCGGTGGCGGAATTCCACCGCAGCAGGCGTTGATCCGCACAGACGGAGGCGAGTGTTGACTACTTTGTGCCTGCTGCAAACCACACGTACCAAGGTTTGCCTACGTCAGATGAAGGCTGCGATTTTGCGCACGAGAAAAGTCTTCGTCGCGCAAGCTTGCACCGAGTTGACCATTTAGCTTCGGTCACTATCTGCACGGGACTCTGCGCCATCGTCCCAGTCGGAACCTTCCGCTATGGAAGCGGAACGAAACTGGCTTGCTTGGATCGATTATATGATTTGTAACTATAGTAGTGGACGTGGAAACTTTTACGTAAAATTGCATGTTGCTTTTGGAAAACTTGAAAAACGAGCAACAACATTTCAAAAATCGAAATTTTTGGTTAACTTTATTTCCACGACTAAGGTTGTTTAACCGGTTGCCGAACCTAAATCAGTTTCCATCTTACCTGCTGTCAAAATGACAGCTACTGATACGAATCTGCTCTAAGGGCATGTTCAAGATGCACAATTTAATTCTGAAAATTATCACAATAAAAACTGACAAACCCAGCAGCATTTCACTAGTGTTTAAAATATAGACATTATTGAACAGCAGTGTATGCCAATTTTATATTTGACCGAATTTTGGAGCCGAGTGCTAGAGCTGAATTCTGGACCTGGATTTAGCCCATGAACTTTGTAACTGCATTCTGAATCTGAATTTTAGAACTGACTATCGAATCAGAATTTCGGATCTGGATTCCTGAACTGAATTGAACTGATTGAAATCTGAACTCGGGAACTGAATTCTGAAACTGAATTCTGGACCTAGATTCTGGTCTGTTGCTCAATGTTAGCTTCAGAATTCCGGTCCAGAATCCAGAATTCTGCTCCATAATACAGTTCTAGAATTCAGATCCGGAGTTTAGTTCAAAAAATTTCAGAATCTACTTCTTGATCTCAGTTACACTTCTAGGGTTGTGGAACTGAATTTTGGAATAAAATTCTACACCTAAGTTCTGGAACTGAACTCTGAATCTGGATTATGGAATGCATTTTAGAGCTGAATTCTGGAAATACAACCAAATTTTGGATCTGAGTTCCGGTCCTGAAGTTCCAGAATTCTGAGCCTGGATTTTGAAACGGAATTTTATTTTTGAGTTACGGACAGGAATTTTGGAACTGTATTCTGGCCTGAGCCTCAATTTCAGTTCCAGAACTCAGTTTAAGAATTCAGATCCAAGTCGAAAATTCATTTCCGACATTCAATTCCAGAGTCCCGGTCTAGAATCAAGATCCTGATGTCAGTTCTAGATTTTGGTTCTAGAGTTCTGGAACTGGAGCCTAGCCTTGGATTCTAGAATTGAGTTTTGAACGAGGATTCAGGAACTGAATTTGGGATATAAATTTTAGAAATAAAAAAAACTTATGGATTCGAAAGGGAATTTCAGAGCAGAACCTCCGAATACGACTCTGAACCTGGGTTCTGGCCAGAACTGAACGAGTCAACTACGCAGGCTAGAATAAACGAAACATTAAACTACTTCTTCACTTAACAAACATTTTGAAAAACTTTAATTTCGAGTTATTTGGGGTTAACTCATACTACTGAAAATTCTATCACAAATTGCTGATCATATCTCTTATCACGTGGAGAAAAAATTATGTTGTTACGTTAAATAAACAAAAGATATTCACGATCGAAAACTTATCACTCATCCATTTGATAAATTTTGAGAAAAATTAAAACTAAAACGGCTTACTGGAAATACGTTTGTTCGAGTTGGAACTAACATACCATATAAAACTTCTAGCGGTTGAATTTGCTCTTATGTCGGGTTAGCATGATCAGCGAACACAACGAAATGTCACCAGAATTCGTAAATTCTAAAACAAGAGTTGATAATGGGCTCATTATCCATCCTTCATTGCTCTTCTTCTAGTCACATTACTCAGCAAATGAAAGTTTTATTTGTTAGTACAATTAACTGAAACAATGGCTAAATTCCATTAATTGAAATTCGAATTGTTACCGTATCCACCATATTCGCCAGAACTAGTCCCCGTTAAATATTGTCTGTTTGCAGATTCGAAAAAGAAAATTGCATCGAATGATGTGGGCATTGCGAAGATTGAAGCGTTTTTTTAGGCTGAGGAGAAATCGTGGCATGAAAGTGGCGTAGAAATGTTGGAACATCGTTGGAATAATTGTGTTGTTTTTCAATTGATGAATATAATTGGAAATTTGGAGAAAAAGTGTTGTTTTCTTTGTCAGATCGGGGTATTTTTGACCGACGTGTTATATAGGCTACAAATGGGCTTCATTCAGTGGTTAGTCTAAAAAATGCTTTGAGTATTTAACCGTTTCCCATATTCTTGTCTTCGACTTTTAAGTGCATAGCCGTTTATTTTTCACTGGAACGTCACCTAGCAGTTCAACATAAACTGATACTCAGACGTTTGAAAATTTTGGAAAACATTTTTTTTCTCTTTTTGAATGAATTAATATTCAAGAAACCAACCGCACCATTTGTAAAATGCTACTGAAATGGTACAATTTGAAGCCATTTTTGCACTGGATTGTGACTGGCGACTTGAACTTTAGTCTCAGTATTACAATTCTTTAGTGGAATTTGACCTTCTGTTTCAAAAAAACCATTCGTAGAATCTATGTATGGCTAGTTCTACGATTTTGATGTCACTATGAATCTTTCCAGATAGGTGCTTGAACTTACGACAACTAGCTTGTGAGACCAGCTTTTTGAGAATCCCAAGTGCAATAAAATCATGGTCATGTCCAGGAGAAGCATCAACTTCGACCAGCGTTGGCAGAGTGCCCGGTTGGTTTTCTCTCTTCGATAGACACTCTAACGAACCAGATCTTTGGCCAGGTTTTAAAACTTTTCCAGATTTTACAAATTTTCCAAGATTTTGTCAGATCTCACCACGGTTTTGGCATCTATACGATAGGTGGTTAGATTTTTTTTTTTGTTTTTTGCTCACCGAAAATCAAAAATTTGTATATAGTTGGATTCAGATGAAGTTTTCAGTCAGAAACAGATTTTTGAAAAAATGACCTGGCATCCCTGACGTCGACTATGACCTACACTGAAAATAATTTGCACGCTAGCATCAGGTGCAAAGCATTTGAACTATCACTACTTGTAGAACACATGAAATTCATGAAAACATACACTTAACTCATAAAATGAGTGTAAAACCTGTTGATATGTAGTTGAAATCATGTTACATTTATCTGAAATGCACATAAAAATGATAAGATATACCGTTACCTCTAGATTCTATATGAATTTCATATGAATGTCACATTGTTTTTCATATAGATTTCATTTGAAACACAGTTGACCGAATCAAGTATTTTGCACAAACATTTGTGCTGTACTCATTTTCATTTGAAAATGAAGTGTTTGACACATGCAGGTCGATTCAATAGCAAATCACATCACATTCAAAAGAAAAACACATCAAGGCTAAGTGAAAAATAATCTCATCTTGCATTTTAGTGAATTTAAAACAAAATCTTAAAACAAATCGCTTTGGTTATATATTGAAATAAAAAAGCACATTATATTGAAGTGCAGTTTACATATCAAACGATCGCACACATTTTATCAGTGTAGACTATGAAGACCCCGTTTGTGATGAATTCTGGGCTGGTTGAAATCCAGCAGCTCTCAAAATAGACCAGGCAGAGTCAAGCCATTCTTGTGTTGAATATGCTCTGCAAACTCTTAGTTCCTCAGTACAACTGTGGGACATCATAAGTAAGGGAAAATCCTTTGATCAGGTGAACATATCTCCACAACAATCGTATTTTGAGAAGGAGATGTGAGTATTTTAATTTCAAAAGATAAGATGTGTGTAATCGGCTTGCTAAAATTGCAAAAGATAGACTTTTTAACAAAATACAATAAGCAGCGAATATATCAAATCAATTCGAAAAGGTTCTACCAGGCTACAATCTGGTAGAAACAAAACAATTAACCTGGCAACGTTATCTACCGGGAACGGTTTTTACATTGTTGTCAGACTCTTGCCGGAGTTCTGGAGAAATTTCTGCCCGCCACATACAAGCGGGACAATGCTCAGTCCCTGTAAGAAAATAAACATGTTGCCAGGACGATGGGAAAAATGTGTGGAGCAAGAGGCAACACTTTGAATTAATGAACTTTTGACTAGATTTTAATTAATAACAATGCCTTTCCTGTTATTCGGCTACGCAAATTCCGAAATAGTCTTCTACGAAAATTATTGTCATTTTCTTCATACGTTATTCGTCAATCAACTCTCCGTTCGAAAGTTATTGTTATTATCATATGTAAACAATGGAAGAGATCAGTCGTGGGAAAAAGTGTGCTGTTTGTCGTCAATCTAAGGATGAACTTTAGAATAATAGCATTTCTCGAGTGCCTACTCAACATGGCATAATCAACTAGCGATCATACGGTGAAACAAGACAAGTGTTTTTTTTTATTGAATACTATATGTGCCATCTCGAAGTAACTGTCATCGGTGAACACATGCACTCACCAGTCAGATTACGATCTAACAAGGAAGCTTATGCATAACCGCAAACCAACCGACCCTACGGGAGGTAAGTTTCTTGGGGACCGTCAACTCCGCACGAAGCTACTGGATTGTCATGGCGATCAAATCGCTAAGATAATAATCTCCTTGATGCTGGAGCTCCCTTCTCTGCCCAACCAACCTAAACACTGCTATTTGCGACACAATTATTGCACCATAAAGTTTAATTCTTTCATCGATGGCAATCCGGGTGGCAGTATGTCATGACGCGCTCTCTGTTGGTGTAGCGACACACAGCTGATTGGTTGGTGCATAAATTGCAACTTGGTTGGTTGATTGGTTGAGGCTGCCGATCGGTTCTAGTCGTTTGTGTAACCGACCTAGTTGACAACCAATCCAATTTACAGCCACTTACGAAACTGAAATTGACCTTGAAATCAAGGTGAAAGCCACCGAAAATCGAAAATTGAATTGTTCGACGTGTTCTCTGTTCCCCATTAAACTATGTACAAGTCAGTGTTTTGTTTGTTAGTCGTGCGTTTCTTTATGTCAATGTCAGTATCTGAAATAAATTGTTTAGTTGAAATCCATTCGCCATTTAAAGAAAAACAATCAAAATCACGCGATTCATATTTACAATTGTACAGTGGTTAGGGTTAATTAAATCAATTAAAATCAGTTTCTTGTTTTATGTTCCTTCATTTTCTTTGTTGTTCACAATGTCAACTAGAATAATTTATTAAATAAAATAGTTAATCTTTCTATGTTACAAGTTTTCCTATACAATTCATTGCTTTCTCCCGATTATTCGGAGCGTTTATTTTTGTTTTGGGGCTCGATTTGTACAGGGCTCACGCTGAATGGTGGCACCTCCGGCTGCTCTTTTTCTTGTACGACTTAATACGAAAACAAAGGGCCCGACAAAACAAAGTAAATCCTTTTCCTATCGTGGATACAGAAATGGATATGGCAGCAGATTCGGCCCGGACAAGATTTGTTTTTTTTTTCAAGATTTTCATTTTTTTCTGGCTCCTACTAAACTCTAATTATTCCCTATACTAAAGTTCCTACCAACGGGGGATGTTTCAGTATTTCGTCGAAGGATGATCCGATCGGCAAAGTTGCTCGATCGTGGAAGAGTAGAAGGCTAATTCTCGAAGTTACAGCTAATGATTGAACTAGACTAGAAGTATCTTAGATTTCTGAAAACAGAGTTGAAAGAGTCTGCGAAAAAAAATGAAAAGTGGGAACACGGTTTTAGCGAGCATCAGCCTACTGTTATTCCTGATTATTCTGACGGTTAGTACGACCAATCGTCGCGGTTGGTTATTCACGAACATTGCTCTTGCTAAACACTTGGCTAGTTTAGTGTCCTGTTGGTCATAGCCGGGAATTTGTAAGCTCAAAAATACACTAATAATTAAGGGGACATGCAAATAAAAAAAATGGCATTAGGGTCGCTGGATTATTTACACTGGGACAGATTAATTTAGTATATCAATTATCGGATCAAGTTAATTTCATGCATGAAAACATATTTTTGAAGGTCTTGTTGAATGAACACATTCTCAGAAAGGCGTAAATCTACTATCACCTGCAGTTATTTATTTTTTTGGTCCGAAATATCGGCACCCTTCCATCGAAATTCATTCGACAATAGCTTAGTTTATATTTACAACATTCCACCGTTGCATACCGTTTTCCATGCCTTACCAGTGTTCGCATTTATAGTATTAATTTCCATTCATGTTCCATGCAATTAATTGTTCGCCAGTTTTTTTTAATGCACTTAGTCTTAGAGGTTATGGAGTCTCGCATAGACTCATTCCCACCGAGGCACATTCAGACGACTAATTTAAATTGTTTTGAATCGCCATTCCAAAATTGGCATGAGAAAACAGCATGCAGTAATAAAAAAAACTAGTGTTAGAGCGCTTAAAACCAATCACAGAATTGAAGTAATACTAATATTAACTTAGGAGAAGAGCGTGGGTGGCAGGCGGTGTCAGTAGGCCGAACGGTTGGTTTGTTAGTAGTTAGGTTTATTCATCGGATGCCTGACACCAGACACACTCGTAGTTTTGAAAGTGGTGTATGTTAGGCAGAAGTATGTAAAAAGAATCTGTTTTATTACGACTCAGTCTTACTTTGGGGAGTGCTCGGAGGCACGAAGCCATAGCCGGAAGCACCGACAATTACTCCGCTGGATTCCATGGGGCCATCAGTCGGGGGAGGAGGGAACACGACCGGGCCTGCGACAATTTAGAAGAAGAAATAAAAAAAAAACAATGTGTTTCAGTAAACTCAAGTTCACGAAATGATTCGATATCACGAACAAAACAATCCGTTCAACTTACCTCGGTTCTGTCGGGGATCGCGGCCACTGACTGCAGTCAGACGGTTGGAGCTGAAGTCCGCATCCGCAAATGCACTTGGTCCTCCGAAATCCCCTGTCAGCGAGCTTAGATCAAACGCCGTCAGGGGTCTTCCGAAACTTTGTGCCGTCACCAGAACAAGTGACATCAGAAGTGTGAAGCAGATGGAGAACTGTAGCGGGAGACGAGAAAAAGAAAACAAACAAACCAAATTGTTTAATGATCTAATCGTACTGTTAATTGTCGGTGGAATGCCGTCAAATGTGGTGAAATATAGAAAAAAAAACAAAGTGGTGCGAACAAACGAGGTTGAAAGAAACGAAGATTGAAGTGATCCAAATAATCACCACAGGTGGCTGTGACCGTTACGAACTGAACAACAAAAAAATGAAACATGAAACGGAAAAGCTTAACACAATTATAAACAAGCGGCCGGGGGTGTGGATAACCGTAATTCCAAAATCATGATCAAGGTTACGGGAAGTCCCGTAACGCGCCAAACCCGTAGTTGACTGTCAACCGTTTGGTAGGCCAATCGATGCAACGTACTGCACTTGAATTGTTGATTTAATCAGCCTTACAGAGCTGGTTGAAAGTTGTTTTGATCATGTCGGTAGTACCTGGTTTTACCTGTCTGTCGACTATCAATGTTTTGATGTATGTGTGCTATATGGACGTGCGAATTGCAACCATGTGGAACTGCTTTCTTTCGTGTTTTTTTCTCTCTTCATGGTCGTCCCACAAAAATTTACCGATTAATTAGTTTTAATCACTTCTCCGGGACTTCCGGCACATTCTATTTATTCGCTGTATAGGTTAGGTAGAAGTTTCAGCATGTGTAAATAAATATCGCAACGAGTTATTTGATGAAACATTTCCGTTCCGGGCACTCCCAACTTGTAAGAGTCAAACGATGTCTTTTTCAGTATTTTTGGTGAGGATGAAAACAAAAGTCCTAAGGAATTGATAGAGTTAATTGATTCTGCGCTTTTTCAGGTTGACATGGTTGAAGCAAATCGGTCCGATGGTCGATTCGATGCAGCACGACAAAATTCGCTGGGATGATTATTTGTTCCCTCTCAGCAGGCCGTTCTATTTTTTTGGTCGTTGAGCGCTTGTTGAATGACATACTGCAAGAAATATTCGTTCAGTTTTCTGGAACGCTTTGTTGTTGTTTTTTCTCTTGCAAAAATAGTGTGAAAATTAGATGTTACCTTTATATAGAAAGAAAATTTCGCAGTTACTCAAATAACTCAAGTAACTCCGTGGTTCTTTGAGTTCTTCCACTGGAAACGATGTTTGATTAAAATCTTCTTATTTACTGAGTAATACTTTATATGTACATGTGCTAAAAATAGAATAACTAGCACTCAATTGATTTCTACCTTCCAGACATCATATCAAGTGGCGGTTGCTTGGAGTAGTGTGTCAATTCTGCCAGAATTCCGGCAAAAGTCTGGCAACAATGCAACAACCGTTTCCGGTAGAGAATTTCGCCTAGCGGTTATTAACGGTTCTATTTCTGTCGGATTCTTGCCATACAAGAATGGCAGAACCGTTTTGAATCGGTTCTACATTTTTAGCGTCTTGGTTTTATTTTTTTTAGTAAAAAGTACATGTGAAAGGCAATAAGTTATTGCCCTTCATAATTATGGAAAATGTTATTGCCAATAACATTGTTTCCCACTACCAAACACACCCATATTTCAATCAAATTCATAAGATTCGTTCTGACGGTTGACAGAATTCCTCACAAGCGGGTGTACGCAGGGGTGGATTTCCTCCAGACGGCTATGTATGCCAGCCACCCACATTATTAGATCCGAATAAATTCCGAATCGGTGAGAAATTTTCATTCAGAATTCCACGTGTGAATCATAATGAATTCCAAATAAATTCCAACTCCAGTGTAACAATCGATTTCGAATGAATTTCGCCTCCAATCGGTTGGTTCGGGAATCTATCGGAGTTGAGTGAGAAGATGCGGACTGAATTGACAATTCGTTTCCTTCTTAATTTTTCCCGATTTTGGCCGTTTTCGTGCTGATTTTCAGTTTTAAATATTTAATTAAATATATACTTTTAAATCTTCAAGTTTTTCGGATATACAGAACTAGTAAATAATAAGTTCTTCCTAGAATTCCAGCATAAACTGTTCAAATTCGCTGGGAATTACCAAAAAGGCCATTCGTCTAGCTGGAGCGTAATAAAATGGCATAAGTCGCCTAACTTTTACACTAACACATTCATAGAATGAACGAAATAGCAATGGCATTTATACTGTCACTGTCAATCGGGCTGATCGAGCACCCAGAAACGAGCAGTCGATTAAGGCTGTGAACCATTTCGCGATTATTTTGAACTTTTGGTTAAAATCTGACACTTGACTGGTTATGTTGTGTCGAGTAGTTCAATTAAGCTAAAACTGCGGTCCATTTCAAAGTCAAATAATCTGCTAAAACTTGCTACTAAAGCAGGCTAAACTCCAGGCAGAACGATGAACCTCTCTGACTATAGCTTTTTACCACATTTGATGAGAAACGATAGAACATCCTTCAATTTTACCGCCCCATACGCAAATTCAATCATATATGGATAACCAAAAACCCGGATACGCAGTTACGTATATGCGGGATAGTTACATCAGATGATATGAAGTAACATAATTGGCTTCACCAAAAACACATAAATAATACCCTGACTAGTAACCATGAAGTAGTTGAATTTGCAATGTCCAATCAGAGCTCTGTACAGAATACTGCAATGATGCTTAGAAAAATACTCCAATGATGCTTAGAAAAGTCTTTAAAGTTTCCTGGCTGTCAGAACAAAATTAAATTCATTTAGAATCGCTTCGATATCTGATTGAAACACAGTACAGTTTCCACTGTATGAATGAGACTGCTCTAGTCTTTTTTCACGACAGTAGACACCAGCATTAGCACGAGCATCCAACAGAGAGCCGTCCGTATAGAAAAACTATGTGTTCATCAAGTTCACAAGGGAAATTTCACACTGAATGTTTTTAAGTGAAAACTGCATGTGAGACTCTCATTTTATATTTATTTAACAGTTCCAGTCAGAGAGTTAGTTCACTAGGAGCGAGTAAATAGTCATCTCAAGTAACCATTTGAGACCACAAGCACGTGTGGCTGGTAGCATAGCATAGACAATAGCGCCTCTAGAGAACTCTCCGTAGGTCTTATTTGGGCGGTAACAGAACCCATCTTTCACATCATCGGATTTGCCTAGGAGAAAGTCATACTAAAGTTTGTCTCAGGATGTCCTACTGATATTTTTTCCCGAAAATTGAAAATGAAGTTATGAATTAATAATAAAGAAGCATCTAAACCGGCCTATATACGATCGGGCAAGATCGACACCAGTGTAAGTCACCTAAATAAGAGATAACACCTAGTTCCCCTATTTCAGCTCATTTCCACCGTTCGGTAGGGCTTACGCAATACCGACTTGCCGCTTCTGGCGTAACCGATGTAAGGCCATTGTGCGCAAGTTACCCACATTTACAATTCACACACACGGGGGCTAACTGCTTCGTTTTAACATATTTTTTCGTTGTTGTTGTTGTTTTTTTCGTTTGTTCCGATGATCCTCGTGCTACCTAATGATGGGTTCCGCCATACACCGGTGCGATATCGGGTACGGACTCGAGCGTTCAGTGAGCCCGCATAATGCGTTTACCTGCAAACCAGTTCGCCCGAAGATCCATCCGTTTGAAAATGTGGCAGTTCCACAAATTTCGTCACACGGTCTGAAAAACTAAATGCTACAAGGTGAGTATATCTTGTGACACTCCGAAGGAGGAGTGCGTGGCGCAATCTACGGTGCGCCACGTTGAAACGGTGAGATAATGCATAGGTGAATTGGCTGCAGGTCGGTGTGAAAGTTGTTGATTTCATCAATTGATTCCGAAACCAATATCCAATAGAGCAAAGATCGCAGCGTGAGGGTGAGGGTACGGGTTATTCGGTAGAGGACCGGGCCCACCGCAAATACAATGTAATACTATTGGCTATTGGAACTTTATTTATCTAAGATTGCTCACATTTTTCTACGGTCGCCGTTGGTTTTCTCACCGCTCAACCGTGGCGTAGGTTCGGAGATACGAACAGGGATCATGCTATTTCTCATATCAACATAACATATTTTGCACCCATGGTTGCGAAAATCGCCTGGCGACTGACCTGTTCGAGCCTGGATGAATATATTTAACTCCGGATAGTTTTGGCCAACCAGAAAGTTCTCGGCGTAAATTCGGACTAATCTGAAGATTCATCTACCGAAACAATGCCGCTACCGAACTTCATTCGAAAACAGACCAATGGAACTGAAAGGGATCGTACCCATGGGCATCAATATTGAAAAAAATATGCCTTCGTGACGCAAGGCTCAACATTGCGGTAAACCTTGTTAGCTGCCGCATTATGCAGGGGTGGTGTACGTTTAATACTCTAATATGTCAAATTAGTAAACCTCACAAAGGCGCTGCGGTAGATGAATAAATGCTTTTTCTTTCTGTTGGACCGAATCCAGTTTCAAACGGTGTAAGAGAGTTTGGCACCCGTTCCATGGTAGTTCGCAAACCGCCGGTAAGCGGAAATTCTGTAAGTCTTAAACGTCAATTACGGAAAGAAACCAATTCGCTTGGTCAAACTCGCTCAATTAGTGACTTTTTCGGCAATTGTCATCAGATCTACAGCTTAAATATCAATTGTTTTCTGGGGTAACGATTTTGAATTCAAAACTAATAGCGTAAACAGTCTGACAGTTGCTTAATTTTTCACTTGTTGTTTTGGCAAATTCGCGCCTCTATTCAATTCGCGAAGGATGTCGCCTTCCGTGACTGACTGACTAACTATCGGAACGACGCACCGTTCATGCCCAGACGGAAATCCGACACGACCTAGATTCGATACGGCGTCCAAGAGCCAACGGTGGTAACGACATTCTTTTGTTCTCACTGCTGATCGTCGACCGTCCGGTTGTTGTCGGTGCAGTTGACCCTCAGACCCCGACTGATTCGCGCCGCAATAATCGACCTTAAAATCTATATGGTTGCATATGCTGTCGGTAGATGCGGGTGATCGGAGCAGGGTTGGCGTTAACTCAGCATAGCTGAACAATGCCAACTACGACGGCACGGTCCGAAACCGTAAGAAATTTATAACACGTCACATTCAACCGGTTTTATATTTTTTTTTCAAACAGACATAAGTAGGCGCGCTAGTGCTAACGATGATCAGCTGTCGGTATGGAGCCTGACAAGTGATTGCGTGCAGATTTTTATGATCTGTTATTTTAAATAAATGCCTTTGAATCAGTAGCGTGGTCACAATGAATTTTCAGGGTCTCGTAAGACAGCAACATACTATGGAACCGTTTGTTGTTTGAACATTCAATTGTTTAGGTGTACAAATTCAGTAACAAAAAAAATGAAAAATTGTTCTGTTCTGAGTGATTTAAGCTAACGCTAAATTTACACTATTTACTTTTTTTTATCTCATATAGTTCACATATATATAGTTGACTTGACTTGAAAACTATTTTCACGAAAAAATTTTGACAGGAGCTTACATTTTTAATTTCCGACACATAACACATGGATCAATAAGTCCCAAACTAACAATGGAAACAACATTTTTTTGCAAAATGTTTTTTTTTTATTCGTCAACATAATCACCTTTTAGGGTGATACAATGGTTCCAACGTTTTTCCAATTTGTCAATACCATGTTTATAAAAAAAATTATCTTTCGCTTCAAAATAAGCTTCAGTTTCAGCGATGACCTCCTCATTTGAGCCAAATCTTTTTCCCTGGAGCATTTTTTTTTAAGATCAGCAAAGAGCCAGTAGTCACTGGGGGCTAAATCTGGCGAGTATGGGGGGTGGGGAAGCAGATCAAAGCCCAATTCGTTCAATTTCGCCATTGTTTTCATCGACTTGTGGCAGGGTGCATTTTGTTCCATCGAAAGCAATCGTGGCACCCACTTGGAAAAAACCTTTTTCATGCTCAATTTTTCATGAAGGATAGTAAATACACTTCCATATGATATCTGTGTCATCTCAGCAATCTCACGGAGCTTCACTTTACGATCTTTCATTATAATTTTTGTCACTTCACTCACATTTTCCGGTGTAACGGCTTCCACAGGTCTACCCGAGCGTTTCGCGTCATTTGTGTCGGTACGACCACGTTTAAACTCGGCGAACCACCAACAAATCGTTGGTTTTGGTGGACAAGAGTCCGGAAAACATTTTTCAATCCTTTGTTTCGCTTGCACGGTGTTTTTATCCATTAAAAAACAATGTTTTATCAAAACACGAAACTCGTTTTTTTCACCTCAAACTACAAAACGACTTCACTCCAACCTCGATAACTCAGCTGTTTCTGGTCGGATCGAATTAAAATTTTGACCCGTTTCAAGCAAAGGTTAGTACTCTAGAAAGACGTGGTTACTGGTTTACTACGAGCGCCATCTCTGCTTTAGTCTCGGGACTTATTGATCCATGTGTTACGCCTACTGCGATCCTTCTCTCCGTTCCAACCGAATTCTTGCGAAACTAGCAGAACCGGCACGAATTGGCAAGACATGTCCAACAACCCTGCAATATCCGTGCCCACGGCGAAATAAGGGCATTCATCGGACCAACTGTGCACCTTGTTGGATCAACGGAAAACTTCCGTTGAAGGTTTTTCCTACCAGGTATACACTGCATCGGTGTGCGTAACAGATACGTCAAATTACTCAATTCTCGGTTAATTTTTCAAAAGGGCGTATAAGCAAGTTACAGTTTCTCTTTGTTTACTTCCTCTTCTATTATTTACCAAGCGGTTTTCACGTTTATCACTCAACTCTTTGCAGGAAATGATACCCGAAACTTTCGACTTTCGAACAGAATAGTGATATCAAAGAAAATCTTTTTAATCACATCACAATAATCGAAAGAGAGAGCGATTAAAGAGAAACTGTCACTTGCTTATACGCCCTATTGGAAAATCAACCGAGAATTGCTGGAATTTTCATCAAGCAGGGGCTGCTTTGTCTGACAAAGTCCCAGTAAAAAAAACTGTTCGTTCCCGCAAGAAAAAGTTAACTAGCGATATCATTCGCAATTCCGGCCAAATTCCTTCTAAATGTTGTCTAATGTCTTGAGATATCACAGCTACAAGAGATTGGTTTAGAAATGAAGTGTGATGAGAAATTTTGTGCTTTAAGCACCTAATATTTTGAGCAACATTATTTGTGAACTAAAACATGACCGCACAAGCTGTAGCGGTTTTTTTTTATTTACATGTATCGTAACATATTTGCAAAAATAACCTGATTTTGAACTTTATATCTATGAAGTTGATCTCACAGTAAAGATACCAACTAAGCAAGGCATAGCAACAAGTACCCTCAACAATAACTTCTAGTAATTTGTGATGTTTTGGCCTGATTTAATATCGATAGAATTTGCCACTCCAAACATATTGCGCTTCTGAGAAGTAACACCAGAAAGAAAAACTGCATGTTTCTCAAATCAACTCTATATTTGAGAAAAAAAAAACTAACGATGTTTCAAAGCCTGATGATCCACCATATCAAGCATTGTATTGAACTCAATTCTTTGATTTGAGATGGACATTAAAGGAAAACCGGTGGTTGAAAATTACCATTTCACCCACCTTACGGTCCAGACTTGACACTATTCGACTACCACTTGTATCGATTGATTAGGATTTTTAGGAGCTAGCTGTTGTTTTGTTAAGGCTACCTTCTTGTTGAACTGGAGCACGCTTCACTTCATTGAAGGGAATCCAAATTAATTTCGTTGCTGGAATTCAAAGACGACATTTTTTTCTGTCCTTAATTCATAAATAACCGAAAAGTATTGCAGATTTGGATCAGCAATACTTTAAATAATGAAACCACAAAACATGTCTAAAATTTTTGGAAAACTTTTTTATATTACATTTTTAATTCAAACTCAACTAACAAAGTTGTCGTTATATATCCTACTTCTTTAAATATTTTCGAGAGTATCTTTTCAATTACAAAATTTAGTTGGCTTCATTTATTCATTACAATCAGAAAAAAGTCCAATGAGAGTCCAATTTCGTTAGAGTATTCCACCATTAATCAAATCAACGCAAAATTACCAGCTAAACAACGTCTAAATAGCAATACTTTTCAATGTCATTCGGTTAATCCGCCGGCAAATGGGCGGTGGCTCGATTCACAGTCAAATTTGCCACAATCCGAAGAGAAACCTTAAACGCGCCATTCGGGCTAAACAATGTTACCAGGTAAAGGTAAAAAGCATTATAAGAATTAATAATGCATCGCTTTTACCACGGGAATGCACCACCGTTACTTCCCAACCGAGCGAAAAAAAAAAACTGGTAAACGAACTCAGCGCTTGCTGCGCTTCCAGATCGACCACGACGGCGGCGGCGGCAAAGGCGGCTCATCAGCATGCCTGACCACAATCAGCAAGATTTTTAAATCGACTCACACTTATTACGATGTTTGAAAAAAAAAAAACAAAACAAACTAGAAATGAGTAATAAAAATGGCTTCAACCCGAAGACAAGACAATAGCATTACCGTTTGCATGTGCGAGCGTTTCATTGCTGCGGCATGACGGCGGCACAAATCGGACCATCACCTCGACATTGGCCAACATGCAGCCGCCCGGCATTGTCGACATAATCTGCGACAAATTGAAAGCTCGTTGCTCTTTACATCATTTCTGTCGGTATCTGGCCTACTGTGCCAGGTGCTGACGACAATAACAACGTTGATGACTGCGATAGAGCGGTGATGACTATGTGATAAGTTGTACCGTGGTAGACTTGACCCAGTAACGATGGATGGTCAACTCGGCACATGTGTCAGATTGTTACACGTCAACTGAAGCGGGGGCGGTCTATCCTGGCTTGCTAATAGGCACAGTCGACACTCGTTACACGACAAACCTTCTTTAGAAGCTTTAGCTACTGTTCTCAATGACAAGAACGTACGTGTTGGGCATCGGCTACCCGATCAACAGGTTTGCAACTTTGATCCGTCTAATGAAGTCGTTACAACGCAAGGGAACTTAGACATGCACGTACCAGCAAGCTTCTGAGCAGGGTCTAAACTTCCGGTTGTTATTCACAGTGGTTACAAAACTCAAGAACCAACCCAGCACCTCTCGATAAACCTTATGTTACCCCCTTTTGCCTCGTTCTAAAACTACTCAAATATTTCGTCAGCTTTAAATTTCTCACCTACCAGCAAGCATGCAAGCATTTACGAACATATGCACGACGAGCCGCCACTAATTGTAGCCCTTCGTACAGAACCACTCAACTCAATACCTACAATCTTGTTAAATTCTGCCGCCGGTGTAGACTAAACCAACTTCGAACGAACCAGCAATCAACGTCAATGTAGTCAGATTTTAACACGATGCGTAATTCAGGTGCACCCCCGGTCGATCGACGATCGACGGCTATCCAGTTCGAAGCACTGCATCGTCCCTCGGCTCAGCACCGTTGCCACCAACCTATGAACGAACCGAACGAACGAACGAATCCAGCACCACCAAGGATCTGATCTTCTGGCAAAGCTACTAATTACGCAAATTCCTAGCCGCCCTGTGCAGATCTTTGACTTGTTGCTCTCGCAATCGATCTCCATCCATCCCATTGGCGGCGGTTGATCTTGGTTTGACATTTGTGGCATTCGATGTCATTCATCCGGAGTGTATTACATCCGCTTGACACTTTGTAATGAACACTTGTCGGAAATAATGATGTCTTGATTTTGTCAATTTTTATAAGAATGCGTGGAACTCGGAATCGGTTGTCGTTTATCAACTACCAAATGTAATTTGGAATGTTGAGGCTTTTTGAAAGACTCGGTTCCAACAGTTTATCTACAAAAGCACGATTTTTCACCAAGCCAATGCTACGCGAATTCCGCTATTCAAATCAACCTTCCTTCAAGCTGCCACTTAGTCATGCATCAAGTCTCAAAGACGTATTCCGCATCGAGTGCCCGTAACAATGTTGACAAGTGTAGCGAAACAATCCAATTAAATCAATCGCTAAGAATTCCGAGCCCGGATCTACAGTGCGGTCTACCGCTGCAGCTGTCACAGCTGTCACCGTAAGAATGCTAATCTTCCCTCGTCCGCAGCCCGCAGGCGAGACTCGTTTGGGATTCGAGTGACGTTTATTTCAAATCGGATCATTTGCTTACGGTAGTGCGCTGAATGTACACACACACACACACACAAGTACAGCACATCCCAACAGCAGGCGGGCTATGAGACTGCAACTTCTGATCTAGGTAGCCTTGATATAGTTCTACACACTGCCGTTCCATCATCCGATCATCTTTGGTTACTAAGGCGAACTGTGTGATTTGCTCTATGATTGGAGTTTCGTAGCACAACCGATTTAATCGATAATTAAATATGCTTGGATTAATTTCTGGTTCTGTCGGTGTTGATCGCGGGAAAAGATCACCCACTTTACTAGCTTTATCCATCGGAAACGGTGCTGAACATAAATTGATCTTGGGATCGATCGTTGGCACGATCTGGGAAGAGGATCCACTTCCTTGAAAGGTTGTTACCCACCCGTAGCCATTAATTAAAATAGTGCTTCCCGATCGACCGTAGAAGGTGTCAATTAAGATTGGGATCTCCATATCACTTTAACCGTGTGACCGTGTAAATTACCGTTAGGCGAATCGGATCCGACGCTAATTGTTTCGATGCACTACAAAAACGACGATGGTGACTGGAGGAAGTAATTATTGGATTAAGATATCGTGCGCAAAATGTCAGGATTAACTCGACGATCGAGTGTTATTCCGGAATGTTTGACTCAGTTAATGATATTCAAGCTCATCAAAGATTATCTCACTAATTCATCAGGCAATTTTTTCTCCATCTCACAGGGGCTCATATTTTCAATGCCACCTCGTTGCGAAGTATTGCAATAGCTGCGAACAACGGAGATTATCTGCGACGACAAACTGCTCGCACTAGTTCAAGTCAGTGACCCCACTGACAACGGTTCACCGCTGCAACCGTGCACTGATCGGAGGTTACCAGGTCCGTTTTTCAAGTTCTCTGTCAAACTACTTTCAAATATGGTCACCACAGTGAGACTGATCGGCAGATACCGGCAGCGGTCACCACGCGAGTGTACGCTCCTTTTTTATCTGAATCGACCCAGAAGCTGCATTGCTACGCATTGCGATCACGCGCTTCGCTGATTGACCAGCTGTTGAACGGCTCTCATTCCAAGTCATTGGAAGATGACGAAGTCACGCGTGAGGTGCGCGGAAGCCAGCCTTTTCGCTTTTTCATGGCGGAGCCCGCCACTGTGGAAAGTGAAATATATTAAGAAATAGCTGCAACTGAGAGTTCCATAGTGATCGCGGCGCGCTACTTGGAAGCGTACACGCGCCAAGAAAAGAAAACGAGTTTTCCAACTCATTAAATGTGTCGTGCTTTTGACCTCTTCAAATGGGACGCAGAATAACCGGAGCCCTTAGCAGTGTGCAGCCTCCGTGAAGCCCTTAATTAAACATGTAATGCGATCACATTCGACCCAAATGGAACCATGTCCGGATATAAGACTTACTACTGTCCTTGACAGAAATAGAGCATCTAGTCTTCATCCAGCCATGACGAAGTTTGAGGTTTTCAATTAATTTGAAAAACCAACGGTGCTGAACCTATTTTGATGAGGCCCGCTTGGATTAACGCCACGGCCTTGCTATTGACATTGACAATTGTCTTAAAGTGTGAAATCGAAGAAACGACATCCGAAGGTCACCAGACTTGGACAGATATAAAACTGACTTCACCTCTTCATCAAGCTCATTTCGATTAATTATTAAAAATCAATCGATTTTTACCTGACAATTTATCCATCAATCAAATATCCGATCATTCCCACAAATGAAAATTGACCAATTAAGTTCTTCCTCGTCGTCGTTGATCACCGGTTTTCATCAACCAGTTACAGGAGCCCTAATTACAGTAATTGATCACTCTACGTGCGATCGCTGCAGTGCTCATGAAAATTCATTAACCGCGGGCTACGCTAGTGGGAAGCTTCCTAGCTGATAGTCGACAGCTAAATCGATTACAGTGTAACTAACGATGGAATGATTACCGCTCGTGACAGTCCGTTTGCAGCGGAGCCCGTGCGGCAATTTTAACTGGGTGATTTTTTCGCACCAACCGGTGCTTAACTGTGTTGTAATACGATTGCTTTGAAACAGTTCTTGAAATAAACTTGATTTTTAACTGACCTTGCTTCAAATATCCGAATTTGCATTCATCATAACATTGCTCTAATTTCTTTAATTACATCACACGTCAAATCAGTTGCCCAACTAGTTCAGAGCGGCTCGTTAAAGCAACGCATGTCACAAAAATCAAACAATCTGGATGACCCAGTAGGCGATGAAATCTGATTACTAATTCAAAACGCGTTCATCTTTACAGCCGCAAACAAAAAAATTTACTACGTGGTGGCGAAAACATGCAAATTTTCCATTGACATATGATATAATTTTCACCACAATGCAGTGCAATCAAAACATCCCCGAAAAAGTGTATCAGTGTATCATAATTGGATCAGCTTGCTTGATTTTTTCTCCGACTTTCCTTTTCGTTCGGACGTCGATTGCGTCGAACGCGAGAGAAGAAAATCAAACCGGACTGCAGCGGAACTACCTCGATTGTTTTGATCGCTATATTCGTCCGTCTGTCCTAGCTGTGGTTCGTATGGATGGCGAACGAACAGACCTCCAAGATGGAACGAAAGACTTCAGTCGTGGAAAATGAGAGTGAAATGCTGCTGTTGGTACGGCGCGTGCGAAACGGGTTCCGGTGGTAACAACTTTTGTAGCGGTTTTTTAGTATGCAAAATGCAGGTTTCCGGGAGGAAGATTGCGTTTAACATGATGTATTAAGGACTGGTTTTCATTATTCACGTGTTTATACCAGTCACAATCAACGTATTTCGATCACTCATTGCTAGTCAACTCGCCTGGAATTTGGTTCGGAATTCCATACAAGTTAACTGGATTATGACAATCGTCTGAATCCGTATCATTTGTGTTGAAGGTTAAAATTAGTGGGTTGAACAGCCCTGCCAATTTTGTTTGTGCACCTGCACCGCAACAAATCAAACCTCTACGAAGCCGAAAGCTACCGATGAATTCAGTCATTTTGAACCATTTCACTCATCCGCCCTTTTCATTGTTGTCACGGTGATGACGAAAAATAATACCTCCCAACAACAGAGGTTCAATGTGAAAAGTTAAATTCGGCTAATTCGCAATTATGCTATCATAAAGTTAGGTAATTGTATACTTAACTGTTTAGAAAATATAATTCAACGGAAACGGACTTTTCAGAGAGGCCAGCAAATCTAAGATTTGAAATTCATTCTTATTCTTCATAATTAAAATTATTAAAAACAATGTTAATGTTTTTAAAACCCTCCAACATGAAGTAGACATATTTTATTAATCAAAGTGAGTTTTTTCTTGAGATTAATGTTGTTTTTTGTATTGTCATTATTATATTGAAGATTGCTTCCAAAGCTGGATTTCTGGTGCATTTCCTTAATTACATATCTGTCTTGCACAAGCACTGCTGCTAAATAAAAGTTGAGTAAATTAACGAAAAAACTTTTTTTTTTCTCTGAGCGTTTCAAAATATACGGGTAACTGGAAACCCTGCTCAAAAACTTGTTCACCCATTTGTACGCGGCGGGCAAATTTCCGCAAGTCCCTGCTGGGCCGCCATGTTCTTGTGACCATCATCTTTTTCGCAAAGACGAAAACAACGAAGAAGTGTGTAAACATAAATAAAAGTTTGTTGATGCTAAATATCTGTGATTTTTTTTAAACAAAGTCGATTTTTATAGGTTTGATTATAAATGTGATATCGTTATGAAACGTGCGGTACCAAATTGTAATACTGACTTTCACAATCGATAATGTGTTGTATTTCACTTCATTTTGTTTACTTGGCTCTCACTGACTTGTTAGTTTTGAAGGCCCTGAAGGACCGAGATGTTGGTTACGATAGCTGGCTATGTCTGCCAGTCTGGCAACAATGCAACAACCGTTTCCTGAAGAGAATTTCGCCTAGCGGTTATTCACGGTTCTGTTTCTGTCGAATTCTTGCCATACAAGATTGGCAGAACCGTTTTGAATCGGTTCTACATTTTTAGCGTCTTGGTATTTTTTTAAAAAAAAAGTACATGTGGAAGGCAATAAGTTATGCACTTCATATATACTAATTTTAGCAAATGTTATTGTCAATAACATTGCTTTTTCACTACCAAACATACCCATATTTCAATCTCATTTACCTCGTCTCAACATTTGTTTTTTTTTTTGTATGTACATGCGGGATTGACAAATATCAAATGAAGTCGAATAAATACCAGGAAAAAGAGGGAAGAGAGAAATAAACAAGTGAGCAGCTCCGAACCGATCAGCTCACCAAAATGAATCGATTCGATTGATCAGCTCATTTCCGGGGAAAATTCGAGTATTTCGCAAGAAAGAAAGGATTTTCAGCCGTACTTTGACGATTCGACGCAGCCACACAGTGAGATTTTCGCTTGTAGTCAAGTGAAAAGAAAGTCCACTGGACTATAAACGAAAATTAACTGGCAATATAGCCTTAGTTGCTGTGCCATCAATTCGGCGTCATCTCAAGTGAGGTGACGCCAACCAGAAAGGAAGAAGAAGAAGAAGAGAATTTTTATTTGTACAGGTGAGATGAAAAAACTGCAACCAACTTCAGACTGCTGTCATTTCTAAACCGCTCGTCCCACAGCTGTCAGATTTATTCTAGTGACAGCTCATTATATTATTTACAAGCGCACAAAAGCATTTTGGTGGGAATTTTTCAGAAAAAAAGTTATTTGTGATGGAATTCAAGTGTGATAGTGTGATTGCTTTGCATTTGGCTGGAAAACCACAAGTGGCTATCGTTAGAGCCCTCCAGCATTTAAAAGTGAATAAATCTTTTGTGTCTCGTACCATCGCTCGTTACCGTGATACTGGTAGCGTAGCCCGACGTCAAGGAAGTGGACGAAAAAAAACAGCAACATCGGCAGAAATGGTTCGAAAAGTGAAGAAGCGAATTGAACGAAATCCGCGTCGCAGTGGCCGAAAAATGGCTCGTGAGCTGAACATATCGCAATATGCCATTCGGCAAATATTGAAAAATGAGCTTGGACTAAAGCCATTGAAGTTCCAAAAAGTGCAAGATCTTACTGATGCGCAAAAAAAAGTTAGACTCGAAAAAGCTAAAGAGTTGCTTCGCTTGGCCGAAAGTGGTGAACTGCCGAATTTGGTTTTCTCCGATGAGAAACCATTCGTTATCCAGCAGTTTGTAAACAAACAAAATGATCGTGTTTACTTGCCAGAGAGGTCAGCTGAAAATTTGCAACTTCGGTTGGCCACCAGAACTCAAAAGCCGGCCATGGTGATGGTGTGGGCCGCCATAACAGCCGATGGTCGCTCGCCGCTCGTATTCATCGACCGTGGGGTCAAAATAAATGCGCAAATCTATCGCGAAAATATTTTGGAGGGAGTTCTGAAGCCCTGGGCACGCAAACATTTCGGCCGCAGACCTTGGACATTCCAACAGGACTCAGCACCATCGCACTCAGCACGCGCCACCCAAGAATGGTTAAGAAATGAGGTTCCTCGCTTCATTTCCACCGCACAATGGCCACCAAAATCTCCGGATGCCAATCCGTTGGACTATTGTGCCTGGGGTATTTTGGAAAGCAAGGTTGGCACTAAAAAATACCAAAGTGTCGATCATCTCAAGCAAGCGCTTCGCCGAGAATGGGACAAAATACCGCAGAGCCACTTTCGGGCAGCGTGTGATGGTTTCATTGGCCGTTTGAAGGCCATAGTTCGTGCCAAAGGTGGCCAATTCGAACAAATCTAAACCGATTCTCAAATTTGATGTTATTTCCGACATTTTTTGCTTTCATTCAATAAAATTTAAAAAAAAAATGAAAAAATTATGGCGTTTTACTTTGTTGCAGTTTTTTCATCTCACCTTGTATATCGTATATTTTGGCTCGGCTTCAACATAATTATGGTCGTTCGCCCGGTAAGGTTGTAGGTTTTTCTGAACATTGAACAACATAGAAAAGTGATTATTTTTCATTTGAATTTACATCGTTTGAACTTTTTGATGAAGTTATTGTGCATAAATGAACCGTTTTCAAAATTGCAAGCGGGTCTGAGAAGTAACATCATAATTAATTGCCCGTGTTAAAAATTGCCCGTGAACAGAATTGCTCACGGTTCGAAATCAATAAACAATCGAGATAATGGAGAATGGAAGTGGAATAAAATATCAAAATTATATTCAAAACAAATCTTCCAATTGAAACGCAAGGTTATACAATTGTCTGCCAACGAAACTGCACAAGATGCGAATTACGTCAATACTGATACTAGTATTTCAATGAAATAAAATATCAAATAGTTCTTTTGGGATGGATCGGTTTTTGGTTCTTAAAAGAACCGAATTGTTAAATTTCTTCTATGTCAAACAAGTTCAAGAGTTTTTTTTTCTTGAATACGAAGCTTCCGCTGCTGAAACAGCGATACGATAATTCCCTTCATAATAATTGAAAAAAACTTGTTGCAAAGTAGTTCCACACCTGTCATAACTAAAATCATGGAAACTTTTTCTCACTCACATTTCTAGAGACTTTTCAACAATGTTATATACGAATACAAATTATCTTGTTATCGAACCCGAACCGGTTAAAATTCCAGACACTAGCGCCGTTGCGGATAAATTGAGTGAGCTAATGGTGTCCCTTCTCTCATCGAAAACGATGACTTCGGTTCAAACCGACTGTAGGTAAGTAGAATAACGATGCCTCAACTGAATGGGAATAAAATGCATACTTAAGATATTGTTGAAGCCTTACAATGAAATGACAAACTATTTGTTCGTTTTTGGTTGACACTGACATACAGATAAAGAATCAAAATTTGTCGAAATTTGCAAACTCACAAAGTCTACAAAATCCATTGGTTTCTTCGGAGCCTGTCTGCAGACTCGAAACTCGACTTTAAGGCAATTAAATTTCGGCCGGACATCTCTGCTTACATCATTCCAAAGTTTAAGAGTTAATGTAAGAAGAGTCTACTATGTTCTGTCAGTGTCATTACAAACAATCCAACCTGTTAAATCCAAAATAACGCTTTAAGAATTGTTCTGAGTATTTCTTTACCCGGGAAACAGGTTTCAACCAATACTATAATCTGAATTGGAACACGACAAACTTATTGAATTTGTACAACAATTTCATGGAGGATCTTTTCAGTTGGATTCAGTAGAATTTGGTGTTATTTTGTGGTTTTCTAGCAATTTTAAATCCTAAAACAAAGAGAACCCGTATTCAAAAACATTTTGTGGATTTCGAAAATAATTTTTAACTTTGAATAATTGTCAAATAAAATTCAAAGCTAACTTGAATAGGGATCAGAAAAGATATCTTTTCAGAATTAAACCATCAAAAATGTGCTCCAATATTTTCAAAGCGTTTCATGAGCTCAGAAGCTTTCAGTAGGAAGCTTGATCGCTAGGTAGGCGATCAAGTTTTCCAAACAACAATATCCGTCAAAACTTCAACGCACACGCACATTCTGAAAACAAGCAAAATTAACTTTAATCGCTGTAAAACAACCAACATGACCATCAGATGTATGCAAATACAACACATCCAACAAACGAAACATTTCAAAGCCTCACTTCAAATCCACGTTGTTTTCATTTCTTCCTATGCCATAATTAGTTATTTTTACCATTCATCTTTTTGTTTTCGTTTACTTCCGAATTCAACTACGTTACAAATCAGGATGATCAAAGCTCTCAAATCATCCGAATGCTATGGTCTTGCACGTATCACTTCAATCATTGTCAACTTTCTCACTTTTTCAGTTTACCAATCTTAACTTAAAACTTACTACCTTCATTGTGGCTATGGAGTTTTAATTTTCTTTCACAGCGTTCCACAGACTAGATCACACAGAAAATCCTTTTCGTCAAAGGGTTGATCACGACCGATCCTTCCTTCCGGACCTCCTCGGTTGGCAGCACTGGTAAAGGTAATGGACCAGAGCAAACTATCACTTCACGAAACACGTTCACACACTCCCACAACGGTCAACAGCGGATGGAAACGCGGATCATAGGCACTGGTCACAGACGACCGGCAGCACTAGTTCGGTAGGGGGAACCTAGCGCGATATACAGTATTTGGCAGGAAAATCCGAGCGCTTCGAACACTGGCTGAACACTAAATGACTTACGGGCAGCCTACGGTGCCCGATTTTATATATAAAACCAGCACGATCGAGCCCAAATTTGCTCTCCGTGCGCTTGCCGTCCGACCAATTCAGTTCTCCTATGCCGATAGCCACCTCGTATTGTGGAGGATCGCACGAGAGCGCGGGAAAATCACTCTACGGGTGGTGAGTTGATGCGAAGATCAGGAAATACTGTTCTTTTCGATGCGGTGCGGTGCGAGTGAAGCGTCATGGGAGAGCGAGAGACTCCAGACTGAGAGTGGCGTCGAATTTCCCCCTAGACAGGAGAGCACTGAGCACGTGCGAAGCTTCTAACGGATCTACGGTGTGGCGTACGTGACTTCTACTACCTCTGATTGAACTAAGTAACCAAGGAAACCACAACCAACCGGACGATGGTCGGTGACTATGTTTTTCCTTCGTGGTTCAGAAAATCTGTGCGGGTTCCGCTACAGGGAGATTGGTCCGGTGCATAAAACTATTTAACAAACGCCGCCGCCGCCGTAAGCCTGGTCCTGATTGCGTTTTTTTCCTTCTTCTATATATGCTCGATGATCGGCGCGATCTAGACAAAAGATATAGTTAAACATTGGCTTGGCCCGACGGCTGGCTACCTGTGCGCGCGGATTGTCGCGGTGTTCCACAAACGCGAATCCGCGAACAAACATGTGCACATACACTAAACACTAACGCACACATGATCGTGATGTTATTGGCTGTCCGGAAAATTATGGCTTACGGTCAATTATGGTTGTATATGCTAATGTTGTGGCGCTGCTTGTTCAGTGCAATGTTTAGCAACCGGTTAACATTTTGTAAGAAAAAAGGTAAAACGAGGAAAATTTGTCAGCTTGATGTTAAAGATACTCAAAATTTTTTAGATGTATTTTGTTCCGGAGCCAAGCAAAGATAATTGCAATTAAAAAAAACTTAAAACTGCCTAATTATTAACGACTACCATTTTCGATCATTAACCTCCAAACCAATCGAAGATTGCCATGAATGCCGTTTTCTTGATTTCCGTCAAGATGGCTCTGTGATGCCAGTGATCAGATAGTGTAACAAATTACCGCGCTAGTTATACGGTTGAATTTGAACCAAACAAAACAAGTGTCTGTCATCATTAGAAGCAAACTGCATAAACAACATTAGTGTAGCAGTCAGGCGTGTTATCGAATCATTAGAACACAAATTACCACGTGGAAAACTGTTGTTCCGATTTTTTGGGCATGAGTCTCCGGTAAATAGGTTGGAAACTTGTGGTCGTCAATTCAATTTGACGAATGAAATGACAGATCGGAGCATGAAATAATAAAATGAAAATGTCTAAACATGAAAACATTCGAAAAGAATTACCTGATTGGTTACTGCAAATGTAAACGATACGAAAAATTTAGAAAGCTTTGAAGAAGAGAAGTTGATAACTTTTACTAAACCGTAATCCGAATTTAACAGAAAAAGATTGAAGATAACATTGGACGAGTGGCAGCACGACTTTTTTGAATTTTACTAATACTACAATTTGTCTAACTTCAAACAAAATTGAACATATGCTGAATCTTGAAAAACTTTTTTGATTCTCTTAAACTAAACCGGAACAATTTTACCACCGGATGTTCAGGCCATCAATAATTACCACAAGAGTAGCTTAACTTCCGATCAATGTCCACCGTAGTCACTCCAGTACCATTTGAATATAAACAAAACACCTTCTGGTCTATACTTCTAGCTATGAAAAGGCGGACCTCCATGGACAGAAAAGCGGTTCAACCGACTCGACATTGGAGTGATATAAATGGTACATTCGTTAATCATCACCAGTCAATCTTAATTGGTTTATTGATGACTTTATGGAAGATCAATCTTCACTAGACTTCCTTTTTCAAATGAAACTCTAGGACACTTTCACATTGTTGAATGTAATTATCGAGAGCAAAACTCGATCGATTCACACTGTTTTTGTGTGCACACCCTGTAAGAAAAAAATGTCCAACGGAAGCCCTTCGTTGGTCCGATGAATGTCCAATAAATCGTCCAACGGGAGGCTGATTCGGGACTTTCGTTTGACGACTTTGAAACAGACCATTGAGCGCCATTTTTTTCGTTCAACGAACTCAGTAGTCCATTGTTGAGCCATTTTCTATGTGAAGAGTTGGAGTCCCGTTGGACTAGTCTTACTGGGAATTTTGGCAGTTACTAACCAGCGATTTGTAAAAAACACTCAATTTTCCCACTGTTTTTGAAGAAAAAAACAACAACAAACCGTTCCAAAAAACTAAACGATTATTTCGTCCAGTATGCAGTTCAATAAATGCTCAACATCCAACAAAATCAAACCGTTTTCTCAGTGGGCATGCAATCGTTCTACACGGAAAATCAAAAGTATCATTTATTTGATTTCTTTTCATTTAATTTTGAGTTGTTTTCAATGTTTTCTTTCATTCGCTCTCTCAATTGTTGTGAAAACACAAACCGGTGTCAGTAGTATAGTTTAGTGAGAACTAAATATGCCTTTTGACCATACTCGAGGACTCGGGTTTTAAACTCGACCCCCATGAGTAGAAGGGAAAATAAGTTTCATTCCTTTCTTCCAATCTTGCACATATGAACTGATTCTATCTAGAATGTCTATCCATCTTTCATTTTCATATCTTTATCTTCTTTAGTCGTTACTTGCCGAAAAATACCAATGAAAGTCAATCGAAACACTAGAAATTAGTGGCAACAAAAATAGTGTAACAAATAATACAAAAAAGTGAAAGTTAACGTTCAATAAGCTATTATAAATAATACGCAACCGTTAAGTATGTACATTGGCTTTGGATGATGAGCCTAAGGGCGTAAAGTAAAGTAAGGAAGTCAGAATATATTTGACAGATTAGGCTTGAGATAGACAATTAGTCATTAGGTGGGCTCAAGCTAACCACTAACCTGTAATTGGTTACCAATTCGAATTAACTTAGAGCTCAACATTGTCACGTATTTTTAATGAAAGATTTACTGTTTCATTCAAAACGAACGAAAAGTGAATGCATCTTCCTCTTTCATTTAATCAAAAGAGAGTATCAATGCCAATATCACATGATTTTTTTGCGACAAAACAAACTCAAAATATCTTTTGGGTGAAAATTTAGTCGAATTTCTATTCTCATTCTTTCTTAAATTCTTATTCAATAAAATCTTGAAAATCTGTTTAATTTTATTGCAAAGAGAGTCCCAAATATTATAAATCAAAGTTATTACACTCTAGAACCTCTTTGGAAACCAACATAGCTGTAGATACGAGCACCAACAGGTAAAACTAGATTACTAAATATAGAATGCAAGCTTGAGTGCTTGCTCAAAATCCATCTGCTATTTATTATTTATGGAGAAGCTGATCATTGTACCATTGACTATCGTACTTTTAATATAATCCCGTCCCGGTCTCCTCTAGAAGACGATGTAGGAAGGCAGGGCCAATACCGAAACGGATATAATACGAAATTCTCCAAAGTTTCACTGACGAAGACATAAAAAAAACTATGAAGCAGTTGGTGAAATGACAAAATACTAATTTAGCTGGCAACACCAACCGACATTCGAAGTCCTCGGTTGCAACTAGCGTTAATGGTGTTCATTAGGGTAACGTAGCCTAGTTCGCCTGGTTTGGAATATGTGGAATCTGGAAAACCCCCACTCTTGGCCAGAGTAACCCGTAAAGGGTAAAAAAGTTACTAAATTTATTAAAAATATAGGGAGACTTTAGGATAACAAAAGGTTGTACATGTAGCGCAATTGCCCATCCAATATGATGTTCAGCAGAGAGTCCAAATGAATAATTGCCAATAGTAAGTTTCCAATCGAGAAAGATTTAGTTACGAAGAAGGAATGCGAACTTTACTTCAAAGCTTAGAATAACCTCGAGAATGAAATACGCTCAATACATTTTGTAATCATCATACCATATAATCAATGTTTAAAATCAGACAAATGTAATATGAATCATCTAGTTGCACGTACCTACTGCTTGTGTAAATATTTATTTTTTACTCTAAGTAGCATTTGCTGAACACGCAGTCTGCTATCTGACAATCTGAATATCACGATCAATAATTATGCGTATCAAATCCCCAACGCAACGGTAGTACAGCAGTCTAAGAAACCGAACTTTTGACCCATACCATTACTACTTGATTACTATATTGCCGAATTACTTGAATGTCAATCAACCCAGTCAGTATTTTTTGCAGCTCTCGACCAAACCAGGAAACGCTACACAATCGAAACGGAGGTGCTAGTTTTACAGTTAAACAGCACATTTCATGCATTCTACCCTCACCAAATCGTGATTCCTAGTTCAGTTCCATCGGTCAGAAACTTAACATACGCGAAGCAGCGGAGGTAAAATCCTCGTGAAAACTGGTTTATCAACCGCGCGTAAATTCCTTCCCCTCTGAGTTCCCCAACACGGGAATTACCGCACAATACACTATACTATATAAAATTAGTGCAAAAACATCAACTATAAACTATAAACCTGTCGTATGGTGAGCAATTCGTTTCCTCTATGAACCAATGGAGTTGATTTAGCAGAACCGCGCAGTAGGCTTGGATTCTGGACAGAACGAAATCAACTTTCAAAAAAGTAGAGACAAAAAAACAAATAACTAGGAAAAGAGTGGCGGTCAATACTTCGCTCGTTTGCTTGTCGTGTGTCACGGTTGACCCGATCGAAGCACACCATGATTCCAGATACAGCTGGTATATTTATTTATAAATTCAGTAACGGAAGTTAATGTTCAAGATCTTGAACTGCGCGTCAGAGCCCGATCACTCAGCCATTAGTTCCCCAAGAGTAATTGGGAGATTAATCGAACTGATTTGTCATCGAAACTACGTATGTTCGCTAGATTAATTATAGCACTATATAAATTCCACTCCATACACGAAAGTATGCAAATATCGACCGCTACTTCATCTTTATCCAGTTGCAGTTACGCCCCCTAACCTCACTCTATTGCCTTCGGGTATACTTCCTGTCACTGGGGGCGGTGCGTGATGCCGATTATATTCTTAACTGTGATTAAAACTTATACATATAAAAAGAACAAAACTAAATTGTAAACCATACGGCTATGGGCTTTGAGCGGGAACGGAATAATTATTGCGCTTCGGCGGAGCTGTGGGAGCTTCGGTTCCGGAATGGTCACAACACACGCGCGCGCGCCCATCGATTCACGAACCATTGTTGGGGTGGTTGTGACCGGGATTCTACGCTTCCCTCAAGGTCGCCGGATTGATCATCGTGTATCGTGTAGTCGTCATAAAGATACACATGTGCAACGTAAATTGATGCTTAACTTAAGCGATTAGGCTACTTAATGTAGTGGAAACGTAGTTCTATGTGAGAAACTCTGTTAAGCCAAACACATGTGTATGCAGTTGGATATTTTGTTATCATTTTGATGATTTTTGTTTTACGATGGCCAGATCCACCGTTGGTTCGTTGCGGTTCAACGTCCAACACTTCGTTCAATGCGGTTTCTGTACGAGACCAATATTGAACTACTTATGAACACTTTTGCTGGGTTTCCTACTGGGCTACATGATTCACCCACATTACACGCTTAAAAATAGTTACTCAAAAATGAGAAAGATCCCACTCATCTACAGAAAAAGTGGAACAGAGTAACTCCTTAATTACTCAAATTTGAGTTCTTCAACTGAAAACTATTTTTGGGTAAAATCTACTCATTTACTGAGTAATGCTTTATTTGCACATGTACCAAAAATAGAGTAATTAGCACTCTAATTTTGAGAAAAATTCTATTTCAAATTGATTAAATTAAATTTAAATAATTGTGGCGTTTACGCTAAATATAAGTACAGTATGTATAACTCAAGACGAACCGCAAATTGTGTTATTACTACTAATAATTTACTTTTTTTTATCTCTGGAAGCTTTTTTTACTTCTACCTCTGGATGTGAGACATCCCTCCGTAAATTTGCAGCGAATTATTTTTTCAGTGATTCCTGCCAAGGAAAGTTATGTTCTAAAAAACATTGGATTTGTTATTCACGATAAGTAATGATCTTCACGATAAGTAACGTTTCAGGCTTTTAAATCTTTGGTATAGTGAACCACACTCGGAGCACACGAAAGGTTGGTATAATTTCCAGCTGGTATTCAAATTATGGCTCTTTCAACTCTTTCGCGTGTCCATGAATTATCATGCCACAACCTTTTTAATATGGCTCGAAAACCCTAAAAACGTACTCCTTATTCTAGAGCACAAAATTATTTCTTAATCTTTACCTCCCAATCAACGGCAAGCGTCAATTTCATCATTTGAGCAATAGAAAATAGGGTATGATATCACAAAATTTTTCGTTCGATTTTTCGACGGTTCGCTGAAATAGTAATCCTAAAATTCGATACGTAAAACTCAAATTTAGAGTAAAAATTACTCATAATAATCACGGGTAACTACTCAATTTTTGACGTTTCCATGTATCATTAGAAAATGAGTAACTAGTACTCAAAATCTGAGTAATTTTTTCTAAGCGTGTATCAGTTCGGAATGAATTCCGAAACAAATCCGATTAGACGAGAGATTTTCATTCAGAATTTCATGTACAATTCAGTTCGAAATCCCAATCAATGCAAATTCTAGTGAAACAACCGATTCCGGAGTTGGGTGTAACCTTTTTCTGTCATAATTTTAAACGATAATAACTCAGTCATTTGTTCATGGATTGATATAATTTAACAGCCAATCGATTCGGAAACATTTAACTTAAACATGCACACAACAAATTCCTCTTTCGATGTTTAGTAATTATGTTTACGGTTATGAATTGTAAAACATTATTTTCACTGGAGGGTCTATGGAACTGTTCCAATTGGCAACCATCTGTCAATGAATTACTGGATTTCGGTAAATTCGGTTTTATTTTACTGAAACGATCTGTTAACTTCGAAATGTCATTCCACTTTCCTAATTTAATAAAAAAATAGCCAAATTTTGGTGAATCAATTAATAATGATGAAGAACTTCAGTGAACATTACTGACTACTTTAGTAAGAATCATCTCGGTCAAATTGATTTATTTTCGCATGTGAAAAAGTAAAAACTTAACCTGGTCTAGAGAAAAGTGTACGAAAAATATTACTCCTGTAATTTTCTGATGGTAAGCAAGATATACAGTATGTAAACCTTTAGTGCAACCTAAATTCCATATCTCAGCTCTACCGTCAACTATTATCAAAACGCCCTCGAATTCTTAGAGCCTAAGCAATGTGCCTTCAAACTTATATTATCGATGATTAAATTGCAATTATAATATTAGTGTCAATCATTATTGAATCTAGCATTTAATGAAACATTTACTGAACTGATTACTGAATAGTTAGCTGTTTGAAAGTCAATGAAATTTTACCGGCATCCGTAAATATAATTTGGTGTTTATGGCAATGCCGTTTCACTATTTCAATAGCATACTATTGAAAACTTGGTTTGAATTGACCTATATTTTCACGAGCCAATCACAGTATGCCATCATGATGTCATCCGTTTGATTTCTCTCGCGCGGCAGACGGTTTCGTTCGATTGCTTACTCCACGAATTTTATTTAGCAACAATTCTGCTTCAATTGGAATAGGGAGGATTTTCATCATGAAATAAAAACTACAAGGATCAGCCCATGGGGTTGCTCGAGCCATTGATGTGGAACAAGGCAACCAAAATGTCTAATGATCGACATTTTCAATAATCGTCACACTTTTGAATCCGCAGATGCACGAGAATCTGCTTAGATTGATCTTTATTAGGAACCAAAACCGAACACGCGAACCCAGAATATAACCTCTATTTGTCATGATTTGTATTTGTTTTGTAGCCGACGAAATTACATAAATAGCCCAAATGTATGCAATTATATGTTTGTACATGCTTGCGATACGAATATCGATATTTAAGCTTCTCTTCGTCAAGCTTGTGTTCAAGTTTTGTATGCAAGCAGTTATTTTTATAGCGTTTTTCTGCCATTACTACCATTCTGTGATTTCGGTTGAAGCGATAAACCTTTTCTCATTATCAATCGAGTTCATCTTATATAAATTAGAAATTAATCTTAAGCACTCAAAATTTACCCTAGGATAGTTGTCAATTTCTCAGATGAAACGACATAACATGAAATTTCATCCGAGCTTGCATGACACAAGATCAGAGCATATGAATTAAAGCTTCAAATCGCTTTATAGCGCTTTCTGTCTTGCTGTCTAGCAACAACCTATCTCTGGCAGGCTACACGTAGAACTGAAACGTTAGCTATAATTTCGCTTCTATTTATAAATTCGCGTACTTCCAACAGCTTCGCTTTTGCATTGATTGACCAATCAGAGCGATGCTTTCCTTTTGATATATCGCTTACTCCTTCAAAACCGTCGACTATGGCAGGGAAATCCGGTATGCCGGAGATTTTTTGCAGACAAAATAGAACACTGCTTGCTACTAATCAACGTGGCAGGTAGCTTGTCTAGTGAGTGGTTGACGAAACTCAAAGTTTCATCCATTTGCTCACTGAATGTTCGCTTTTGTATATGTGCGGTGTAGTGATGCCGTGTTCACTTAAGTATATTGAATTTCAATTAGCTGTTGAGTTTGATTTTTCGGTAACTAGCAGGCCAACTTGGAAACCTAATTTAAATTGCTTGTATCTCGATGATTTGTTGATGGATTTGTCGCAACTAGCTTGATTCAAAAGAATTACACGCTAAAAATGGATTGGTTTGTCGTGTGCATACTGGAATCAAAATTTACAAGCGAAGCGGTGACTTGCAAATGGATTCAGAACTATCTTTCTGCGTAAGCCCTTAGCTATTACTATCGAACCATACAATAATCATGTAACCTAATAAAATTGTTAGAAATAGTTCAAGTCTTGTAAAGCATAATATTGGCAATAAAAATGGTTGAAAATGATAACCATCTGCAACGCAGCGCTGCCAAATATGTGTTTGTGTGGGTGTTCACTGCATTGCACAGTGGTTCAAGAGCTCAATTCCCTAAAATTTTAATTGATAACTCATAGAAACGTAGTTTCTGAGGCACAGTATCCTCGGCAAAGCTGCTCAAAATTGTAGACGCTATCTTTTGGCAAATTTCATTTATGTGATTAATCCCCCTAAAAGTGAGATAAAAATATTAGTTTTGCTCAGGGCCAACATAGCAGCTAAGTTACTTCGACAAAGTTGTGTAAAAAGTTATTTCACACAAATTTGCTGAAGGTACTATTCCCGTAACTTGAGTGTAATTCATGATATAATGTATTTTCTGAAAAGGGTGTCCTAAAAACAGTTTTTATACGACAACACATATATTTTTAATTTATATGAATTTTTTCATGTTAAACAAAATTTTTTATCATTCAAAACTACACAACTTTCTCAAACATACTATGCTGCCATCTTTTCAAATTAATTAAATAGAGTCATTTTTCATGATTTTTTTAAACAAAATTCTAACTTGACCATCATCAAAAGGCGCAGAAAGGTTCAGAGGAGACTACTTACATATTAAACTACTTCAAAAGAGATTTCATATCGTGGTTGAATTACTCGTCTGCGATCGTCTGCAGGCGAGATATATTCTTTCAAATATCTTTGTTCTTGACATTTGCAATGATACGGTTCACCGTATATCAGATCAGATTTCAGTATATATTTGTTTATTTGTTTATTTGTTTATTTTATAGTTCATCTGACAATGTATGTCTTAATGAATAAAAAATTTTAATGTAAAAGTAAAACTTAAAGTACATTATTACGGTAGACAACACGAAAACGGTCAAGTAATCTAAGATAAAAAACATTAGACGACACGTTGAAATTAAAATATTCGGCAAATTCATTGAATCGTAGGCAAACGGATCTGAATGGTTCATTTTGACCATATAGTGTGTTACGAATGGTTCATTTTGACCATATAGGTCGTTGTCGAAGAGGCCTCTCAGGAGTATACAAATTTAGTCGCTCGAGTAAAGCAGGGCAGTCTACACTACCCAAAAGCAGTTTCGCAGCAAATGATGCTTGAGCATATGCTCTTCTCAATTCCAAAGGTTCAAGATTTAGTAAACGGCAACGGTCCTCGTATGACGGTAGCTGCGTTGGATCAGACCAAGGTAAAAACCGCAATGCGTATCTCACGAATTTTCGTTGAATTGCCTCAATCCTGGTAATCCAATTAGAGTGGAACGGACACCATACAATCGCATTAGATTCGAGCAATGACCGAACCAGCGAGCAATATAGGGATCTCAAACATAACGGATCACGGAACTCGGACGAAATCTTAAAGATGAAGCCCAGTTGTCGGTTTGCTTTACGAATGATGTTGTCATAGTGTAACTTGAAAGTAACTTCACGGTCCAGAATCACGCCAAGATCTTTAATGTGCTCTGTTCGGGCGAGGGAGCATCCTGAGATTTTGTAATCGAAAGCAACTGGAGCTTTTTTACGGTGGAAGGAAATAATCCTGCATTTTTCGACGCTTAAGTCCAAAAGGTTTCTAGAGCACCAATTTTGGAATACATTCAGCATTTTTTGTAATTCGATGCAGTCCGAAAGGCACTTGATGATTTGAAAAATTTTTGTATCGTCTGCGTAAAATAATCGACAATCCAGTGGCAAAAGCAGAGACACATCGTTTATGTAGATCGAGAACAGCAGCGGGCCGAGTATGCTACCTTGTGGAACTCCAGAAAGGTTCGAAAACTCAACCGACATAGCCGAGCCAATTAAAACTCGCACACAGCGTTGCGATAAATAGGATCTGAACCAACAAACTGCACGAGTAGAAACGCCAAGTAACTCCAATTTCTTTAGAAGGATTCCATGATCTACCCGATCGAATGCCGCCTTAAGATCGATGTAAGCCGCATCAATCTGCAACCCGCAGTCCAAATTCCGTAAACAGTTTGAAGTGAACTGCATGAGATTTGTCGAAACCGACCGTTTTGGAAAGAAGCCATGTTGTTGAGAATCTATATAATTTTTGCAACACGAAAACAAAATGTCGTTCACGATGATTTCAAACAGCTTGGAGCAAGCACACAATGACGTTATTCCTCGATAGTTAGCAACATTACGCTTGTCGTCTTTTTTGTGGACCGGAAACATATGGGATGACTTCCAACGCAAGGGAAACTCACTTCGTTGAGCCGAGAGATTAAATAGTATTGCTAACGGACGGATTAGGGCTTCAGAACAACGTTTTAGCACACAAGATGGGATTCCATCCGGACCGACAGCAAACGATAACTTTAGTCGAAGTAAGGCAGCTGTAACCATGTCATCTGTGATGTGAGGTATGTCGAAATTAAACACGTCACGTGGCATACCAACTGTGGATTCTTCTATCTGTCTCGATGTGGCGCAATGATCGTGGAAAACATGTTTGAAGTGTTGCGCAAACAAAATGCATTTCTCATTATCATTGCTGGCTGTTTCCTGTTCTAAGAACATAGAGCGCGGTAAGCCGGTTTCGTTTCGTTTCGAGTTAACAAACGACCAAAAACGTTTTGGATTTCGGCGAAGGTTCTCCTCGGTTCGTCTTACATATCGAGTATAGAGAAAGCGATTGTAGTGGCGGTATCTATTACTGTGAAAATTTAGCTGGCGTTTAAAGTAAGCAGAACGGGAGTTGCAGTATTTTCGAAGAGCAGCAGATCGAGCACGCTTGAATGCACGTAACCGACTATTAGACCAAGGTGGCTTCTGTGTAGGTCGTTTAGGGGGAACAGCACAGGAAATAGCGAACTCAACTGCTTCGCTGAAATACTCTACAGCATCGTTAACATCGGAAATTGCATCAAGAGCGCGCCAATTTGTGTGAGAGAGTAAATCGTTCAAAACGTTGTAATCTGCTCGTCGAAAATCTGGGTAATGCAGTACAGCAGCCTCTTCAAAGACGACTGGTGTCAGTATTCTGAGAGAAACTTCAATGGCGGGATGATCAGCGTCGAGGTCCGTAAGAGGTTCAATCGGCGATGAAACGGTGGTGATTGGTGTGGCAATATCATTGGCGAGAACAAGATCCAACAGGCGAGCATTTCGATTCAGCAGATCGTTGATTTGGTTGAACCCGTTTAGATTAAACCCGTCAAAAAGAGCGCTGCTGGCGGTTGACATATGCGAATGCAATAGATCAATGTACGGTAAGCCTTTCTCTGAGAAATGCCACTGAATACCGGATTGGTTGTAGTCGCCAAAAAGAAGTGCAGGAGTGTGAGGATCGAAACGTGATGAAATCGAGCACAATGAGTCTACATGTGCACATATGCTCGTAAAATCATTTTTCCGATCTGGTGGCAGGTAAATCACACCAATACTGACAGCAACTTGTGGCAGCTTAACGACAATCCAAAGCTGTTCAATGGTGTCAGAGATCGGTGAGGGATCGATGTAACAATTAAATTTTTTAGACACAGCTATCAAGACACCACCTCCGCGAGTTTTATGACTGTTAGCCGGGGACCGATCGGTACGAAAAACGGTATACTGATGTCCGAAAAGTTGAGTGGAGAAAATTTGATCGTCGAGCCAGGTCTCTGTCAGAACGATGACGTCATGTACTGCTTCCATTACAGACAAAAAGAATCCATCTATTTTTGTCCGTAATCCACGCACGTTTTGGTAATAGATGCTGATGCACTCAGACGATGAAGTAGAGCAGGGTGGATGGCTAAAATGCATTTGAGTATCAGGAACAGCAGGATTAGAACAAACAAAATACTCGCCTGGAGTAGCAAGTCGAAAGTCCCCACTACCATCACCAACCACAGGACCGGGACGATGACGATGTTGGATGTCAGCGGAGAGCACGACTGGGCCGGGTGGTAGGGGGACTTCCTCAATGCTTGTTACAGGGTGTCCCGGAGCGTGTGATGAGAATGGGTTGACTAAAACATCTCTGAATTGGTGACTAAAGGGATGCTAGGTGTAACTCGTTCAGAAGCACGCATTCTTCGTTGATCGACGAATTCGCGGAACAAAATTCCACTAGGCCAGGTAGATGCATCCAGTGATTTTTCTTTTAACGCAGGGTCAAGTCCAATTTTGAACGAGATGAATGACATTTTAGAGACATCTGCTTCTTTCGGAACCAGCCGTACCACATCAACAGCATCGGACACATCCAGACAACGAGAGATGATTTTTTGTATATCATCGGGAGTAACCAAGGGCTGGAATCCCGATAAGTAAATCCAAAATTTCTGTGGCGCGGGTGGAGTAACGATGAACGGAACAGATAAATCACTCAAGTCGATAGACTTAGTTCCACGATCTGCGGTCACTTGCACGGGGCGACCGTTGTTTCCACGGCGCCGCTTCACTCCTAATTTTGGCCAATTATTACCGATAGAGGGATCAGAAGTCGAACGCTCAGACACTAAATGTTCGACTTGTTTGCTTAGCGATTGGACCAGATCAAATAGTTGACGAACCTGAGCAGATAGATTGGCCGAATTGGAAGGTTGGAACTCCTGATCATCCAAAGTGTCTTTAATGTAAACAGAAACGCTGCGACCATTCAACTCAACTCTGCATTTTGAGCAAACAAAAATCGCTTTATTCTGAGTGAACAGATCCCTGTTCGAGCGATTGTTAAAACCGCAGCACTGTTGACTAATGTGGAAGAAATCATCACAAAAGCCACAACGCACCGGCTCCAGATCGTTGATTAGCAAGTGACACTCTCCGCACAATTTTTTTTCCATTTTTGCTATGCACGGGTTTATTAGTGATAAAGTGCGGGAGCAAGCTGAGCAATAGGGCACAAAAAAAAACAAGGAGTGAAGTGTAAGATGTCGCGATACAAAGAAATTAGCCTTCACTATTAAGCACTCGTAGGGCACCAACCGAATTCAACTCCAGTCGAAAGCCGATCTTAATTAATTAGAGTCTCAGAACAGCTAACAATAATAACGAAAAAATTTGATTTTGCAGCCGAAAAAACGGTTAAAAATTCTCTAATAAAAGTTACCATGGTAACTCTCACAATAAATGATTTTTTTATGGACACCGGATGTGCATTCCAGCCCAACTGAGAATTCTATCTGCATTTTTTGAGTTGCCATGGTTTGAACTCTAATACTTCTTTTGCCGTGTTTTTCGGCAAACTTACTGGATTAGACTATATAACTTCGGAATGGAATGAGTTTGCAAACTAGAGTTTAGAGTGCAAGAAAAGATCAGCTCACATTACCAGGCGATCCAACAAATGAAACTCAGTCTGATGACGATGCAATTATCGTAATCGGTGATGCTGGTCATTCAAATGAAGTCCGAGATATTCTACTCATCGAACATTAACCGTTAACTTTGTTCGGCAGCAATACAAGCGGCGCACATCGAAGTAACCGTAGAGTAATAAAATAAATCAAAGCAATCATGCATAACTAAACATAATAAATCTTTTGCATTCTCTGGTAATTATTCAATCAGCCAGCCCTTTTCGCAATTAGATCCTGTGAGCGATAAATGCATTGCGTCATTCTGGAGTTCCAGGGAGATTAATTGAATTGTATTTTTTTAATGGAATACATGATTTATTTTCACTATGGTACGATCGATCATCATTAGAACGTCACACAATAAACAGTTCCGGAATCTTTTTATTTTCCATTACAGTTTACTTTCATAGCAAATTATTTAGAATAATATTTTTATTTCTAAGAACTCATCGAATCTAGGAAGTGCATGCACCGTAATTCATCACTACCGTGGGCTAACGATTGAACTAGTCAGTCCTGGGGTCTAATTGATCAGGTTCCTTTCGCTGACAAATCACATTTTGAACACACCTCGGTTTAAGCTATTTATCGACAGTAGCTATAATTGTCATAATTATCGTCACATTTGTTGATTACGATGATTTCACCAGTTTGTCTAGTCGCATACATGTTCAAACGCACGCCACCCGACGTTGGTCAAGTGATCGATGGCGAATGGAGATAACCGAAGCCACTTAGTAGTGTCACTGGTTTACCACATACTCAAACGTTTCTAGAAAATCAACCAGCTTCAAATTCAATTTTAAACTTCAACTGATCGCATGACCATTCTTACTGTTCAACATCGAGGCAGTCAACCATTGGAAACGATCGCGATCTTGAACTCTCCATTGTGGGGCTGAACCGGAGACACTTCGTCCAGAAGCACAGCTTTCTTCTCCATCCTTCAGCCTAATTGAGGTGTGGTACCTAGTTTTCCGCATTGCTTCCGTTTTGACCACTTAGTACACTTAGTAAATCATCATCGATCAAAACGACACAGTTGAAAAATCCACCTGTATTCATTGGAATACAGCGGCATACGATCAGCACGAATACCGGTTCAACGCACTGGCGGATGTGGAGGATGGTGGCAGTCGTTAGCGGTTGATTCTTTTTGAAAGCAAAGCGAAATCTGGTTGACCTTCAGTTTGGGAGCACGGAACAATGGATAGCGAAAAAAATCTACTTCCCCACACGGCTGAGATGATGCACTTTGCTCTGGTCATTGACTGTGTCATGAGAGTCATGAGATTTCCTGTATCCTGAGTGGTTTTGGTAGGAGGCTGGTGGTTTGAATGAGAGAAAATTGGCTCCGACATCCTTGAAGATCAGTTAACGAAACTGTTTACGGATTAATGCTACAACTGGTTACAGGAATTCGAATGTATTCTGAGACTACTGTCTACATACATTGGTGTACAGATTGAAGAGAATTCATTTGTTCCTTCCTTTTTCTTGCTAGATTCAGAGATCATTGCTCGAGTTCAAGAACGATCACCTGGAACTCTAGCTAAAATGTTGATCTTGCAAGTGTAACATTCTAAAATGTTGATCCTGTCAGTCCATACTAAGTCGAGAAAAAAAAATCTCCCCCTCTTGAAATGAATAATCTTGTTTCAAAAGGTTATAGGAAATTTATTTAACCCCTATTTTGCACTTCGATCGAATCGGAATATTTCGATCGAATGTAATTTGCATTCTGTAATTCGCTCGAGAGATGCTGTTGTATGGAGAATTCGATCGAGAAACAGAATGCAAAAGTTCGTATTTGCTCAAAATACCAGTACAGTTATGCCCCTTGTAGAGTGGAATGTTAAGGTATTTTGAACAAATCCTTCTGTGACTGTGCGAATGCTATAGAAATCAAAACAGCAACGGTGGGGAATGTTGAATCAGCTCAGAAGGGTTATGTCATGATTGTATGGCAGGATGCCGGATAGTAACCAATAAGAGAAATATTTTGCAGACAATGGTAGCAGCACTTTCAACCGAATTCTACCAGAGTGCCGACATAACAGTTCGGCTGAAAAGTTCGTATCGTTTAATAGAAACACACATTTTTTTGCCAAAATTCGTTTTTATTATTCAACATAATTGCCATCAGAGGCGATACAGCGATTATAGCGATCTTACAACTTTTCGATACCATTTTTGTAGTACGATTTGTCCTTTGCCTCAAAATAGGCCTCAGTTTCAGCGATTACTTCTTCATTGCTTCTAAATTTTTTACCAGCGAGCATTCTCTTGAGGTCTGAAAACAGGAAAAAGTCACTGGGGGCCAAATCTGGAGAATACGGTGGATGAGGGAGCAATTCGAAGTCCAATTCGTTCAATTTCAGCATGGTTTTCATCGACTTGTGACATTGTGATTGTGAGCTCACGCGGCACCCATTTTGCACAAAGCTTTCTCATATCCAAATATTCGTTAATAATATGTCCAACACGTTCCTTTGATATCTTTAGGGTGTCAGCTATCTCGATCAACTTCACTTTACGGTCATTGAAAATCATTTTGTGGGTTTTTTTCACGTTTTCATCGGTAACAGCCTCTTTTGGACGTCCACTGCGTTCATCGTCTTCGGTGCTCATATGACCAGTACTAAATTTTGCAAACCACTTACGAATTGTTGCTTCGCCCGGTGCAGAGTCTGGATAACACTCATCAAGCCATTTTTTGGTATCGGCGGCACTTTTTTTCTTCACGCTACACTGAAAATGCAATATTTCACAAACTAATAATCAGACAGCTGTCAAATTTATACACTTATCTTTTGAAGGTTGGTACTAACTGAAAATGGTATGGATTTAATTCTAGTGGCGCCCTCTCATAGAAACGATACGAACTTTTCGGCCGATCTATTAATATTCTCGTGGACACTGCCGTCGTACCAAATTAATAATCGGCGAAAAGATTGCCCACAGTAGCATCGCCGGTTGCTCGATAATCGGCAAAAATTACGAGGTATCTCGGTAAACTGTGATCGTTTGAAGGAATTAGTATTTTTTTAATGTTAATGTTGTCGTCCTTAGTATTTTTCTAGAGATTTTATAATAAATAGTTTTTGGCACATCGAAGCATACAAATTGATGATCGTCGATGGCCGTTCAGAATATTTATGGTCTGAAGGTTATGCTCTGTATATGTTGGAACCAGATCGATGTAGTGTATTAACGGGTGGCAACTAAAATTTTGGAACGAGCTCTGAGAAAAATAATAGTGTGTATGTGTTAGCTCTCTCTCTCCTCTTTCTGCTAGTATTTTCTGTTTTGTTTATGCTTGCTCAGTTTTGCTCAAAATACCGTCGAAACAAGAAGTATTTCACGAGCGCGTTGTACAGTTCTACAAACTGTACAGAAATCTCGGCAAAAAGTATACGGTACACCATTTTAAAAGCGTATACGGTACAACATTTTAAAAGCGACCAGCCAAAATTATGGACGCAAAAGGACTTCGTTCTCTTTCTCGTGCCTTCAACAACAACTGTTCTCACCAGTACATCTGCAAAACGTTGAAAAGAGTCGGAATAAAGTGCCGAAAGAAGACACGAGCCCCGGAATATACTGACGCACAGATTTCAACGCTGAAGTCCCAATGCCGCTGGTTGATTAAAAATTATTCCGGAAAAAGTTTTGTTTTGGACGACGAAAGTTATTTTCCTCTTTCGAAGACGCAGATTCCCGGAAACGATCGATACTATTCAACGGATAGTTCTATTGCACCTCCGAACATAAAATATAAGTTTAAACATAAGTTTTAACAGAAAGTGATGCTGTACATTGCCATTTCCGAGAAAGGTATTTCTAAGCCATGGTTCAAGCCCTCTGGTTTGGCAACCAATCAAGATGTGTACCAGAACGAATGTTTGAACAAAATTTTGATCCCGGTCCTTCAAAACCATCATGCTGATGGACAATACGTGTTTTGGCCGGATAAAGCGTCATCGCATTACGCCAAAAAAACACAATCGTTCCTGAATACTCGAATGTACCCAAAAACCACAACCCGACAAATCTGCCTCATGTCGCCCAATCGAAGATTTCTTCGGGGTTTTGAGCTCGTTGGTGTACAAAAATAACTGGAGAGCCACGAATTGCAAACAGTTGTTTGGAAGAATCAAGAGATGCATTCGCAAAGTTGACATGGAGGCCGTACAACACTCCTGTTCCGACATCAAACGGAAGCTTCGCCGAACATCCGATTACGGACCGTTTTCAAATGTTCACTAATTTTTTTTCAACAATGGACAATGTATGTTTAATTTCAATCAATCAGATCATCTTCAAGTATGTTTGTCTTTTTTTGACAGCCGTTATGAGCCGCTGCAACCGAGTAAAAGGAGTAAATAATGGGGGAGATCTGCCAACAACAGTTGATTGCATTTGAGCCGATCAAACAACAAAAACTACCACAATATAACGATAGATACGACACGGCGTAATTTTGCAACATCACAACGCTCGCTCACATGTTGGAAGTCTTGCCCAACTGGTCATATAGCCAGGGAATTGCTCTTTCCGATTACTATTTGATCCGGTTAATGTAGCATGGCTTGGCTGACCAGAACTTCTTCAATTAGTCCTCATTTTTTCAATTCAGGTATTCGTGGATTGCCAGAAAGATGGGAAAAAGTAGTGGCTATCGAAACGTCACGAACTTATGTATACCTCTAATATATGAAAATACAACGAAATTTTAGTGAGCTTCAATTGAATTTACATTTATAAATAATATAAATAATTCGACTTAAATTCTCTGTTCCGGACTTTCTGCACCAGATAGAAATTCTTTTTCATAATCATTTATTGTGCAAATCCAAATGGTATGAACGTAACTTAACATATACTTGACAACAAAAGTCGTTGATCGCAGAAGCCATTATTCATAGCAGGAAGTAGGGAAAATTGTTTGAAGAAACTCCCCTGGATTTTTCTCTTTAATGTCCCTAAAGTGAGAGCCGTCCCTGAAGTATACCAAAAACGAAAAAATAAAAGGGCAATGCAAATACTTTCCTCTTGTTTCTTGCCTAAACTTACACTTTCTTACGGTAAGCCTTTGACATTTGAAAAGTTTCATCGACAGAGAGGAAATCGAAAGCTGTCATTGATCGTCCGTTTTCAAATCAACGCCTACTGCCATGCTCAGTCGCTTTGATTCACTTTTGTCACCGGATTTGTGATATTCAAAATGACATCCATAATCTAGACTGTTTCGTATATTGTGCGTTCTTTTAAAAATATAAATGCTCTATAAATATAACTCGTCAATTTTAATATAGTGATAACTAGTTTCGATTACGTTTGCTAAACCATCCCGGCACCGCATCTATTCATTTCTCCTATCCGGAGCCGTACATCGTGTGCAGTCGGTCGATGAAATCTCTCCTGAAGGCACCGTTTGGCTAGTTCCAGCAAATTTGTACCATCCTGCAACCATCGCTCACATTTTTCCGGTGGCACCCTCCGATCCACCAGCTCCTGCAACTCTGCCTCTCTCGCTGTCACCCGTTCAAGTAAATCTTTGCCACCATTCAGCTCGCCACTGTTTCCCGCCAGAACATCTTCGCCGGTTACGACGGCAGCCAGAACTACACCGAACGAGTAAACATCCATCGCCGGTGTGACGGTCCCCCGCAGTGATTCCGGAGCCAAATACGGACCCGTTCCCATAACTCCGGTTGCCGTTAGACTGTCCACCCTTTTGACTAGTCCGAAATCACACAGCTTCGCAATGTCATCAGCCAGCAGAATGTTTGCCAAGGTTACGTCCCGATGAATCACTTGAACCTGCGGACTGTGCAGGTACTCGATAGCCGAGGCGATTCCGAAAAGGTAATTTATTCGTCGGTCAGATGTTAGCAGGAGCTGCCCTTGACGACATTTGTCCAACGCTGCTTCCAGGGTACCACCCGGAAGAAATTCATATACCAGACAAAGTTGGTCCATATCGCAATAACCGAGCAGCTGGACGATGTTTGGATGACTGTATTTCATTAGAATTTCTCGTTCACGGTCGAACTTTTCTCGATATTTGTAGTTTGACGGAAAGAGACGTTTTACGGCTGCGAGCGAGACAGCCGGGGTCAGGTTAATGCCAAGGAAAACTTCTCCAAAACCACCTACTCCCAGTAAACGACCATCCGGAGCTGACGGGTTACAATTCGTGAACGGTCGTTGATCAAAATTTGCCGTAGCAGATTCAAGAGTGGTATATGGAAACTGAATCACAGTGGAAGTCAGACAGTTTGCAGATGAGAATTGAATCAGGTTCGAGTTGGTAGCGGAATCGCTGGAGTTTGTGCTCGAGAAACCCATCACCGAAAGTCTCGGTAGTTGAACAGAATTTGACAGCTCGGAATGGCTCTGATCAACGCTGTTGGAGTTGTTAAAAAGCGCAGAAAGGTGAGGCACGTTCGCAGCTCTGCAATTAAAAAAAGGAAATACTTTAACATCCTCTGTCCGATCGTCATTGGATGTACTTACCCTCCATCGGTAGAAGCAACGGCACCAAACATCGATAGATTAGGCAGCTCATCATTTTCCTTGATCGTTCCCATCACTGTCGATGGATGTGTTTGACTATTCTGACTCCTCTCGCTACTGCTTGAACTTGGAAGACTGCCACTGTAGATGTAACTGTCCGATGTGGAGGAAAGAGTACATCCGTCCAAAAGAACTGCTGGCACGGGAGCCGTCCCGGATGGTCCGGCTTCATCCGAACTCAGCAATGCACTCAACCGAGGCATATCTCTACTGGCGATGGTTGATTGGTCGTTATTATCACTGTTTGATACTCGACTGCCGGGCGCTAATCCAAGATCCATAACGTGATCCCGTTTCTGCGGGTCCGGACGGTCCAAGTTGTTGTCTAACGTGAGTGATTCAAGCCCATTCTGCAACGCCGTTGAGTTCGGGTAGGATGCAGCGTCGAGCATTTTCTCGAGCTCGCCATCCAACACTCGATCGATATCGATCGGAGCTGCTGGTCCACAGCTAGGTCGCTCGGGAGGAGCATCTTTCAGCAGATCCTTGGCAACGTAATCTGCTGCACGGAACAGGTTTCCTTTGATCAGCAACTGCAATAAATGACCCAACTGGGGACGTTTTTCTTTTTTACCGGATGTACCCCATTCTTCAAGCAGCTGACATGCACGAGAAATTCTCTGCCTCTCACAGTAACTGTCCAATTCCCTGAAAATGTATCGAGATAAGTTTTCATGCGATTTATCGAAATATATCATACGGAAGTTAGGTGACTCACTGTTCCTGAGTGCCGTTGTACTTTTTCTTATAGCGTCCATCCGGTAGATCAATGTCGGCTATATCAGAAGGGATTAGGTAGAACAATGTGCGCCAGTCATCTTCCAGTTTATCGGCGAGTGTATTCAGTTCGAACTGAACCTGACAGAGCTCGGTTGAATGTGTGTAGGAGCTCATGTTTGGAACAATTATTAGTGAACCAGAAGGCACTTAGTTACTAAACTTCAATCAATCAAAATATATTTTGGCATTGAAAGATTTACGTCTAGATAAACGTTATCGTTGGAAAAAGAAACAAGAAGCGTACATCACGAAGAAACCGACTAGAAACTTGTGATTGTTTTACTTAACTGACCCGGTTTGACAGGAAGACACACTGAGAAGCAGTGCTGTCAACTGTTTTTTCCAAAAATCTGTATTTGGTGAAAAAAACTATCTGTACAATATCTTTCTCGAAAAATCAAACATCAATTTAGTGCGAAAACTGATTTGCGACCAAAAAAAAAAAAAAAAAGGTCGCTCGACCTGGTTTACCCCTATGGAATCCAACACAAAATCTGTATGAAAATTGAAATATCGGTATTTTGAGAGAGCATATCTGTATTCCTGTATCGAGTCCAAAAATCGGTATAAATACCGAGAAATCGGTATAGTTGGCAGCGCTGCTGAGAAGCGATTTTTCTTGTGGTCGATTTCTAAAAACCGAATGTATTCGTTGCCATAATTCGACCAATCAAAGAGCATGATACACCGCTAAAAATCAACAGTTTTTCAAATAGGTTTCTCTAAAAAAATATCTTTTTTCTAGTCGCCATCAGAAACCAAGATTACGCTCGATCTGCGCTTTTAAGATTTAGTGCAATTGAAAATGTGTCATTTTCTTTTATAACGGCCAGTAAACAAAATGTCAAACAAATTGTTTTTACCATCAGACGGACTGTTGTGACTAGTTTCCGAGCAATCTTTTTCGCAGAAAAACTTATAAACATGTTTATTTTCCTTCGGTATTGTAGTGTAATCATGGTAGTTTTATAACTCTTCTTTATGTTTATCGATGCTTTTTAACAAGTGGTTAACAAAAGTATACCATCACTGAGTTCTACACACTTAAATTTTTTTTTGCTGAATCTCGGCAAAAAATGCCGAGATTTGCACAGCCGAGTGTTCGGTAATCGTCTCGGCAAAAAGTATAATTATTGAGAATCTTACTTACTTACTTACTTATGTGTCCTACGCACCGGCAGTGGTGCAAAGGGCCAACGAGAAAGATTTCCACTCTGGGCGATTGTTTGCCTGCGCCTTGACCTGGGCCCAGGTCAAATTCAGATCGACTCGCTTAAATTCCTTGTTCAGGGTCCGCCGCCATGAGCCCCTAGGTCTACCTCTGCTGCGATGTCCGGCTTGATTCCAGTCCAGCGCTTGCTTGCAGATTTCGTTTCCGCTCTTCCGAAGTGAGTGTCCGACCCACCGCCACTTACGTTCCCGAATTTCAGTTATTATCGCCTTCTGATTACAACGACGATGCAGCTCGTCATTCGAAATCCAATTGTACGCACGAATTATATACCGCAGATATCGGTTGATAAACACATGCAGCTTTTGCGTGCTTTCAGCTGGTATACCCCAGGTTTCGCTGGCGTACAACAGTACAGATTTCACGTTTGTGTTGAAAATTCAAAACTTAGTGCGTAAACGAATCTGATTTGATCTCCTTGCCTTCTTAATCCGTGCGCCTATGTCGCTCTTGGTCCCACCGTCTGACGCTATCTGGCTGCCAAGATATAGAAAATTTTCAACTTTATCCACTACCTGACCAGCTTCCGTAAAGTTGGATGGATTGACCGCATTGACATCCAACGATTTAGTCTTACTGACGTTTATGTTGAGTCCCGTCGCTGAGGAGCGTTCGACTAGAGCGTTGAGCTTACTCTGCATGTCAGACCGCCGTTGCGAGACTAGAACAACGTCATCTGCCAAATCGAGGTCGTTGAGATGCTCCATAGTGATAGGCTACCAAAGCATCCCACGGTTTTGTACACGATCAATGGCACCAACCATTATCTCGTCTATCACGATAAGGAACAGTAGCGGTGATAGAATACATCATTGCCTCACTCCAGCGATTACCCGAATAGGGTCCGACAAGGCTCCATTATACAATACTCTACACGTGAAAGCCTCATACTGCGCTTCGATGAGGTAGATGATTTTATCTGGGATTCCCTTGCGCCTTAGAGCACCCCAGAGGTTTTCGTGACAATCTTGGCAATCTTAAATTTGTTAACTGTCAATTATTGCCGAACTATTTCTGTTAGGTCGGCAGAAATTTTTCTGTTAACTCGGTAAAAGCGATCAGGATGGAATTATGAATTGCCGAGTCGTCAGTAATTGTACATACAAAGGATTGTTCGTTATTATTCTATGAAATGAATATCACAAAAGCTAAAGTTGGGGAGAGCGGGTATTTTATTAATGTTCATTTGCCAAACATCTTGGCAATAATTTTTAGTGCTTATCAACGTCTTTACCTGGCAATAAGCAGATATTTGTGAGTATATATTGCTGCTTGAAACTACAAAACAATAAATGAATCAATTTTTCTCAATGATTAATTTGTTTCAATCATTGTTTTGATAAAAATAACAAATATTTTATTGGCCCGTTCCTGTCAATCCCTAGACAAACAATTTCCCAATGAATTCTATTTAAAAAATAAGTTTTAAGTTAACGAACCTTAGGAAATTTAATAATTGTGACGCTTTGAATTTACCTACTTTTAGTTGACATAAATAAACTTAAAACAATTTGTTATTTCAACTAACTATTTATTCAAAAATGCATTTGCGAAGTAATATTTTTTATTTCGATTTATTCTCGTTTTCAAATTCTTTAAAACCGAGCTTTTGATTGATATTGTAACCTTGTAAGGCACTCGTCTTCTATCGCGAGACGATCGAATTATTCACATACCACAATCAAGCTCTGGTATTATAATTTTTAGAGTATCCAATGATTCCGTGCTTTATCAGTCCGGTCAAGATGGAGATTCTGCATAAAATATATTTTGTAAAGAAAATGTGTAATGTAGTGTTATGCGGTTTAAAAAATATATCATTGATTACACAATACACATGCTTGAATTGTTGCAAAGCTCCTAGGAAACGAAAGATGCAGATATAATTTTAGCTATAAAATTCGTACAAATTTAATGCTTTGAACAGTATTAAACGTCGAAGAAATTTAATAAATCAACCCTCTTCCAGCCAAAAAGCCTAACGATATATTTTTCGATTAAAGTATGCAAATCCGAAACGATTTAATCCGTTTTGTGGACCGTTCGGAATGAAAACTTCGCGCCAAAAAGAAGGAACAAAACCAGATTCAGTTAATACTGTTAAATATAGGTAACGGAGGTATTTGACCACTCTAATATGTTTTCTATTCAAAATTAAGTACACTGTGTTTCAGAATTCCATTCTTTAACATTTTAGATATGAATATGTACTTCATTTTTAATACAACTCAAACTATGAGCGCCTGGTCAAAACATATTAGAGTGAGTTACCAAAATACCTTCGTTAGCAAAGCGAATTCAATAATTCGGCATTTTTGATCCTTTCTCTTGCCCCAAAGCGGTCTCGAAGCTTGGCCCTTTATCAAGTGAACTCCAGTTCGACTTAATCGACATAATTGGTTTTCGACTACTGTAACGAAACCTCAGCACATTGACTGATTGACTCACTGACAAAGCTGTCAATACGCAGTACGGCAAAATCTGGCATGTTTACTAAATTCTCTGCACAACACACGGACGGCGAGTACAATTCATCGAGCGTTTTTCTGTGGTAGATAATTCCAACATCTTCCTATGTGATTCCAAGGTGCTGCGGGAGCGTCTGTAACCAGTTGTAACATACCATAAAATGGAACGTAACTATCGAGAGGACCAATGTAATGAAATCGAAGCTCTAGACTCGATCTACTGCGGGGAACTGGAAGTGCTGGCTACGGAGCCGCTGCATCGATTCAAACTGCCAATTGCTACGACCGAGTACGACCCAGAGGTGGAAACCGAAGGCCTATCCTGCAAGCTTGTGTTTCATTACACAGAAAAATATCCAGATACGGCTCCACTGGTAGAAATAGAAGATCCAGAAAACTTCCGCGATGGTTTCGAGAAAGGCCTTTTGGAGCACATTCAACAAACGGTGAGTTTTGAAAATATTGGCTTTTGGTTCGGTAGATAAAGAAAAGTGTTTGATTCTAGATTGAAGAGAGCATCGGACTAGAAATGGTATTTTCGCTGGTGAGTTCCGCCCAGGAATGGCTCAACTGTAAATACGATGAGCTTAAAAATGAAGCGGAAAATGAGAAAGCAGAGGCGAAGCGACGCATAGACGAAGAGGAACGGAAAAAGTTCGAAGGTACACGAGTCACGGTCGAGTCGTTCATGGCCTGGAAAACTAAGTTTGAGTTTGAGCTGGGAATAACGGAACGAAAGGAAAAGGTTCTTGCCGAAAACCGAAAGTTAACCGGCAAGGAATTATTCCTGACTGATAACACGCTGAACGAATCGGATCTGAAATTCCTGATGGATGCCGGAGAACCGATTGAGAACGTGCGAATCGACGAGTCGCTGTTTCAGAATATTGGCGATCTGGAACTGGACTCGGAGGATGATGATGATGATGAAGATTACGTACCGGAGGGTAAATAAATGTTTGCAAATGTTGCTGTTTTTTACATATTTACTTGTTTAGGATCTAGCAATATACGAAAGCTTATTTAACTAATTGAACATCAATTTGTTTTCGTTTTACTTCAATGGCCCGTGAATAAGCTGATTGAATCAGAGGGTGAATTCTATGTTCTTGGAGACTTGGTTCGTTTGCGCAAAGTTTTATTCTACTTGATTTCTTTTATCGTCGCGGAACTGAACGCTGGGCTTATATCATCTAGATCGACATCAGAATCGGAATCCTCGATTGATTGTTCCGCAGCCTTTCTTTTCTCTTCTTCCATTTGCTTTTTAATCTGATCATCACTAGGTGGGTTCTTTCGTGGAAAATCCAACTTTGGCCACTGACCAGGCTCTGCTTTGACCAGTGTTATTTCTACCTTTGTGCCAAACATACTGACTTTGGATTTACTGACATCCACTATCTGGAAAAAGATTGGTGTTTCGAATGATTAGTTACTGCCCTCCTTAATTACTTGTATTTTATGATAGCTCACCCCTCTTAGTTCCATGTCCAGATTATGTTCCATGTTGTTTTGCTGCGGAAACACTAAGCAAACCTTCAATCGAATTGGATTCAAGCATATCGTACTCTTCTGGTAATGATACATTTTAGCGTAAACCGTCACGACGACCTGCGTGGCCGTCTGATGCCAGTCCAACCGACAGCTGATGGCTTTCGATTGGTCTTCGTCGCTTGTCCACTTGTGACGGCCAGTTTCACAACCGGGCTGGTTCATGAATGCCGTGAAATCCGATGTCCTTCGTTGACAGCACGACCAAAACTTAAGACCCTCATGGAAAATAGGAACTCCCGGATGATAAACACATGGCTTCTCGCTGCTTTTATCATTTTCGTAGCCATAGTTGCAACCCCCATTCTTACAAATAGTTCCCGGTTGAATATCCAATGAATTTGCATCTGATTTCTTCGTGGCCACCAACGTCACCGGTAACTCGTCAATTTGCTTGCGGAAAGCAGGCGCTACTGTGGGTTCCAGTGTGGTCAGAGCGGTATTCCACGGTGGTCGAGTGAGAGCGGATTTTTTAATCGGTTCCGGAATCTTCTCCTGGGGCATTTCTTCGAGAATAGTTTCATCTTTCTCGGGTTTCTCCGGTTCTGGCGGTTTGACATTCGAATGTTTGCCCGCAGTGCAACCTTTTATGTTTAGGAATTCAGTGAAATCTACACTTTTCCGATTGCAACATGTCCAGCCTTTGTATGCGTCATGAAAAAACGGTACTCCCGGATGGTGGATGCAATTTTCTACTCGAAAGAAACATGATTATTTTCAGGTTATATCACTTCAAAAGATACCTTCATACCTTCCAGATTATCGTTGGGATCGAACTTTTGACCGCATCCACGGTTGTAACAGGGAAGTAGCGCTGCCATGATTTGTGTTCTGCCAAAAATACAAATGTTTATAAAACCTTTCCCTAGCTTTACATTAGTCAAATATTGTCCTTTTAAGGTAGTCAATAAACCTGATCAATACATACTTACCCAATCTTGTAGAAACCTTTCAATAAAACACCTTGAAGCTATTTATTTGCTCGAGCATAAAACTCATTCGTATGCTCTTTCACACTTCGGAAAAGCTATAAGGAACTTTCCAGATATTTCGAACTCGTAAGGAGTAACTAAACGAAACAACTACTACAAATCTATACCGAACTTTTCACCCATCAATGTGCGATGCGACTGATGTTTCTTATAAGAATTTCATAAATTATAGCTGCTTGCTGTCACTATCAGCTACCGAGGTATTGGCTCAACTGATCGAAAACTAGCTTCCTTGATGCATGATGAATTCTTTTTTCCAACAAAATTGATTGACTTCGCCGTAAACCCATTGAATAGCAGTTTGTACTTATTTTTTCGAACTTCGTTATGTATTTTGCTTTTTTATATGAAAAACATATGCGATCGAAGTTAAAAATATACTTTCGAATATATCATATGAATTAGTTCGACAATATCGTTAAATTCCCGTAAAAAAATTAACCATTCGATGTATTGCAGAAATAATTGATTCGAAGCCAGATCTATATGCTTTAATATTGTATTTTCAAGGCCATTTTTTTAAACGATTCAATAAACGTTCAGATCTTTTTATACAAATTCTCCAAGTTTCTAAGTGAATTTTCAAAGTTATGCGTATCTCATCTACAAATACTTGAAAATTCTAAATCTACAAGACGGGTATAGCGTGACCCAGCTCCGCACATAGGGTCAGAGAGCTTTGCTGGCCCTAAGAGGCGAAAATGACCTTAAGGTTGAAACCTCTATAATTAAAACAATAACAATAAATCTACAAGTTTAATCTGATGTTGTGATTTTCTCATAAAATCTGCTTCTATCCCCCTCGATTTTTCAATCAAGACTTAGAATAATCTTCACCTTCAGCTCAAATCTCGATGTCGACTAATCTTGTTGTCCGGTATGGTATGAATTGAATTTTTTTTTGTTAAATTGAAACACTAATTCTGAACAAGATAAAAAAAATCAAAGCATTGTCCATTATTCACATCTTTACCGCTTTTCTGGCCATTTATGGATCCGACGCCAATAAAAATGTTCGTCTTTTGAAGCAAATCAATGAGACATCCAATTTCAGATTTTTTTCTCGTAGGAATCGAAGTGCACATCGATGAAAACAAATGCTAATCGGAGAGGGTTAAGTCTGGTAAATACGATGGGTGGGGTAGTTGTTTGCCGAATGTTTTCTATGTTGTTCCGGTTTTGCTTTGTGTGCAGGTGTATTGTCGTTTAGTAAAATTACTTTGACGTGTCTTTGATGCAAAATTTCACAAGTGTTTTTTCGGTTTTCCACCTGTTCTTCATTGTACTTTTCCGATTGTTATAAAACGACCAGAAATTTTTTGTTTTGTAATATTTAACATTGCTGTCATTCGCTTTTGACCAGGAGTATCTTCATCTTCATCCAATATTGCTTGCAATGCGGCGGTCTTCAAACTTTTCTATGGTTCTTCATTTATGTCATGTCTCTCAGTCGTTTAAAACAATTTTTTGAAAGTTGCTTCTGATAGAACATGGTCACCATTTGCACTCATTTGCATTCGATGCGAGTCTACAGCAGTTTTCTTCAAATGAAAACAAAAAAAAATACTTTCCGCATATCAACACTTTCGGGTACAAAATTCGATATTTTAACACAATGAAAATATATGATGTTGTTTGATCAATAACTTAATGTATATTAAATATGTTTAGCATATGTAATACCAACTAAACAAAAAAATAAGGCTCATTCCCATCAATTTTTTTTATAGACACATTTGTATCGTAACACTCACCTCATACCGGTATACCTGGTAGCTCTATACCAATGTACCTTTAAAAAGAACAGTTTTGCGATTTTATGCAATTTTTTTGTGTATTTGGCGACGTTGTATGCATTTCTAAGATATCTAGCATAAAAAAAAGATTCCATAATGTCAGACCCTATCAGCTTGAAGCGAAATCAATCTTCAGTTCAGCAACGCCATCGCACGGTGTCACATTCTACATATCATGTCAATTGTATGGGTGCGCAGTGCTGCTATTTTGGCGCGCACGAATTTGACATTTCTCTTCCCTACTTCTGTGTACGAGATTCGATGCTGACTCGCCTGAGGGCGCCATGCTCGCAAAAAATGTTGTTGCCAATGATTTGTTCGGGAAATTTGAGAGCTGGATATCTTGTTAATATGATGTCTTTTAAAATGTCCTAACATCGTTTCCGGAACAACAGAATGATTGCTAAATATTCCATCGATTTAAACTGAATTTATTCAGTTTCCATATCTTGTTAATTTTTTTTTTGTTTCGATTATAGAGGTTTTAACCTTAAGGTCATTCGCCTCTTCGGGCCAGAAAAATTTGCGGGGATGGGAATCGAACCCAAGTGGACTGCGTGAAAGGGAATCGACTTACCCATCACGCTATACCCGTCCCCTAAGTCTTGTTAATTAATTACTACCCAAACTCGCCTTGGCTTTTTTGTTACCGCTTCCAGAAGTAACGAAAATAGAGAAACACTCAAGAAACAAATTTTCATACGAAAAAATTACTCGAAAAGATATCAGGAATCGAAACAATTGCTCGAAACAACTGCTAAAAAATTATCAGAACCACTTCTCAAAAAACGATTGAAACATCCTTGCATTTTTCTGACACCGGTATGTGAGCACCAGCGGTTTCGAGCCCCAAACACTGCGATGTTTTGATACTCATCGCGACTCTCAAATTGTGAAAATTATCTCCACTTGATGTCCCAAAACACTGTCTGCTGTGTGCCGACAAGCTATTGCGAGAGAGTCGACCCAAAATTCACTAATTTTCGTGCACTAAACAAGGTAAACGAGTAAAACAAATGTATTACTGTTTGTTTGTTTGTTTACGTTGCAATCAGCTGATTTTGAAGCTCATCAAGATGGCGTCGTGACAGGGGCCCGGATCCTTGAAACCAGTGTTCGAATAGCTATCCAATAAATTGCTTCATAAACTGCGATAAAATTTTTAATAATCTGGCTGATAAACTCCTTCAAAAACTGCTCGAAAAGACAACAGTAAGAGCTGCTCGAAACAACTGTTCGACAATTTGTTAGGAAAACTGCTAAAAAAACTCATGTGGAATAACAATTTTTATAGAAATTATTATAAAGATTTGTGAGCCGTCACTCTCGCCTCTGATAATTTCAGCGTACAATTCGACATTCCCACGACAAAAGGGTTTCACTGCAAATGACAGTTTTTCTTTCACGAACTACAAACTTTCGATTTATATTGGAATCATCAAGAAGTTGCAGTAATGGCTCCGTAATAATCAGAAGAGAAAGTAAACAAAGAGAGGCTCTCATTTGCAGTTAGGTCACAGACTAACAGACATGACAGTATGAGTAAATTCTTATAAAAAATAATTTTTCGTGATGCACTAGTTCCACCTATATTATACTGCGCGAACTATTTACTATCGGTACACCCCTTGTGTTATGTAAAAGTTAATTTACTAGTTGGTTCCCCCTCGTTTGTCAACACCGATCAGCTGCTTGCAGGGATGCCTGATTGCATCATAATATTTGGAAATGAATCGTCACAGTAAATTATTATATTACGTTAATAATATATTAAACTTTTTAGCGATGTTGGAAGGTAACCATTTATTTTTCTCAACATTGTTCATCTAGACTATTTTTTTATTGTGTTGGTAATTTTCACCCGAAATTAAGTGGCGGCAGATCAGAAGCAAGTAAATATTGCCACTAAACGGGTTCGATTTTGTATTGCGTTGAAGGATGAGAGGTAGGCACAATTTTGTATATAGTTTTGGCAATATGTATTAAATCTGTATCCTGCATGAAATTCGCATACAAATGCAAATACATATCAATACATTACAGGTAATTCTGTATAAATGGCAACTCTGTTGGTAAATGAAAAATATAAACACAGACTAGATGACAGACAGGATGTTTTTGATAGGGTAACGTGGCGCCATCATGACACATGTGAGTACTGTCCCAAATAAAGGAATATTCGAAATGACAGTTAAAATGATTGAAGAATCTAATTTGAGTGTCCTGTCTGTTAGTCTGTGGTTAGGTTCCTTTGTCGTGAGACTGTCGAATTCATCCCAAAGCATGAGCATTTACCCTATTTAGCAGCTGGCATCACTGTTTCACTGTCAGTCAACGATAGAAGGAGTGCTGTTTTTATTGTGATTTTTCATCATTGAAATTAAACGATCCCGTTTCAGATCAACATAATCTAGTTTAGTGTAACGAAAACAGGACATTATGGTGAATCGACCCGTTGTTACGGGTCTTTCTCCCAAGGAAGGACCACCAGGAACGCGAGTCACGATACGAGGAGAGTTTCTCGGATCCAAAGCAAGCGATTTAGTTGGTTAGTGAAATCTTCATTTTTCGTTCCGATGATGTATTGGACAATCAATGAACAACATCTTGTAGGTCTCACCATCTGCGGCTGTGATTGTCTGTTGTCGGCCGAATGGAAGTCCGATCAGAAGATCATTGCTCGCACAGGGGCGGCCAAAGGTAAAGGTGACATCATCGTCACGACTCGAAACGGAGGCGTAGGAACATCTACGGTACAGTTCCGAGCCTACTACGAGACAATTGGGCCAATGAAAGAATCGGCTGTTTGGATCGAAGAATCACCGATGCAGTCCTTAGCCTGGGGCCGAAGATCGTTGGCTCCGACTGGTTACATTCAAGAGGACCCTTTGGGACTGTCAATCGAAGGAAACGATAAGAAGTTTCCGGAAGATTTACGAGACATTTTTCCGGATGGGTCAGGCGATTTGTCGCAGGAAAATTTCCTCCCCGGTTGGTTTCTGCTGGAGAACCATCATGCTACTTCGTTTGACGATTTGAAGGCCGGATTATCCTACCTGCGTCGCCGGGTTGAAAGTCAAAAAGAAGGACAATTGTCTTTTTTGAAATCCAATGCCGGTTCGGTTATCGACCAGCTCGATACACTGATGGCACTGCGAGACCGTGTTAGCCAGGATGCAAAGCTGCACGGGAAAGATCAAGTGAAGGATCTTGAGATGGCTATTAAAAATTCGATCGGTGCTTCTCACGAACTGTTCAAAGATGTTTTAGCTCGCAAGGACAAAGCGGATGCCACCAGAGCTGCTTTGTCGGCCCTGTCCCGGCACAAATTTTTGTTCTGCTTACCGAATTCGGTGGAAAAGAGTGCCGCACGGAACGAGTTCGATATAGTGGTTAACGATTATGCCAGAGTCCGGAATTTGTTTGGTAAAACCGAAGTTCCCGTAAGTACATTCGGACATCTTTTCAGCTGATACTTCAATTCTCAATTTACGTTTGTCGATAGATTTTTAGAAAAGTGCTCGAAGAGGTGGACCTGAAGATTCTCGGTATTCGGCAGCAGTTGCACGGTAAAATCAAAGAGATGCCACAGGGCGTGGAACAGCAGAAGAAACTGATTAAAGCCTTGATCAGTTTGGAAGCGCAACAGGTAGGCACTGTTGTCGGTAGTAAATTCTCGGTTGAAGATCCAGCCTGGGATGCCATCGAGGCTCGGGCCAAATATCTGGAGGAAACGTTTCTGAAAACCTACGAACAGTACACGGCCAAAGAGGCAGCTCCTGGGGAGTCGAAGTCTCGTGCTGATCCAACTATCACTCCGAATCGTGTGCAGTTCTGTGAAGAAATGACTGAAATAGCGGCCAGTCAATTTCCGGATCTGTGGCGTCTTGGGCAAGCATACTTTACCGGTGAACTTCGAGCCGCGGGGCAACCAAAACCAGGCAATTTCAAGCGCATGATTTTGACAGTCATCGAGCAGTTTTGTTCCTACTTGAAAGCGGCTTTACTTCCGGCCAACAGTCAACGGTCGCTACTGGCCGGCAGTATGAAAGGGTTACCTGCATGGCCACCTACCAGCCCGTCGTTGAATTATCTCATCACTTGGATTCCTCACTGTCTGCGCTACGTTCGAGTTTCGTACGCTACTCTCATTCGATTGGATTTACCGAATGAAGCACTGGATATAGTACTAAAATTTATCGACGAACTGCGGCTGTACTGTTTGTCCACTATTTTGAAGAAAGCCAACGAAAAAGCGAAGAAACTGCATGAGAAGGAAACCTGGGAACTGACGGTATCGGAGTTTGCCGGAGCCACCGGATTGGTAAGTATTTGGAGCTAAAGAAAATGTAACTAACAAATTTACGAAAATCCTTCATTGCAGCCTAGCAAACTGGAAGAAATTCTTTCCGAGGCGATCGACGATGCCCAAGCTGTCTGCCTGACTCCGGAAATACGAGAATCTTCTCTGCTGGAGCCACAGTCAGATGGGCAGCGGGAAATGTCCAAGCGCATCCAGGAAATGTTGGCCACTTTTTGCGGTGTGATTGAAACCTTAGCTCTACAGCGCTCCGATGAAGATCCTCAGCAAGCACCGATGCTGTCTCAACTGATCGGGTTCCCGGCGACGCTACTGCAGCAGCACAGTACCGGTGACAAAAGTTGGGGTTCCAACATCACCTGGGAGCATCGGTTGCTGTGCTGTCTGTCCAATTGTATTTACTGTAACAAGCTGTTCTTTCCCAAACTCGGTGGGCTGTTCACCAAGCATGGCTATCCCATTCCAACGATTGCAATCGAAAATTCTCGATCAACGGTCAACGTTTTATTTAGTAGCCTGCTGGACATGTACGTGGAACACAAGAGCGACCCTCTGGTTGGAACAATCGAACCTTCTATGTACATTGGCCGCTTCCAGTGGGACCAGGTATCTGTTTCGGAAAAGTTAAGCCCATATGCACACGAATGCTGTGACAATTTGGTCTCGGTATATTCGGAAATATTTTCGATCTCACCCGTACTGCTGCGGCCGGTCCTAGAACCTATTGTACAAACCGTAGCTGAAGAACTAGCTCGGCTTATGACCTGCGTGCAAAAGTTTAACGTTAACGGAGCCCTACAGGCCAAGGTTGACATTCACGTCATTCGAGATGCCGTACGAGTTTATAGCAATGATACAGCAAAGTATGACTTATTTTGTGATTACGTATTGAATAGTTTCTCATGCTTTTTTTCTCATTCATCAGAACGTTTTTTACTGAAGCACTAGATGCAATACCACAGGTTCCTGAAAGTGAAGAACGGTAAGCCACACTTGGCTAGAATCGAATTGGAATGGGATTTTAAATGCTTCTCATTTTATTTTTCAGAATGCTAGAGACAGTAAGGCAAATCAAGAATAACATGCGCCTCCAACTGATGTGCCTGCAGGTTGTGGATCCTTGACATGATGCTGTAAATTTCAGGATGTTCAGTGTTAAAACACTGCACAAATGAAGAAATACGTACTACTCAAACATTGCTGATTGGATCACTGGCTGCACAGGTGCTGCTTCGAATTGACGAAAATATTTACGCTGAAATTATTTACTATCGAACCACAGAATATAACGCAAATAAATTGTTGAAAACTTTCTCCTCATAGTTTCTTTTCAGTATTTTGATAATGCAAATTTGATTCAACCTCAAACACTACAGCTCGACTAATTGTGAACAGATTTCCGATATCAGGTGCTGCTTGGAAATAATTATACGGGTCGACTCAAGTAGATACAATTATATAATTTAGATCATTAGTGGTCGAAATTTCAATGTCTAATTTTCTTTTTCTCAAGAAATTATCGCGGTTTCTCCTAACACAGACGATAGAACTTCTTTACACGACCAGAATAAGTACTGAACAGATTCACACTCTATGCCAGGGGTTCCCAAAGTGGTCGATATCTTTTTTGCGGGGGTCGACGTAAACATAAACTGACTATGGGGGTCGACGAGGTCTTGGAATCGATTCCCTATTGTTTGAAATATTCATGCTAAAAAAGTTGTGTTTATTTGACCAACAGCAGAAATTGGTAAGTATTTTACATCAATATTAATAAAGCAAGAAACTGAATTTTCAAAGGAATTTGTCAATGGGGGTCTGAGGTCTAAGTTTATTTTAGTAAAGGGATCCATGACTCAAAATAGTTTGGAAACCCCTGCTCTATGCGGTTCATAATGCTGGGGAGAAGGTAGAGTAGTACATACCAACAAGTAGACCATTTGTGGATTATTTTTGTGCGGCCCTTGCCTCGCACGAGAAACGATAATTTTTATAGGAATTCTTCGCATTCGAGGAATACGTTGGATGATCTTAATCAGTCACTCTCATTGTTAGCAGAGTTGGGAAAATCATGATCAGAAGAAGTTAATTTCATTATCATTTGTGAAAAATAACTTCCGAGAATTTCATTCATGAAATAAACATCCACAAAACTTGGAACCTCGAAGCTCACAAGTGATTTTTTATATCAGCGAAACATGATGACCCACAGAAATATCGCTAAAGAGATAATTGAAAGGGAGAAAAGTCTCCGATGATATTTCGATGCTGAATGGTAGTAGACAGTTCAGTTCAGCTCGACACCGAAGTGATTCATGCAAGATTTAATTATTATATTTTCATCACCAAAGAAATTTTTCTTGCATAAGTTGGCAACTGAGAATTAATGACTGCGATAGTTTCGATGCACGTAGGGTGGTCAATACTAACTATTATTATTATTATTAATATTATTTTTCACATTCCACAATTGTGATTATAGCGACGAAAGGCTCTAATTATGATTACAGTGCTCTATTTTAATTAAACCAAATAAAACGCTTTTTCGCATGAATTTCATTTATAAAAGTAACAGGAGTGCAACATTGTGCATGTCTCAAACACACAACAAGCGTAGTGTTTGATTGACGTTGCGATAGCATGCGCTCGTGTTACTTCAGCGTATGATATTCAAGCTAAATTGGCTAAAAAATTTTAACCAGCTTTATAACATAAAATTCGATTGTTTTTGTTATTTTTATAACTATTATTAATCACAGCACTTGCTGCTTCTATTGAAGATATTACTCCACTACCACGGTATTTCTGAAAAAAATTCGAATACATCACCATTGACCCACTTATCAATCACCCTTCGCGAACTGAACATTTTCAGAAAGGTTCAGTTTTTGTTCATCGGTGAATTTATTCATCATGTATTCTATAAAGGGGTAAGATAAAACGGCTATAAAAATTCTTTTCTAAAAATCTTCTGTTCGAGAATCTGATATATTCAATGTCCGAACTTTTTTCTTAAATATAATCGAGTAGAATGTTCGCTAGTGAACTTTCACAACTGATTTTTGGCCACGTGAAATCAGTTTCAGTGAGAATCGCGTTGTCAAAAAATCAGTACTGAACTACTACTCTACTGTGATTTGATTTTCTTCCCAACACTGATTCATCAGCACTAAGGAACTAAATGGTCCCATATATCCCATTTATACAAATTATCCAATATTAATTTATAATCACATCTTCTGTCAACAAAGCAACAACCTACATAAGGTTTTTTACCGTCACTGCTAACCTCAATCGAATGAACACATTTTGACAGTCCAGCAGTACTGTTTGTAAACAGAGATTTTTTTGTTTGTCTGTTAACAATTTGGATGAGACCATTTAAGGTCCATATCGCCTAAATAGAGTTTTAAAACATTTGTTCACGATTGGATACGGTAGTTTCAAAGTGTAAAGATGATTGTTTAAGACGTGTTCTTCGATTTTTGTTTAAGCCTGTTTGTAAACAGTACCGCTGAACTGTCAAGGATGAATGCTAGTTCATTTGTGACATCACAATAAAAAATCTAATTAGGTTTTGCACGAACATGACATAACCTCACAAAAATGAACAGAATGAACTTTTTTTGACAGTCGACGTGTACTTGTTTACAGTTTAAAAATTCATCAGAAGTTCATCGGTCGAATGTAAAAATTGCAAGTCGCCTCACACTCAACAGATTCATACATATATCGCTCCTAGATGCTGGAAACACATACAGGGCAATCTTTTTAGTTATTTTCACTGTGGAATACGTTTTCAACAGGCACTTTTTCGTCATTTTTTCAATTTTTAACTTGCAGTCGCAAAACAAAACAAGTACACGGCAACTGTCAAAGATGAACTTGATTCATCGGCAATTCATTTATGTCGTCATCGTGCAAAACCTAATTAGGTTTTGCACGAACATGACATAACCTCACAAAATGAACTTTTTTTGACAGTCGACGTGTATTTGTTTACAGTTTAAAAGTTCATCAGAGGTTCATCATTCGAATTTTAAAAATGCAAGTCGCCTTACACTAAACAGATTTATACAAATATCGCTCTTTGATGGCGGAAACGCATACAGGGCAATTTTCAGCTCTTTTCACTGTGGAAAGCGTTTTTGACAGGCACTTTTTCGTCATTTTTCAATTTTTAATTTGCAGTCGCAAATCAAAACAAATACACGGCCACTGTCAAAAATGAATTTGATTCATCGACAGTTCATTTGTGTTGTTATCGTGCAAAACCTGTCGTCAGTAGAAGAATCATCACCATACCCATTTATCGTATCGAAAACTGGCATAATTTCCCGAATTTAGTTTCCTCGAACAGTCAATATATTTATATAAAAAAAATTAATCGTAAGAGGCGAATTACCTTAAGGTTAAAACCTCTATAATCGGACCAAAAAAAAAATAATCGTGAAAATGATTAACGGATGAAAAAAAATAAGGGGTCTGAAAAATAAGACTTTTTTTTCAACTATTGTTAAAAAAAATCGATCAACATTTTGCTATTTTTTCGTGGAAAAATATTAAGAAACAAGTCGGTGAAGATGTATTTTGAGGACTTGAAAGATTGACGGCGTCAATATAGTACAGGTGTAGTAGATGTTTTTCAAGACCCAAACGTTTTTATTTTTTTAAACTGGTTATTGGTTGACTATTTAACATCAGAACTAAGATATTCCACGAAAAAAACCGCCATTTTGTAGCTTTAAAATCTTCCCCAAGTTAAAAAAAAACAAAATGAACTCTTGGGCATCAGCACCGTCTATTATCTCTTCGCAGTATGAGATAAGAAAAGATAAAGGCCCATAGCTTTCAGAGTTTGGTTCTGATAAACCTGAAAGCTTGACAAAATTTTCTTGACATGTTTTACTATATGAAAATACAAAGAAAATATAATAGATTTTTCAAAGATGTCCTACCTATAGAATATAGTCCTATTTTTCAAAAGACGTACTCAAAATACGACTGTCAATCTTTCGCTAATAACCAAGGCAATACCTTGTTGCGGAATTTCTCAAATAAAAGACAACCGTTATCACAATTCTTATTTTTATTCAATTTAAATTCCCTACAACCAACAGCCACTAAAAAAAACCTACAATTCACCATCAACCTTCTGCTTCGATTTATCTACTATCACCGGTTTAGGTGACGGTTTCTTCGCCGAACCTAGGCGTACTTTGGACCCAACAGTCTTAAGCGTTTCCTCGTTCAGCCGAACCCGGCCAATCCACGAAGTAGCCGGCGAACCAAGTAACAGGTACTCTCCGTTCTGTGTGGCGTGCGCAACGAGACTGGCAGTTCCATCGTCGCCGTGTAGAGCCGCCACAATGTTACCTTCCCAATCCAATCGTAACACGGTACTCCGCTTCGGAAATAGAGCCTTCGCACTCAACAAGTTCCCGATGAAATGCGATGCATGCAGAGCCAGCTGATTGCCTGTTTTTTGGTAAACAAATTCGAACGGAAGTTCAATGAAGGTCAACATTCTGACGCAGAATTTCCGCAAAATGGGAAACGGAGCTAAAAGAGCCAGTGCGGAAGGATTGTTCGGATCGGCTGCAATCACAATTCCAACCCAAATCCCATTCTCATCGGCCATTAAATTATCGACCGATCCTGGTAGTCCATCCGCGAATATGTCATACGTTCCGGATTTAGAACCCTTCAAATAGTACCGATAAATCAGTTGACCGCCGGTTTCACCTACCAGAACGAAACTTTCATCGGCATTCAAGACAATGCCATTCGCACCGTAAACTTCGTCTATCAGCACTTTACTTTTGCCAGTCGCACGTGAGTAGTGTACAAGTCTACCGGAAGGATTCATCAACATCGCAATCATTGCATCCTCGAACAGGAAATCTGAAGAAAAATCCGACCAATAGATGTCACCATTCCGAGCTACCGCCAACGCGTTTGGAAATTTCGGTTTTCGCGAAACTTTTCCTCCTTCAATGACGGTGTCCAGGGAAATCAGTTGCTTCTTTTCTCCCGTTTTGATCTGCACTTGCCAGATACCGCTGTACGCTTCGATCACGATCAAATTGTTTCCCTGGCTATCGAAGGCCATCCCCAGCACTCGGCCGCACTCTCGGTCGTCGTAGTGGCTTCCTAGTAGGAGAATAAAAATTTATGATACTTGCAAAATGATTGAGAGGAGTCTAGAAATCTACCAGACACGACACTTACGACATTCCTTGCCGAACTTGGCAACCACCCGAATCTGTTCATCATTGGTAAGCTCCAGAATTTTCCCGCCGTAAACCGTGACATAGGTCATGTTTCCTCGTACGAGGATCGTATCCGGAGATGCCAGTTGATGTTCCAGTAGGTGTTCTGCATTGTTCAGCAGTTGGTTAGGAGCTAAAATGTCCTCCAGTGGACGAGGTGGTGTGACACTGAAATTGATACAAAATACGTTCAGAAATGATAGCTGTTTTCATTTAGGTAGATCAAGATAAAGTTATGAAAAAAAACCTTCAGTATATTCGAAAACTTTATTTTAACGATTCTTAACTAAAAGCTATAACTCATGCTCGACCTTCTGCTTCAGTTTTCCTACCACAACCGGTTCTTTCGGTTGAGCTTTCACTCCTTTGAATCCAATAGTCTTGAGTGTTTCTTCGTTCAACCGTACCCTGCCGATCCAAGGATGAATCGGAGAACCGAGCAACAGATACTCTCCGCTTCGAACGGCATGCGCAATTAGGTTCGTAACTCCATCGTCGCTGTGGAGAGCCGCCACAATATTTCCTTCCCAATCAAGTCGTAGAACGGTACCACGTACGGGGAATAGTGCCTTCATACTTAGTATGTTTCCGATAAAATTGGAAGCATGCAAGGCCAGGTGGTTACCCGTCTTCTGATATATAAACTCGAATGGAAGTTCAATGAGCGTCAGCATTCGGACGAAGAATTTCCGCAAATTCGGGAACGGAGCCAACACTGCCAAGAGGGAAGGATTGTCCTGATCAGCTGCAATTACCAGTGCAACCCAAATTCCGGTCTCATCCGCCATTAAGTTGTCGACTGATCCTGGTAGACCATCGATGAAAATATCAGACGTTCCCGTTTTAGGTCCTTTCAAATGATACCGACGAATCAGTTGACCGCCAATTTCCCCAACCAGAACAAAGCTTTCATCTTTGCTCAAAGCAACTCCGTTCGCTCCGTAAACCTCATCTATTAGTACTCGATTTGTGCCGGTCGCCCTTGAATAATGCAGCAGACGCCCTGAAGGATTAACCATCATCGCCAGCATAGAATTTTCACAAATGAAATCCGACGAACTATCGGACCAATAAATATCTCCATTTCTAGCCACCGCCAAAGAGTTCGGAATTTTTGGCTTCCGCGATATTTTTCCTCCTTCGATAACGGTGTCCACTGACACCAGTTGCTTCCTTTCTCCCGTTTTGATTTGCACCTGCCAGATGCCGGTGTACGCTTCAATTACGATCAGATTGTTCCCCTTACTGTCGAATGCCATCCCCAGAGGCTTACCACACTCTCGTTCATCGTAGAACCCCCCTGAAAAAAAATGCAATACGGCGATAAGTTACTGAGGGACTCGTCCACAGTCTACACAGACTACTTACGACATTCTTCCCCAATCTTGGTGATCACCCGAACTTGATCGCCGTTTGTGATCTCTAAAACTTTTCCTCCGTAAACCGTAGCATAGGTCACATTTCCTCGCACCAGAATGGTTTCCGGAGCTATCAGTTGGTGTTCCAGCAAATGTTCTGCGTTGTTCAGTAGTTGGTTCGGGGCCAGAACACCTTCCAGTGGACGAGGTGCCGTGATACTGAAATTAGTTCAATGAATTCTATCAAGCAGGTTGTACGATCACAATTTCAAATAGTTATAGACGATACACTACGAGAATTCAGAAGCTAACAACTACTCCAGGAATAAATTACAAAAAACCGACACCCTACAGAAACAGCAATCGACCTCAAAACTCACCCGGAGTATCCACGTGAATTCAGTTGAAGTCACACTAAGCAAACAAACATGACATTAGTTGTTGTTAAGCGTTTCGTGTTAGGATGTTATAGCAGCATTTAGTGAAGACGGCATTTCAAATTAGATTTATTAGACTCCACGTGAATTCGGAATTACGAAATATTTTGTGCGATACCGATGTATTCATCTTCTTCTTTCTGGTTGGCGTCACCTCACTGCAGATGACGCTGATTAATGGCACAGAAACTTAGGTTATGTTGCCGGTTAATTTTCGTTTATAGTCCAAAGGACACTCGTTTCACTCGACTACATGCGGGAACCTCGCTATGTGTCGCCAAATTCGAATCACACGTCTCCACACGGAAAATTAACTAAAATTCATTTCTACTTAGCACAGAATCCCAATCACAAAGACTCCATGTATTACATTTTCTATAAAAATAAGAACAAATGATATTTCGAAAAATTTTGATGGCAGCGAAAATTGTTCATGTCCGCAAAGCGCACGCCTACTGCGATCGTTTTTTCCTTTCAAATATGTGAACAACTCAATCATGAACTCATCATGAAATATCAAACTCGCAGAATTGTGCTTAGGTGCTATATACAAATCATTGAGTTTCTTAGTTTTTTTGCAGGATGTTTTATCATCCGAATCAAATTTGTATGTGTATACATAATTTCAACTTTCTTCCGAGCTTTTTAAATATATAGGGCATTTTTATTCATACATCATGTTAAATGACAACACGTGAATAATCTACATGGGATATGTCAAAAGCATTATGCTATCCTGTGGTAAACCTGTTAATTGAATGTTTCTATTATAATACAGGGTGGGCCATTTAGAGAGGAAGCATCGGGCAACCCAATAACTTTTGACAGAATTGTCAGATCGACTAATGACATACCGCGTTGCAAGCGTCATTTCAGGACAATAGTACACACCAAAAGAACGCGATGGAATTGTTCAGCTTTACATTCAAAATAACTTCTCCAAACCAAAACCAAATGTTAAATGGAAGCGTTAACAAGCAAAATTGTCGATTCTATGCCACTGAAAACCCTCAATTAATTGAGGAATAGCCTCTATAAAAAAATTATAGCACAATTTAGTTGAATATTATCACAACATATAAAAATGAATTGCATTGAATAGTTTTCTGTGAAAATGAATGATTCAATTTGGATCATGAATATGAAATAAAAAAGCCGCAAAGAACTACAAATAAACCGAATCAATTCAAATGAGCTGATACATCGAATCGATTCACTTTGGTGAATTATTCGGTTTGGGGCTGCTCACCAATAAGAGCTGTTTAGCGCCCCTTATACTGGACAATATTATTGTCAATATCGTCAATCCAATTGGCTTAATAAATGACGGTATTGGAGAAGTTCCATGTACAAAATAGACATTGTTACGCGAAAGCGGCTGAAGGTACTGGTGAAAATCATCGGAAAAAGACTGAAAATAGACGTTGTTCCGAAAACCGCCAACACTTCGGCTGAGATCAAAAGACATTTTTTTGGTGAGCCTCTAACGGAGAATCTAGTTGCTCCGGAACTGATCGTCAAGCTCACAAAAGATTTCACAGTTTAGCCGACAAAAATTAATACTTTTCATCAGCCATAGCTAAGGTTCCGACCAACTGGCGTAAGACCGCCGAGTATGGTGTCAAAGTTTTATTTTTGTAGATTTGAGTATCAATGAATGAATTTATCTCGTTAATTATACTTCAATAAATCTTTATTCAACAACTTCTATTTTAACAATTCTCAACAAGTACTAAAATCTACAATTCGACCTTCTGCTTTGGTTTTTCTACTACCACCGGTTTAGGTGACGGCACCTTCGGTTGAGCTTTCACGCCTTTGAATCCAATAGTTTTGAGTGTTTCTTCGTTTAACCGTACCTTTCCAATCCACGGATAAACCGGAGAACCGAGCAATAGATACTCTCCGCTTTGGACGGCGTGAGCAATTAGGTTCGTAACTCCATCGTCGCTGTGGAGAGTCGCCACTATGTTACCTTCCCAATCAAGCCGTAGAACGGTACCACGCTTTGGAAACAGAGCCTTCACACTTCCTAAGTTCCCGAGAAAATTGGAAGCACGCAAGGCCAGGTGGTTGCCCGTCTTCTGATAAACAAACTCGAATGGTAGCTCAATGAGGGTCAACATTCGTACGAAGAATTTCCGCAAATTCGGGAACGGAGCCAGCATTGCCAAGAGGGAAGGATTATTCTGATCAGCTGCGATTACCAGTGCAACCCAAATTCCGGTCTCATCCGCCATCAAGTTGTCGACTGATCCTGGTAGACCATCGATGAAAATATCAGACGTTCCCGTTTTAGGTCCTTTCAAATGATACCGACGAATCAGTTGACCGCCGAGTTCTCCAACCAAAACGAAACTTTCGTCTTTACTCAAAGCAACTCCGTTCGCACCATACACTTCATCTATCAGTACTCGATTTTTGCCAGTCGCTCTTGAATAATGCAGAAGTCGTCCTGAAGGGTTGAGCATCAACGCCAGCATGGCGTTTTCGAAAACAAAGTTCGACGAAGTGTCCGACCAATAAATGTCACCATTTTTAGCCACCGCCAAAGCGTTCGGAATTTTTGGCTTCCGCGCTACTTTTCCTCCTTCGATAACGGTGTCCACTGACACCAGTTGCTTCCTTTCTCCCGTTTTGATTTGGACCTGCCAGATACCAGTGTACGCTTCTATTACGATCAGGTTGTTTCCCTGGCTGTCGAATGCCATTCCCAATGGTCTACCGCATTCTCGTTCATCGTAAAGACCCTCTAGAAAACGAAAAAAAACGTTGGTTATTTACTGATGGTCTCATCTATAATAACTATACTTACGACATTCTTTCCCGAACTTGGTAACCACCCGTATCTGATCGCCATTTGTGATCTCTAAGATTTTACCTCCATAAACCGTGGCATAGGTCGTGTTTCCTCGCACCAGAATGGTTTCTGGAGCTACTAGTTGGTTTTCCAGCAGATGTTCTGCGTTATTCAATAACTGATTCGGCGCCAGAACGCCCTCTAGAGGCCGAGGTTCGGTGACACTGGAATAACAAAAAGGATTACATAATCATAAATGGATTAACTACTAACCAAACGCCAAAACGAACTAAAAACAATTCACCAAGCTTCATGCAATTTTTTTCTAATAAATGCTACATTCTGTAGAAACTGAAATGAACCTTAAGACTCACCCGGCTATCCACGATAACGCAGTAGGCCACTCGGGAGCATTAAACTTGATTTGATTCGTTATTAAACGTTTTTTTTTTTCACAGAACACAGACGACGCCTGCACAACCTCCAACTGCTAAGCAGTCAACTGGAAGACATTGAACAAGCGTTTGCAGATGGCACAGCAATCGGCACTAAGGCAAAATAAAACGTAGCTGTCAACGCATGGCAGAAGCGACACACACTGAACACCTTTCACCACGGCAAAGCGAGAAGAAAATTGAGGGTTCTGTTCGCATAAATATTACTTCGTTTTTCGTTTCCTCTCGAAATTCTGTATTTCAATCGTTTGATGTTTTTGCAGGGAAGATTTGAGCTCGGTCAATAAACAGAATGCAAATGTCACATTCGATCGAAATACAGGATAAGGGTCAACCGACGACACGACCAGGCACTCCGAAGAAAAATCAGCATTAAAACTGTTCCCTAACGATTCACCGCCAGTTACCACAAATCTAGCGACCCCTTGTAAATGATAAAAATAATCTTCTCGAGCAACACTGTTTAAGTTGCTATGGACTAGTTACCAAGGAACCCCCAAACAAATAAACATGTTTTGAAGGCGGTGGAATATTTCTATTAGTGTTAAACTTTGTCCAAATCAAGCAGAAATGCATTCAAATGAACTTGATTTTCGGAATTTAATCGAATCTATGGATGAAACCAACGAACGAGAACAATGATCTGCTTCCAGCGATTCATCCGTACACTTCAACTGCTAGCTTTTCTGGGCAGTAGGATTCGGTGTAATATGCCGGTGTCATAATTGTTTTGTGTCGGTTGATTGCGCAGCAGTGGAAACAGTATTTAACCTTGTTGACCACTATTCGAGGATTACTAGTGGAATTCCACAAAGAAATCATTTTACCGTACGTTATGCAGGTACCGCAGAGCACTAGCCTCGCTCAGCTCGTTGTCGGTCATTTCCATGTCTTCCTTCTCACACAACGGTTTCATGTCAAGACCTGAATTTTGAACTTGGCTTTATAAAGACATAACTCATACTCCTCAATTTTTACATTCCGCTCGAGTCAGGTAAATCCATTAGAATGTTCCATAATATAATAACCGATCTGAAATTTATTTTGTTTACATTCATCTTGCCTTCGATATGCAGTAACCAAGGTTATGGTGACTGTTATTCAAAATAAATAAATATATCAACTTGTGCTGCCAGTTTAAAAAAAAATCATTGGCGTTTCCAATTTGACATTTCCAGTTACTGAGGGGTAGTTAAATTTACGATACAGTTTTGATAGACGAGTGGCAGGTCGTGTCGTCGGGTCAACTGCATCGAATGAACGAAACTCATCTGAGTCGAATAAAAATGAACATGATTTGTGTGTACATGAATGAAGAATTCTTGGTCTCTGATTCATATCAACGCGTACAGGATTTAAGTTTCCTTCCACATGATTCAATAGTTTCCATTAATATTGAATAAAAATAACGACCTCCTCGTCATAACTGCTTACATGTCGTTGTGAAACTCTATGCTTGCATAAGACAAACCAAAATTTTCAGCATCATGTCGTGTGATTATGACATATTCAATGCATCATATTTCAACGTGTGTCAGCGTTTTTGACTTAACTCAGCATCACAGTTTTGACACATTGTGACATCACAATTATCATTGGCGATTAGCAAAGAATGCTCTGATAAAATCGTCGATAAAAGATAACGAAACTGTCATTCACTATAATTTAATCCTTTTGCATCCTTAAGCTAGATAATAATAAGTTTCAAATAAAACCGGGGTAAAATAAACGACATATAATCTAATCTAAGTTTCACATTGATAGGAGCGATAATAAATGCTTTAATGACAGGCAGTTGCACTACGAATTAGATGATTATTGGTATTAAACTTACAATAAAACAACAATAACTATTTCTCAGCACCATTTTTTGGTGGTCGTTCTTGTTGTTAGTGATGGTTAACTTTGCAAAGCAAACAAAGCATATTTATGGCAATTTTTATTATCATCTTAGCAGCATTTTTTTATCTAATTACTTTTTTTTGGTTTTTGCTACATTAAATAGCTGACGTCAGTCGACATAGAAATCTTTACAACAACCAGACGAAAAACAGACTTCACTCAATGAGCTTGCAATAATTATGAAGTCGGCCGATGTTTCTAACCTTGACCATGACCGAACGGGTGGCCGGAGTCATTCACTTCCATCGCGGATAATTGGAAACACTTCGGATTCGAACAAATTAAACAACTTACCTGAATGATTTGAACGGAAACGTCGGATAAGGCGGCAGTCCGGGTAAAATGGCCACAATCATAACGAACAGGCCAACTTTGAACACTTTTTGTTTGAATCCCATGATGTACTGCTAGCTGGACTAGAAACAAACTATCTTTCTTGAACGACCGACACAACACAGACTGGTAGAACACCAAGCTCGGAACGAGTTTGTGGAAGAGGCACAAGCAGCTGATCGGTGGCTGTCTGCCTATAGGCTATAATGATGGCGTGGAAGAGAAAGTTTTTACCGGTTTGGTAGTTTGTGTAGCTTTAAGGGTCAAGTGATATCTGTTGGAAAATTAGCCATCTTTAAAGACTCCGGAGGAAAGCCGCGAGCGATTCGTGTTTTAATAAATCATCAGTAGTAAACACTTGACATGCATTTTAATGTTCGGTAATTTGTGTTGAAAAATACTAAATTTATATTTTTGTTGAAAAACCCGGAAAATTGTTTCAATTTTTTAAATATCTGTAAAAGATTGAAAACTTTTCGTTACTTCAACAAATTTATCGAATAGTCAGTTGTCTTTGCCGATAATTTCTTTTATAAATTTTATAGTTTTTTAAATATATAATATCACCAATTCCCAGCACTGAACAGTACAGTACTGAAATGAATGATCGTAATGAAAAAATTCAACACCCCTATTCTGTATTTTGATCGACTTCAAATTTTTCATATAATATCTTCACTCGATCGAAATGCAGAATAGAAATGTTTACATTCAATTGAAATGCAGAATAAGGCTGTAAACCGTTTTGCGGTTAATTTAAACTTTTGGTTGAAATCTGACACTTGAGCGGTTATTTTGTGTTGAGTAGTTAAATTTAACGAAAACTGCGGCCCATTTCAAAGTTTGACGGATGGAAAGTTATTTGAGTTTATTTTGCTATGGAAATAATTTTAACTAAAGAATGGATATTAGAATTTTCTTCGCAAGATTTTTTTCAGTGTCGGTAAATAACCATTGATTTAAAAAAAATAACCATGCTTTCGAGCAGGGTTATTTTTGAAAAAATCAAAATAACCGGTTCACAGCCTAAGAGTACGAATTTATGAACACAAAAATCAATACAAAGAAAAATCGGAACTTTGTTATGCTTACTGTCCTTACAGGTATTCGTGTATAAAATCGACCAAATGTCATGAACATTTTACAGAATTCGGTAAATTTTCACCGAATTTTCAACTGCTGACAATCGACTACTGAGCGTGGTGTGATGATACCTTTCTCATGTCACTCATACTCCCTGTCGTATTCTTCAAATAACTATTCTTTGATTGTTGAAATAAAACCAAAAATAATTGTTCGAGCATCAACAGCTATGTCCACTACTTCAGGTACTTCCGGAACTGAGAGTCATTATAGCCGAAGTTGGTTCGTATGACCTAACATAACTAACATAACCTAAAAATTGGATCCGTATTCAGTCAAATTTGAAAATTTTAAACACTCATCTTTGTGGAGGATGTAATATACGTAGAATAGAATATTTAAATATTTAAATATAAATCTTAAGTCAGCTTTATCAAAAAAATAAATAGATGAATGAACGAATACATAAATGTTCGAATGCTTCTGTTCAATGTTTATTTCCCCTCCGTTTCCTTAACAATGTTACCATGGCAGTCCTGGTGTTTGCTTGGGCTTGAGTTAATGATTGTGCAAGAATTTGCTGGAAATGTTGCAGCTTTTAAAATTTCGTGATTCGTTCGACGACACTTGCACGAGACAGTTCGGGCTGAAAAAAAAATGGAGACGGCAATACACCAAATCGAAATTGGCTGGTGGTCACGACAATCTTGTCCACCATTTCCAGAACCGGAAATATGAACCATTAATTCACTTCTGATCACTATTTTCGGTACCGAAAACCAGGGACCGGTATAATCGCGACATGTTCGTTTGGCCGTCAACTAACATAACCTAACAATTGGATTAGTTGTGAGCCCATTTTATATATTTTTACCGATTTTACATACTAAACTACTTCGGTATTTTTTCATCTTTTGACGAGCTTAGAACAGCTCAACATTCTACTGATATATCAGTACAAATAAACATTTGTTGACAGCAGTACCTAAGGTACCGCTGTGATGAAATGTTATTTTTACTGAAAAATTAATTTACCGAGGCTGGAACAGCTGAGATCGGTAATCCAATTTAAGTGTGTAGGTTCGTCGTTGATTATACATTTTTGGAAATCGATTAAGCCACATATAACAGATATACAGGCTCGAACCTAATTTTTCAAAGTCCTGTGTAAATTTCAGATATGCAATACGTTGGAAACACTTCCGCCACCTACTCGACTGTTTGTCGCGAGCTTTCAAAACGTTCCGGATCGATAACAAAATTCTCCTGTCTGTTATAGAAATATTCCAACTACAAGAATTTAAACACTTCTCACACGATTTTACGAATAACACGTGAAGTCAATCGGAATAAAACGAAAATCACTAATTATTTTAACAACAGCCAAGCAAAAATTTTGCTTGAAGTGAATGTAGTCGTGATGTGAATGCTGCACTCAAAATAGTGTCGATCGCGATGACATCTGCCAGTATCCGCCCCGTTGCTTGAGCAAATTTTACACACAGTTTATATGCGAGCCTGTTTTCCGTGGTTTAGCCATCTCTGAGAAAACTGAGTGAGATTCGTTTTGAAATATTTTACCACTATTTCTGGAAACTGATTGGTTTGATGACCGGTGTTGCCAAAATCGATTCGATTGGTCTACGAAATACCTTGTTTTCAGAACAGTTCTGAGACGTTTTGAGTGCTTTGTATCGTAACTTTGTTTGATGGTTTGAAATGGTCAACATTCATCTTTTTATAATACCAGATCCGAATAAAACTGAGTTTTGTTTAAATTTTTTATCACTATTTTCAGTATTTCCGGAACCGAAAACTGAGAACCGATATAACTAATTATAAAATGATACAAACAAATCTAGATTCGAGAAATTTTTAAACCAATTTTATGGGAAATCCAACACCAATCACTTCCGGAACCGGTAGTCGGACAAGATAAAATCCAGGAGGTGCACTCTGTAGTCCGCAGACCTCACATTTCTGTCAAATTGAATTTACCGAATAATTGGTTGTTTACCGAAAGTTTTGATCAGAAAGAAAATTTTTTTTCAATAAAATATATTTGTTTTCACAGCACGAGTTGAAAGTAAAGATTGTTGAAATCTTCACCAGACTGAGAACATGCATCGATATATTTTTCGTACTGTTTGACAAGCACATTGAGTGTTGTATGTGTAAATTAGCTTTAGAAACTCTAATCACGTAATTAACCAACAGTCATCATTCGAGAACGTCAGCAGGTTTATTTGGGTATGAGAAATTCGTGAATTTTACACCAGTCAAGCTGATTTGATAACAGCTGATTCCTTTACAGTTTCTCCAGTATCAATCACTGAATTATTTGTAAAATTAAACAACTTACATTTTTGTAGTCCAGATTTCACCGAACATAAGCTATCAAGTATGAAATAAGTCGGTAAAGTTTGACAGTTGCTTGCCGATTTCATTTTACCGAAAACAAAACGAAATCTTGGTGTTAGATTTCTTTTGTGGGATGTTATCAATCAGTTTAAATAAACTTAGCCGACAATTCTTAACGTACAAAATCCGTTGAATGGCAACTGTTACGATTATACTGACGCTAAAATTCCTAGCACATGGGGGCTTAAGCTAACGAAAACTGGTTTTTTAAACCAGTGTTCTACGTAACAAACAACCAATCGAACTGATTATTCAATACATAATCTACTGATATTTGTACATAAAAATACATCCCGGTACGGCAAAATATTTTTTTTTTCATATTCCGAAGGTGGCTACTTTTCCGCAAATTTCACTTGCTCCTTAAACTTGATCGTTCCGTTCCGTTCCGCCTGCCTACCAACAACTCAGAACTTCTTTTTGCGTATGGTTCCGAAATCACTTGCAAACAGTTAACCGACTTCTGCACCACCTCACCACTATCAAGGTCTTAACGATTCGTTTGAAACTGTACAAAGTTAGTAACCACGCACTTATCTTCTTTCGATTTAAACGAAACAACGGTTTCCCTACTGCGTGCGAACCGTTCCAGTGCTAGTAAACTTTTGAGCGAGTTTGTTGATTTTGTCCATACGAGAACCGACTCAGCAAGATGTTTTCAAAACGTTTTATCTATCCATCCCGTAGGGGAACCGAGGGTACACTAGCTTCAAAGACAACGCGAAGCAACTTGATAGGCAACTCGAACCATTGTCCGTTCGATTTCCTGCCTCCGATTCCCCGACAATCATTATTTTCGCCATGGAATGGATATGGATTTATTATTTTTATCCCCGCTTGGAGGAGTATGGGAAGGCTCTGATTCGTACTGTACAGAGAACGGCATACTCACACACATCCGCTGCGGTAATTGCGTGGTGGTGGGCGAGACGCACCGAGAATTATTTTTCGACGCTTACATCATCGTCGTTCGATTGGAAAACGGTCAGAGACTCAATACCCGAGCTTAGATGGTTTCTTTCGATACACAAATGAATCTTCGGTTAGAATGAATAATAGCCAGTTGAGTGTATGGGGCATATGGTAGAGGAAATCGTTTAGTCGAAATCATTCAATTGGGGATTCAATTTTTGGAAGGGAGTTCTTTTTCGACAGTGCAAAACAAACAACCAATTACATTTATTAGTCAATTATAAATATCATTTTTTTTTGTTCATTTGCTTTACTTACTTTCTGCTCACTGTTTGCATTGGTTATTGATCATTTTAGGTTTCACTATTTGTTCATTCCGCATGCAACTTTCGGCACGCTCTCTTCGTCCAATTGGTTATTATTAATTACTGTTATTTTTGTGTTTCCCTTTTTTGTTGATTACAACACGTTTTATGTTTGCCTTTATTTAGTCCATAGTTTTGTGTTTCCATTTTTTTGGTATAGGATTTCAATTGGAGATGATCGCCGGCTTCCATTAAATGTATTCAGCAATGTTCTTAACAGTAGAATAGGTGCTGTTTTGGAATTCCTTATACGTTTACCTTAATTTCTCAAACTTCATTTCATTCCGTTAAAATTTGCATATAGGAAGTACCGTTTTCATTTCAATCAAACTACCAAATCACGCTAAATTTATTTTTTTTCGATATTTTTGCTCTTCTTTTTCAAAGATGAATTTGCTTTGCTTTCTTTTTCTGTTAAACACGTACACATTTACAATGCTAGCAATAGTAGTAGTAGTTGTAGTAGTAGTATTTTAGTAGAATGATTGGATCTGTGCCGTTTTTATCGGTCCAGCTGTAGCGACTGATAACATTTTTCGGAGTATTGAATTTTGCGATTTGTTTTCTTTTTTTTCTAGTGCAGTTCCAAAAATCTTCAAATCTGATTTTGCTCACTTTTTAAGAGATGATTAAACGGTATTTACAATCGGAGGTGGAATTATAGTTTGGTTTTACTGTTCCCTTTGATTGTTTTCTTCGGCGAAAGTATACAATAACAAGCACGATGGTAACTATTTTCTATAACAACAGAATATAACAGCAAAAATACAAAAATTAAAGGTGAAATGAAACAAAAATACAAACCAACGATGTGCCACCGTCCGACTCATGCGTCTGACTACCGACTCCATTTTAACAGTATCAATTATCGGACGAACGGCTAGCATCTTTCCCGTAACGATAAAGAAAATGTCAATACTGATTTAACACTAAGTACCCTAAGATGTTAGCCAAAATTGAATCTTCTATAGCAACATAGCTTTGCCACCGGGCGGCACAACGCTCAAACGATCCAAGATCAAAGCAAGCCTGCAAACATGGTGCTGTCATTGAGATTGTAAACCAAATTTTTGATCACGATTTTCACACGGTATTATTTTAATGGATTACGTAAAACGATAGAACATTAATTTGAAACATTTTTCCCCATCACTAGTTTTACTGTCCACAGCTTCATTCATTTACCGTTGCTAGAAATAATAATCGAAGGTATTATTACGGTTCTCCAGGCTGCGAGTGTCACCGCCAACCTGACGCTGGAAGTGTTGTCCACTGCACAGGCATTACAACTGTCTAGGATTACTTTTCTTGTACCTTAAATAAAAACCGAAAAAGCGGCTGCGATATCGTATATCAAACATTTGCCTGAGTTTTCACAATTTGTCACTAATGAAACAACTAATTTTCCCGGCATTTTCGTTCCGAGAATTGAGAGCTACTCAAATAAAATCAATCAAAAAATTTCACGCTTTCTGCAGAGAAAATGAAGGGTAGGTTATGCCACTGTCTTACTGTGGATCCCGAATTTCATCGAAGACCCGAATTTCATCAAAAAGACCCGAATTTCAAGTTAAACAATGTTGAGCATTTTACTCCGTTGCAGAAAATCGCTTAAAATAAACACTTGTCCGTCTTGCTGTTTTCATTGCCACACCACAGAGCTAGCTGTGCGAGAGGGTTCTCTTTAAATATTTGCGTCATTACACATTTACATCCAACAAGGCGGAGTGGAGGAAAGCAAAACCACAACGAACAACATCTGTATTGATCTTATTGTTGTAGATTGGTTCATTTTAAAGCAAGAAAAGATCGTAAACAATGGTCCTTATTACCGGTATCACTACACGGTGAAAACCAAGTGAAGTGATTGTGACCCTTATTATTGGCATCACGTCACGGTGAAAATCGAGTGAAGTGAATTTAGGTCCTCAGTACGGAAGTCGCTTCAAAGGCAAAAGTAATTATTTGGATGAACTTGATGTCATTATGAACATCACGCCCCCAACATTTCGTTGAAAAAATGTGTTTTTCCACTACAATGATCACTTCACTATGCGTTATACTGGTAATAGGGATAATCAAGTGAAGTGAATGTGAAAGTGGAAGTGAGAACGGTAATAAGGGCCAATTATTTGGTATCAATTTAAGCCAAGCCTTAATATTACATTTCCTTTGAAGAATTTAACCTTCTGTTTCGACAAACTTCGCAGTTGATTGATAGCGAACCTTTGCATGACTGGTGCTAAGGGTTATCGCATTCTGAAAACAAAATTCGAAATTCTGGGTTCTGGCAATGAATCCTAATTCTGGAATCTGAAAATGATTTTTAACTAAATATTGGAACTCAATTTACTTCCTTAATATTTGTTCGGAATTCGAATCCAGAATTCTGATTTGAGTTTCAACTTCAGAATTCTGAAACAAAATTCAGTATATGAATTTTAGATCTGTAAGAATTTTCACCCAGAATTTAATTGGGTTTGGTGGTTCTAAAAAGGACCGAAGTATTGAACTCAATCGATTCGACTTCTTCCACGAAACGGCCTTCAATGAAATGGTTCTCTGCGATATGCTGTCCAGCAAGTTTGTTCCATGCGAGATTCGGAAGTCAACACCATAAAACGGACTAATTTTCATGAATGTCAAAAGTGTTCCGAATCAAATAGCTGGCTATCAAATGGTAAAAGATCTAACACAACATACACTGCCATGGCATGGCGGCAAATTTGTCCGAAAGTCCACTCTTCTGACATGAGTCATTCTTGAATTTTTTTTATATCTGCTGAACTCGTATGAGGAAAGGGTGATTTTTTGCTAGTATCTTTTTGGCAACACTGTTTTTGACAGATCACACATGAATCGTGTCTCGTGTCATTGGTCCAGAATTTAATCATGAATCGTCGTTTGGTCTATAATTTAATAATGAATGGGCACTGGCAAAGTTGAAGGAAGATCCACTTTTTTATCGAAAAATTGTGTTCAGCGACGAAGCTCATTTCTGGTTGAATGGATACGCAAACAAGCTAAATTTCTGCATCTGTAGTGAAGACCAGCCAGAGGCATTGTAAGAGCTAGCAATACATTCCAAAGAAAGTGACTGTTTGGTATGGATTATGGGCCGGTGGCATTATTCGTGAGATACGGCCGATATGTTGGATAGAGTGTGCCAGAATTGTAGCTTGCGCATAGGCGCGGAGCCGCGACCAACATTTGCATGAAAGCATCTTCAAACAATAAACTATATTGATCGTTCTATCCCTTCTAATAAAAATTTCATCAATTTCATTTTCTCATTTTTTTTCAAAATCAAATCCTATACCCCTTAAAAATCACCCTTTATAAGAGAACGCATGCACGAGACATTTCTTGTGGTATTGAAAAAAGCACAGACCGAATGCAACAATATAAAAATCTTTTTGTGGACAATGCGATATTTGAAACAAAACTTTAGACGCTTTACTTTTTTGCTAGATGTGAATTTATGAATCTAACTTTTTATTACCTTGATATCGATAATATTTCGTATGACACTGGCCACGCGGACCACGGAGGATTCGTGGGGGGTGAATTTAGGCTATTTCCATAAATACAAAGTGCTAGGGATCCAAATTGTTGAATACATCGCTGTATCAAATGGAAAGGATCAGAACAAATTGGCTCAAGTGGAACGTTCTCTTGGTACCAAATGGGAGAAGAAACTCTAACACAACATATACTGTCTGTGTGTAAAATTTACATCTCGTTAGCACATGAGTTTCGGGTTTACACACACACACACACACATAACGAATAACCCAAATTTAGGTAACAAAAACGAAAGAACACAATGTGATAGATGAAATAAGAGGACCACAAAACAAGGAAAAAAAAAAGGAATGTTTCTTTCTACTTACATCGTAACCTTACGATCAAATAAATTAAAAGAAAACAAATTATAAAATGTATATAAAAAGCTTGCTTTTAGCGCAAAAAGTGCATTGTGTTGGTGAATACATACATACAATAATTTACAGTTAAACTCTCCTGTTTCGTTGCGGTTTGCTAGAATTCCCTTACACTTAAACGCTAGGTTACTCAGTACAATTGCAATCTAGGTATAAATTTTATAAACATACAAAAAATTAATACAGTTAAAATTTCACATATAAGTTTACATACTTGCTCTCTATATGTACGCGGGCCATAAAAACTAATAATATTACAAAATCGAACACGTAGCTATGTAAAGTAATATATTTCGAAATTTAAAGTTATAAAAGAAATAAACTAACAGACAAGTAGAACACATTCATCTCTCATTACTATAAGTAAAACTAGTTCACAGAAAAGAATTAAGAAGTTAGTAGAATCGGTTTGTTCCTGCTGTGAAAAAAAAACCTAGCCTGTAACACAGATAAATGCACTGGGACACAGTTGTCTCGAACCGTTCCGCATGCCGCCGCTTTTGCAAACGGCAGAGCAACGTGAATCGGAACGAGAGGGAAGCTCGTGAAATTTAATGTATGAAAAATAAAAGAACTGTTGTACTTTCTATCCACTTTGTACTAGGATGCGCGACGACGTCCGGTACCGGGTGCAAATAAAAAAAGAAGAAAAAAAAAACAACAACGGATAGGTGTGGGTTTTATGATTCGATGGCATTGTTTCGGCCGGAACAGAGCGATAGAGAGCATTTTGTCTGATCGGTGATTTTCGCTAAATGTTCGGTCGATTGTCGTTCGTCAAGTTCATCATTCAGTCTCATGTGTGGTCGGATTTTAATTTTTTTTTTCAATTGAACAATTCCAAAAATTAACAGCTGATAAGGTGCCAATAATAGGATTGACTTGTTTCGTTGAGGATGAAACTTTACACACATCTCCAGTATGCCGAACCATTTGTTTGTCCACGGATGAAGAGATCGATTTGATTCGAACTGTTATTGGTGGCGAAGAAGAACTTCTAAGGAATCGATTGAACATTCAAAAAATATTTACATTGAGAAAAAAAGTCGAATAAAAACTGAAGCGAAAAAATCATATAAAAAAGCGTCTCAATTTGTTTCAAATTTTAATTTTTTTCGTGAAAAATAAATGGATTGGAATCATATTGAAGACGTGCACAAAGTATGACGATTTGCTACACATTTCTGGAATTAATGTTTGTAGGTTGTCAGGATCAAGGCGGAACTATTTTAGCAGTATAACTAAGCAAGTGGCGGGGGTGATTCAATTACGATGTTGAAAATAAAACCTAAATTACGTAGAATTTCTGGATCAGGTACAGATCGTCGGGGAGTGCGGTTCTATTTTGATTAGCTATTAACTTGAAATGAACAATTCGAACAATCGAATCCCTCGATCGAAGTCACCTAATCGGTTGTTCTGTTCCTACAGTTAAAATAGTTCTGTTTTCAGAAAAAAAAGCCCCACGAAAAATCCGCGTGAAAAGCTGCCCTTTAGGGGACGGTAAAAATAATGAATTAAAACTACCTAACAGGAAAATGCACTGCTTGCTTCCTGCAAATGTTTGAAACTCGGCCTGAACTTAGGAGACCTGATTAATCAGCATAAACCGGGCAGCAGCACAAAAATATCTAACTAAATTAGAAGGAAAAAAACATAAATACACATTTCTAGTACAGTTCAGATAATATCGGATTTACTTCGTCGCACGCGACTCTTACATTTACACTTTATATACACAGTAGTTTTGATACTTTTTTTTTGCTTCAGAAACAACAGGAAATAATGTTTACTAAATACAGAATACATACAGCGGGCGGAACCGGTGTCTGTCGGAAGCCGCCCGCCCCAAAAAGACAGAGCATAATACTTACAGTGTTTCAATCAATCAATCAATCAATTTTGCTAATCTGTGTTTCGTTTGTTTACAGGAAAATACAGAGAACGTAGAATTCATATCAGGTGCACCACCACACAGATCCATCCAAAAACAAAAAACCGCAAAATTTCTTTACAAAAAAACAATCGTTACTTTTACACGCCAAAGCAGAAATGCCTAAGTCTTTTTTCAAAATGATGCTTGTTAGGTTCAAACTTGATTGGTTTTCGTTTTCGTTTTTCCTATGCCATATTTTAACTAGGGTAAAAACAAGATGAGATTCTATATCATTGTGCGCGCACGGTGTATTGGAACCGGACCAGCCAAAGCATCTCTCTCTCGAGAGTGGCTCGAATTGGTTTGGCTTGGCTTGGCTGCCAGGTCACGAGCTGGTTTCTAAGCAAAACATTTGCTGCGAACAAGGAGTATTTCCAGCGGCGAGCGGTTGGCAATAAGTAGCATATAGTGTACATTTTCTTTTTTTTTTGTTTTGTTTTTTGGTTGTTGTTGGATTAGTTAATAACTATTATCGAAACGAAAGAGATATTTCAGCCGAACGAGTACGATCATCATTACACTACCTCATAATTCCTCTAGTCAATGTTCCTTCGTTTGTTCCTCACACAACTCAACTGTTGAAAAATTCGTTCCTCTCAGACCAAACATGGCAGGGGGTGATGGGGAGGAGAGCCTTTTTCGGTTTTTTTGTCACTTGTTTCCTTACAACAGAGATAAAACCCGTCGGCGCCATTTACAAACACGTTACCACGTACAATCTGTGCAGAGCCACAGGTAAGACTTCGATTTGGAGCTGCTCACTTTCACGGTTTGCAGATTTTTTTTTGTTTTAGCTTAGGATTATGAATATAACAAGTCCCTAGTTTACCATCAGCGTATGCGATTCCATTGGCGCTGCGGAGTCGTACAGCGTGTCGGTGTCCTGGGTCGGCTCACCCTGTAGCTGGCACTGGTTGGTGAGGGTTCCAGCACCACAATCACAGAAGAATCTGCGGAACGAGAGAATGATAGGAGGTTATATTTGTAGTCTATATTTGGTAACAGGCATATGGTTTTGTGAGCCGATGTAAATTCAGATCAACAGATGGTAAAATCTTATAAAATCATGGGTCTCGGATGATGAACCTAGGGCGCGTATTCCCGGTTGACCAAGAGAAGTCAGAGTCATTTTACCCTTCTTACAATTAGCTTTAATGCATAGAATTTGTTATCAACTCGAATTGACTTGATACGGTTAAGATCAATCGCAAACTAAAGCATTCGTCCTGAACTGATGTTTTTTTTTCGAAAAGGAAACATAATTATCGGGAATAAGGATACATTGATATCATATGAAATGTAAGTTTTCTCTAGAAACACAAACATAGATTTCACTTGCGGGCCAGACATTTGTTGACGTGAACCACATAATTCAAAGACCGCACACCTGGTAGTTTGTGTGCATGATAAATGCAGTTCTTTCTTAGATTGCGCATTACAACATTTGGTACTTTTCCGAGTATTCCTTACATCCATTCAGTTACACACTAACGCTCCACTTATTCGTCATATGATACATCTGATATGCAGTACGCTTTCACATCTCATCCAAGTCAGTCGATAAAACAAAACCGCTTACGTTCGGGACGGAAGAAACCAAGTACAGTATTGTGTAGTGAACAATAGAACGACCTCGAAAATGAGTGAACCAAACTAACAAAAGCTACCGCCGATACGAAAGAATACAATTATTGTTGTGCAGTGGCAGTGCAAAATTTGACCTTCGATACGAGAACTTGAAGGTTTACTTAAGGAGCAAATGCATCTGGACATTAAACGTGTACATTTACTTCAATGCAATAAGCCAAATAATGTTGTTTGCATCCAGTTTTATAAAGAGTTGAATGCAATTCAATTCGCAAAAGACAATAACAATGTGCACTATGTGGAGCACGAAAACATAAAGTACAACATTCCAGTATATATGGAAGATATAAAAGTGCGTGTGCATGATCTTCCCTAAAGCGTCATCGATCCTTATATTCGCAAAACTATGTGACTTTCGATCAGGATACAAGAATCCCGTGCAAATCACTGGTTACCTATGACAATCAGATGGCCACATGTCAATATTGCCAAAAAGCTGTTCACTACGGTAAGCCATGTGATAAACTGGACAAGGAGACAACTACACCAAAGGACAACGGTGCTTCCTTCACACCAACCCCAAGCAACCCCAGTACACCTGTGACAGCCATCAACAACAATGAAGCATCTCCTTCAACGTTAACAACTTACAAAGCGCATCTGCAACAACTCTCAACGAGCCCAAGACTACGATCAACAAGGGAAACGAAAATCACACACAACACCGACGATGAAGCGATGGATGATGAGATAAGCCACGGACAAAGTGGCTCTCGATCCTCGTTAGATGGAAATGAAAGCTCATCTCACCCTAGAAAAAGGGTGACAACGAGATCCAATAGCAAAAAAAAAACAAAATATAAGCCAATTGGCCACATAAAGCTTGTACGCAAAAAGGCCTGATTAAAAATTTTTAATAAAAAAAAAATATCTGATATGCGATTGCAAAACAAAACATAAATATCAAGTAGTGAATTTTCGCGAGCTGCGTATGTTCGATTTTTGATTTTTTTTTGTGGCATTATGTTGGTACTCATGACCCTCACTTACGTTGACAATTCCGGCATACTATTGTAAGTTTTTGACAACTCCTCTGGCCCTGACGGCTTACCGGCAGTTATTCTGAAAAAATGCTCCCCTTTCTCGACTATTTCGGATGTCATTCGCGAAAGAAGTTTTTTACCCAACTTATGGAAATCTTCTTTCATGTTCCCGGTGTATGAGAAAGGTGACACGAAAGACGTGAACAATTACCGTGGCATCACATCGCTCAGTGCAGTTCCTAAATTGTTTGGAAAGGTTATTCTGAGACCGATTTTCAACCCCTGCAAGCAATATATTGTCGACACTTAACATGGCTTCTATGCCAAAGCGCTCCAAAGCCACCAACTTATTCTCATTCTATTCTATTAGACGCTATTTACACCGATCTCTCTTCTGCCTTTGATATAATAAATCACAATATAACAATTGCTAAATTGGAAAGACTTGGATTCGGCTCTAACATCCTTCGATGGTTGCAATCATATCTTATGGGTCGTCGTTTAGCAGTGAAAATCGCCAATCACGTTTCCAATGAGTTTATCGCTTCGTCCGGAATTTCGCAAGGTAGCCATCTCGGGCCTTTAATATTTTTACTGTACTTCAACGACTTCAACTTTATTCTAGAGAGCCCTCGTTTATCGTTTGCCAATGACGTTAAGTTCTACTATTACATTCGAAGCCCAGAAGATGCAGGTTTTCCACAACGACAGTTGTTGAGCTTCGTCGAGTTGTGTAAAGTAAACCGTATGAAATTGAATCCTGACAAACGCTCGACCATTGAGTTCTCGAAGAAAAATGAGCCATTTCATTTTAAAAACTTCCTCGAAGGATCCCCGATAGCCAGAACAACGTGTGTGAGAGACTTTGGTGTCATTCTCGATGAGAAACTGACATTCAAGCAACACTACAGCTATATTGTTTCCAAAGCTTCTTGAAACTTAGGATTTGTAATGAGGATGACTAAACATTTTACATACGTGTACTGTTTAAAATCTCTGTATTGCTTACTCGTTCGTTCATCCTGGAGTATTGTTCTGTCGTTCGGAATCCTCACTACATAAACGGTGCCCATAGAATCCAATCGATACAACGCAGATCCATTCGCTTCGCTCTTCGGCGCGTGCCGTGGAACAAACCTTACCAACTACCAAGCTACGAAAGTCGCATTCAACATGGCCGGAATTGACAGCATAAGTCAAGCTTATGAGTACCAACATAGCGCCATCAAAAGATCAAAAGTCAAAAATACATTCAATTTGTGCCCAAATGTATCATTCAACATTTTCAGCTTGGTAAGCTCCGAAGCTAAGGCGACTGAAGAAATACTCAAAGAACGGACAGCTTGTACTCCGACAACGTTATATACTAAAGTCTTGTGGAAGCATGTTAATGAACAAAGGAAGGAATTGGGACTACATTCTCGACTGTCCTACAAGGAACGGGTCGGGACATATTTTCAAGAAATTTATCCAAAAGTTTGCCAGTGTATTCACCACAGAAAACTTATCATCACGCCAAATTCAGTGCAAACGGCGATAAGGTCATTGAAGACTTCAGCTTCTCCATGACCTGACGGCATTCCGGCAATCATTCTAAAGAAATGCTGCACCGGCGGTAGGTAGTCACCTGAGTTCTTTGATCTTCCTACTTTACTTTAATATCACATACCCCTTTGAGAGTATACTAGTTCTTAGAGATGACTACCCTGCAAAATTTCGGATGAGACCATGATTGCGGCCATCGAAGAATGTTCGAACCGAATCCAAGTCTTTCCAATTTGGCAATCGTGATATCGTGATTAATTATATCAAGGCCAGAGGAAAGATCAGTGTAAATAGCGTCTGTTAGTAAACCAGGTTAGAGGTTGTGGAGCTCTTAGGCATCATGTCAGGTTGAGTATTGCAGTGTTTGAAAAACAGTGTCAAATGAAGCTTTTCATACAATTTAGTAACTGCACTAAGAGATGTGATGTCCCCTTTTTATACACTGGAAACATAAAAGAAGCTTCTCATGACGGCCGAAATGGTCGACAAAGGGAAATGATTACCAACCAGTCCAGTAATTTTTCAAGATAACTGTAGGTAGAGGCTGTTATGCCAGCGATTGCCGTCCGCATAGAATCTTCGTCAATGTTTATGAGATTTAATGCATTATTAGATTAAGGAACGTTAAGCGCAGTGAGAGTAATTTGTTGCGAGCTCAAGGTTTAGCTTAATCTTAAATGTATGTAATAGATTGTCCATTACAATTCTGGAAGCTAGCACAATTTACACAATCAATGAACTAAGTTTTATTCGTATTCACGTCATTCAGTTATGTCTCTGTGTTTGAAACCGTGGTCCATCCAGCGAAATTATTTTCAAACAAGAATCTTGGGTTTTGCCCTTATTGCGTTAAGCGAAGCTCCATTCTTTGCTTCTCATAGGATTTTAAAAGCTTTAACTATCCCAAGAAAACCTTACATGGTTCGCTATAGGCGAATGTAAGCCAATATATTTGGTTTCATCTAGTTACTGTATTATAAGTGCTGGAGATGGAGTGTGCATTACCTAATTGCTAATAGTAGCACAAATCAATCTCCAGCATAAAACATACATCAACTATGAATCTATCCAGACTTCTGCAAGATAGCTTCAACATCTTGCAGAAGTCTATAGCTTGGGTTTAGGAATCATATTTCCAAAAGTGAAACTTCGACGTTGAAAAGTTATTAGACCCAGTTCTCGTTACGTTCAACAAGAACTTCATGACTAATCCACGTGAAATGCCACGAGCATGCATACTTGCAAATAGTGCTCTTAATGTATCTCTCATATCTGAGTTCACAACTCGGGATATTTGTGTTGTCACAGTTGGTCTGACTATTGATGGCATAGACAGGAAATATGTTTATATATGTTCGGAGTATCGGTACTCGGTACTTCTCCATACATGGTTGAATCTGTGTATGCGGAGTTAAAATTGAAGTATATTCTATCTTCTTGCAGTGAATGAATCCGTTTTGTATTGACCTCGCTTATGAGGTGCAGAATTTACTTTTGCTCATACATATCGCGATTCGCAATCTGCATTCTTCCGGGAGTGTAGAAAAGTGTCGCCTTTGTAAAATCGCTAGACCATCTGGGAGGTTGGAGTTTTTATTCAATGTGCATTTTGGCACCAGCAGATAGTTCAGCATCCTTTCGGGAATGCAGATTTTTGATTTGTGCTGTTTTCCAACCCACTTTATTTTGACCGAAAAAATAACTAGTAGTCGGCTATGGTCTCGAGATCAAAACTATGTGGACAGAGGATTGAGTTCGCCATGGCGGAATGATGATTAGCAGACGATTCAATGAGACGGGGTGTAAACGACCTTTGAATAATAATACCTACAAAAATAAGTAATCAATTACTCACCTATCATGCCGAATGAACTCGACATCATGACCCGAATGACACGTCTTGATACAGTTCACACAGATCGCGTTCCGGTCAGTCGTGTTGCATGTGTGGCACCGGTAGAAATCATGCATCGGAAACGACGTGTACGAGCTAATCTTGTACAGGCATTGTCCCCCGGACACGGCTTTCTCCACCTCGTCCTGGTTGTTGAAAATTTTATTGCCCCGCGTGATCGGCTGAACACCGCTGGCCAGACACAGTCCTCCAAATTTGTTGTTGAAAATTTGGTTGAACTCCAGTGTGGCCGTCGCGTTGTTGGTGATTTCCACACCGGCTGCCAGGCCGTCAAATATCCGATTACGCTTCAGAATGGGGTGGCTCTGTGTGGAAATCAGTACGCCGGCCTGGGTGTTTCGAAATATGTCATTTTCCTCGAGCACCCCTTTGCCACCGTTGAATATACAAATGCCACCATCCCGTCCATCGTAGATCTTGTTTCGCTTCAACGTGGGATTCGAATCAGTCTTGATCCACACACCGGCCATCGCATTGTCGAATATTTCGTTCTGCTCCAGCAAACCCAGCCCTCCGTTGTACACCAACACACCGCCATTCTGGCCGCCCCAAATTTTATTTCCTCGTATAACCGGATTACTTCCCGTCCGAATTTGCACTCCGGAGTACAAATGATTGAATATGTCATTATCCTCCAGCTTGCCATGGCCATTATCGTAGAAGTACACCCCAACCTGTTTGCCCGAGTGAATCCGATTCCGCCTCAGGACCGGTGTGCTACCGGTCGTAATCCACACCCCCGCCAGCGTATTCGCGTACACCTCATTCTCCTCGATCAGTCCCTGGCCCTTCTCGTGCACGTAGATTCCACCGTGCTGACCGTGGTGTATTTTGTTGTGACGAACGATCGGATCGCTCGTAGTACGGATCTGGATACCGGCCAGTGCGTTCCCGTAGATGTTGTTGTGCTCGATCAGCCCTCGACCTTCGCCAAAAATGTAAACTCCACCCTGATGGCCGTTGTAGATTTCATTTTTCCGTATCGTCGGATTACTGTTGGAAGTAATCCAAACACCTTTAAAAAAAAGAACAAAATTGTTTTGATTAAAAATGTTTTGCACAGTAGGCCGAGACGGGGCAATTAGTGAGACGAGAAAAATTTTCTCTATTGAACATTATGTGCCTGAAAAGCATTGGACACAGCTGCGGTGTCAGTAGTAAAAGAATAATAATCGCGTGATCGGATCTAGGCGGGAAGATTTGAATTCTATTTTGCCGGTGTCAGTGGCATAGTGTGATGAAAAACTACACTTGTTACACGACCATACTTGGGGACTCGAATTTAGTGTTCGACCCCCTCAAATAGAAGGTAAAATAGAATTCATTTCTTTCTTCTGATCATGCCTATATGAGCCTGCCTAGTCTAGCTTTTCCATTCTAAATTTATAACTGATTCAATCTAGAATACCTATCCGTCTTTTCATTTCATATCTTTCGTCTCTCTCAGTTAATGTTTGCCGAAAAGAACCAATTAAAATCGATATAGTAGACATTATGCGGCAATTAAAACCAAAATAACATATTATTTTTTGGTGATGGGTGTTTTCACAAAAATTGTTTGTAAACAAAATAAAAGAATTCGAGACTGCGGAGAGTATCATGCTTAAAAATTCAACAAAGCTGTGAACATCGAAGATTATTAGCTGTTAACTTCTGATTCAAATTGTGGCATTGTCGAACAAATAAAAATAGAAAAGTTCAGAACATTTTCCAGAACTGGCCAAATATTTTGTTTTCGATAATAACTGCCATCATTTGTGTTTTGAATGCATTCCTTGATGTATATGAGCTCGGTTGTCAAAAATGGAGTGCGTCTTCGGGGACATCAAACTTATGATAGCTAGTGAAAAACAGAATTCCCGGAAGCTGCCGAAAGTATGCTTTCAAGTACGTATCCTCATCCATAATGAGAAAATGCAGTTTTGTCAAAATCTTTATGTTGAGCTTCCGCGCTCGTGATTTGATCACCGTATTTTGCCGTTCAATGCTGTTTTGTGCCTTTCAAACTTTGTACGAGTGTAATCCTTCATGTTTTTCCGCGTCTTGTGCGAAAGTTTTACTCAAATGCAGTTTTTTCCGTCACATCTCTTATTGTTTGGGTTCCTCTTGAAATTTTGGGCCATTTTTACGATCAACAGTATAACTTTCTGATCAACAGTTCGTTGTGTCGATTTAAAAATCGAGATACTGTAGATTGTGCAATTCCCAACTTCCTGTTGATAACACGATGAGAGAGATCCGCATTTTCAAGGTGCGTGTGCAATTTTTTTTACGTCGCTGCTTGTTTTTCCAACTCCATCTTCGCAACGATTGCAAAGCTACTACTGTCAGTAACACAATAGTTTCGATCATAATTCTTAATAAAAAAATAAAAGTTATAGCTGGGTAAAAAGTTATAGCTATTTGAAAGTGATACAATATGAGTCCGTACATTCCTTACGTTATGGCATTCAAGAGTTATTTGATATCCTTTTAGTCATTTTTAATACTTATGTAAATGATTTACAAAAGTAACACCCTTTCAGATGTCTCTTAAAACTTTACTTATTTTATGATCTTTCAGATACCGTGGAGAATTCAGGATTGATCTGGCATCTATTAAATATTGATTTTTGAAGTGTGATTAGTTTTTGATGAGAAAACAATCATAACTTTCTAATGATAGCGTACATAAAAAAACTTAACTTTACCATAATCGTGCGCAATAATTAGCTTGACAACTCTTCCGAAGACGACTTTCTCGAGCAACTGATGTAAAACCTATCCATGTTAAAATTCGGACACCAAATTTCGCTAACCAAATTGACACAAAAACCGGTTCATTTGGGGATTAGCCTTAGCAGGCCTCAAAACCGTTGTTAATTTAGTTAAAGTTTCGTCTTCGACTCGTTAGTGCATAACAGTTTATGTTGTAGTATCGCCAAGAGGGCGGACTCGAACCTTCACCCTTCTCCTTATCATGAAGATACTACTAGAACATGTTTAAAACAACGCTAAATTTATGCGTGATACTGCATACATACTGAGTGATAGTGACTACCCTAGGTTCTGTCTCTTTTCTAAAACTAAAATTAATCGGGTGGGACAGTTGCCCAAGTGTTAGTTTTCAAAAAGAGTCGCTAGTGCAGTAATTGATTTTCAAGCGGCCTGTGTGCAGTATCGCGCACAAGTTCAGCGCTATTTCTTCTGTTGCGTTCTAAATTGTGTTCTGCACATGTTCCAGAGTAGCGTATTCGGTAGAGCATCTCCACGTAAAGGAGAAGGGTGAAGGTTCGAGTACACCAATTTTGAGATACTTTTGAAAACAGATTCTCATTTCTCGCTGTTTCATTCGATTTATTCTTGTCTATCTGTCTGTTATTCGTTAGTAGTGATGGCAGCAACCGCTTTCGCACTTTTTCTCGTGTTCATCTTTATTGATAGTGCCGATAGAAATGAAACCTTCAGATTTAAGAGCACAACTACATATGGTCTGGCAAATCAAATACTTTTTTTTTGGGAATCTAGACACCTCCTTTTTCCGGAAATGCTCGTTGACGGCATCCTTTCGCATTGCGGTGTATAAATCGTGCCAGAGCCGAAAGCTATTTAGACTTCGAGCATGTATGCTGCATCGTTTATTATGGCACAAGAAAATTTTTTGCAAACAAGTTGTGTAAAGCTTCTTAGTACGACTCTGTGCAGGAAAATTTTGCTAGTCACCACGCACGGTTGGACACATTTTCCACATTGTACGCCTTCAGTCCTTGCCTCTGCTTCACTGTTTATACTTCTGTTTTTGACTTCCCACCTTTGCGAGCCACAGAATAGATATGTTCTCAATAATAGCTATCACCATCTTGTCTATCTGCTATTACCATACTTTTCGATTTGTTGCACTTCCAACCTTCTGAAGACACTACAGATGGACAATCCGTTCCAAACCACTCAAAAGAACTAGCAAAATGAGTGAACTGGAGTTCTTTATTAACGCAAGCAGATCTCTATTCTATGCAAAATAAATGTAAGTATTCAAATTCTTTGACAGATTATAACAATTTACTGGTCGGTCGCAGGTTTTAGGAATAAGCTAGAAGTTGCATGTAATCACGACCTTTAAAAATAACAATAAGAAAATGATTATTGGTTCAAACGTTTATTATTATTGAATATGTTTACTACAAAATATAAATTCTGAAAGGAAGTACGATTCAAAAGAACAAGCTCTTTCGCTAGAACTGTCAAGATCTGAGCGGTTCTTTAGAACGAACGGTTTTGCCCATCTCTAGCAGACACCAAACACCGAAAAATAATAGCATTCAACAGAGAAAATATTTTTGTATTGAAAATTTCCCGTTTCGGAGCACCGTGAATTGGTTTGTTTTCCAAGTATCGAAATTTTGCTCTAGACTTACCCGCAAAATTATTGGAATGAATTTTATTCTCTATAAACTGCCCCAACCCGTTCTCATGCACGTAAATACCGCCGGTTTGACCGTGGTGAATCTCGCACTTGACCACCGTCGGATTGGCACCAGCCTTCACCTCGAAACCCGCTATCCGATTGTTGTGAATGTCGTTCTTTTCAAAGTACCCCTGCAAAAGAAGAGAGCAAACGTTTTCGGTTGAACGGATTTAACCAACCAAAAGTGCAAAAAGCAAACACTAGGTACTGACCATTCCATTGTCGAAGGTGAAAATTCCCACGTCCCGGCCGTGGTGAATGTGATTTTCGCGCATGATTGGACTAGCATAGTTTTTCACCCAGATACCGGCCAGCGCGTTCCGGCTGATCTCGTTATGCTCGTACGTGCCCTGGGCATAATCGGTCACGTACAGACCGACGTTCTCGCAATCGCTGATGTCACAGTACTTTATCAGCGGATTGGCACCGACACCGCTAACGCACACAGCCGCACCCACTGGAATTAGGGGATAATATAAATATATTTTTTTATTAAGAAACATTCACCGATGTCACTCAAACTTACCCACGGATGTACTCCGGATGATGCAGTGATCAATGGTCGGACTGCAATTCTCGCTGACCTCCAGGCAGTAGTGCTTATGGTGGGGCACCGTCGACGTTACATCCGGCGAAAACTTCAACGTCATATGCCCTACGTACGCGTGCTTGGCACCCTCGACAAACATCACCGTCGATTCCGATTCCCGCTCGAGAATGATCGATTCGGCTACGTTCCCGGAAGCGGCTCCGATCAACGCCACGTCCGAATCGATCACCAAAAATTCACCCCGGTACGTGCCGTGGTGTAGGAAAATCAACGAACCATTGTTTTCCGGTGGGTAGTTTTCGTCGCCATCTACCGCGACGCCGCCACCCGCAGCACCGGCAACGGAATTGTTACTAGTACTACTATTGTTGGCATTACTATTACTGTTACTGCTACTACTACTACTATTGCTTCCACCTCCCACACCAGCGGGACTGTTGTTGACCGAGTTCTTCTCGTCGGCGTGATCCAGTGCCGCTTGGACTGTGTTGAAATAGGCTATGCTTCGACACTGCTGACGCCGATCTTGGTAACCTGGTCGCACGTGAATTCCCCGATACAGTTGCCGGAAGCTTTCCTTCCACGGGTTGGCATAGTCTGAATCTTCCGATTTGACAAAGATAAACTTGCACGGTTCGGGGTTGAACAGTGGCATATCATACTCGTACACATTCTGGTATAGGCGTTTCCACAGTTCCGTGTCGTTGGCGATCGTCTGGAAGCGCTTGCAAACGAGTGAAACCCGGCACAGATCCTGCTCTAGTAAATAGGAAAAGATGGTCAGCAGAACTTCGTCCGGCATTTCGTACTGCAAATAATGGGCAGCTGATTGCATGCAGAGAGTCGATGCCACGGCACTGGCGGAAGTGATTACAGGATTGCCACCGGCCGCAGCAGCAACAGCAGCAGCAGCAGCACCTGTCATTCCAGCACATGCAGTCGATGCCGAACCAATCGACGAAGACGACGCTTCTGTGCTGGTAGAATAAGTACGTCTGGGTCGCTTCCGTGCGGGAAGCATGTAGGCGGCATTTCCATCGTATGCCAGTGATTGATACTGATGCGATTGTAGGAGACTGTGACAACTACTGCTAGTACTAGAGCTAGTGGTCCCCCCGGATGATGAAGGACCGGTTCCACTGGAGCCACCGGAGCTGCTGGATCCGGCCAGCCAGCTGCCCGAATCATGCGCAGCCAGTGGGGACTTTTTTCTTAAATCGTACGGCGAGTTTGAGTTCTGTTTAACCTCGGACAAAGCGACCGAGGAGATGGCATTCGAGGGAATCGACGGTGGTGTTGAGGATGACGTGGACGACGATAACGATGACACTGACGCTCCACCACCGCTGGCAGCCGCCGCCGACGACGATGACGACGACGACGACGACGATGACGATGAAGTGGAGGGTCCCTGGGACGACGACGACGTCGACGACGAGGACCCAGACAAAGAAGACGGGGACGCTGTGCTGGTGGTACTTGTGCTGCTCGGTCCGTTCGGATTGTTCAGATTATTTACATTACTGCCGGTGGTGGAGTTGCTACTGTTACTGTTACTAGATGAGCTGGAAGAGGCAGAATTGGCAGATGATCCTGAACCGGGGGCCGCCGGCAGTGCTGGACCGTTGTTCTGCTGTCCAGTCGGAGCAGCACCCACGTTCGGTGCAGGAATGTTCTGGCATGGTGGCTCGCAGAGTGCTGCAAAAAAAAAAGAAAACAAATGAGACCCTTTAGTGATCATCATCCGTATTCAATAATACAATTTAATAATAATCAATTTTCGTCGACGTCGACGTCGAATTAAGTGGTGGTGCATCGTCTGAATTACAAAGTCTGATGGAGATCGCCCGACTTGGCTTCATCATCGGCAGAGCACACATCCATGCGAGGCGAGGAATATTATAAATAGATTCTATATATCAATTATTATATTTAGGTACCGCGCAAACTAAACCAAACCGCACCCACTGTGTTTCCTCTTCTCCTCCTTCGTCGATTCGATGACAGCAGTAGCAGTTGAAAGTAAGAGGATTTTGGTATAGGCTAATGGACAAATCAACAATTTGGAATGGAATTAAAATTAAATTATTTATGTGGAAGCGGCATTAGCTTCCAAAGTTCGAATTGTTAACGTTTTTTTTAAATTTAGATGAAGTAACAAGTGAAGTAAAATCGTATTGATATAGGTTTAAGTTGAATGTTTTGCATTACTCTTTGTCGTTCTGCTGTTTTCATGCAAACTAAAAAATAAACCTGCAGGCTTCACGTACTCTATCAGGTATGATGACCGGTACCTAAAATCAGTGCTACTTTGCAATCTACTTGGTGTAAAGCATGTTCGCAATAATATCCGAACTCAAAAAATCGAAATGCTAAGAATGTAACATCAAAAATGAATCGAGTTCAAAATCATAAGCTCTTCTGTCGAATCTCGCGCCGAATCGTATTTCGGGTAGGCAGAACTCTCTCAGGTATCAATGGATTTTAATAGCTTCCTGGACATGCAGACGTTGTCACAAAAAGCCACTTTGCGTACTTTGTTTTTCAAAATTTATCTAGACTGTATTCAGGCCCGTACCCAGGATTTCATTTCGGGAGGGGCCCAAAGATAAAAGAAATATGTTACTGAGGATTGCTTATGTACACAATTTTCGATGCGCCTTTTACCGGTGTTTCCAACAGACACTGGAACTATCATTATTAACAATTTAAATTAAATTTCTAACTGTGACCGAGAGAAGGTTGTTGTGTTACATTTCTTAACGTTGACTATCATGCCATTTCAGTCGCACATGTCTAAGATCATCTAAATATCCATTTCTAGAGCACAAAAATCCACAAGACTTGTGAAAGATTTCGGTCCGAGATTGCTCCCTTACTCAGATTCGTGGAGAACGGAAAACATCTTCTAAATTTGTAGGTCATGTTAGTTTATGCCCATACAAACTTACTCTGGTTATACAGGTTTCGGTATCAGGTCGCGGAAGTAGAGGTCTCAAATTTCAAAACTAAACTCACATCGATTTCTCAGAGTTGACTTGAGATTTTGGAACAGATAATAGTTGGAAGAAGCCCAATCAGGTGAACAAGGTGGATGGGCAAGTAACTGGAGTTGACCGTTGATTTTGACCGTAGCAGCGATGCTCATGTACTTCATGTAAACCCCTTCACAGCGATTGCAAAACTATGGTAAGCTCGCGAACTTTCTCTTTCCGGTCATCCAGTACAATTTAGTGTCTTTTTGCCTTTCTCATATAGAAAGGTTATGCAATCACTGTGAAAACTGACTTTTGAACCGAGGCCCGAAAGGCCGAGTGTCATATACCATTCGACTCAGTTCGTCGAATGGCTGTGTGTATGTATGTGTGTGTATGTGTGTATGTAACGATTTTTTGCACTAACTTTTCTCGGAGATGGCTGAACCGATTTTCACAAACTTAGATTTAAAATAAAGGTCTTGTGGTCCCATACAAAATTCCTGAATATTATTTGGATCCGACTTCCGGTTCCGGAGTTATGGGATAAAATGTGCAAAAAAAGAAAATATGTGTTCTAACTTTTCTCGGAGATGGCTGAACCGATTTTCACAAACTTAGATTTAAAATAAAGGTCTTGTGGTCCCATACAAAATTCCTGAATATTATTTGGATCCGACTTCCGGTTCCGGAGTTATGGGATAAAATGTGCAAAAAAAGAAAATATGTGTTCTTACTTTTCTCGGAGATGGCTGAACCGATTTTTACAAACTTAGATTTAAAATAAAGGTCTTATGGTCCCATACAAAATTCCTGAATATTATTTGGATCCGACTTCCGGTTCCGGAGTTATGGGATAAAATGTGCAAAAAATGAAAATATGTGTTCTAACTTTTCTCGGAGATGGCTGAACCGATTTTTACAAACTTAGATTTAAAATAAAGGTCTTGTGGTCCCATACAAAATTCCTGAATATTATTTGGATCCGACTTCCGGTTCCGGAGTTATGGGATAAAATGTGCAAAAAAAGAAAATATGTGTTCTAACTTTTCTCGGAGATGGCTGAACCGATTTTTACAAACTTAGATTTAAAATAAAGGTCTTATGGTCCCATACAAAATTCCTGAATATTATTTGGATCCGACTTCCGGTTCCGGAATTATGGGATGAAATGTGCAAGAAATGAAAATATGTGTTCTAACTTTTCTCGGAGATGGCTGAACCGATTTTCACAAACTTAGATTTAAAATAAAGGTCTTATGGTCCCATACAAAATTCCCGAATATTATTTGGATCCGACTTCCGGTTCCGGAGTTATGGGATAAAATGTGCAAGAAATGAAAATATGTGTTCTAACTTTTCTCATAGATGTCGCGACCGATTTTCAAAAACTTAGGTTCAAATGAAAGATCCTGTGATCCCATAAGTAATTCCTGAATTTCATTACGATCCGACTTCCGGATCCGGAAATATAGGGTAAACAGTATTAACAATTTTTTACCATCACTGAAAGGGGTGAAAAACCGTAGAAAGTTTTCTAAATCGACCTCAAATCTTCTCCAATTGATAGTTTTTATCAGTAGACGGTCAAACAAACTGATTTTAAGAATCGAAGAAAATTATTTTGAAGAGTACCACAGTATTATATATGATAGTATGATTGATATGAGAAAGGCATCACTAGGTGGAATAAAACAGGTTTTATAATTGTCGTTTATTGTGCCCTGGATTCGACCTCTAGTTCATTTAGTTTTGACTCTTGACTTTTTTATGTATCTGAACTGTGATGGCGACAAATCAAATCTATCCACAAATTTTCAGAGCCTATGCTGCCGTGTTACGCATAATGGTCCCATATCCTGTAGGATTTCCTATGTGCGGTTCAATTAATGGTCATTTGCGCAAGTTCAGACATTCTTGAGCATCAAGTTTATATACTTCACACCAAATTAGTTTGTAGTCGCAACAGCAATTCGCTTGCCAAATCAGAAATTTTATAGAAAATATATCCTCTACATTTTTCTGCATTTCTCCAATTATCGGCTGCATTACGTCTTTGTGACGATGGTCTTGGCTTATTGCACACTGATCTCATCCGGGTTTTTGCTGAAAGACAAATGAGAGTTGCATAGGAAATAGTATTGGGAATTGATACCATTCACACTCAAACTGAACATCTCAACCACATAATAGCCGGTCGCAACTATTTTCACCGTTCACAGTGAAGTTGCATGCTATCACCAATTTAACACATTTAAATCTCAATTTTACAACAAGAAAAACTGACAGCCCAAGCAGTATTTTACTCATGTTTCAAATATAGAAAAAATAGAACGGCATCGTATGCCGGCTTTAAATTTGACATAACTGTTTGAATGAATAAAACTAGAACGGCTCGCTGGAGATACGTTTGTTACAGTTCAAGTTCTATTATAGATCTTCCATATAAAACTTCTAGCTGATGAATTTGCTCTTACGCGACCCAGAGCATCAAAAGGTAAAATAACTACGTACTTACAAGGTCTTATCTCATGTCTCCCCGTGTGTCTAAGATGACATTTGGTCAATGGAACGGTATGGACTGGGTACTATCGCCTTCTGTGTTAGTAGCAGAATGATAGGGTGTACATTGATTTGTAGGTAATAATTCATTTGAAACGCCAAAATTATTATAATCCAAGGGTTCAGAAGACTGTTGGTTTAGAAGGTTTCGAAACGATATGAAATGAAACATTAAATGCAACTTCGAGTGTGAAGAATGTGTCGATTGCTTGCCAATTGCAAGGGATCGAAAGTCTTTCTGTAATGTTTGAATCCATTTGATGTAAACATTTCATTTAGGCGGGGCTGTTCGATGGAACGGTGACCTCGGAACACGATTTGTTCTGTGTACGAAATGCCCGTTTCTGGAAGTAGCTCCTCAACTACTGTAGTGCGTCAGCGATAATTTCAAAAAACTGGTCCACCGAAAATTTTCTCATCCAGCATCGTTATCGCAATGTAGTGTAATGTAGATCTACCCTTTCAGAAACTTGCACTCTCTCTTGTAATTTGCTGACTCTGTTCAGTAAGCGTATGGGTTGGCTTGAAAGTTTATAATTAGCAGCCAGACATTTTAAAAGATCACATAGGGCCCGATCCACCGAAATCTTCAGATCTTTATATACCGAACCTCTTGAGATCGAATGATTTGACGAGTTCTAGTTAGCCACACAATGTAATCCTACAATGAAGAGATTATTATGTGAATATTTTAAGCTATTAAAGGTAAAATGCTCGAATTAAGCGGATTTTCTCTTGCGTCTGGTCAAACTGACACGGGTTTTGGGTACGGATCGCACATAGGATTAGAAAGTTTTTCGGGTTCGAAGAGGCAAATGACCTTAAGGATAAAACCACTATAAACGAAACAAATAACTCAGGTTTTTAAGTCATTGAACAACCAATTTTTGTCGTACAGACCAAATACATACTACGATGTCAATGGACATCGTCGGTGGAATCCATTATATATATTTACTCTTCGATCCCTTTTTTTAACACTATTTATTTCAGTTCACTACCTCCGGCTCCACCGTATCCTAAAACACTGGTAATTGCCACCAACCGTCGAATCCGACGAACACAAATTTCAATATCCAACATAATATGGACAAAATTTCTGTTACCGAACTACACTGTCTCGAATGAATATGGTTAATGAGAAGGATCCTACCGCGTCCCCACGTCGAACTTAAACAGCAACATATGCAGAAAGACAACTTTGTGGACCTCAGCTCGATTCCGTTTCATTCAGTAAAAAGTGAAAATTTTCAGCCTTGCACCCCACCATCCATCCATCCATCCATCCTCCGAAAAGTCTACAGCCACACTCGGATCCAAGGAATTGCATTGCTTATGTTGACTGCCGCGACGAATGTGCTACCACCGTTCATGCACCAACCGAATTCACCTGCCAATGTCAATGACGCTGCTACGATCCTTGATTTAACACCGGTCTAACGGACCCTCGAAACTTGCATCTCACCGAATCCGGTGCGGTGCGGTCCGGTGCGGTCCGGTGCTGTGCACTTGAATGTCTTGTGAATAACGTTTACGGCATCGATTAGCCATAGATTCATAGAGCGGCGCTTGAATCGCACCCCGACGCTGAGCTGATCGCTGCCGGACAATTATTACCAGAGGGCTAGAGTTAAATGATGGAAAAAGCAACAAAAAAAAAAAACACAACTCTTTTGCTTCGTTTATTTTGATGAAAGGAGAAGTGATTTGACAGAAGGCTACCACGACACGACCACAGCACGGCTCATTATGCCGGTAAAGGTCATTGTACTGTTCTTTCCTGTCACTAGCGAAGCAAATTTCCGAATAATAATAGTCTGAAACTGAATGGATGGTGATTGATGAATTTTGATTTGTTGTAATGAGTCTATCTCAGTAAACAATCATTCTACAATTGGATAGTAGTGGATGCCTTCAAATCTAATTTGAATCTTCATTAAGAAGTCGAGCTAACAGATAGATCACTAGATTATTTACAAGAGGCATTCGCTTGCTATACTTTTTTAAGTGAAAAAAAATAACTGCTCGAGAAAACGTTCCGAAAACTGCTCGAAAACGTTTCTAAAAACTGTTTTAAGAAATGCTCCAAAAACTGTACGAAAAACTGCTCGAAAACTACTCTAAAAACTATTGAAATTACTGCTCGAAAACTATTCTAGAAAATGTTAAAATAACTGCCCCAAAAACTGTACGAAAAAAAACGTTGAAAACTGTTTGAAAAACTGCTCGAAAACTACTATAAAACTGTTTAAATAACTGCTCGAAAACTACTCTAAAAATGTTTAAATAACTGCTTGAAAGCTACTCTAAAAAATGTTTAAATAACTGCTCGAAAAACTAAACAGAGAAACCGTCCGAAAACTGTTTGAAAAACTGCTCGAAGTTTTCGTTCTCTAAAACTTAAATAACTGCTATTCTCTAAAAACTGAAATAACTGCTCGAAAACTATTCTGGAATATGTTTAAATAACTGATCGAAAACTACTCTAGAAAATGTTTAAATAACTGTTCGAAAAAACAAATGTATTTACACACTATTTTATTAGGTGGTGTAATCGGAACTGCAGCAAACTTTTCAGTTTTGTTGACACACTTGCTTCTAATCGTGGCGCTGGTTTTCCCGAGAGTGACGACATCTAAAATCGTCCTCACTATTTCAATCGGGCTGACATCTGGAGATTGTGAGGGCTGGTCAGTCCGTTGTCGTGACGTTATTTTCTACTGTCCACGTTTAAACGGTAAACTATGATGAATTCGATATGAATTACGATCCAAAATATCCTGAGATAAACTTAGAGTTGTTGCACCATTGTTCGGAGTCATTATCCTCTAAAAGCAGTTAATCTTCATAGCTGCATAGTCTTCACCGACCGACACAATGAATTAAATGAATGAATTGATATCGAACCTCCCGACAGCCGGGTGTGCGGAGTTTTACGAGTTTTGAAAGAAATTTCGAATTTTATTGGGAAGCACATATTACTACAAAACGCGATAAAATTGTAACCTATTCTCGGAAGCCGGCTACCCAGAGAATTAAACACATGATAATATTGGAAATGTTACTAACAAACAACCCCTTCCTGTGATGCATGTGGAAATGCAGAGGCATTGAACTAACAATCCTTCCTTCCCAAGTAGATCTGCATTCGGATGTGGCCGGTGTCGGTATTGATCAGCATGCAGGGATCATCAGAAACATCAATAAAACGTTGGTTTGCTGGCTTCAAACGTGGTTTTAGAGACACCGATAATGCAGATAATGCAGTGGACGTCCAAATGAGGCGGTAACATCAGAAAACATAACGAAATCCAAAAAATCGTTTTGAACGATCGAAAAGTGAAATTGTGTGAGTTAGCTGACCAGAAGGACTGTTTTGGCTTTATATTGCATAAGCATTTGACTATGATAAAGCTCTGTTCAAAGTGGGTGCCGCGTTTGCTCACCGTTGACCAGAAACGAGAACGTGTTGATGATTCTGAGCAGTGTTTGGCCATATTTAAACGTAACAAACCGGAATTTTGCGTCGATATGCGACAATGGATGAAACATGGAATCATCACTTCACTCCGGAATCAAAACGATCGTCATCTGAGTGAACAGCAACTGGTGAACCTCGTCCAAAGCAAATGAAAGGACAACAATCAGATGGAAAAGTTATGGCCACGGTATTTTGGGATGTGCGTGGTGTAATATTTATCGACTATCTTGAGAAAGGAAATACCATCAACAGTGAATATTATATAGCGTTATTGGGGAGCGTTTGAAGGCTGAAATTGCAAAGAAACGAACGCATATGACAAAGAAAAAAAATTGTTTCATTCAAAACAATGACAAAACTACGTGAGTTGAATTGCTTCAAATTGCTCCCATGTCCACCGTATTCGCCAGATTTGGCTCCCAGCGACTACTGGCTGTTCGCAGGCCTGGAAAAATGCTCGTCGGTAAGAAATTTCGCACGAATAAAGAGATTATCGCTGAAACTGAGGCCATTATTTTATTTTCAAACACACATCACCCCGTAATTCCAGAAGCAGAAATCGAATCCTTATGAGTTTTTCTAGTTCGACTAGGAAATCGTTTCCCAGATTTATATTGCATAGACAAAACAATGCGCATTTTCACGCATAACTGATTCTTCCCAAACAGTATAATGAGTATGCATCAAATTTTACACCTCATTTCCGTCTAGCCTGTGTTTTATTTGGAAACTAGACCTTCGTGATTAAAACCGACAATCCTTATAGTACAGTGATTAAATCAGCCCGTCATTATAAGCAGGTAACGATAATGAGACCCTCTTCCCCTCACGTAACCTTTTCTTTCGTCCTTACAACAAGCAAACAACACCCGAATGCACCGAAATTTCTTTTTTCTTTTGCACACTGAAAACCTTTCAGAGTCGGCGGCAGCCGCATACAAATGTAAGATGCCGCTCACCTTGGTTCGACGCAGAACGACGCCACACACAGGCTCCGGGTCCGGTTCGGTTCGGTTTGATGAGACGACGCTATGAACAAATCCAGCCAGGTACTGTTGATGTAAAATTTGCACCTTTGCAATGTAACGGAGGCCCCAGAGTGAGTGCCGATCGATGCAAGAGACACCGCATATCGGAATTCAATGAATTCTGAATCAACAAGGTTTTCCATTAGCGTACACAAAGTGAGGACCGGTTGGGTGTTTGCATGACGAGGAAAGCGCTGACCAAATTGTTTCCTTACTGGCGAAAGTCAGGCCAATCGAAGGGTTAATTATTTCACAGTTAAGTTTCTGTTTCTTATTTTAATTTCGTCAGAAAGTTGAAAATCCAGAATTTCTTGCAATGGTCCCGAATAACAAATTGCCAGACAAAAGTAGTCTACTAAGATTAATCATTTATTATCCACGTCAAGCGCTTACTGTCGGGCTGTTTTTTATCAGTCATGGACCCAACCGGAAATCGACACTCGAGATCGAGTTTTGTTAACTTTGCGAACCTCGCAATGTTCAGTTATCTTTGCGAGAGAGAGCTTTGCTTACAGAACAACAAAAGACAGACTACAAAAGTAATGCGAGAAATGTGACCGAAAGGGATGGATTAAAAAGAAATAAAAATGAAAAACAAGAGGGCGACGAGGTAGAAAGCAAACCGTAGTCGGCTACTCACAAAAAGGGGGAAACAAAAATCCAGTTCTGTTTGCGCTGTATCCCTGTTGTGTGCTCTGAACGCTTTTTTTTGTTCATCGCTTGTTCTGAATTTGAAATGAATGAATCAATGGAAATAAATAAGGCCACAACGTGTACTCCATCATCACCCCGCTGACGTTTCGTTCGGAAGGCATTCTGTCGTTCACTTGTCGAAATTTCACCGAAAAATTATTAGCTGAAGCATCGCAGTAGCTTTAAATACAAATCATGTTTTTTTTGGCAGTCGTGCTCGCTGGTCGTGAAAATTCTTATACTCCCGCAAAATTTTTTTTGTGAAGAAGTTAATTCTGTTTTTTTAATTAGAAGTATGTAAAACAGTGTTCATGATCTCTTTGCAAATTTACATTTTTAATGTTTGGAAGATTTCTCAGAATCTGCGAAAGTCAAAAAAAAATTCAGTGGAGAATGAAAGGACAAAACGTACGTGAAGATCGATAACAGACTTCCCGGAAAAAAAATAAGTTCTATAAAACCATCGATTGATGTTTTATAGAATTTATTTTGGTGTAATGATGTGATGATGTAAATAATAAATTTGCGAAACAGCATATTATCTGGCAAGGTATTTGCAGTTACGGAAAAAACCGACAAACAAGTTATCCGAAATGTACAAGCAGAAGTGCCTAAAAAAGCATATTTTTTCGTACATTACAGCTCACAACAGACCTAGTAAGTAAATTTGGCAAGCTGCCTTGACAAAGAAAGGGTTTTTTACATCGAATTTATACTAGGAATGAAAAAATCTCATTTTTATTTTTATTCATTCTTACTGGGGATGAAAAATGGATATTCTGTGAAAACCTCAAGAAAAAAATACTACGCCATGCAAGGTCAGTTGTGGAAATTGATGCGTTTGAGGCGTGTATTACGAGAAGAATGGCCGGAATACGAGCAAAGACATGATAAAGTTATTCTCCTGCACGACAACGCTCAGCCTCATGTCCAAAAGTCGTGAACAAATATTTAGAAACGCTCAAGTGGGACATTTTGCCGCACCCGTCGTATTCTCCTGACACTGCCCCTTTCTGATTACTGGTTGCACGATCTGGCAGGTAATCGGCTTTCTTCTTTCGCAGAAATCGAAAATTGGCTTCAAACTTGGATCATCTGAGAAGACAAGACATTTTTTCGAGATGGAATTCGAAAATTGCCTGGGACGGACCGAATTTATTTTTACTCCCGATATGAGTGGTATTCAAGGGATAGTATTTTTTAATAATTATTTTTTTCAGATTATTATTTTTTTCAGATTTTTATTCGTTTTTATTCGCTGCGTTACTCGAAGTCTCTACAATAACTGGGCAGTTTTTTGTGTCATAGTGAAGTGTAGATAATTTGAAGTGTTTTTCGGTCAGTTATGTTGCGGTTTTTTTTTTTTGGTTCTTGTATAGTCGGCAATCTGTGATTTGTTCACTATGGTTAATGCTTGTGATCGTTGGGTCAAAACTGTTAAACCGGAAGAAAAATACAGAACCAACATTCAGTGACGACCGTAACAATTATATTTCATGACGATTCTCTGTTGGATGGTCGTGCTTCTGCTGGTGTCTACTGTCGCGAAATGAGACTAGAGCCGTCTCATTCACTAGGTAAATACTGTACTGTGTTTCAAGCAGAAATCCACTCGATTCTGTGTCGAGTACAATCGACACTTCAGCAGAGAATCTGTTGTAAACGATTTTTTTTTTGTTCCGACACTCAGGTAGCTTTAAAGGTCCTCAGTCCGAACGATTCTCGGATAAATCTAGTGACCGCAAGTAGATCTTAAATCAAAAACATCTGCATTTTAAATAGCGTTTACTTCTTGAGAGTACTCAGCCATTCTGTAATAACTGGAAAATAATGAACTGATGGTGATGCTTGCAAACTTACGCTCAGACAAAAATATTTTTACCAGTTCTGAATCTAAAAATGTTGAAATGTCTACTGCATTTTTCCATGCATCATTGCAGTATTATGATCAGAGCGTACTGAATATTATACTTGTGATTTGTGTGAATGCGATTACGGCACTTCATAGCATCTGGTATGTAACTGTCCCGCATTGACGCAATTACGAATCCGGGTTTTTGGTTCCCCATACATGGCTCAATCTGTGTATGGAGATCTTAAATTGATGGATATTTTATCGTTCCTCATACAATGTAATAAGGAATTATAGTCAGAGGGAGCGGGTTTTCAAGCAGTTCCTCGATAAGTTTTTTCGAGCATATTTTTTAGCCGAACAGTTAGCTATTTTTTCTTAAAATTTTGTTTTGACTGTTAGCATATTTCAAGAGTAAACTGCTCTAAAAGGTGCACGACCAAATTTTTCAAAACACTTTGCGGGGACGGGTATAGCGTGATGGGTAAGTCGATGCCTTTCACGCAGCCCGCCTGGGTTCGATTCCCAACCCCGCACATAGGGTCAGAAAGTTTTTCTGGCCCGAAGAGGCGAATGACATTAATGTTAAAGCCTCTATAATTGAAACAAAAAAAAAAAAAAAAAAAAAAAAAAACACTTTGCAAAAGCTTCTTGGAAACTGCTTAAGATTGCTTAAGATATTTTTTCTTTTTAAGATTGCGTAAGATATTTTTTCTTAAAATTTTGTTTTGACTGTTAGCATATTTCAAGAGTAAACTGCTCTAAAAGGTGCACGACCAAATTTTTCAAAACACTTTGCAAAAGCTTCTTGGAAACTGCTTAAGATTGCTCAAAACCTGTTCGAAAAAATGGCACGAAAACTGCTCTGACAAAAATGTTCAAAAGAACTGCCCAAAATAACTTACTCGAAAAATTTTGCACAAAACTACTAAAAAAATTGCTCGAGAAAACTGCTTGACAAATTTAATCTTGAAATTTGCATTTTTGACGTGAAATTTTTTGAATTTCTTTCAAATAATTTTTAGTGCAGTTTTTTTCGAACTCATAGTTTTTTTGGCTTATTAAGATTTTTTAAAACATTTCGGTAGCAGTTAGCATGTTTTACGAGTAGATTTTTCAAGCAGTTTTTTCGAACAAGTTTTCAAGTAGTTTTTTGGAGCAAATTTTCTAGGAAATCCTCAGTAGGTTTTTTAGACCATTCTTTCGTGCAGTTTATCGTGCATTATTAACGAACAATCTATTTAAACAGGTTTTTCGATCACTTTAGCAAAAAGTTTTTTCAACCAATTTTTCGAGTACCTTTTTCAAGCAGTTTTTCGAATTTTTCTTGCGAATAGTTAGCAATTTTCAAAAGTAGATTTTTCAACTAATCTTTTCGACTAGTATTTTTCGGGCACTTCTTCTGTGAACTTTTTCGAGCAGATTTTTAAAATCTTTTCGTAAAGTTCTTCAAGTAAGTTTTCTGAACAGGATTTTCGAGCAGTTTGTTTTTTTGAGTTTTTAAGAGTAAATTTCTCGAGCAAGTTTTCGAATAGTTCTTGCGAGAAATTTTTCGAACATTTTTTTTGTTTGATGAGTTTTTTCGAGCAGTTCTTTTGAGCATTTTTATCCGAACAGTCTTTTCGTCCTTTTTTTTAACAGGTTTTTTGAGCAATCTTTAGCAATTTCCAAGAAGTTTTTGCAAAATGCTTTTATATATTTGGTAGTTTAGCTTTTAGAGCAGTTCGATAAGATTTTTCGAGTTTTTTAATGATTTACGGAAGTTTTTCGAGTAGTTCGAAAATTAGAAAAGTACATTTTTTCCAACAATCTTTTCGAATAGCATTGGTAAGTTTTCTCGAGCATTTCAAACTATATATTTGAGATTGTGGGTGGTCGAAAATTCAATTAAAAACGAACAATGTAGAATTTTCCCTGTTCACCAAGCCGTTAACTCATAACTTTCTCTAACAGTGACGAGAATTTCGTATACAAAAGATACTTACTTTGTATTTTGCACAGCCTGGACTCGACTATTTGAACTGAGTATCTTCACACAATTAAAATTAGTATTGAAGTTCGTTAACACCGTGAAAATGGATTCTGTGCTCCTGTGCAAATGAGCCTTCTGAGTATTTTTATGCACCGTTCGAGTGGAAATGATTTTCATCGAAGTTCTGCTGATTCTTCGCATTCGACTTCTATCATCAAGTGCAGGATGATTTTCAAGACTTGTTACTTAAAATAACCTTACAGAAACATAAAATAACGTTAGTTCGTCTTGCTAAATTGGACAAACTTGAATTCAGTTCGAACATTCTTTGTTAGCTACATGCATGACTCAGGAATCGTCGTTTAGCAGTTAAAATTAACCACTGGGAATCATCTGGGAAGTCACTTCAATGATGTCAATTTTGGTCTGGATGGGTTTCGAGGCGATACGTACAACGCAGATATGTTCGCTTCGCTCTTCGTCGATTGAGGATACACGCGCAATGGAATACTACCAGGTTTGGTGTCTACTAAATTTGAACAGATTAGGGACTCAATTGAACAGATTGAGTTGTGTTAGGCAGAATTAGATTTCTCCAGACTCTCCATTTTACGATGATTGTGTGATATTTTTTATCAGCTCCAGTAGTTAAAACTAGCTAAATAAAGCGGATTTATGCTTTATCAAGCAAAATAAATCGAGTTCATTATTGTAATTTGGGCTTGTGGTTAAAAATTCGGCCAACTGGAGTATTTTTATTCTTGTTTCGTCTTCAACTCAAAAGTGCATTAGCAGCTCATGATAAACTGAGTGTTCAGTTCAACATAAACCATTAAGTAGACGAAGAACTCAAATCTGATGTCTTTGGAGAAACCAAATTTCGACCCTCTGGTCGCCCATTCAGGCGTAACTAATTCCTCCAGTTTTCTAGATAGTAAGACTATCGAAACTCATCAACGGTATTCCAGTACTGAAACGATTGTTGGTTGACTATGCCGAAGAAATACGCATTGTATTGTTTTATCCTAATATACTGTATACAAGATAAATATTTCCTACTACATAGAAGATGGTTTGAGCTTATATACAAGTAAACAGCTCAACACGAAAAAAAATTGCAAGAAGAGTTATTTATGGCGAACAAAAAAGCAAAACCAATGAAAAATTTTCTTTCCCGCTAAATTTATCAGTAATGTATAAAAGAACTTCCAATATTTTTCAAAAACTGTAGCTACTTCCAACATCAAAATAAAATTCATATTCAAACAATAATTACAATCTGGAGAAATCTGCCATCTGCATGGCACAAAACAGAGAAATAATAAAAAAGTAGCAAGTTTTCAACTGCTACATTAACTCGTAAAAATCTTCATCTGCTAGCAATGATGGCACAAACAAAACGATTCACACACACACACTAACACACTCACACATCGATATCCAGGCTGCGTGATTATTTTTACACTTTATTTCAAACTTGTTCTTGTTTGTTGCCGTCTGCACTTACCTGATGTTCTGGAGGGCAGTGGAATCCGATTTCCCTTCCTTCGGGATCGTCGCACGTATGATCGGGACGAGGAGAACGAAGCACTCGGCATTTTTCTTGTGTATGTTGCTTTTTTTCACTGTTGATATTCTTGCGTATCCGAAAAAAAAACTATGCTTTTCTCACTCCTATTTTTCTCGACTTTGACAGACAGTCCTGTTTATGTGCACTGGTACTGGAAATCGATTTTCCAGCTGCTTCCTTGCTCTTCTCTCACACACAATAATACAGGGATCAGTGCTTCTCTGGCACATTCACAACTCCCCGGAGCAAGAGGTTTCCCCTAATACCACTGACAGCTCATCCGGAACCGAAATGTCCACCCGGATGGACATTGTACCGAAATTTAACCGTAAGCCGATTGGCTGGTACAATTATTAATACTAGCATAGGAAAACGCTAGACAATAAATTTAAGAACAGACATTTACTATTTCTTTTATCGAAAATATTTTTCTCCACCAAACACACGGACCTTTCTTGTGTGTGATTTTCAACACTTGCTTCGAGGCGGACACTTTTTTTGGGTGTTTTCAAATTACAGCACTTTTCATTCACTACGCACTCGAATGCGCTACGATCGAACAAAGACGACGGCCACCATTCTGTGGTTGTAGTCCATCAGCAGAAACAGTGCGGCGAGTCGACGTTGAATTCGGTGCGGCCATTTTTCAACTTTTCACCATCAGCCAGTGCTCGTTCTCTGCTCTTCCACCCCATTGGGTGAGACCTGGCGGTGACTTGCTTGCTCACTCTCCAGTACTATTGCTTTTACGGGGCTGCTTTCTGTTTCCGAATGTCACTCTGAACACAAAGTTGACTAGATTCGGTTCGTTGTGTTGCCAGATCTAGGAATAAAAAAAAATTGAGATATAAGTAGTAGAATACAAAGAAAAATCGTTTTAATTCTATTAGGGTCAACATGTAAACATACAGTATATCTAGCATGCCCAAACACGTCATTCGAATAATTATCAAAAACCATATTACCAAGCAATGGCATTTTTAATGAACGTGTAAAGACAGTAATGGTGAAATTTCCATTCAAATTTGAATTGTCATTATTATTTAATCATTGAAATGGCATCACTCGATCTCGTGTATGGGACCCTATTGTATATCCAATTTACAGATTTTAATAGGATTATCCACTATCGCATTGAAAATCAGTCAGTAGCAGACATTCCATAAATATAACACAATTTATTAATCTCATAAAATCTAAATTCCCTGGCAACACCCACAGCCCAACTTCGGCATTACCTGTCTCACTTTCACCTTCGTTTAAATGGGGCATTCCAGTATACATGCACCGGATAGCAAAAAACGAGACAGCCTGCACTGTGAGATATTCCACGCTCGCAAGTCCAAATAGTAAAAAGTTTCGATGAAGTACGCACTCTCTCTCTCTATTCTTCTGGATTGACCAAAACGCACACAGTCGTGTTCTTTTTTCTCTCGGGCTTTTACCCGTTTACTTGCGCTCGGAAGGAATCTCCAGCGCACCCTTCGTTTCCATCTGCTCTTTATCCAAAAGCTGACACTAATTCTGGTTACTGCTGATGATTGACGACCGACCGATCCGATTTTTCCGAACCAGTTTTTGTACAATTCACGAACGTTTCACTACTCGCAAAAACATCCCTCGGATAGTTTACATTACAAAGTCACAATTTTTCGCACTTACGAACCACGGCAAGCAAAACAAATTGCACAATTTTCACCTTTTCCGACAAGGTACAAAGTTTTCCTTCTACACACAATGGCACCGATCCGAGACACGAATTATTTCTCGCTGGCAGCCATCCCATCACGCAAGCTTCATTACAGAAATGTGCATGGGTGTGTGTGACGACGGAAGAGAGTAAAGAGAGTCTTGTTGGCAGGGCTGTCAGAGTTGCTACGATTTAAAAAGGAAACAATGGAGCCATCTAAACGAACATTATCGTTAGTAGACTTTATCAGTAAACGCAGACTTTTAAACTATTGTGGATCAACAAAAGTTTGAAAATGTTTAATCAATAAATGGATTACATTCGGGCTATATAATGAATATTATTACCCTACTTATGTGTAATTCTAATCCCAAGTAATTAAAATTACTGCCAACATTGCGCAAATGCCAAAGCAGTTGATGATACAGTTTCGTCGAGTTTGAATAGTGTGTGTACAAAATTAACTTACACAGAGAAAACTTTGACGAATTACACGGAGTCCGTGAAGTGCTGAATAAATATAACTTTTAACTCAATAGGTTTCCAACATCGACTTAAAGTATCATATAATTCTGTCAATTTCGTTGGCTTTCTGACAGCTTATTGATAACACCAAATGCAAATCCGTTTCAAGATGATTAGTTCTTTTTATCTCAAAATACATAGCATCTACCACTTTTTCTCGAAAAAAAATGAAAATTCGAATGTTTTCTCTATTGACCTGTATCCAACAGGGTGTGAGAATTGAGCATCTTTAATATTTAAATCGTAGCACACAAATATTCAGCATGTTATAAAAAGTTCCCATGAAACATTTGAGCTCAACCGGACATGGGTAAGGGTGAAGCCAGAGAGAAAGCGACACACGACGCGAAGCGAAACGATGCGAAACTTGACAGATCGCACGGAGTCGTGCGGCAGAGCTCCGTCCATTCAAGTTTTTAGTAATATTTTATTTCAAATTCCAGTCTCATCCTAATTCAAAAATGTTCTAAGCCACAGTTGTGCATTCTTGTGAGTATTCCTCACATACTAAGTCATCCTTTTTCAATGCATTAGTTGTTTAGCAAGAGGTACTCGAACAAACAAACTCATATAATTCGAACTTAATCTAATAATCGCACCTAATCACCTGTTAAAGTTGTTTAAACCCGAAAAATACCTTCTGAACTATTTTTATCACCCGGAATTCTTCCTAATCTTGCATACTCACACAATCTCTCCTAAAAATTTCTGAGCCCGCTACATCTTGTTTATGCTCAGATAAAGATTAGAGTGATTTCTCCCTAGTTGTTTAGCGTACGTTTTTGGTTCTCAATGACTTTGTATTGACATTAAATGGATGATGCGAATGAGGCGATTCTAGTAGCATTTCTATCATGACGTATTTTCGATTCAATCATATTCCATAGTGATCCCCAAAACAAACGTCAATGTGCCAATAACTAATATTGAATCAAGAGTCAAGACAGGAAGATTAAAACCATTTTGTTTATGGTTGTTGTTGATTCGATTGTGGAGGTTTTTTACTTTACGGTTATTCACCTCCCAGACTAGAAAAGTTGTGACTCTATGTGCGGGGTTGGGAATTGAACACCGGAAGGCTGCTCAATAGACATGTACTTACGCATCACGTTATATCCGTTACCTTAAAATTGAATTGTTTTTAAACGCTCTATAATATCAAATGAGTTAATTCGCAGCAAATAATGTTTCAAAAATGCCCCACTGCGTACACCTACGTGCGAAAAGCTATGGTCTGTCAAATGTGAGTAATTTTTAACTGCAATTTCAGTAATTTGAATATTCATCACACAAAATGTTAATAAGTTCATTTTCAATAAGATGTTTTAGTTGTGATTAAGAGTGCAGAAAGTTCGTGCAAATTGTGATCTGTCAAATCGAACAAATGAAAATAATCGGACGTACGGAAGAAAACATATGCGATTATCAAAAATCCTATAATTCTCGGCAGCATTTAAAAGGAAGCAAAAATGTGTACCGAACAAGCTCGTGACCTATCGGAGATCAAACGTTTCCAAACCAACGAGGAAGGACGTAAAACAGCAACAACTACGGATCAGGTTAGTTCCGTCGCATGTGATTTTTGGTCGTTTTAAAAATAGATTAACTCGAACTGCACCGACGTTTCAGATTAAAACGGAGTCGTCGGTCGAACGGCTCTACAGCAGATATGAACAGCTGGCAGCAATGGACCCATCCCTGCCGACACTTACTCGTATGGATCATGCTCGTTATTTAGAAATCTCACTAGAAAGATTGTCCTCAGGATACGAATGTTTGGATTGTAGCCGTCCTTGGTTGGTTTACTGGATCTTGAATGCCGCTAGCGTTTTGGGAGTAAAGTTCACCGACAGTTTACTTAACCGAGTAGTGGATTTTTTAATAAAGTTTGAAACTAACGCTTCTTAAAGATACAAATTTTTAATTTGAGCATGCTTTTTAGGTGCCGCAGCCAGAATGGTGGATTCGCAGGTGGTCCCGGTCAGGATCCGCATCTAGCACCTACTTATGCAGCGGTTAACGCTCTTTGTATTATTGGAACAGATAAAGCCCTTAACGCCATCAATCGTAGAACACTGAAGGAGTTTCTTTGGACAGTTCGTGAACCAAACGGTGCCTTTCGAATGCACGTCGGAGGAGAGCTGGATGTACGTGGAGCATATTGTGCAATTTCATCTGCAAAGCTAGCTACCTTCTCGGCAGAAGATGAATCTCGCCTGTTCGAGGGGACAGCAAACTGGATTGCTGAGTGTCAAACATACGAAGGAGGTTTCGGTGGAACTCCAGATTTGGAGGCTCACGGAGGATATTCGTTTTGTGCGGCAGCAGCTCTTGTTATCCTAGGTGGGGAAGAAAAATGTGACCTGAACGCTCTGCTGCGGTGGGCTGTGAACCGCCAAATGGCATATGAAGGTGGTTTCCAAGGTCGTACAAACAAACTAGTCGACGGATGTTATTCATTCTGGCAGGGAGCTTTGATTCCGATTGTCCAGAGTTTAATGGCTCGGAAAGAGGGGCGACCAGAAATTATGGACACAGTGCTGTTCCATCGGATGGCCTTGCAGGAGTATGTGCTCATCTGCTGTCAAAAGCCATCCGGTGGTTTAATTGATAAACCAGGAAAGTATGTGCTGAGTCGTCGAGGTAAGTGAAGAGATTGACACTAATAAAACTTGTTATCCATTCCAGACCAGCAGATCTGTATCACACTTGCTATACTCTGAGCGGACTTGCTGTTGCACAGCACTGCGAAACAAATAAACCTCCCGTAGTACTGGGACATCCTGACAATGAAATACTGCCAACTCATCCGGTCCATAACATCCCTCCAAAAGCGGTTATCGATGCATATAAATACTTTCTGAACAACGAACTTCTGGAGCCGGACCGCGTCAACGGTCACTGTAACGGTGGTGGTGGTGACGATATCGAGATGAAAGATTGTCCAATGGACGATACAAGCGAATCAAGCAGAAAGCGCGCCGAAACCCCTGCCGGGGACACAGACTCGATGTCCGGCATCAGCGCTGGGGCCGATCTGCAGGAGGAACAATCGGTGGAGACAGCCTCCGAATCGTCGAGTGCGTGCAGCAGTGAACGATCCTCAGCAGAGAGGTCTCAATCTTGAACATTTGTTCTCCACAAAATCATTTTGTTATGGAACGTGAGACAAAGTGTGTGATTGAATTATTACTATATTTTTCTTATCTTGAATATGCGCTTTAATACTTAAAATATAGAAAATAAATATGCCTTTCTAATGATAGAACGGATTATGAAAACGTTAATCTCAGAGAAAAAGTCATTTTAGAACTTCACATTTTTGCGCCTTCAACTCGTCAGCGGGTAACAGTTGGTGTTAAACTTTCAAGCCACTTAGCAATTTTACATAAACCGGCAAGTCGACATGAAGGTAATTTAACTTCGAGTGGCTAAGAGTATGTTTAGAGCAAATTCAACAGATTGAAGTTTTATATGGGAGATCTATAACAGAATTGAAACTGGAACAAACGTATCTCCAGCAAGCCGTTTTAGTTTTATTTATTCGAACAGTTCTACTGTCAAATTTTAAACTGGTATACACTGCCGTTCTATTTTTTCTATATTTGAAACACAGATAAAACGCTGCTGGGGCTGCCAGTTTATTTTGTTACAATTTCTAGATTTAAATTTTAAAACTGACATAATTAATGCATCTAGAACTAGAACTCTCCTGAGGGCATATTGCATATTATGTCAGTTTTAAAATTTAAATCTAGAAATTGTAACAAAATAAACTGGCAGCCCCAGCAGCGTTTTATCTGTGTTTCAAATATAGAAAAAATAGAACGGCAGTGTATACCAGTTTTAAATTTGACAGTAGAACTGTTCGAATAAATAAAACTAAAACGGCTTGCTGGAGATACGTTTGTTCCAGTTTCATTTACATTATAGACCACCCATATGAATTTTGCAGCTGCTGAATTTGCTCTGAATATGCCCTAACAGTTTTAAATTTGACAGTAGAACCAAATACAAATAATAATACCCCTAAGTCCCATATAAACGAATCGCCAATGTTTGGTTCATAGCATGAACAAGTAAGCCTAGCAAATATCGCCCTTTCGTTGCGATAGTGTGAAAATGTGAAAGGAGATCGTTTCTGGCAACGCTTTATGCTAGTTGCTACGGTGCAAAACAAACTTGTTTGTTTATCGTTGCTGTATTAAACTGCAACAATCAGTCTAAATATCGCCGTTTAATAAACCGAGAAGCTTTCGAAATGGTGAGAAGTTGCTTAGTGACACACGAACAGGGTCGTCCGAAATTTCGCTCCATAGTTTTCCTAAGGATTAAAATATGTAAGTAATATGTTTACATATTTTTCACTATAATAAACAGTAACTATAGTGAACTTGTTCTTACCCTTCAGTGTTGCTAGTTTTATAGAAAATTCGTTAAAGTACATTGTCACTCTGACAGTGTATCATGACAATGTACCGCACGATGTAAAGTGTGTCCTTGAAAATTTGTCGGAGTACTCCGTATTATAATTTGTATTTAATAGAACTGTCCGAATAAATAATTTTCTCAGAGATGGCAGAACCGATTTTCACAATTTTAGATTCAAATGGTATGTATTAAAATGCCATACTAAATTATTGAATTTTATCTTGATACTTCCGGTTCCGAACTAACAAGGAATGATTTTTCTTCCTGGTCTGCTGAGACACGACCGGATTCGACAGATGCCGGATTGGCGGTTCAATGCATAGGGCACTGGTCTGTACCAGTTGTCGTATGTTCGAGCCCCGAACTGGAAGGATTCGTAATGTAAGTAGAATCGTAGCACCAGCCATGCAATGGTTCTGTACACACTAAATTGGCTGCAAAGTCTGTTGAAACAGAATGTCAAATTCCACAACAGGAATGTAATACCAAGGCTTAATAATATCCATTTCGTCCTCGGATCCAACCGAGCTCCCGGCACTGAGTAAGGCACCTAACATTTCGTCTTTCCCTTTAGCTTCTGCTGCACTTTGCGGTTGCACGAATTGCCTCACATATTCTGAACAAATTCTCCGTTAGCGAGCCCGCCTATCTCAAGATAGGAGATAATATTTCAAATGCCAAAACGACAACAATTTTCGAAAACGAGCTGACTCACAATATTTAACTTTTTCGCTTCGGGGAGAAACTAATCCTACGAGCGGCTGGCAGCACGAAAACCTGGCTGCTTCTTGCCTGGCTGTCAGATTTACGGAGAGTATGGCGGTCAACAATCCGATGTAAGCAAAAATACTCGGGAACTCGGGAGACAGGGGTCAGATATAAAAACATCAATTCATTTTCAAAATTCAGGCTCCGAAATTAGTTCTACAGCTGAATTCTGATCTTGAATTTCGATCCGAAATTAGGAAACTGAATTCTGTTTCAAAATCCTCTTCTCGAATCCAAGTTTAAGTCTTGCATGCAGGTACTGAAATCTGGAAATAAATCCTGAAACTGAATTGAAGAATTGAACCACACTCCGGAATCTCCAGAACCAGTAGGATTCAGTTACAGAATCTTAGTTTTAAATTCTGAACCGGTATTATGGAACTAATACTTGATATCGAATTATGAAACTGAGTTCAAAACCTGAAATTATGTTTAGAATTCAGGTTCTGAAATCAGTTTTAGAACTCAGTTCCCCTATTCATTATCTTTACGTTCCGTCTTAGACTCGTCAGTGCAAAACAGTTTATGATGAACTATTATGCCATCAGTTCATGCCAGTTCAACACAAACCGCTAGACAGACGTAAAGTTATTGCTATTTGCAATACACTTATAATTAGCACCGAAGTGCTAAGTCCTTCCTGACGTGCCGAGTGATAATTATAAGTGTATTGCAAATAGCAATAAATTTACGTCTTTCTAGTGGTTTATGTTGAACTGCAGGTGGCATAAAAGTTCAACATAGACTGTTATGCTCTGACGAGTCTAAGACGAAAAGCGGAGAGAATGAAATTGGTTATGTGCCCTAGCACAAAATAAGGTTAATCCCTAAATGAATAATTTGTTGTTGCTGTTGGTGGTGGGAAAGGTTATGCCGTCCGAAAAACGAATGAGAGTGTGACCTGAGCACAGCGTTGCCAGGTATTTTTTTTCAAAAATCTGTATCTGGCGCAAAAATCTATGTGCACTATATCTGTATCAGAGTTCTGCATCATAAGTACCAGAAAAAAATTTACCAGGGCTCAGTTCAATGAGCAAAAAAAAGTCTTCCGACAACCTTTTCTCACCCTAAATTGGTATTTTTGGGGAACATATCTGTATTACGGTATAGAGGTCATAAATTGGTTTATATACCGAGAAATCGATATAAATGCCGAGAAATCGATATACCTGGCAGCGTTGCCTGAGTGTTTGAGATTTTATACCGCACAAGAAGAAATGACCGTTTTCGATCATGCTTTACCTCTTATACACGCTGCCAAAAAAAACCCAACGGTTGACTTAAATTCACCTAACATGAAGTAATCAAGCATGTTTTTAATTGTTGGGTGAAAAGTACTGTATCGGTTGAGTAGTTTTCACTCAACAGTGTAGTTTACTTCAATAAGTTGCTGCTGGGTGAAAAAATTTTGTGTGTTGCATTACAGAAACTATCGGTCAGAGTGAAATTATTTTGTAAAATTGCCGGTTTTGGGAGAATAATTCAATGATTGTCATCAATCGCAGTGTGAGTAGCTTTGTATAATTTCTTTTTAATATGATAATTACACCGCAATATCATTTCAGGCGATGGAAGATATTGAGATGCGTTAGATCGCTCAACGGTGCAGTTTCAGCAGCTGAATAGAACAGCATTGGTAGTTCAATGATATAGTTACATTGTTGAAATATGTAAAAAGATTAATATTAAATAAATAAAGTAATCATAGTTGACTTTATTGTTTGCGTTTTATTTTTCAAACCATCGAACGAAAACTGAAATCAAATTACCCAAGTTGATTTTTATATCGCTTGCGTAGTTTCTACCTAATCAGTACTATTGATGCTTTTACTCAAAAATAAGTAAAACCCATTTTACCCAAAATTGGCTTTCTGCACACAACCCCTCTATTGAGTGAAAAGTACTTAAAATTAGGTAATTTTTTGGCAGCGTGTAGGATATCAGAGGTATTTTGGCCACTTCATATATTTTGGCCCACGTAACAAACCTCATGGATTTGACCGATGTGAGGTAACACATGTTGCATCAATTTGAAACTAATCACATTAAATTACCTATTGCGGAAGGGGTTTTCAAAGATATTACAACATTTGGTGGATATTTTTATAAAGTGAACCAAAATAAAATAAATCCTATAGTGGGTCAAAATAGCTCTGTTACCCTACTCGTCCAGTTAAAGATAGGGACTGATATGTGCCTAGCTCGAACCCGTCGTCCGAACATTTTTGAAAACATTCAACCACAGATTACTGATCATACTTCTGATGACAAGGAGCAAGAAATATGTTGTGCGTTTGGTACAACTCGGGATATTAACGATCGAGTTCTACCCATCCTTCCACAGGACGAATTTTGAGACATTGTACCATAGTAAAGTGAAGCGTATTCACAATTGACAATTTTAATAGCACGTGATTGACAAATCAGCCACAAATGGTTATCTGTCAAGATTGATTATTTTTCTACACTGATTTTAACGGTCGGTCCCAACGGTTTGAACACGAAAATTTAAAAAAAAAACTTATAATTTTACTATATATTAATTATCTGAATCTGAAATGTGTTACCTTGAAACAATCTAATATGTTATAAAAATAAAAAAAAATTGTTTCAAGCAATAACATTCATACAGACAAACATTTCAAAATATCTGCAACAATTAATTATAAATGTTGTCGCCTTTAGTATGACACCCTGTACTTAATTTTCGTAACTATGGCGGTATTGGTGTTAACACGCATTTTAGAACCATCGTAGAATATCGCAAATCTCTACGAAGAGGAAAAGCTTACCGCTTTCGGTAAATATGTATTGAGTTCATGCCAACACCTACACACACGTCTGTTTACAAACGTTCATTTCGTGCTCGTTTGCGTTTCAAAAACTTGGTCCGAGCTCAACCGTTCAATATTCTTTGTTTGTCCATCGAGCAGTGCGAAGGTGCCGTCAGTTGTGTCCGTGACTGTGTTGAAAATTTGTATCCATTTTTCACTCATTTTGTGGAGTAAGAAATCAATCGACAATGGAATAGTCCGGCAGTCTGACGTGATAAGTTGGTGGGCAGAAAGGCTTCAGGCCGAACATTAAACAATTCCGTTTTATTTCTGTTGGTGATAAGTTTGACCAGGAAAAGTGATGCAATATCATCTAGTGGCGTCAGTTTAACGGGAAGCATAGTGTAGAAAATTTTATACTTGAAAGCCATAATAGTTTTATTTTTGCGAAACATTCGTTAGTGTATAAAAAAAAACCCTAAGTTCGATTGTTTTAACCAACTGGCTATTTAACACTTCAGAAGCCATATTTGTGTTTCTATTGCAAAAGCAACGAAGCAGCCTCAAACAGACAGAAGAAAGTTTTTTTTTGTTTATGGGAAAACGGTGTACAAGCCTGAAAAGAAAACTTACACGAACACATACAGCAATTTCGTAGGAATAGGCACGCATACAACAAATCACAATAACCCTCGACAGATTCAAATGTTTGTTTGGAAAAGGAGTAAAGACAAGGGTTAAGTCGCGACGGGAGGAATTCAAAGCCTAAAAAAATGAGAAGCCATTAATTAACAGAAAATTCGAAAATATATTATGGAAGCAGTACGCAGAAGTGTTAGCGAACTCTAGCAGTCTGTGCGATGATCAGCCGAAGGTGAAAGTTGACAAACTGTAACATCTGTGATATATGTGTAGATATTATTTTAAATTAATATAATCAATATACAAAACGACGACACTATCCTGTCGAAGCGAAGCCAGAAGAGTTCAAATTTAAGTCGATTAATCGCCTCATATTAAAAATATGCCAGCTTAAGGAGACGACGGCCTGGGTCCAGATTCCAAAGGTTAGTAAGTTTACTAATTACATATTCTTTATCCTGTTTGCTCAAGATATACATTTAAAAATAAGTTTTCAATTTGTTCGAAACGTCCCAACGATACCAAGAGAGTCATTACAGCGTTTAATTTGTTGTAATTTGTAAGCTAACGACAGAAACATTCGATGAGTCATTTACTATTTTGAATATAGAAATCACTACTACCTACACAATCGAATCTGTTGCGCATAGCTGACATTTTGGATGTTTGTCATGACATCCTGATTTATTGAGGAAGTGCGTTGTTCCAACCGATAGTCCTTGTTTGGTAAATGTTATAAAAATGCCGAACATTTCCTGTGCGATGCAGATCTTAGTAAGCCGTTCAACTAAACAAAATAATCCTTGAGAATACGATGACGGCTATTCGTTGCTTTTGCGGTTTTTCTTACTCTATCCCGCTCTCTTTTTCTTGTTCTCAAGTGGCTAAGGCTCGGTCTAGACGACTTCGAAGTAGGTAGCCACTTACCTTGGCTCGGGTCATAAGTCTTATTATAAACACGAACCGAACAAGTCGTTCTGGTCAACAATGTGGAAGGTTGTGAATTGTTCACTGTTTTTTTATCAATGAAATTTATCTTTCGCAATGGTAGCCATGATTTTGCATTACAATTGAAAATAAAATGTTAAGGTTTTTTTTTTTTTATTTTTGAATACCAAAATCATATCTTTTTTTTTAATTTTGTATTCCAGATATTTGTCAAATATCTAATGTTGCCATCGCTAGCAATCACTAAACAACGAGCATAAATCATCTCCCATCATCTGCGTCAACAGTCAAATAATCTCTAGTAAAGTGAAAAATCTCGCGCACCCACATCGAAATAACGACAGTATTCTACGTTTATTCGTGTACAAACTTCGCTCCCTGTACGGTACAAAGTCTCCAAAAAAAAATCCGATATCAACAAACCGAACCAACACCGTTCCCATCATCAGTCCAGCGTTTGCGAGTATTTACGTACGGGCGGGTGTGTGTGTCAGTGTGCGTAAAAGCTCCAGTGCCAATGAATTGAATCTACTGACAGCGGAGTAGTAGCGTCGCGCAATCACAGAAGCCTATCATCAGCTGAGAAAGTTTACGTGCTAGCACACGCACACATTCCATGGCAGAACAGCTGGTTGTGTGTGGTAGTACATCATCGCAGTAGCAGGCAGAGCAGCAGCCCCTTAGCAAACTGAAGTCTCCATTCGGATCGTCATTGTAGAATCTAATCCCGAATCGAATAGTTCTTTGTTACTGACATTGGGGTGAAGCAAAAGTGAGAGTTACAATCACGGAAGCATCCGGGTAAGTTTCTAATCATTGCATATTTCGATAGTTTTTTGTTGACCCGTAAACCGTTGGCCAAGCCAACATCGGATGTTTCTTCGATAGGCGATAAATCCGAGGTGAAATTTTCTTCCACTCAGTGCTTTACTAGGTAGGAGTCGGCCATTTTGATTTTTTTCATCGCTACTTTGCCTTCAAATTGCGATAGGATAATTTTTTTGATTTTGTTAGAAATTAAAATTAATGAAGGCCTGTGAACATCATGAATCTGTAGAGATTTCATGTTTTTTTTTGGTTCAACATAAAAGAAGCAACTTGGCCGAGTTATGACCTTAAGAAACAAAGTAGTAGGAAGAGTTTTGTGTTCGTTTTTTTCCCCGAGCGTCTCTGGGTGACTTCTTGACCCTTGCTCGGTGAGCTAATCGATGCTGATCTAGAAACTTCCAAGCAACGGTCCAATATTTCAGCACGATTAAACGCGATTTGACAGGATTTTTTTGCCAAAACTGATTCAGCAGCTTGTTTGATGATGATGATTGGCTCTGTTGCTAGCAGAAATTGTGGGTGGGTTTGAAGGAATTGGGTGGTGGAGAGGAATGCGAACGAATCATCTGTTTATTGGTCGTATACCGATGCAACTCGTATACATACGCGGGTTGCTAGAATGCTTGTGTGAGTTCGTTCGATACGGTTTGTTCGTAGCACAGTTATGTATGAACTCATCTTCGCTTTTGCAAAAGGGTGCCAATTTTTGCTTGATTCGGGATATTTGGCATAGATATTCGGGTTGTAATCATACGATAATTTGATGTTGAAAAGTGATAATTGACTAGGATGCTGTATTGATGGATTGGCCAACATTCTGTGTCTGCTAATTGATCGAATCAAAAGCTCAACTACAAACTTTGTGAAAGAATGAGCGCAATATAGTCTACTCCTGAACAGTTTTTGTTTTAATATTTCGTATTTCGAGTGCTTCATTTTGTTTAGGTGTCTCGCAATAGTTTCAGTTAGGAAACTTTGATATTGAACTGCGGTGTTTCTCAACATAAATAAGCAGACGTAAAGTTAATGTTATTTGCAAAACACCACAACATTTGCCTCGAAGTGCAATGACTACTAACGTCCCGAACGAATAAATAATTTACACGAATAAAAATTCATTGCCGGTGCCGTGATTAAAAATCATGAAATTATTTTGCTCATGAAACTACATCGAGAAGACATTTTGTCTCATGAAATGTCATGAGCAAAATGATTGATGTCATGTAAATGTTCATGAGAGATTAGTTTTTGTTCATAATATCAATCACTTTCCTTATGGAATCATGAAGAATAAGGTATGATTTCATGATTCTTAATTATGACACCGGTAATGGATTTTTATTCGTGTAGTTATGTCGTCTTCCCACAATTGTGATGTTTCTTGAATGTTTGAAACCAAAATTAACGCAGTGATTTTGACAATAGTTGTGTAGTCCTACGTCAACAGCTTGAACAACTTCTCAGGGATGTCCCTTGTATTTTCTTTTCACGTTTCGTCTTCGACTCATCAGTGCATTAACAGTTTTCACTAGACTACGAATGCCACATCGCGGTTTATTTATGAAATACTTTCTCCGGTCATTAGAGCTTTCATTACCATTAGTTGTGAAATGAGTTTCAACACTCATTCGATTTTTATTCAGTATGAAATATTCGATTCAGATTTTCTACCAACTTAATAATTTTTATTTCTCTGCCTCTAACGAAAAACCGTGCATTGTAATTCACGTTATTCTTATTAGCAATAAGCTACATGCATTGCGAAAAGAAGAAATCTAGAAATCAGCATGTCCGGACGGAACAGAGCAAAAGAGAAAAACCCGTTTGCACAGGAAAAAATGAAAATTTCATCAGCCCAATTTACAGGTCATCCGCGTTTCTGCTAGACCACGGTTACAGCAGTATTCGTGAGAGAAACATAAAAGAAACCAAGTCAATGTTTATTCAATTCACAACGATAACAGACCCGCCGCAAGGGTGGTGTAGCAATTAGAGCTGTGCCTCGGTGAATGACACTCCATTTATTGGCTTGGCATGTAAACAAACACAGCTTCTAATGCAACCGCCGATGGATGCGGTCACGAGCTGCTTAAGTGTATGCCGAATGCTACACAAACTGCCACAACACGATAAGAACTGACGCAACGCTTGAAGAGCAGCGCATAAGTTTGGAGAAGACGATTTTTGTTTTCTTGCATAACAAATTTTGAAACTTACGCTTAGCTTCGTTGGCGTCACTAGTTATGCATTAGTGGTAAACACAAAGTCAATCCCTGTTAACAGTGACTAGTTGTGCTAGTATGAGTGTGAACTCTAACTGAGTTATGCTGTGAAATCAATGAGCCGTCATTAGCTCATTTGTAGAATGTTGAAAGATTCTGATTGGGTCAACAAGTCAATGGGTTCAATGAGGATAACATTGTCAGAATTCATTATAACTGAAATTGCATTCTGCTCTAATTCTAGACTTATCACGGCGCGCCTCTCCGACCCAAACCACTGATAATCATTATAATCCTAGAAGCAATTTTGCTCTGGAAAATTTCGTGGATTGACTTGTATGGACAAGTTTGTACATGACTCATTTGGTTTCCGGATTTAGTTTGAGGTGAGCAATCCTCTACCTGCCCCTTTCGAACCTATGTTTATTACTTTACAAGACCCTTGCGTCTGCATTGTTTCTACCACCGTACTTACCTGGAAAGATTAAGCCAAAATTCATTATGAAGTGGCGTCAACTGGCGTTTCCGATTTTCAACCCTCAATCATGTTTTGCATATTGCTTAGCTTAATTATGCAAGGGTGTTTCGAAATGCTGCCTGTGCCAGCAAACGAAGAGAGGGTGAGCGGCATTCACAGTAGGGAACCCTAATGAGCACGGACAGGTGCTGTTTGGCAGCTTGATGCTGTTGAAATATTTAAAAGCGGATGCCATATTCATATAAAATACTGTGAATTCATCTCTAGGTTGTTTTACATACTTGCATAGAAAAACAGCTAGCATTCGCAACGATGTAGGTCTCTCCTTTCTGGTTCGATCGATGCACAGCAAAGTCCACCCCGAGCATCACTCTGCTCACACGTCCTAATCAGGCGTTCCCCCATTTTTCTACGCTAGTCCAATAGTTGTGCCTTTACTTCATCCGAGGGGGCCTTATCAACTGACTGCTCCGGTTTTTTTTTTCCAACGTAAGGAAGCGCAAACAAAGCATCCGACTGGTAATTGTACTCTGCTGATCAGGCTTCCCAAATGTACCGCCGCGCGACATTATTATTGAGGATGTCATGCTACTCTTTCCATGACAGCCTTGTGATAGGTTTCATCACGACAGCCCTTAGACAAATAGTTCTGTACAGCCAACGTTGCCGTCATTCACTTCGTTCGACAGTTCATTCCATCGTAAGACATTTTGTCATGGTCCACGACAGCCGAAGAAGCATGAAGTTCTCGCTGTTGCGACAGTAAGCTTCGGGTATCAGTCACTGCGTTGTTTCTGTCGAGAGCAAAATATTACTCTCCCTTGACCAGGTCTGCGACAGTAACCGGTGCGGTTCAAATTTGTTGCTCTTGGTTTGCTATGAAGATTCGAGGCAAGCATGTGGGTTTTAGTTTTGCCTTTGGTGATTGCTTTGCGCAGCGGTTGATCATTGCGCATAGCAATCACCGTTGGTAGGGCATTGATAACAATATAATTGATAATTAATAATATACGAAACTCCTAATACGAAACGGATTGAAGAACGGACTTTGGTTTTAATGAAAGTTAATTTTTATATTTTGGTCGATCTTCTATGAATTGATAGATCGATTAATTAAAGAGCAATGTTTTTTAATAGCTGAGTCAGTTCGGCGTGCTCCTTTCAGGCAGTTTGCGGTCGGTTTGTGGGCTGTAACATTCATAGTGTATGCGCGTACTGATGTGCGTGGAGCATTATTTTCATCCTCTTTATCTCTTCCTTCAGGATAGTAAAGGCGCAATCGTTCCTTATATAAGAGTGTAAAAGCCAATTGAATCAGATTTTAGATTTATATGTTAACGGTAAATAAATGTTCGTAGCGAAAGATATGTTCAAATCAAAGATTCCGTATTCGATACTCGTTAGCGTTAGCTTTGCAGTCGACTTGTAAGTCTACGGGATTTTTGCATGGCCAGTGCTGCAATACTACGGACACTAAGAATTCTTTCAAGTCAGGAATGAAACATACAAAACCTGGCTCGTTAAGTTCGTTATACGTTGAACCACCAATCGAATAAAAACCTTGAGTGAAAAATTTGGAGTCGGAATTTGCAAGGCAAAAATCATCCAGAAACATCTTATTTTCAGGTACCGTACAACAAAGCTTTGAATGCAAAAACTGAATGAAAAATTCCGGTTCTTCAAAAAAATATGTTTCCAAGCGTGGAATGCAGCATGGTTGCCCGTAACAGATTCGAATGTTTATTTTGTTTTATTTAGAAAAAAAGTTTTAATTCCCCAAGTTATGTAATAATGTCTTTCTTGAGTAATGTGGTCTCAAGCTTTCCATACATATCAAGTTCTCTTCTATATATGAATAGTATGGTGTTTCTATTACCCTGGAATATATTCCAAAAAAAAATCGGATATAGTACGGTTACTTATATGATATAGGGTTGTGCTGATAATCTGCTGAATCATTTTCTTCCTGTTATGCATAGAATTATCTTATTTCCAGAAACAGCATATTAACTATTACATTATTTTGGTCATAGCTACCAGAAGTTCGCGACTTTTACACACGTTGAAACTGTCACTTTACATTGTAAAATTTAAAACTCGGTTAAAGCGTATCTTTCATCAAGTAGAAGCTTGTGTCAGTATATTTTGAAATCTTTAACTTAATGTCGTTGTTTACCACAAAACTTGCTATAAAAGTAACTGAGGCCCAAATTTATATCTACAGTTAAAAGGACAATTTCATGTAAACTTCTAGAAGTATCTCAATCATTTCCTTTATGTGCTTTTACGCTCAATCCAATTTTGGAAATGTAGATGTTGCAATCACGAGCCGCACGCAGAAGAAGATGCGGTGCATTGAAATTTCAAACAGCACATCCAGTTTATATGCGCTCGCTACAATTCTCGTACACATTTTTCGTTTTCTGTTTGAGTCGACTCTCACGCCCTCACGGAAAAGGAAAGTTATTCGTGAATAGCAAAGCGAACTATTGAATTTAATTCGGATCCGACTTCCGCAGTTAAAAGTCTAATAATGTCGAAAATTTTCTAAAATCTAATTGCCTTAGTAGCTTGTGTCTGCATTTAAAAAAATCAAACGTTTGGAACTATAAATATTGTAACTAAATAGTCAAACTTTCTGAGAGCCGAGTTCTTTGCACATATTTAACAGTTTTCTTTCTAAAAAGAAATTATGTTCTGAAAAATGTAGGTGTAAATCCCCGGTGAACAATTAAGTTTGAAACCGGGAATAAATAAAAGATATAATGAAAATAATAATAATAATAATAATAATAATAATAATAATAATAATAATAATAATAATAATAATAATAATAATAATAATAATGATAATAATAATAATAATATTGTAGCAGTCATTTCCGACCCTAAGAAACTCATTGTTTTAGTTATCCTAGGAGAAACAGAATTTAAGAGCTGTATATGACACGAATTTGTCTTTCATTTATTTAAAATTCAAAAATTAAATTTTTAAATTCCCAGTTTTGGTACTGATCATCCCTTAATTTCGAAACAAGAAGTCGAATATGGATGAAACTAAATGGAAGGCTTTTAATTAAATGATTTGCGATGATTAAATGATTTGCGATGAAAATTTCTTCTTAACTTTTCTTCACATAAACAACCATCTGTTGAACTACTTTTTATCTGCGAGCTCCCCCAATCAACTTCATGGTTGCGGACCCTGTATTTGTGTAGATGGTACTAAAAGATCTACCACCTCAACGAAAAAGAGCTCAATTACAAGGTCCGGGGAGTACTTAGAAACTTGCAATGAGAGCAAAGGGAAAGTCAATTTAAGCCGCAATGAAGCTATATTAATAGGCACTGAATTCCATAAAAAAACTTATAAACTTATTTTTCTAGTTTTGTGATATTTATGAAAACAAAAGAGGTTTATTGAAGATCTGTTCTCAAAGGTAGTAACAAATTAAGAACTCAACGTTTTTTATATTCTCATTCCTTCAACTGCTGGCAAAACCTATGTGAATGTTAAATGAACAACTAAATTTAAGCTATTTTAAATAAATTTAAGCTATTAGTTGATTGATTCCTATGTGGAAAAGAACAATTGAGAATACTAAATTTGTAACAAAGTTTGGGGTAAACCAAAAAATTTGATGCTTTTGGGAAAAATAATGGTTTCATTATATTTTTCTTTTTAAAACACTTTTAGCGAAAATCTGAAAGCACATGTTCACATATAAACATAAAAGTTGCCCATTCAATTTTATGGTCGAAAACTATTCAAAGTGCACCAAACATCTTATTTGGGTTCAGAGTATCATATTCTATAGTTTCAACGAAATCGGTGAGGCACGGGTACCAAAGTGTGCCGACTATTGGTGGAGTAACGTTAAATACACTACATAATTAATTAGTTGTGAAAAGTAGCTACGATTCGATCCAAAAATCAAACGTCATTATTCAGAATAAGGGTGCATAAGACATTTTCGGAGTATTGTTAATGAATGGAAGTGTATCTGTTTCTTTAGGAATAAGAAGGAAGCAGTAAGGATCAATACTTTAGAAATTCATATATACATATGAGCCGTTACACAAAACTCAGTGTTTATCTTTTAATATTCGTTAGTTATTAAAATTCATTGCCTTCGCCAACAGTATATATAAATCTAAAACAATTTCTTTATTTCACAATGGTATTGTAATGAAACGTTACTAAAGTTTCCTGCAAAGGTAATCCCAACAACGCAATCGTATGTACTAGTACCATTTCATTGAGGCAGCCGAAATAGTGCGAGCGCACTATGACCCACGGCTCGTCTCCAGAAACAGCCGGTTCATTGCTTCAAGAGACATTGATGAGACAGCCGGCTTGCGACAGCCCTTCGTAACAGTAATGCCCTTAAAATCAAAGGATGTCTTCGATTTTCAAAGGCTGTCTCCGTAACATTTTATGCGAATGAGCGAACAGAAAGAAACAGGATACAAACAGCCCGTTCGGTTTGACTACTCTCCGGATAGAATACTCTCATCAATCTGGCGAGTACAAACTGTCTCAGTGACAGCATTCATTTAGGCATGCGAGCGCTGTTGCCATTACAGTTCGGCGTATGCTTCACACATATTGTAGACTGGGCTTTCGACTTTGCGCTCCGACAGTTCATGCTATCTCGTGGCGGATGTCATTGAAAAGCAGTACTGCTGGGAAGCCTGCTGCTGATACACAACTTGGGTTGCCATCTGCATCGGTTTTACACGACAGTGTCTAGAATATCGTTTCATTCATTGTGACGTAGTCATCTTTCACAAAGCTTTACTGTTACTAATTATGCAACGAAACACAGGGTGGAAAACGATAGGTGATGAGATGAGATTGTGAAAATTAAAGCAATTTTCCTAATAGGAAAACATCGTACTCCCCTGTGCTTTTCTTCTAATCCCGGGAAGTGTTCTATCAATCCTGGAATGTGGCTTAACACATCTCACGGAGCAATCTGGAAAAGCACCAACACTATGGCATTCATCATGGTTCTGTATCGATTTCCATTAACGGTAACACGTCGTCCTACCTCATTTTTGAAGAAATAAGGATTCCACCAGCCCATAGACCGTCAATTCTTGAACGGCGTGTGGATTATCTTTGCTTCAAATTAATTTTGCTTGTTGGCCTATCCATTCAACCAAAAATGCTCCTCATCACTGAAGAGAAGTTTGCTCTATAAAAAGTTTTAATTGAACATTGATTTTGAAAATAAATTTACACGATTTGAAAACGTTGTTCTGGAGGTTTTCTATTGATTATGATATGCCAAACAATACTGAGTTTACACTGTCAAAACCACTTTCAGCCAATAGAGTAATCCCTTTGGAAAAACGAACCTAGAAAAACGCCCGTTACATCTATTTGAGTTGCTGTATTTATAATTGGAAAACAATGTTTTGCATTTAAAAACTATTCAGTCCTTCCGATTGCGAAATTACATTTGATTTTTTGCAACCCTGGCAGATTCCATGGCTCATGAGCTGCTTCCAGGATAGTGTCTAATGTTAAAAACATCAGTAGGTGAAATAATATTACTAATCGAAACGAAATTGACTGAGCTGTGAGTGTTCAAAACCGGAATAATTTTGTGTACACTGAGGTCTCTTTTTACGCGGGATACGTACCGCGTAAAAAAAGTGCAAAAAACTGCGTAACTTCGGAAATTCGTGTAAAAAAACACGCGTAACTTCGGAAGTTCGCGTAAAAAACCGCGCAACTTTGGAAATCCGCGTAGAAAAAAATCGCAAAATAGAAGAAATTTTTTTTTGATCCCAAATGTTTTAGAAATGCATGAAACGTCGAAATCTGGTGTAACCTGAAAAAAAAGTTTTGTAAAAATCGACTTTGGGAATTTGAGACCGCGTAACTTCGGGAATCCGCGTAGAAAAAAAAACGCAAAATGAAAGAAATTTTTTTAATTCCAAATGTCTTAGAAATGCATGAAACGTTAAGATGTGGTGTAACTTGCAAAAAAAATTTTGGTGTGAAATTCGTCTTTCGATCAGGTGTAATCTAAACTTTTTTTTGAAAAAAATCGAAAATTTTCTAAGTGTCAAAGAGTTAACTTAAAAAAATTTCAGGATAACACCAGATATCGAAGTTTCATGCATTTCTAAGACAAAACAAAACCGCTAAACTTCCAAAATCCGCGTAAAAAGAAAACACATAAAAAACCGCGTAAAAAAGACCATAGTGTATTACTTCCCTATATTGCCTAAACTTGCATAGAACTTGTATAGAAAACAAAGTTGTGTTTCATCAAAATTGTCGCTAAGAACAAAATCATCTCACTAAGACAAAACAATGCGCATTTTCCACGCCTTCTTGTAATTAGATCTCCAGTGTTTAATCAACTTCACAATCAAGTACGTTCAGATATTAAATTACAATTTTTATAATTAAATATAACAGAAAATTAAAAAAAAAACAACTTCAATTCCAGAATATTTTTCCTTAAATATAATTGCTATCAAGCGAGTGATGTCTCCAAGATGGCAGCCCTATACCCAACCCGTTTTCCGGTTCAAGCTTTCTATCAGACTCGAAAGTAAACAAAAAATCTTCCGAATCATCCATCCTCTTTTTTTAGTGGTGTGATTTTCCTATCAACGCCGCCCGGATCTATCTTTAGCCCGACGACAACCACGACAAGTACAACGACGACTGACATCACAGCGCGTCCGTCAACAGCGTTTCGTTTCGTTTGGTGACGCGGAAATAAACGGGGCAACGAGGGTCAATTTTCAATGACAAGATGTCGGTTTAAATTTCTCATCATAACAACAAACAAACACACACACAACCTGAACCGAGGCTTTCGCCGGAATCGGCTCTGTTGAATAACGCATCGCGGTTCGATTGTCTGTTTATACGACGATCTCCAAAACAACCCACATTCCACTCGTTCACTCATCACACCTACACCCGATCATCATTTATTAAATTGTGTACCAATTTTCCAGATCGTAAGCACCTAAGAAGTAAGTTTTCGGCCATATCTCTTGCTCGTTTTGGGTTTGGAGTACGAACGAAAAGAGTAAACATAAACACCCGCCGTTGTACGACCGATAAATCATCATCTAGCGCCCGAGGGTAGACAGACATATTAGTTCTAGCCTGTGTGTGTTCCCGTTCCAGTGTTCCGTTTCCGCTTCGTGGCCTTTGGTTTCGGTTGGACGGTAGTTTCCTATTAGCAAGTGACGATCAAACTCGAAAATTCAAAAAGTTGATCGACATTCTCGATTCTCGAAGCCAAGAACCTCGAATGAAACGGAATTTGTTTTGCTGGGTACGGTGCTATACAAATTGAACAAGGCTAACCGTAAAGTTCGTATCAAGGTTGCTGTCCGTGTCGTCGGTAGCAGTTAACCGATTTGTACGAAAGTAGACACTAGAGTTGAGGGTTGCGTTGCGCACTCACACACCAGCACACGGTGAAGCAGCAACAATCTGGGAGGTCACGTGCCGTACCGTGCGCGTGTCCGGATTACAGAAAAAAGGGTATTAAAGTTTGAAGGGTTGAGTTTCTTCATAACTGATTTGTACCTGAGAGAGGGTTCCGAGTGTGACAGAAAATTTCTCATCGAATTAATTCCACGTCGAAAAACAATAGCAAAAAAGGCCGCTTCCTTGAAACGCATTCGTATTTTCGATATCCGCTGGACCATTAGTAAAGTAGGTTCATTGATACCGAACATTTGGTTGCGCTTTGAGTTGTGAAGTTCAGTACCTAACTCGCTAGTGTGTGTGTGTTTCGAGTCCCTACTGGACAATCATTTGCACCACTGGTCGAGGTTGTAGCTTGAGACCAGTTTAACTGATTTCCTACATCTTTCCACGCAATCCGTTGCGCCAACAAAAAAAAACAATAGGTACTAGGCCAGCCCTCAGTATGTCTGTCCCTGTACGCTGCTATTCTGTCGATACTATGAACAACAACATCGGTCAGCAACAGCACGTCGACATCATCAACGGTGGGAGCGCCCGAATGGATGACGACGAGTCGATGATGCTGAGCAAAGTTCAGGTATCCGAGGAGATGCAACAAGATCAGCGGATGTTGTTAGAGGGCCGGCTTGGGACACCGGATGCTGCTGATGCAGTTCTTATGGCACCGCCGGACGACTATCACCTGATGCCGTCCGGTGCTTCCACCAGCAATGATGGTCACCTCACCGGAGGTGACGCCACCACGGACTTGGCCGGTGCCAGGTCGCTATCCCTACAGCAGAAACAATCACTATCATCATCATCATCACCGCAGCATCAGCAGCAACCGCCTCCTCATCCAGCCCAGTCCGGACTGTCGTTCGAGCAGATGATGGCCAAGCTGAGCGAACTGCTTGCCTTGGAACCGAAGTACCAGCCGAATCTCTACCTGCCCCAGCAGTCATGCGTAAGTACCTTAAACGTTTTTTTCTCTCTTCTATACCCCATATCCTACCCTCCTTTTCCCTTGCGGTAAAGTCATAGTTTTAAACAGCAAATCTCAATACGAATATTTACCTAATTCATTTTGTGCGATATCGAGCTCACGGCAATTTATCATTTGAACTTACGAGTTTCATAATGTTGACAGGCAAGCCATTATTTGTATTTTCTGTTACTTGTACCATCGAGGGCACAGCGTACATACGATGACAAATAGCATGGCACCATTGAAACCGAAACCGGTTGCGGTGCCCTTCCACGCAAAACGACTGCTCCGTTTTGTTGTCGGGATCTTGTCCCTAAGTTTAACGTAACGTGTGTTCTGTGTGAGCTGCCGAGTCTATGATTGCTTAATTTACTGAACTTTTTCTATAGGATACAACGACCGTTTGAAGAAAATTGATGATTAATTTGCAAACCACGTAACGCTAAACAATCGGATTCTATCAACATTATGACAGAAAGTGAGCATTGTTTATTCTACGGACAATTTCTGATGTTTACCAATTTTGACGTGAATATGTATTACTTTAGTATAGAATACCTTGTAAAATAGGCATGTGAAAGAATGGGTTAAACTTGATCATTAGCGTGCTATAATGAAGGTGCCAACAAAAATCATGCTCCAAACGTTGAGTACTTTTTGTATTAATTTCAAATAGCATGAGAACACTCATGACGGCGTGATTGGTTTTCTCTAACTAGAAGCTTTGAACAAAATTTAACACTTTTGGTCATTTTTAGGGCTAATAAATCGATTCTAAACTGTTCTCTAGCGTGCCAATAATAAATAGTCATCTCTAATTTCGTAAAGTAGTAGTGCTCAATAGGGATACCGATACCGAGTCGATACTTTGGTGCTATATATATTATTTAGCGTTATTGCCCATCGCATGAGTATGGAATGGGTAGCTTTGCATTTCATAAAATTGTTTTCAAGAACTATACATAACGTCGTCAGTTAGATTTTTGAGTTTTTTTTCAAACAAGAATTCTTTTGACATGTCTTTGCTTTTCTCTATCTAGGACAATATTCTGGAGTAATTCTATTGGAGTCAACAATAAAAGTCTCCATATAAAAATACTGTTTGTAGTATTTTTGCTGACGTTAGCTCCGCCTTTATTGATGAAAGTTTGTAGTGATATTAATATTTAAATCGTTCTTATACAGCCTTTTATGATAGTTGTTTCTAAATCATCTTACACAGCCTTTTATTATAGTTGTTTTCTAAATATCATATTGATGGTTAAAAATAATGTTTAAACTTCAATCCGCGGGAAAATCTGTTTGATAAAACTCCTACATTCAAGTCGGTGTGAATGATGCGACCTAGTTTCACTTTAGGGTCATAACCAAAAAATGGAAATAAATAAATTATTCAAGTTCAAACATTTATAATTTGGAGTTAAGCAATCGTTGAAAATAAATAGAAGATTATGTAGGCTTTGTGAGGCACAGTCCATGACTCGGCTATTCGAACTCGTTTCAACATAATTAAGCATTTATTTTTTCCACAAACATCACCTGACCGACGGCGAAAGACCACCACCCCAAAGTGCGATAAGAAGCCACTGTTTTTTTTTTCTCGCTGCGTTCAAATTAATTTCGCAAATGTTTTCCAAAATCGATCGTTTGCGCCGTTGTGTTTATCTGTTTATAGCTGGTCTTCAATCAGTGGCGATGAGTTTGCCGTATTACGCCTGATACGCCGCCAATCACCGAACTCAACTCACTTAACCGGTGACGGTGATGATGACTTGATGAATATTCGCTCCGGCTTTTTTTTATTTCATTGCTCTCTGTAGCCTGTCACGTAATTAGTTTCATTCTATCATAGGTGAATTTACATTCAATCAAGGCACTTAGCAAACCGACTGGCAGCTGTTCTGGGACGTTCTATATTTTCGCATTTTTTTGTGCGATTCCCGGGCTAACCAGCAGAGGGGTTGTTTTTTCGAATTATCCCCTTCTATGGTTGGTGTCTAGCTAAACCGCGGAGAACCAGTTTTTTTTCTCTTCAGTCATGTCGCGAGTCAACGCAGGCGAGTGTGTTGTTTAAGGGAAAATGATCTGTAACGAGAGCAGATTTAATGGAGACGGGAATTAATTATCGAAAACTGGTTAAAACGATACGTTACAAGCCAATGATTGCTGCAACGGATTATCTTCATTTTATACTATTTTATCGAGGGACGCTTCACGAGTGGCGCACGAATCTGCGTCCTTTCCTCGATGTTTATCGAGAAACGTTTTTGAACGTGAATAACGTCTTCTCATTTATGGGGCGTTTTTTCAAGACTTACCCAGGACAAGACTTGATCAAGCTTGGTTGCGAATATCTCGTGTTGTAATGAACGTAACAATATAATTGTTGCTCCATGAAAATATTCTCAGCAACTCGTGATGTGTGGAGTAGGATGAGATAACCATAAATAGCGGGTGATTTTGTTATCATGATTTAAATTGTCTCTGATATCGTATTTCTATTTAATTTTTTGGTTCTCGTCGTCTTTTACTGGGTTTCTTTGGTAGTATATGTGAGGGCTTTCAAACCCATTCTGCTAAGTTGAAAAATTGTCCTTTCCAAGACTACCAATTTTTCATTCAAGAACTTATACTAAAAGTTCTAGACTTCAACAATTTATAACTCCAACAGATGAAGTTTCTAACAACCGAAGATTTCTACTGTCCAAAACTCTAAGACCAATAGTTTAGGACAGTCGAAGACAAAACATCAAGAATCATAGACTTCAAAAGTCTAAAAAAATATACAAATATCATAAAGCTTGAAAAGTCTTACACTTAAGGTAGCGCTTCGCCGTGGTCAAGTCGAAGCGAGACAACTCACTGCTTCCTCTTGCTTTGTCGCCGAAATTTTACTCTAAATTGCAAATTTCTCCAATACTAACCCGATTCACGAAAAATCAAAAACATACGATTGTAGGTAAATGATTTTACTATGCATTTGGCGAAAAATATTAGTTAGAAAGCTTTTCTTTCGCGAGATTTCGTGCGAGTTTTGTTAAACCTTTTGTTTTCTTTTTTCCATTTCTCGCTATAAACAACTCGCATATGTAGGGATGTGCTACGTTTTCAACAAAGCTTGAAAGCTAGTAGCGATGAAAATCATTACTGATTTCTGGTTCTACTGAAACATGAATAGAAATTATTTTACAAAGTGGTAACACTTACTTACATTTTCTATTCATCTTTATTCAACGTTTACACAGAGAGAACGGACAACGAAAACAAAAGAAATGTTGTTAGCGTCTACCGCATGTGGCATTTTTCACACCCCAATGCATGCGTTGACATTGTGTGCGTGCGAAAGAATAAGGAAAAACTCGTTTATTTTTAAAACTCGCACGAAATCTTTCGATAAAAACGTTTATCAGGCACAGTTTATATACGAATCGATAGAAAAATTAATTATCTAGAATCGTATGTTCTTGGAATTTCCGTTTTCTTTACCGTTTTCTCACAATTTTGGGTAAAGTGCGTGAAACCCCGGGATAGGCAGCGAACTCCCGTGACCACGGCGAAGCGCTACCTTAAGTTCAAAACTTTAACAGTCCGAACCTCCAACAGCCGATAATTCCATCAGCCAGATATTTCAAGATTCCTATAGCTTAAGACTCTAAACTTCCAAATAGCTCAAGACTTCGACACTCCAAAACACCATTTATCAAAATTCAACCGCTTCAGATTCCAACAGTTCAAAACTTCAATTGCCTAACACTCCAAATAGCCTAGGACTACTAAAGTCCTAGACTTCAACAGTCCAAGTTTTCGACAATTCAAGGTTTAAAAACTCAAGACTCAAAACTTATAAAATCATAGACTTCAACAATTCAAAGCTCTAACAATTCAAGACTACGAATATCTTAAGACTTAAAGAGCCTTAGGCTTCAGTGCGAGGTTTCAACAACGCAAGATTCCAACAGTCAGAGATTTCCTCAGATTCTAAAATTCCTATAGCTTAGAACTTCATCAGTCCAAGACTCTAAATAGCACACGACTTCGACAGTTCAAAACTTTAACATTCCAAATCACCGGACAGTAGAAACTTTCAACAGCCCCAGATGTCAACAGGTCAAGACGCTAATAGTCCAAAACTCCGAATAGCTTAGGTCTACAAAAGTCCTAGACCTAGAGACTAAAATTACTACAGCCAAAAACTCTAAGATTCCAATAACTTAGAACTTCAACATTCCAATACAATATTTCTTCCAATTATTCTCTTTTGTAAACATTTTCAAAGGTCGTGAGGGCATGCAAGTTCCATCAGATTCCTCGAAGTGCAACCATTGCGAAATTGCGCAGTTATTTTTGTAAACATTTTCAAAGAATTCGGTTGCTTCCAATTCTATTGAAAACAACAGAGAACTATCATTATTCAATGAATAGCTACAGTTCATTTGTTCTTCGATAAGAACTTTTGGACCGTTCGCGAACGGATAATTCCAACAGCCAGAGACTACAACTGTCCAAAACTGCAAGAAGTCAGCAGCTTGAAACTTCAACGATGCAAGACCTCAACAGTGCAATTCTTTGATTTCAGTATAAATGACTTGCCAAACTATAACCGAGAACCATTGGAAGGAGATATAGCTCTAAAAATACCACCCGAAGGATGCGTTACATGAAGGCTATCGTTTTTATTTTGTCAGCAAGCAGCCAAACTGTGTATTGGATCAAAACCAGATGGCTATATGGGTGAAAAACGATAACGGAAGCTATATAGAGCTAGTTGTCACGAAGTACCGAGGATGCAATCTGTTGGAAAAGATGTATGTAGTTTTCCAGACGTAACTCGACTCGAGGAAATGATCGCAATAGTTCATTTATTGCTAAGAAGATAACTAAAAAAATCTGATTTTGCAAGCAATTTGCAGTTGCGCACAAAAAAACTCAAGTTTTCATTAACAGAGTTAATAAAGTGTCTGAAAAAAGGCATTCTCTTATTCACAATCGAGAAATATTGAACTACTGTTAGGCAGAAGAAGAGAAAAAAATCGGAAAGTAATTCGGGATACAGATACACGAAGCTTTACACATCTTAAGAACTTTAATAAGATTTCGTCGATGCCATGCGACCACGTACAGTGATATATTCAATTCATTTGGATTTGAACTCGAAAGAATCTGTTCATCAATCCTAAGGAAATCTTGAGCATTTCAAGTAACGTAGCCCGACTCGAAGAAATGGCCATAATATTTCAATTATTACTGATAAGATAACTAAAAAGAAATTATTTGGCAAGCGATTTGCAGTTGAGAACAAGTTTTAAATAACAGAGTGTATAATAATACCGTAAAGTTTACTTTCCAGGGAAGAATATATTCTCCGGAATTGGAGAGTAGAATTCGATATATTGCAATGTGCGACAATGACAATCAACGAACTTCCCCATGAATGAGGATCACCTGCGAATCACGTGATATGTTGTTCCCTCAAGTACAGCAACTCTCACGGCTTGTTTGGAAATTGTCGAATTGTAACAAAACAAAACTTAAACAATACCCACAGTCAGCACACTGGGTCGAGGATATTGTATTTCAGCGTATCACCAGCTTCTGCCTTTATTTTGTGAGCGAATCGTCTATTTTTAGAATAATCGCAAAACAGCGACATAGTTCCGATTTCACCACAATGATGAATATTTTCGGTTTCGAGTTCAACCGTTAGTCCAAACAGGTCGAGACAAAGAAAAATTGAAGAAAAAAAAACAAACAACTGAAGCACGGCTATCAATAATGATACCCGAGCGTGCCAAAGCCTATCAAGTGCTGTTCTCTGCTAGCAATCAGCAGGATTCGTCCGGTCATTCGTGAACTTATCGGCAAGCGTACAAATGCTTAATCAATACGTATTTGTCCGGTTTGAAACAGCAGATAGCCCTGTCTGAATCCGTCTGTCGACCATTGTATTTCGAGCTATTTATTTGCGATTTTTGTGTACTGCGCACTCCGAGGCTTATCGCAGCAAAAGTGACGCGATTGTGAAGTGCTTTTCCAGACGATAATAGACCTCCAGGCGCAGTTGTAGAAAGGGAGCAAAACGGACGCGGCAGCGTTTCCCTCTTGCTTGCTAGCTGCCAAGACGAGCCGGAATGTCTAGGTCTGATGTTTTTGAACCATTTATCGGTCGTTTTCTTCAAACTACAAGCAAAGGTTTCTAGCGTAATGACCTCTTACAGGCGGCACCAAATTATGGTCATTATTTCTGTCGACCTGCCGTGGGAGAACAATCGCGCGGAATGGACATTGTATTTAAATTTACACATCGCTGTCTACTGCCAGTACAACTGGAACGGATTTCGGTTCCATTACAGCGGTACCGTTGATTTCGCTACAGCCGGCAAAAGCAAGCAGCCCTAATTAATATCAACTCGTTCACCGAACAGCAGCACACAACGGTGGCTTTGTTTGCCAACCAACCGAACCAACGAGAACAATAGACGAAACAATTTACATATGAATGAGATCACGTTCGCTGACATTTCGTTGTTTCGCGCTGGAAAAGTTCGCCTCGGCAAAGGTGGCAAAACGAAACGGTTCTAATGATACTGCTGCGTGTCTCTTTATCCGTCACGCCTGCCTGGTCATCATCATTTTCCATCAGACTGGGTTGACTGTCAACTGGCCGACTGGGCGCATCCAGCTGGAACACAGATGTGCTGTCAAGTGACATGAGTTGTGAGTGCAGAAAATTTGCCAAGCGGCTGAGTTTTTAGAGAGGGTTTTTTCTATCCTGTTCAGTTTATATTTGGAAATTTTTGGTCAACCTTACGAAACTTTCGCTACATCATCTTTAAAATATACAATTAAAAGGGAATGGCGGATTCGCCAATCCTTGATCTGCTAAGGCGATTTTTCCAGAAAGTAAAAGTTGTGTTTAGTCTCGTTACCACAGTACTCAGAGAAACTTGCTACACTTGTTGTTTAGCCCTCCCTAGTCAACAACGAGCAAAACAAGCATCGATCTTGTACAGAAAAATTTACACAGCTTTGCAACAAACACCATACTCCTACCGCGACTGTGGTGGTGTGGTGGCTGGCTCGTCGAATGCCTTAATGAAATTCCGAAATTCAATGTCAAAAATACTACACACACCGAGCGTGTCGCGATGCTGCTGCGTTTGCACGAGCTAGCGAAATACCAAATACTGGTTCGACGACTTGGTGGGTAATGGTTCGTTCGAGAAAACCACTCGAGCAGTGGCTAAGTCGTGTGTCTACTTTTAAAGCAGGGGTGGGTATGTAATAATAATAATAATAATAACGCACCCACTCGAGCATTTCTCGTCGGTTCGCTTTTAGTACATGACGCTAAAAATGAAGTGGATGTAGAATTTTTGCCAAAGCTCTTAAAGCAAACGCACACATTTGCAGGATTTATTTATGCTCATAGCGTAGCGCGTACGAGAGAAGCTGTTACCCCTTAACCTTCCCCCGGATAATCCTTTCCTTCCTCATCGGGGACAAATGATCGGCGATGAAGCAACGATCACTAACCAGTTTCATATTTTTAGTAGATTAAATAACACCTAAAAATAAATTGTTTTTTTCTTCTTCGCTTCATCCTCCCCCTCTAAATCCGCACGATATTATCCCCCGTCAACTGACAATGTGCCGTAATTGTTTACAAACTTTCCAGTGGTCATTAACACACATTTTTTTCTTCTATTTTCTCTGTTTGTCCCTGCCCTTCCGAAAACAAAATAGAATGGCGAAATTACCATCGGTACCCGGGATGGCGCCGCACACGTGCTGCGCTGCCTCAAGGTCTGGTACGAGCTGCCGAATGACGTCCTGTTCGCGGCCATTAACTTGGTCGATCGGTTCCTGACCAAGATGAAGGTACGCCCGAAGCACATGGCCTGCATCTCGGTCAGCTCCTTCCATCTGGCGGTGCAACAGCTGGCCCTGCCGCAGATCGACACCGAAGATTTGGTTGCTATTTCACAGGTGAGTTTGTTGTTTGTTTGTTCCCGTACTGACCGACAAGATGACAAAATTAGACAGACAAGATGACAGAATTATATTTTCCACTTTATTTCCATTTTTGGTGTGAATTCGTCTTACACGCGTAGGAAAAAATCGTGTAACTTTAGATCTCAGAAGTTCTGAGATCGAAGTCTGCTTGGAAGGTATATTCAAATCGTTCTTGTAAAATTCAGTCAATTTACGAATTACGAGTCAAAAAGTTCCTCGAGCAAGATTACAAGCTAGAATATTTTACATCAATGTTACCAGACATAAGACCGAGCATCACTTCGATCTCTGTGATGACACAGATCAGAAATAACTAGTGGATCATTGCTACATAAATTGCGTTCCAACAGAATATCCGTATTATTTTTCATGCATACCAACTTTCAAAAGATACCAATCAAAATTGCATGACTATGATGTTTGATCCACAAGTTACAGTGATTGAAGTGACGCTAGTCTTAATAGTTTCAAAACAATCATTGCTATTTAATTAAAAAAAAGTACGGGTGTGTAATGTCAGAGACATAACTGGATGTCGTGAATACGATCTAAACTGAAACGCTTTCTTCTTACTTTCGAATTTCGCATAGTTCTTTGGGAATATGATAATGGTTCTAAAAAGAACCGGTTCGAAGAATTCAGGAATTAAGGACGACCTGAGATTACCAGTTGGTGGTTCAATGCATAGGGCACTGGTCTAAAAAAAAAACAATTGTCGTATGTTCGAGCCCCGAACTGGAAGGGTTCGTAGTGTCAGTAGGATCGTAGCACCAGCCACGCAATGGTTCTATACACTCTGAATCGGCTGCGAAGTCTGTTGAAACAGAATGTGAAATTCCACTACAGAAATGTGATACCAAGGCTTTGCTTTTACCTGAGTTCAAGAACTAAATTCAGAACTTAGAACAGGCTCAGAATTCAGTTGCAATTAAGTTCTTCAACTACAGTTTCGAAACGGAATTCAGTTCCGGGATCCAGTTCCAACATGCAGGCTTTGAATTCTAAACTTGTATTCTGGAACTAAGTTCCTGAAAAAAAATTGAAACTAAATTCTCCTCCCGACTGTTGAAGTCCAAACGAAAGCACGACCTGAGCGTTTGAGGTTTAATACTTGGTTTGTTCTAACCCATGTTGGTAAGAGAACCTCACCTGTACATCCAGTTCCGGCTGAAGCACTAGAAGAAATGAACGATTTCCAATACAGTGTTTACCTTTTATACTTGTCCAGTAGATAATCGGTAGAGATGGGCAATTCGCTCCTGAGCTGTTCCAATGAATCGAATCATAAAAGTGAGCTGACAGCTCACAGCTCTTTTTAAAAGAATCGCAGCTCATCAGCTCACTCATTTGCTACCCAGTTCGCCGCATTGTGAAGCGAGGAATAAGATGCGAGCTGAACGGATCTTCGAGAAGAAATGTTTGCACCAAGTTTCGTTATTTCTTCCATGCCTGCATCTATTCTTCTTCAACGGATTAAATGAGACATTATCAGTAAGAACTCTTACTTCTCATGGCACAAGAAAAACGGGTCACAAAATTAACCATCAGTTCAATCTAAATGAGCTGATGAGCTGATACATCGAATCGGTTCATTTTGGTGAGCTGATCGGTTCGGAGCTGCTCACCAATGTGAGCTGTTTCGCACATCTCTAATAATCGGAACTGATATGTGCCTGACTACTTAAAAACCGTCGTCCGGGTGCGAAAAAGGCAAACAAGCATGATGAATTTCCTCCATTATTTCCAAAAGTTTCAGAAAATTTTGTTTCTCAGTTATTTACGGTTATCCCACACTGTTAAAAATTTAATCACAAATTCCTGATCATATTTCCGATAGCTTGTAGAAAAAAAATTTGTTAAGTTAAGTACATCAAGAGATATTTGCGATAAAGTTCTGCCCAGTCTTGTACAGGGTAAATTTTGAAAAGGCGCCACATAGCGAAGTAAGTCGTATTCACGGCAAAACAGTGCTAGCGCAATAAAGGCTTGAAAAGTGCTACGGGGACTCAAAAAAATAACATCAAAAACAACAATTTTTCGATGGTATGCTTAATTAGAACGTGCTCGAACTGACACTGAAGATGCTGAACGCTCCGGCCGGCCAAGTGATGTAATTACACCGGAAACCGAATCAAAATTGCGTGAGATATCGGCAGTGTGTATTTTATTTTGCATGAACATTTGTCTATGTGGAAGCAATTGTCAAAGTGATGCCGCGTTTGCTTACGGTGGACCAAAAAACGACATCATCGAGTCCAAGCGCTGTTTGAAGCAGTTTCGCCGAAATAAACCGATTTTTTTTTGCGACGATGTGTGACAATGGACGAAACCTGGATCCATCACTACACTCCGGAGTCAAAGCGGTCGTCAGTCGACTGGACATCCTTTCCGTGAGAATCGTACAAACCGCAACAAACCGGAACCGGAAGTCGGATCCGAACAAGAGTGAATAGCAGTCTATGAGACCGTAAAACCTTTTATTTGAACCTGAAGCTACGATCAGACTAGCCATCTGACACAGACCAGTAATGATCGGCAGTTTATATTTGACCTGGTAATGTAATCACACTATTCACAGTTAAATGACTTCAACAGTCAAATTTGACTGCCGACAGTCAATATTTTAGCAGTTGTTTGACTGTGAAAATCGACTCATCCGTCTTTGAGAAAATGAGAGTTCCGTTTTTGAATTTTTGACCACTATTTCCGGTAAATTCGGAACCGGGAATTGGGAAGCGATATAACTGAAATTCGTTCGTTTGGCCAGCTACTAATAAAACCTAAAAATAGGAAAATTTTTTTTTTTCGATTATCACTAAATGACGGATTGCAATTTTATACACACTTCACACGGTATTTGCGGAACCGTGCATCCGTTTCGGAGAAATTAAAGCAGGCAATGGGACTAAGAAACTGTTCGTTTGGAACTGAGATTGTGAAAATCGAGTGAGAAATTCAAAAAATGTTCTTCCACCAAGACAAACCACCGTGTCACAAGTCACTCGCAACCGTAGTGGAATTGCTAGGAATTGGGCTTCGAATTGCTGCCGGATTTACCATATTCACCGGATATGGCCCCCAGTGACTACCTGTTTGTAGGCCCCTAGAAGGCACCAAGGAAGAAGATTTTATTTTAACGAGAAACTCATCGCTGAAACAAACAACGAGGTAATGATTCTGATCGGTTCTTTTCGATGATTGATCGGTTCTTTTTAGGACCAATAAATCAATCCCAAACGACTGATTCCATTGAAACACACTGACGTCTTTTTTATGCGGGGGATATTTACCGCGTGAAAAACCGCGTATCTGGAAATCCGCATAGAAATGCATGAAACGTCCAGACCTGGTGTAATCCATAAAAAATTATTTTAGACTTCGAAAAATATTGAGATTTCCGGTAATCCATTTTTTTCGATTCCAAATGTCTTAGAAGTTTACTTAAAAGAGATTAGGGATAAAACCAAAACGACGTTTCATGCATTTCTAAAACAGAACAAGTAAAACGGACAACTTTACACTAAAAACCGCTGAACTTCGGAAATCCACGTAAAAAACACGTAGTTTTGGGAATCCGCGCAAAAAACGCATAAAAAACGCATCCTTTTTTGCCAGGAAAGGAGCAGAACCGCCACTTGAAGCAGAGTTCCGTGACCAGAAAACGGGCACGACCTTATTTTGACGAAACCCAACAGCTGCACTTTGATCGATGACCAAACATACCTCGAACTACAATTTAAGCAGTTTCCCGGTCAAAAGTTTGACATCGGGACGGGAAAATTCAAGTTAGTGTTTGCCGTCGTCAAGTTGGCAATGAAGACCATGATTTGGCAAGCGATTTGCAGTTGCAGTCTGAAAACGGAACCATTCGTCACATTCCAAGTTCGCATCGAAAAAATGTCTGAAAAAGCGTGTACTACCGTTGAACCGCAAGCTAGTGAATCCTCCGTATTACCCGGAATGTCGATCAATCGACAAATACTGGGTAATTTCCAGCAAATGTGGCTGAATGATCTGTTTTGTTTTCTAACTATAGACGTTTTTTCAGTTTTCAAGAAGAAATTAACTTTTACCAGTATCCAACGAAAGAACAGAGTGAATGTAAAAAAGCTGATGAATGGAATAGCAGACATGAAAATTTGCGAAAAAATTACTGCTGAAACGAAATTTGAACTGGCCCGGAATCGTTTTAACCAGTTTAACTACTTCTAATGTTATAACAAGTATTGTGAAAAGAACTATGCAATGATTCAGTTGAAGTGGACTTGCAAATTTAGTAAATATTTTTGGCAACAGAAGCAAACTGTCAGCAGTTTGAAATGTATTTGAACACTTGTACCGCACTTTCATGACGATTTAGATTGCGTGTTTTTGTTGTAACAATTTACAACAGTTCGGAGACACTTAGGAGAAATCTTAGGGCAAATCTCTGACACCCAACGGCATTATCGCTGGTTCGATAATTGAATACAAACACAATTGTATTAGCTGCTATCCACATCCACAACCAGCATGTTTTATAGGAACGTCTTCAGCGAGTGGCAGCAAACAAACCACCGTCGAATCGTAAACGACCCGAAAAATCATTCGAATGACCGGAATTACGACTCGAAAAGTTTGCGCGCTCCGTACGAATCGAGCCAGCAGAAGCGGAGAATGCGTCGAGTCCTTGAGAAGTGCACAACTTGTTTATTTTTTTCGGTTTTTGCGTATTTTGTTCGTGTTGCTTGATTTGAGTTTGGGATAGCTTCGTCCATTGTCGTCATCATCGCTCTGACCGACGACACACAGCGGTGGCATCGTTTCTGTATGCAAGCAGATGCGGGCGAGAAGGGAACTGACTGAGCCGGTTTGCGAAGGTTGATGATATATTTACGACGATCGATATCGAAGGAGATACTCATTGATCCGTTGCCTCATTCGACGAAGCTAGATTTACATTACAAACGGAGGATTGATCGGAAGATTTCGAACAGGAAGTAGAGGTGCGTTGGAAACATTATCATTCGTTCAGAAACGATTTCACATAAAATGTATGCTAATTTAGAAAAAAAAGTTACGACGCCACAGTGATATTCCATAGCACAATCATAAACAGATGTTAACTTGTAAACATTAGTCATTTATATTTGCCTTTCGATGGAAATCTAGACAATGGCAGATAATCTGATAACATGAGCGAAAAGCAGTTTCCTTATCACCTTACAAAGCTATGACGGAGTACGGAGCGACAGAGATTGGCAGCTGATTGCACATCCGGGATTGAAAAAAAGCACGATAAGCACGTCATATTTCATATTGATGTATAGTTTCATCATTTAGCATAAGCCTCTTACACAATTTCATAGAGAATTTGAGTATCATTTGTCACTGCTCAGAAACTTAAGGAACGGCTCGAGTGACGACTGCATTGATGTGATTGAATTGCGACGGCCACAACTCGCCTGTAATAGACACCAAGAAAACGCGTCACTCACACACGACAGTGTACATGGAAGCGATTAAAAACAAAACACATCGTGTCATTCATTAGGACAGTCACACAGGCGGCAAGCTACGTCTCGATTCCGATCATTGCACCTACCTTCCCCCTTCCGTGTTTGATGTAAAACCTGGAAACCGAGCAAACAAAATTCTGTCTGCTATAAATAACAGAAAAATTTTTGTGGTAGTTGCTTCTTGTTTACCGGTCGGTCGTTCATCATCCAAGCGCAACCTTGCTGTTTTAAAACTGAGGTGACACAGTTTTAACTCAGAAGGTCAAATATTTTCACACCAAGGCGAGTATCTCGTATGGGGATCGAACAAAATCTTGCCATCGTTTATTATTAAGGCTTGTAAGGGATCTGCTTATCAAGAAATTTTACATAACAAAGTTATACTGTTTAGCACTTTCAACCTTTTGTGTGAGGTTTATTCGGTTCGAGCTGTAGAAGCTGATTGATTTTGACGTATCCAAATTATTTTGAATCAAGCTTAAATTTAGGGTAAACAAACCTCTTCGACGCACATCAGTTATTTTTGTTTTGCATTATTTGTGTTTTTGGTTGAGTTAATATATTTCTTTTGGAGATAAGCAATTGTTAAATAAACAACGGACCGGTAATTGGTTCTGCTGTTTCAAAAACGATGATATCGATGTTGACTACCATTCACGCGAGGGAAGTTGATCTTGCAGAGCTGAAAGTAGTCACAATACTAGCAGTGGCATGAAAAATTCATTTTATTACATGACAACACTCAGCCTTGCCTGGAATGAGAATCCCTGCTCCACACCCTATATTTTCGAATATTATGCCGTCCGATTTTTACTAGTTGGGGGTCAAAGGTGCACGACATCCTGGAAGGAGCGACAAATATCATATCTTACTGTTTGTATCGGCAGTTTGATTGACTTAGCTCTGGTCGTCACAAGCCCCGACCTCATGCCTACACGGTGTCAAATGATGACTGGTGACTCCTGTTTTTAGCAGAATGAGGAGGTGCGGAGTATTAGCAAGCGGTGGGGCAGAGTGCAACTGTTGATAAGGAACTAACATCTTACTATAGATGTCTCGATTATCAACCCACTTTGTGACTGTTGCTAATATTCTTAACGTGGGAAGTGTGCAACATGTAAACTTTTATTAAAAAAATTATAAATTTTATATTATTAATAGTAACTATCCTATTGCCCTGAGCTTAGGATGATAAACTACAGGGCGCGTACCCTGCTTGGCGGATGAGGGTGGGAGTCAATTTACACTTCGTGTTGACCAAGTCGGATCATACCGAGATCGATCGTTCGCTTAAAACGGTAAAACGAATTTATTATATCATCTGTATTTATCACAGAGTTGACATGACTGATACTGCTTGAAATTGACAATGGGCCATTGGGTTGTTTCAGGCATTACTGATGCAATTGGGATGTTTATTCACCCCGGCTCTGTGTTCTGTTCGAGTCGGATTGTTTCGATCGGGTGTGAAGTTTTGCGTTCTGTAGCTCGATCGAGTTCTCCATACAAAGGCATAACTCGATCGAATTACAGAGTGCAGGTTTTTACATTCGTTTGACGGGGTCCGACTCGATCGGGATGCAGAATGGGGGTGATTAATATATCACATTCGTCCGGAACAGGTGAATTAAATTCAAAAAGTGGACTTATTATTATCAGAGATGCCAGAAAAAAAAAAAAAAAAAAAAAAAAAAAAAAAAAAAAAAAATTTCAAATATCTTCAGACAGCGTTGCAAAAGTCTGTATATCTGAAAACAAATCTGCTGTTAGCAAATATTGCAGAAATTTCTCTATGATCTATAACTAAACGAACTTGGAAAAAAGGTCGCGACAATTTCAAAAGTCTGTAAAATTTGCAGATTTACAGACATATCTGCGGTTCTGGCATCTCTGATTAGGAATAGGAGCGGATTGACATCTTATGAACCGTTGGGGAAGTTTCAAACCTTCCGATCCGGTTCGATATCGGTACTGATGTTATACAGGTTGCATTGACGGCGAAACTGATCAGGGCAGGTGTGAAGACATTTTAAGCAATCGTGCCATTGTGTACATACTGTGGCTTCCCTGGACAATCTGGTGTTGAATGCGCATCCTTACCTTGCATCATATGATCCAACAGACTTACTAACACCTGACTTTATTTTATCTTATTTCATTTCATGGTGGGGGCGCAATGAAACGGGAATGTTGAAATAAGGAACTGTCATCGAAGGCCTAAGAGCAAGGAAATTTTAGGAAGAAGAACCCTGGGGCGTCTCCAGAGAACGACGAAAAGGTGGTAACTGAGTGATAACTTGACCTTTGTTAAGCTGAGGTAAGGTGGGGAGAGAGGGGTAAGTGCACTATTGTTTTTAATGTCACTTTATTATTATTACCATTATTATTATTATTGTTATTATTGTAATTATTATTATTGTTCCGTACGCTTTATTTTCAGCCACAAAGACAGTAGTTAGTAGTAGTTAGTAAACTTCTAAATGCTATATTTCCCTATTTATCTCCACTATCCCTAACCTAATGTATCTGAAACCAGTGGGACTCAGAGCAGCGCCTGCTGGTGGAGGAAGCCGGTGTGCTATACGGTCTAGTGCATATCAACGGTCAGGCTTTAGTAGGCTCACAGCCAGCTTGAAGTGAACCTCACTCAAGCAGATGGGCGGACACGGTCTGCCAGGTTGTGGGCTGATAAATTACAATTACAATTACAATTATGCCGTCCGATTTTTACTAGTTTCATGCGATTGCACATGATCTAGTTAATCGACAGTTTCACTCATATGAAAAGCAAAGCCTTGCTAATATCACATTTATTTATAAATGAAATATTTATATCCACAGCAAAAAATATGAAATTTGTCGGTGACGTAAATCCGCATATGACTCAAATCATAAGAACGTAATTTGTAAAATGACTTAATTTTTGAAGAGATTAGATCTGAAAACCCCGGAGATTTTGTCCAATCAGTTGAGGATATTCATGGCGGATCCGATTACTGCGAGGAAACGCATGTTTTTCTGCAGTATCGACTATGACTTCACGAATCTTCTAGAGACGACAAAATTTCGTCTAAACTACGGTTTTCATAAAATCTTTGTACGTATCGTTGATAAAAAAGAACGTACATAGAAACACACCTAAAAAGGTTTTACAGCAGACTGTTTGGTACTGTGGTACAGCAGACTGTAGACACTGAATATGAATTTCTGAGCACTTAAGGACTACTTCAGATAATATGTCGTTTTTTAAGCTACGGATGGTTTGTTTATTCAGTAGTAAAAATTTCGTTAGAAGTACAGTAAAAAATTATTAACTATGGAACGCAAAAGACAGTAAAAATTCAAGCCAGGAGGAAAGATCGCAAACATTTTAAAATTACCGAAATCGACTGCAAAAAAAAAATGTCGAGATGTCATCGAGAATCGGGTAAAACATAACATATGACCGGAAACTACGAGTGAATAAGTAGTATAAGTGGAATGATATTGTCTTTTTTTGAGAAATTTTCAACTGCGCAAAAAATGATGGGCTATTATTCACCGCCAAGTTCGGTAATTTATCCGTAAAGCAGACCATTATTTTTTGTATTTTTCTATTAAAGATAAATAAAAACACTTGATGTTTATGTATGATGCTTATTTTGGGAAAAACCGTTTTGAATGAAACAGTCATTAGTCAACTCCTCTTTCGAAGATCTCACTTCATTATTTCACTAAGCATTATGCAGTATGGGATATGTCCAAACGCGAGACAGACAATCCGATCGTTCAAAACATCTGCTATGATTTGGGGTAAGTGCGAAAAAGTTCTCGTTGCAGTGTGTCCAGACTAATCAGTAGCCCGCGAATTTTTTAACGCGGTAGCTGAAGATGGTTGTTCCTCGGCGTTAGACGAAGAGTAAGGCGATCAAACAAATTTCAAGTACTTAGCCATCCCCATCACGAATGCTGCAATGTGGTTGTTCGATTGTTTGAATGTTAGTTGTTCATAGAGAAGGATGCCGAGATTTTTGACACTGATGTCTGCCCAGTATGGAAAGTATTCCATTTAAATTAGACTGTTTTTTAGTCGCGAACGCATTTAAAATATCCGTTGAAGAAGTGCTGCGTTTTCTAAGTCCCGGATATTGAAATAAATCTTGTTATCAACAATAGATGAGGACCCTCAAGAGAAAAGTTAACGTCGTTGAAGTACAGTAAAAATATTAAGGGTCCGAGATAACTCTCCTGCGGAATTTCGGATGATATTCTTTTTGGAAACGATCACAACTTTTAACTGTCAAACGACGATTCCTGATGTAGCTAGCGAATACTGTTCGAAATTGAATACACATTGCACCGGTACACATTGCAGCAGATGACAAAAAAAAATGCTACACACAGCGACCGCGTGAAAAATTCCATCCACTGGTTTTGACCAAATCGATCGTACAGCAATTAGCAATACGACCATGCAAATCTGTCAACCAGAACAACAAAAATGGTAGTATTCTCCGAATATATATTATAAAGCTACGTATTCAAATGTCATCGTTTATGGCCCTGCACAATTGTTTTCGATTAAGCCCCTTCAGAATGAAAGACAGTTAAAAACCACTATAAGAGGACGTTCCGTTATGGAATGATTTTATTTACACATTTGGTTACGAAAGTCATCTATTGACATAACCCCTCAGAAAAGCGTGCTGATTTCGAAAGGCTTTAAGTCACTAATCCAAAAATAAACCGCCGTTACTTAACGACGCAAACGGTTGTTATCGAGAAACCAATAGAAGACAACCATCCGACCGAATCGCTAGAACACCGCATGCATGCTTCGCAATAGGATTCGGCCTTATCGCATAAACCACGAATCGAATGTCACGATGAGGGTTAATTTGATTATACTGCTGTGTATTGGTTTGTTTTCGACATTTGCTGCGCAATCTGGAACAAGCTACTATCTACCATCATCACACAACTGGCCGATTCGATGGCACGCGTCTGAATAATTGCTAAGCCTAGCATCGTCGAAGCGACTCTGGGGCACACGAGTGCTTCTTCGGGGTAACTCGCATAACATATAGTACCGCACTACAAGTGTTTTATTTTTTTTTCATACACACGAGTTTACTATTTTATTTCTCCGACCATCCCAAGGCGTGTTAATCGATTTCTATTTTCACTTTCTTCTATTTGACCAACGAATACCCACGCGTGGTTTGCTATTTTATTACCCACAACAAGTTCGCATTGGCTCTATACGTGTGACACTGACTGTCATAAGCTGCTCTGCTCATTATATCACATAAGTGAGCAACACGTGACCATGTCTGTTTCTAGCTGTTATTCTGAACTCAAGTATACAAAAAACACGGCCGAGACGGCCAACCGATAACGACAAAATCGTGACATGTACGACTCGCACACGACTTGTTTCGGGCCTTTTCGAACGCATGATTCTAATGAATGTTCTTCCTCTCTCGCCAACAGTGCCGTTGCACGTCACGTGATCTAGTACGAATGGCGGACATTGTAGCCAACAAACTCGGTGTCCAGATGAACAGCGCCCCGGTAACGGCGTTGGCCTTCATCCGGTTGTTCTACTACATCTTCGAGAATGCCGCTAATGCCCTCGGTCTGAGCGATATCTTTTCGTCGGCCATTTCGTTGGCGGATCTGGAGATGCGGCTGGAGATTCTGGCTTGTGATGCTAGCTGCGCCAGCATCCGTCCCTCGGAGCTGGCTCTGGTCATGATCTTCACCCAGATGGACGCACACGTCAGTGCGAACAAGGAGATCGGGTTGTTCAATCGCCAGATTCATGATCTGGTTGATTATGCCATCCATCTGCAAAAGTTTTGTCGTGTAAGTTGTGTGAGCCTTTATCAGAGAGCATCGGTTAATTTATTTCTGTCTGTTGTTTTTTTTTGTTCTCAATTTTTGCAGATTCCCGACAGCAGCTTCTTCTACAGTCACAGTATTGTTGCGAAAATTCTGTCGCAGTACAACGGCCAACACAAGATGCCGTACAAACAGCGGCTGGTTTGGAAACTCTCGTCCCGAACCATGAAGGTGTTGCGCCCGACCGACAAGCTCACCTCGTACCTGCCCACGATCGCAGAACATCACGCCCATAACAGTCACGTTAACAATAATAATCTTAGATTTAGGTAAGTAGCGACTCATTTTTCTTGTATTTGTATTTTTTGATTGGATCAATACTCAAGGATGCGTTCTCGGCTCGTTGCTTTTGAGTTTATACATCAATGGCATCTAATATTCTGTTTCACTGGATTTTGGCCTCCAGAATCTCAACAGAATCGTTGACACCAAAAATTCTTCCAGATCGGGACTTTAAGATACGATAACTGGCTTCTAAGCGTGATCTAAAAACGTTTGCAATCGATGATTCGATTGGGGGGTTTGAAAAAAAAATTTACTGATAGAGCGATTGCAATCGGTTCGATGCAAAATGAGATGAACAGAAAATAGAATTTGACATTGTAACTCATTGGAATAGCTTGCAAAAACAATACCGAACAGCAAATACCTGTGTGATCTACAACTAGTCGTTTGTTGCTCAAATTTCTTCTGAGCAATGGGATTGTTGGATAGTTATTTTGATCAGAATGAATTTAGTGGCAATTGTCTGTAGTTGTAGCCTGGACAGCAAGCATGCATGTGTCTGTCAAAAGTCGACTAAATCAGATAACATTTTCCAACTCACTCAGCTAAAAAAAATGTTGTAAAAGAACATTGCAAATCGATTAGAAAATTCGGTCTAGATTTCATAAGGAAGGAATTGTCGTCTATCGTTTCGAATGAATAAACTCGATGAACATCTTCCTCTTGAAACACTACAAAATCGTTACATTTTGGAAAGGTCGTTGATAAATAAGCGAATTATCAGTAACTCAAAGTGGCTTCCTTATATATCCAATATAATCCAAGTTATATCCAATGGAATTTACTTGCCGTGTTCCTTTGGCTGGTTTGTTTTCCAGTTGGATTTGATGTAAGGTATTTTAATAATTTTACAACAATCATACGTTGATGCCGCGAAGCTCAGCACTTGTACGATGTTATACTCCATCGTTCATAAACTCCGATTCTAAGCAAATGGAAGCCCGATACGCAAGCGATCAAAATGAAAACAGAACTGATAGAAAAAAGCTGATTTACGGTTGCGGTTAACTAAATTTTGTTGTTATTAGTGTATAAGTAAACTACAAACGGTTGCAGATGCCTTCCTTGTGGGTTGCGGTATTTTTTTATCAAAGTGTTCGTTCCATTCACAATCTTTTTTTCAGACTGCATCATTTGCATTACAAAAACTAATTCTTCATCTTGTCTATTCTTCCATTCCCACAGAACTGGCAGCGTTAGCTCCGAAGACGACGGCGAAGATTGGCCCACTTCACCCATTGTGGCAGTTTGTGAACAGTTTGACGAGTAATTCCGACTCCCGCCACTACGGCGCACGAACTCCGTAATAACGCAAGCAAACGCGTGTGTAAGTGAGCTAATAAAAGTGTCGAACCTGTGTGACGAGTGCGGCGCCCTCTATTTCTGTTCTAAAAAAAACTACAACATTTGTACTACCACAATAATTATACTAGTGGTAGAATTATTATTTTTGTTAACTTTGATTCATCGCTGCCTCCCAAGTGTGTTATCTGGCGGGTAGTTTAATGAAAAAAAAGACACGTGACTAAAAAAAAGTTGATACGTGGGACGTGTGAGACGATCGAAAAAGAAGAAGAGCTAAGAAAAATCTTTTTGTGTGAGTTTTCTTTTCTGAAAGAAGACTCCGGCTGAGGAAGAGACTCTGTGAGCAGCAACTTTGTGGCTAACAATAATAGTGAATAACAAAACACAAGGATAGTGGACAGGTTTCTGCTTTGCACGCCTGAGCAATCGACACCAAAACCGTGGACAGAAGTATAAAACAAGGACAACTGTATGCTGGATTCTGTACAAGGAATCCCCAACATTACAACAACCAGTCTAACATTCAAGCAAGCACATACACCACGCACACGCTAAACTCGTTCATTCGTTCGTTCGTTTGTTCGCTAGCTGAAGGACACCTCTGCTCTACTGCTTTAGAGGAAGGACACCGACCGAGAGAGAAAGAGAGGACGGGTTGTGTGTGTGCGCCAGTGTAAGCACTGTATTTTTACTGTTTTGATTTTTTACCTAGATCTAATTAAATACAGATTTAATTAATCTAAGCCAGCTAAAAACAAAATCCACACAAAAAAACGCGAACAAAATCATTGGGAAAATTATTACTAAAAAGATTAAAAAGCATAAAATAAAATCAAAAAAAGTACAAAATATACAAAACGTAAAAAAATCTAGGACATAGGTGTTTAACGCGTAGGTCGAAAGCAAAAAAAAAGCAGAGAAGATTAAGAACGAGAATTATTCGACAGGTTTAAAAGCAGAGAGAATAGGGAAAAAAGACTTGACCGCCAATTCATTTGTTAGAGAGACGAACAGCAGGAAGAAGGAAAAAATCTCACAAATCTTACATCTTCTGTGGAAAAAAAATATTAAGCAGCACGCCGCACTTTTTGCAAGAAGACGAAAAACAAAACGCGAAAAATCATTCAATAAGCCAGTACTGATTGTGTTATTAGATATTTTACGCATACGAAAGTGGAAAAAAGAATATAACCGTTAAACCGTTATGCTTGTGTGATTTTTGTAGTAGAGTTTCTCTCATTTCTTTTCTGATACATAAAGGAATCCCAGAAAAAAAACTTAAAATCCCGGTTGTTTTTCGGCGTTGAAAGTCTGTTCTAGGTCGACAAACGCCGAAAATCAAGCTGTAAATCGCCAAAAGGAAAACATTTAAAACTACGCAAAAAATCCAAAAATACAGAAAAAGTAAAAAAGTCAAAAAAATAATTTTATTCTGTGTAGTAGTGAAACTTTGTCTAATCGCTTTTATAGCAAATAAGGAAGTTAAAATAAAACACACACACTCACAAATCAACCCGTTATATCCAAATAACGAACATCAACAAAAGGGAAAAGAATAGAGAATTCAGCTACAAAAAGCTATTAGTAAATCAATCTACACACCAATAACAATTGAAGAAAAACCCTTTTACGTTTCTGTATTTCAACATTGTCGTAGTAATATCTGTGAGAAAAACAGAAAGAGAGAGAGAGAGAAAACAAAAATCGGTCAAACAAACCAAATCCAGAGAGAAACGAAAAGCCAAGAGAAAAAACGGAACTGGAAAATCTCTTTTTCCGCGTCGCGAAACATTGAGACGACGCAACAACGTACTACCCCCGAAAATCACAACAAAAAACAATGGTAGTAGCATCATCACCCTACTACTACTACTACTACAGCAGTAATAGTAGCAGTAACCGTATCGTATCGGTTCACGACTTCACCCGAAGCTTGGACAACATGAACACAGTGTGACGAAAGGGGGGGATGCAGCGTGCCCTATTTTGTTGTAACATCTTCTTCAGCCGATACTTTCACCGATCACGTTGCTTGTACTGGAAAACCGGAAGAAAAATCTTTTTTTTTGTTTCACCGCTATCTTTGATCTCGAATACTTCCGGTTGACGGTCGTACGACGTGAACGCGATATTAAACAAACAAACAAAAACAAATAGGTGCGCTGCATCCCCCCTACATTTCTAGCACTACAGAGCTGTGAATCGAATACAAATAATAAACAAAAAAGAAACTAGCAAAATGAAACAAATCTTGTCTCTGAAAGTATAATAAATCAGAATGTTAACGAGCGAAAACAAAGTGAGTAAAACAAGCTGAGAATATAGTATTTTAACTATTAAATAATAATTTATAAACAAAGTTATTGTGATTCGATTTATTTAAAAAATAAACCCTACTCACGGAAGAAATTCCGGTGAAAAAGGGAAGAAAGATGTCAAAAGTTATCTTTTTGTGTAACTAAATCCGTTATTTTTTTTAACCGAAAGTAAAACAAAACTACAAGGCAAACGCTAGAAGAAGCAGAAGAAAAAAAATGTGTGTACCTTCCTTTCCCTCTTTATATTTTTTTTGTAAATTATTTTTCCTGTTTTTAACAAATTATTTATTTACAAAACAGACAAACGATGCAATACGAGCGAAGCGTCAAAGAATCAAAGCAAGAGTAGTAAACCTAACTCGTTGTGCTGTGGCAAGAGACAAACAAAGATAAACCGAAAAAGAGATTTTTATTCACCCAATTCCATCACGCGTGTGTAAGTTTTGTTTCACAATAGAGGAAGAAAAAAAACATCTCATCGAATTCAACAACAACAAAATGAAAAATCGCACTTTATAATTCTCGTTCGTTTTTTTTTAGTTGTAAATTCGTGTAATCGTACTTCAAAAACCAAACTTTTTTTATATATATATATATACTTGTATGTACTTTCCAATACTTGTATGTACTTTCCAAATAACCTCCTGAACCACTTTCCCCCACCATCCGGGGGAATGATTTTCTCGATCGTGCTCGGTCAAAACTGGTAACGGCATTACAGTCTTCACTGGTGGAAACTGCATTTCATTCTTTATTTTGACCCGGCCGGAGAAAAGCATTCCTCGCAGAACCGCGCCTCTAGAAGCCCCTCCCACTTATTATATACAAACATCGGTTAGGTTATTTGATAAGAATGAAAAAAAATAACAAAAAAGAAGAAGAAAATGAAGATACAAGAATAACAGCAAAAAAAGCACATTTTGTGGCAGCACTATTTTGATAGGAATACCGAGCAGAGATTGTCTCCTCACACCGTATCCGGGGGTGTGGATTTTTAAAACATGTGAATTACAACAAACGTGGATGGTAGTGAAGATGATGGAGAAAAACATTGTGTATGTATAATTTATATCTATCAAGATATCTGAAGAGAAGAGAAAAAAAGAAACAAGAAACTGCAATTACATTTCATTTGAGAACAAATGAAGAAAAAAATAAAAGTTCTTGATTTATTTATAAACACATCTGCTTTCGTGACTGAAGAATGAGAAAAAAAAACTATCCGAAAAATTCCATGTCATTTACATGAAATCTTAATTTTGAAACGAACTGGAATGAAACGTTGCACATGTATTTAGTATGATAAACCATTTGTTTTGCAAAGACGGTAATTTTGGAAAATTTCTTTAGATTGTTCAAAGACATCAAGATATCCATTGCTGAACAATTGTCCTTATCTTTGGTTGAAATTATCTTCTTAGATCCAGTGTAGGGTTGCTCTCAAAATTGACATGTAATCCGCTGATTCTTGTAGGTAACCAACACTTTACAAGAATGTATCCCGCTCTGATGACCAATCACGTAAGATGGAATTGCCTTATGTAGTCGCAGGAGTAGCATACGCACGCCATTCTTTATACCGGGAAAAAATAACTGCTCAGAACAGTAAATGTGTATTTGTAGTGTGATGGTGATTACCCTCAAAATGTCCTTATTGTGTATTGTTTGACTCGTATGATTTATGTTTTTACCTTTGATGCGTCTTGAACCTGGAAACCTTCCCGTATCATTCTTTTTTCAAGTGCTGCTTCTTCTATCTCAACAGTACCGCATTAATCTGAGTGCAGTGAAATATGTTAAATTTAAATCTCATAATGATTTTGTTCAGAAAATTCTCATAAGCAATGCTGTCTAGTGGGGACCATAAGACCTCTCATTTGAATCTAAGTTAAGGAAAATCGGTGTACCCATTTCGCAGAAGAGTGAGTGTACATTTTATTCATTTTCGTTTGTACGTTTTTTCTCGTAAAGCCAAAATCAGAAGTAAATTTCAGATTAAATTGAAAAAAAAAATCTATGAAACCATAAGACCTGTCATTTCAGACTAAGCTTGTAAAAATCGGTTCACCGGTTTTTCGTGAAAAGTGAGCGCATATTTTTATCAAGCACACAGACATTTTGCGATCTCGCGATCCTCTTTTTTTGTGTTGGAAATCAAATATATTCAAGCTGACGGAAAACTGTTGGAATTTACAGCAAGAAAACTTCTGCAACTGCTCGAAGATCTCGAAAAAAGTACATGGAATGATAGGATGGAAAAATACTCGGAAAAAACCCTTCGAAAATAGCCCGATAAACTGCTTTAAAACTTCAATAAACAGTCCGATAAATACAAAAATCCGAAGACGGATTTTAGTAAACTTCAGTATCAGTTATTCACTCTGATTCGGTATTTTGTTCGAATAAGATTATTTCGATCGAATACGAAATTTTGCATTCTGTATCTCAAACGAGTTCGAGTTTTTCATTAAGAATGCAAATTTTTAGATTCGATCGGAATATAACGATTCGTTCGAAGTACAGAAGGTGATTATACTTTATTTGAGAATAAGGCGGTCCATCTCCGGGAAATAAAACATACTTTTTGAACATTATTCAAGATTTAAGTTGTGACTACACAAATTCGTAAACTGGAACAATCACCCCGATTCGGTATATTGTTCGAATCGGATTATTTCGATCGAGCTCGAGTTTTCCGTACAAATGCATCACTCGAAATACAGCATGCAAATTGTAGGGTGAATATGTCAAAATTTGAGTATGGGTTTGAGTAAGATTTACTCAAGCTATTAGTTCTCTTGTATTTAACCATACATTATAGTAGGCGTTGTGTTTTCCAACATTTGAGTGAAAATAATACTTCAACCACGTTGTGCTAATCAGTGTGTTTCCATTCTCGGAACATTCTTATCGAATTTCAGAATGCAAAGACATAAATCGATTTTCATTGCCGTTTCTAGATAATGTTTGATGATTTTAAAAGTAATTTTGTACAACGAGGTCTTTTTTGTGCGTTTTTTACGCGGATTTCCGAAGTTACGCGGTTGTTTTTACGCAAATTTTCAAAGTTATCCAGTTTTCTTGTTTTGTCTTAGAAAGGCATGAATCGTCGAGATCTGGTGTTACATATAACGAAATTTGTTTAAGTCAACTCTCTGTTACTTTCTCAATGTTTTGAGATTACACAAATTTTCGATTTTTTTCTAGATTACACCAGATCTGAACGTTTCATGCATTTCCAAGACATTTGGCATCAAAAAATTATTTAGTTCTGCGATTATTTACGTAGATTTCCGAACTTACACAGTTTTTTACGCGGATTTTTGAAGTTACGCGTTTTTTTACGCGGTACGTATTCCCCTCGTAAAAAAGAACTCAATGTAGTTTCAATTATGTTAAGTGAAAAATTTTTAGTGAGAAATCCAACATAGAGGTATCAAAACCATTTAATTTTAACTCCAAACACGAACGATTTTTTATCAGTTTTATGCGCTTTCCATTTGAGTAAATAACTCTAACTAGGAATATATTAATATTAAAAAATTATTTTTTATTTTGAGTACAAAGAACTCAAATGTTGGATTTTTTTTCTATTTTGAGTAAAAATTACTCCAATTTCGACAAGCTTCGTCCCATAATTCAATAGGAGGGTGGGGGGAAATTTGCTGGGAACCAACAAAAAGACCTATCTCAATCAGAATTGTGCATTCCTCTAGCTGAAGTGCAAAAAATGGCGAAAGTCACCCGACTTTTACACTAACACGTTCATAAAATGAGCGTAAATTAAATGACATTTATAATTGGTGGACGGATTTGGAAGTTCTTGGCGCCCACGGGTCGGGAATTTTGTCAGCTTCACGTATTATTTTTGACATTCCGCAAATCGACTGTACTTTGTAAACAATCAACATGGAAGTCAAAAGAAGGGAAAAAATTGTGCACAGTTATTTGGAAAATCCATTGTGGTCTGAATGTAGGCTAGCTAAACAGCTGAAATTGCCCAGAAATACTGTATGGCGCGTTATAAAACGGTATAAGGAAACATTGACGATAATTCGGAAGCCTCAAGCCAATCGCCGGAGTGGAACTTTCGACCGGAAACTGCGTGGTAAGATTTTGAAAACGATTAAGAAGAATCCTAATATGGCGGACCGTGATTTGGCCGGAAAATTCGGTGCTGACCATAGTACAGTGAGGAGAACTCGACTCCGATATAGAATCAAGTCGTATCGAGCTAGCAAACAGCTAAATCGGAACATAAAACAGAATAGTGTGGTCAAAATTCGTGCTCGGAAACTATATGACCAGGTGCTGACCAAGTTCGACGGATGTCTTCTGATGGACGATGAAACCTATATCAAGGCTGACTTCGGGCATATCTCAGATCAAAAATTCACTTGTTTTTGCCGACAAATTTGCAAGAAAATTTATGATTTGGCAGGGCATTTGCCCTATGATGAGGTTTATTTAGATGTAGCAAAAAACGAAAGTTTTCGTTACAAATAAGACAATGACATCGGAACTATACCAAAAAGAGTGTCTGCAAAAACGAATTTTGCCGTTCTTTCGATCCCACGACCATTCCGTAATGTTTTGTCCAGATTTGGCAAGCTGTCATTACAGCAAAGTCGTTCAAGAATGGTATGCAGAGAAAGGGGTCCAGTTTGTTCCGAAAAACCTTAACCCACCCAACTGCCCCCAGTTCCGCCTTATTGAGAAATACTGGGCAATCATGAAGAGGGGACTCAAGGCAAAGGGAAAGGTTGTCAAAGACAACAATCAGATGACGACCTGGGGGAATAAGATAGCTAAAACGATGGACGAAGAAGGTGTGCGCCGCCTAATGAGCCGTGTCACAGAAAAATACCGAGAATTCATTCGAAACCGTGACGAATAATTTTATTCGTATTTGTTCTTAAAAGTATGAAGAAAACGCTACATTTGTATAAAAAAGATCTTGAATTCAATAATAAATAACGGAAATACAGGTAATTATCTGTGTTTTAATTCTATCTGAAGCAAGCTTTACACCCAATTTTTACACTATTTTTGTAGGAAAGAAAACAACAAGAAACCATTCCAACATACTGAACGAGTATTTCGTTTAGAATGTCGCTTAACAAACGCTCTACGCGTAACAAGATCTCATTGTTTTCGCTTTCATCTGGTGCTAAAATTAGAGTACTCGGTACTACGGTCATCGTTCGTCAGAAATTTCCCTGTAAAGTGAATCTGGCCATTATAAGGGAAAACACGCACTCAGAAAAATATTACATTAACTGCAACCTGTTCCTCATAGTCATTTCAACTATGTACTCAAATAATAGTAACGACCATGATATCAGATTATTTACCATCTGTATTGTAATAAACACTAGAATAAAAAATCTACTACTTGACTATACTATTTGTCTTCATGACATTTTTGGCGTGGTAATTCTGACAATCATTAAAATAGGAACGAAAAAGTCCCAATGACAATTAAAAGTAAGGTGAAATTGAGCTTTCGGTCACCATAAAGTTGAGAAGTGATATAGTAATGACTACCATGTGAGTAAGTTCTTCTTCAGAATACAATAATGTTAACATGAATAAACATATAGTTGGATAGAGATTGTCAAGTTTAAAAGCACTATACAGATTGTTCATATCAACATAATTTATGTAGAAAGAACATCGTCGTATGGTGTTTTTCAACCGACTATGTATTTTCTTAGTGCGACTATATAAATTGTCAATTAACGCATCTGCTTTTTTTAGTGTCACATAATGCTTCATTAGAGCGGCAGATTTCATATCCCAACGACGAAATTGCGACGTTAAGTTTCTGTGTAAATACTTCTATTAGTAATTTTTATATAACGTTTTTTTCTACACTTTTATAGGAACTGTATTATTTCCCAAAAAAATCGATGGTAAAAACCCGTCTGGTTTATTTTATGATAGATTTCATAACAGAAACAAAAAGGAAACATTAAATCGTTAGAGAGACTAAAGAGTTGGTGATCAAAAAATAAACTCTTAGGCCGAAGGCAGAGTGGGCGCGAGAAGCTGTTTTTTTTTATAATGTTAAATCAGTGTAAAAATGTATCAGGAAAATAAAGCAGGTTTTAATGTATTCTTTTAATTTTTGCATCGAAATTTCCATTAATATAACTTTTGAAAATTTGCGCATGTTCGAATGATCTTCACCATTGTCAAATTAACCATAATTTTGTGATTCGAACGAACTAGAAGTGATATGTCAAAAATACCATAGCACTAGTTCAAACAATAAGTACAATGTAAAAATAAGACGCTTTCACGGTTATGCTAAACATTCCAATTGTAGTAGTTATTCATACCATATACAGTTCAATATTACTATTCTAGAGCCAAAACCATTCATAGTAAAAGTGAGCTTGCATATTGTTAACATCATCTGATTTTATTGTGTGCTGAAAACCACTATACTCGTATGGTTAAACTAACCTCCCATATGGTAGCTGTTACCATCTTATTTTTCTGAGTGCGTGATTAGTTTTCTGGGGTAGTTTCAAAATAAAATTTTCACGTATATATACAAATAGATCGTGCGGATTATGTGCAGTGCTCAAATGGGTAACGTTTGAATAAGACGCTGAAATATTTCCAATGTGCCGACGTCAACAGGAAACGTTTCATTGCTTTCATTCGTGTTATTTTTTGACATCGCTTTCATCGTTTTTTGCATGCATAGGCATTTTTTCCATTGGATTGTAAATTGTGGCATTTTCCGAACAAGTTTTCCGATTTAAATTGTTGATTAGCGTTCATTCAAAGTGTTCCGTCGTGCTGGTGGTCGGTTCGTGAAAATTGACGTGATATTTGTGTTCGATATCAAGCATTTCAAAGTTTTTTCTGTTTCTATGCCGTATGCGTGATTATTATTGTTTACCTTGTCAAAATCTGTTCCCTAGTCGTGCAAAGTTTGAAAGTGTCGCGGTAGTTTTAATTGAGGCATCGAGGTTTTAGAACGGCGTGTTTCGATACCAGAAACAGAGCAAACCAATACCAGATCCATTCATCCACCCACCCACCGACCAATGATGATGTCCGCCAGTGGTAGCAGCAACAGCAATGATAATGGAACAGGTGGCAGCAAAAGTGACACGTCGTCGTCGCGAGTCGGCCCGATAAAGAACCCGTTGCTGAGTATGCAGGTCACCGGTTTAACGTTAGACGACTTTGCCCACAATGCAATGCTACTGCCAGCGGCACCGATACCGCCAACGGTGGTACCGACACCACCTCCACCGGCAGCAGCAGCAGCAGCACCTCCCCTACTGGAGGTCAGTCGAGAACCGGGAATAACAACAGGTAAGCCTTACACAACGGTATGTTTTTTTTGGTGTTGGCATAGAGAGTGAATGTTGAAGCTTTAAACTATGATGAGGTTTATTTAGGTGATTTTATGTTCCTCGATGTCATTATTTACTCAACACTTTATTCTTTATTTGACTCTTAATAGTACCTTAAAAACACACACAAAAATGACTTCATCTTGATATGGCATTTGTTGTATCTCTGAGAACCCGTTACTAACTAAAAACTATGGCAAAGAGATTTATCTGGAATTAGGAAACCACGAGGCATTATCGAGTTCGTCTGGTTTCGCCTCTGTAGATAGGCAGGTCTTGGGAACGTTTTCTTCTCCGGATGCAGTACCGAATCAGTAACACTAGCAGAATTATCAATGCAATCAGTAGCAGAACCCCAAGCACAACCGCCGCAATGCCGGCTTCATTCAACCAAATGTCAGTCACATCCAGACTGATGGTGCGTGCATTTTTGCTGGCATCGTGAGCCGTTATGGTCACCTTTGGTTGACAGCAGGAAGCCGTATAGGTGGCCTTCACCTCTTCACGTGTTCCTGCCGTGAAAGGGTTTTTGTACAGGATTCCTGTGGGGCTCGAAGCAATCTTCATAATTCCCGTTTCCCAGTCTCGTGCCGCGATATCGACGGTCCAGAAAGCACCCGAACAAGTCCCCGGCGATGATCGGCCCTCGCAGCGGCTGGAATACGTGTACCATATCGAGGGCTGGTAAGCATCGGACAGACCGGATGAATCCGTTACCGTCACCCAAGCTGCCTGCGAAACCGTGTCTGGTCCTTCGGTGTAAAACGTAATTTTGTCCCGAGATCCAACCTCGGCGTTGGTCGGTATTCGAAGAGTGACCACCACGCTGATCGTTTGGCCTGGATTCACAAAGGCCCTGAAATGATAGGGAAATGATTGAGGTCTCGAAGTAGTCATAATCAATGGTCACTTACGATCCTGGATTTAGAAACTGCAAAAATCGCTTTTCTCCTGTTACTCGAAAATAGTAGAGCATCCCCGTCTGCCGGAAGTTGGTCACTTCGAAGATCACTCGAATCGAAGAGCCACGCGTTCCCATCAGCTGCGAGTCGATACCGACATCCACCTTCGTGACGGACTGAATGGCGGCTCGTCCTTGCACTCCACTCTCCTCGCCCTCCGGGAAAGTTTGTTTGGCCGATTGATGACCATCGCCATCCGCTACCGTACGACGTATCTGCTGATGTTTCAGTGCGTCCAATTCGTTGCCAGTCAGAACATCCACGTCATTGCCGTGATTATCGAAGTGATGCTCTAGAAGCGGATCTCCGTGTTCTGAAATAAGAGAGAACAATGAATCACACTTTTTTGATACGGTGCGAGATGAGCTTTTCTCTAGAATGCACAGTTGATTGCGTTGGCCCCGGGTGGAGGGCAAAGTTCACTCGAGTCGGATGTGCTGTTCTCACATTGGTGATAGCGAAAATGGGATGACTGTTGTTGACGTAACCTGATTTTTTTGTGATTTCTTTGTTATCAAACTTCTTTCGCTTTTACATGCCTACTGTTCGATGATTCAACTTTCTCTGGTTGACATTTGTTACAGTTCTCCGATTGAATTGGGCGGCTTTGATTGAAGCAAACAGTGCAATAAAACCTCCGAATTTCATCAACCAATGAAAATAGTTTCTATCTAAACTTGCTTAGCCGGCTAAATTTTTAAGCTCAGACTCGATTCCTAATGTGGATCAGTAGCAACAAAATTGAGTAAACTCAGCACGGCACGTGCAATAAAATACTACACAAGCACTCTATTTTCTCTCTCGCTCGCTCTCTCGCTCACTCAGACCCGGTCACCGAGTGCTTTTCGGTACAGACTGTTTCAGGCCGGTCGGTTAGACCGTTTTTCATCACAGCCGATCGATCATCAGTTCAATTTTCCCGCTCGTCGTTGGTGCATCGCCTTGCCTTGTGATTCCTGCTAAAGTGAATCGTATATTTTTTTTCCTACACAATCGCCGTTTAATCATTGCGTGATTCAGTGAAGCCGCGCGAAAAAATTATTGCATTAAATATATCTCGGTGTCATCAGTGTTTTTCCACGGGTGCCAGGCACCGGACGGTTTTCTCCAGTTACTCCTGACACTGCTGCTACCGAATTCGGTCAGGTGTGAAAATTTGCCGCTGACTAGCACAGAAGGTTAGTGTGTTTTTGTATACATGTTAGGTTAAAATAAACGATTGACGTCATGGATTGCTTAGATATTTTTGAAAACTTTTTGTCATCGCATGTTACCCGATAAAAAAAGTATGACGATGTCAAAATATGCGAGTTGACATCAGTGAAATAAGTCGCAATCATGAAGAGAGGTTGTCGGTCTAAAATTTTGATTTGGCAGGATGTCAGCTTTCTCACGTTACAAACATGATTAATTTCTCCGGTAATCAACGTTATATCAAGGGCATCTATTTCCTATGCGAAAGCGTCTGTCAGTATTTTGGCATTTGTCCGGTTCGTGCAACATTCACCGATTGGGACGGTCACACATTCTGTGTTCCAGCCTGGCCACCAGAGATGCCAGGTCTGCAGATTTGTCTGTAAATCTGCAGATTTTGGGTACAGTGCTGCAGACATTTTTCGTTGTGCAGACTTTTACAGACTTTTGAAATTCTAGCAGACTTTTGCAGACTTTGGAATTTCTAGCAGACTTTTGCAGACTTTGGAATTTCTCGCAGACTTTCGTCTATATTTACAGAATTTTGAAATTTCAGCGACACCTTTTTTTTTTTTTTGCTCGCCGAATCAGTTTTGCGTGTCATACTTTATAGAGAAATTGCTGCTGCCAGCAAAACATACTTGCTGACTGCAGATTTTTTTTCTGATTTACAGACCCTGTCTGCAGATATTTGTAATTTTTATCTGGCATCTCTGCTGGCCACTTTCAAGTGGAAATGTTCATCAACATTCGAATAGAAATATCAGCGTTGTTTTTCATTAAACAGTAAATATTGTCATAATTACTGCGCACTGGAATGGCGCCGTTTTTTTTTTGTAATGAACGATAACCAGCAGTCAGCAAGTGCCAGTAAGAAAAATAAATTTCACGAATCATTTTGCAAAACAATGCTCAACCGGAGATTTGTAGGTATTGAGGTTTATATTCCCGGTGAAAAAAGAACGACGACCCAGTGAAAAATAGATGGCAAACATATTTCGCGATGCAAACAAAACAATATGTAAGGGCGATTCACACGTGGCATCAGTCAATTATCACCGGTTGCGAAACGACAATATTAGTTGTAACCAATTCCTATGGAGACACACAACGTGAGCGTCATGGTACATTTTGACGTCCGGTACTTGAATAATATCCGGCTAAAGAAATTCTTAAATTAATCTTTGCGTCGACCGAACTTGATTAATCGTCTGAATCTTATCCCAAGTAACAATTTTTGTTACGCTAGCGTGTTTGTGACTAGTTTGCAACCAGATATTTGAGTGATTGTTACTAACATCTAACCACTTGCATGACTCAAAAAGCGCAGTTTCTACTAGCTGTTAGATCGGCTAAAAATAAGTTGTCGTTACGTTGTAATGCCATACTGAAAGAACTTATCTTTTCATAACTTGAAAATAACTTGTTTTCAAGTAAACTAGTTGAAACTTAGTCACCATCGACATTATAAACGTTGAATGAATACAGAACACTTTTCTATCATCAATAAAAAAGCAGAAGAGTACTTTAAATCACAAACTTGATACAAGGTACAAATTTCACAACGATTTTCAAACTGTCGAGTGGAATTAAATTGTACTTAACTGTTTTTTATCCGCCTTCAACCAAAATCTGTTTATAAATATATAAAAAATAAACAGCAAAATAACCCTATGTTCAGAATGCAAAAAATTATTCCATGTAGAGTGATTCCTCATCATTTTAAATTCATATATCATGAGAATTATAATATTATCACAATCGATGTTCAATCCCTATATTATTTTCTTCGTGTTTATGACAGTGAATAGAACAAAAATGACTATTTTGCATTTCACTATATTCGGCAAAAAGTAGTTTTGAAACAAGTAATATCCTGGTTTTATTTATGTTTCATACACTTCTTGAGTCTCCATATTATGTTCGCCATATTCAAGCCAACAAAGGTTGTTTTGTTTGCATTTTCGTTATCATAACGTTGGGAAAACCTACCGATAACTATCTGAATCAATGAAGAAATTATATGTTATAATCTTATAATATTTAAGTTATTACTACATCAATTCACAGTAACGATTTACATATACGCTTACGTATTTATAATGGTTTCGCAATGGAAAATAAACCTTTTTTCAACTAGTAGCTAAAAGCATAGCTGTGATTAAAGATATGTTAGAATCAAGTAACGATAACTTACAAATGATAGTTAGTTCAATGTTTACGTTATAAAGAAACACTGCTGTCACCTTGTTTTAACCAGTATAACATAAAAACATGTTCGTGCTCTTGTTGCAACATAGTTTGGACTTTGTCGTATCAGAACTAGTTGCGGATTGCTACTTGGGATTTCATATTGGCATTTCCTGATGAAAACAAGCCAATCTCATTTGCAGTTGTGAGCTGTCGTAAAATTGTGAACTGTCATAAAACCTAATATGATTATATCATACGAACAGGCAAATCAGAGTTGATGTCCGTTTGGGAGAAACATTTTTTGCCAGAAATGTCTATTAAAATTTTGAAATATATTCCAGCAGGGTTGAAGCAGTCTATAAACTCAGTGAAATTTCTTTCCAATTTAATTTACAATTGTGTAGCAAGTATAAGTATAACTCAATGGAATTTACATGTTCATCACACTGTAATACCGGAAGTCAGATACGAACAAACAGGAATTTTTAATCTATGTTCAATAAAATCAGACGATCAATGCTTTGTAAATATTCATCAACTCTTTGGATTTGCTAGTATTGAACGGATTTAAAATGACTAACATATTATTCTATGTTCCAACAACTCTATCAGTTCTGATACCGCCAGTTCTGGATATAACCAATGTTGACGTTCCGTGCCGGTGACGGACGCATTTTGGAAGTTGGTAATTGCACCTAAAGTTTAAGAAATTGTCAACATTTCGGATTAGATGTTGTCACTTTTCTTACATCCAGTGTGAAGCAAATAACTCCACGGCAAATTGCAGTGGTACAAAGGGTTAAGCTTGAGTTTTATCAGAGTCGTAGTGAAGCTAAGAATCGGAAGCGGCATTTGAGGGTGTAGAGTATGATTTGGGCTGCTGGATTATATCGTAAACAAATTAATAGCAAGCCAAAGCACCGTCAGAAGATTTCGTACTGACACAGAATATAGTGATGAAACAACGTTCCTGGAAGTTGTACTATGAGGTTCTCGCGAAATACTAATTTGAGGCCATTGATCTTATGGTTAGGCAAGATATTTGCAGCTGCGGACAAGGAGAAAACAGCGGCCTTCGGTGCAAACAAAACTATAGATTCCTAAATGTACAAGCAGAAGTGTCTGATAAAGTGTATTCTTATGTACATTGAAGTTCAAAATGGACCTGTAAAGTTTTGTCCTGATTCGGCAAGCTCTTACGGTTGAGTGGTTTTTTTTCGAAAAAGGTAACAATTATTAAGGTATTAAACAATTGTCAAACGGAAGTTAAACGGTGACGGCAGAGGTGGAGTGATGGTGAAACAAAAGGGCCGGTTGTTCGGGTTAACCAACAGAGTAGTATCCAAATCAGTGCTTAAAATTGTCACGTGCTGTCAATGAAAAAATGCAATACAGCAGCGTCATATTCGTTGTTTTACTGTCGTATTCGGGAATAATCGCATTCAAGACAAGCGAAGAGAGAAAAACCATTTCCGTTTCACATTTCAACTAAAGAGAGTATCAATGCCAACGTCACTCATTTCCCCATGACAAGACGAAACCAAAATATCATTCGTATGTAAATTTAGTCGAATTTTATTTTATTCTTCAATATTTTGAAAATCAGTGAAGTTTGGCCATAAAGAGAGTCTAAAATTAATAAATCAGTTAAGCTATTACACTCGAGAATCTCTTTGAAAACCAATACTAACAGCTAAAAGCCATTGTGAATCGTTTTCCGTCATCGATTCTCGAAGTTTTGGTTGGATATCGATACTACATAGTACACGATTATCACTGAAATCAAAAAATGAATGAAGGAACACAATTTTGCTACTACATTTTCGCTTTTGTAGTTGACTGAACATGGATCTCGTTCTCAAAAACTGCAAGTGGAGCTGAGAGTGACATTTATTTTTTGTCATTTTCATCTATTTTGAGTGAATGAAAGTGACATTTATCAGCTCTGATCCAAAAAATTATGATAAGTGGCATTCAAAGAAAAGTTCCACATTTAATTACAACTGAATTGGAATATGTTTTTTCTTCAAACTGCAATAAATGAATTCAAAGTTTGGTTGCAGAATTTTTGTTGAATATCTATGCAAAAAAATTATCACCGTTGAAAAGATTTTATTTATGTTTCGTCTTCGACTCATTAGCAATTCAAATGGAACTGCTGTTGCCACTTATCAGTTCAATTTTACTTTTATTAACATTATTTTTCAATTTCTATCTTCCCTCTTGGCCTGTTTTTCTTTGGCAGTGAAAAAAAACTGCAAACTGAAAACGGAAAGAGCAATTGTCACCTTATATGATATGGAAGAAAAATCCTAGTCTATTTCTAGGCCAATTTTTTACGTCGGATTGCCTCTATGCAGGTCCTGTTCGGAGAAAGACAATAGGTACTATAAATCCCCCAGTGAACTTAAGTTATTAGGAACGATAAACATGAGAAAAAGTATTTTGTACAATCCCTGGAAAAGATTTACTCCAATCTGGAGCTACCCAGCGAACACATAAAAGTCGAAATACGACCGGGTGAAATTCTCAGCATATGCTCTTCGAATGCCACAGAAGTGCTTAGCTTCGAGCACCAATTAGCGGCAAACGAGGTACGTCTTTAGGTCATCCGTATGCTTGATTTGTTGAATAAAGTCATTAACTTCTTGTCTACATCGTGAATAAGGGAAAATTTGTTCCGTTGAGAAAAATCCGTAACTTTTTGTTCCGATGTTGGCTTCCATGTACATCCAGAAGTTTATTGTTAGTCTCAGATTCAATTCGCGACATTTTGAATACAACGTGCAATCTGGAAATGGAAGACCCGAATAGTTATTATTGGTATGTAAACAAGGAAAATGGTGCTTACATAAAAAAAATAATGCAGACTGGTTCATGAGTTTCAGCAATGCCCAATTTTCATTTTTTTTAAATATAAAGAACTCTCCTGATGTGTACTACACTCAGATCATACTTTGATGCCCTTTCGTAGTACCACTGGACACACCGGTTTGTTGGTGTTATTCCGATTGTTTTTGTTATTGTGCCGCTTTGTTTTTTAAATTCTCTATAAAATATAATTATAATTGCGAAAGCTACCCTATCGCACGAAGTCAATCGAAAACAGTCATGAAAGTTGACTCGTTACTCGGATTCTCGTCATCAACCCCGGACTTACTTACGTCACGTAATCAACCTGCTACTGTTTTTTTCATCCAAGCCTCACCTAAAAGTGTAATCCCGTGGCGCATGCGGTTGTAATCAGCTTTGATCGTTACCCCGTACGACTGCTGACGACGCGGATTACTACCGGCTTCGTGACCCTTCGTCAACGGTGATAAGTCTCCCGAGTCCTTGATGGCGTCCGACAGGTTCAGCCAGTACACTCCTTCCCCGGTCGTATCTATTGGGCTGATTACAAAAATATAATCGCGGGATCCGTTTGCTTCCACTGCCGGTGACTTCGATTGACGAAACTCGTGCTCGTTGCGATGGCCTGCGGTGATGATCTTTGGTTGGACGTTGCTGTTGACGTTGGATGAAACGGTGCTTTGCCGAAGGTCGATTATGTAGCCTGTCGATGGGCGAAATTAGAAATGTTCGTTATTTTTGTTTATTTTCATTTGAACGAAAACACATCGAAACAATGACGTTTACGGTTTATTACTCATTTTGACACTTTCAATCTTGCCCTCTTCGAAAAAGATACTTCCAATATTTACCCATATGTTTCGGTTTCTGTCGAATGTATTCTGTTTACAAACAAACAGTCAAGCGCGCAACGGTTGCTATAAACCAAATGGCTGATCAAAGTTCAGCAGGTTGTGTGTATGACGAGAGAAAGAGGGAGAGAGAGATAGGGTTGAAAATTTTCGATTATTCTATGAGGAAAGCCGAACTATTGGTGCCTTGCCACACACGGTCTGGGGGAGCCAACGAATAGATAAAAACCGAAATACGAAAGATGATTACAGTCAATAACGGTAATGATATAGCTATATAAATAAAAATGTAATAACGCGCACATGGTAAAAACAGCTGTTTCGTTGAGGGAATAAAAACATAGCCACCCGAAAGTGTATTTGTGAGAAAAGCTCAGCACACGAATGAGAGAGACGTCAGATGATTGCGATCGGTGTTCATGCTGCCTGGTATCATAAATCAAATAAACATATGGCGTTTTCGTTTTTAATTTGCACTACACCGGTGCAGTGCTACACTGAGGCATGAATAAACGAACAAAAATGACGAAAACATAAACAGTAACCATTGACTACAATTAACGATTCCATTGCACAGAGCTACACCAAACTTTTGATGAGTGCTACACCAGTGGTATCGGTGCAGAAACAGTGTAGCACTGGTGTAGTGCAATTGGTAAAAACGAACGGTTTAGGTGCAGCTTTCGCTACACCGGTGTAGTGCAATTTAAAAACGAAAACGACAATAGATTTCTCACAGCACGGTGACACTAACAGCACCTCTAGTGACAAACGGGTGTACTTTTTTCCATTAGCTACTGTGGTTGTGTTAAATGCGCAGGCTACTTTTTGCATGCATTTTAGGAGCATTTACGCACCCATTCTCCACCAGACGGTGCTTTTGGTGTCACGGGTTTCTCAACTACATTACTATTACACTGGGAAATCTATGTTTATTTGATTTATGCTGGTATGATAGAAAACATTTTTTTTATCTGCTCGAATGTCAAACTTGACAGAGCCATTTCTCATCATGACTCTTTTTCAGTAATTTGTAGGTTCGTAAGTAGGAAGCGCAATGAAAATAAATTGCATTATCCTCTCGAGAATTTCACCACCACGAGAGAAAAATTTTGAACTACAAATTAGTGTGCAACCTTGAACGGAAGGTTTCGTATTTCAATTTTCGTTTACACGATTTACAGTAATGATAAATAGCTGATGCTAGCGGTTGACAGAGCGCGCACTCCCGTTTTTTACGCGCTCGCTCTCTTTTTCTCTCGTCGATTTCTCTACCAACACGATTTGTCTCGTTTCTCGAGTGGAAGCTCAGTCGCCTACACTCACTTACACTCACACATTAGTAATACAATCTAAACATCGCATAGTTTCACAACCAACAGCGGCCATGTGCTAGATGGTGTACCATAAATTACGTCTTGATTTTCTCAGTAGTAGAAATAAATAATTATTTATTATACTATTTTTATTTTTTTTTTCGTTTATTTAGACTCGGCTTTAAACCAATTATGGTCGTTCGCCGGGTAATTATTATTATTAATATTATTTATTTTACCCCGGCTTTAACCTTTTGGTCGTTCACCGGGGGGACGCGCCGGGTAATTATTACACTAGTTTCATTTTCTACACACAAAAATAAAGTTGTATATACTGCCAAAAAATTTGGCAGTCCCCGGAATATTGTGGATAGGAGAATGTTTGTTCAAGGTTATGTGATCTGTTATCAGAACAGCAAGCTTTTTACATTTTTCCACCATCTTATGGGCTAGTTAACAATTTTAAGAAAAACAGCCATTTCTGAAAAAAAGGCTAAAACAGATTTCTCTGCAGTCGTTGAGAGGAAATTCGAAAATAAAATATCTGTTAATGTGCGTTTTTTTTAAACTGATGTTTTTTTCTCGAAGATTTTTCTAACGGTGCGAAGAAAACTGCTTTTGCGTCGTTTCCCAACAATGGCTGTGTTCCTTAGACTATAAGTGAAACCTTGTTGTTTAATAGCAACGTTCTTAATCCACCTACCAGTGAATAGATCCCTTTTTAATCACTCGGCATATTTTTCTTTTTGCAGCAATATTCATGGGGATTAATCGTTTTCAAATTCAATTTCAAAGATTCTAGGATTTTTAATAAATTAATAAATTTAATTTCTTGTTACCAAATCAAACGGTTTCCACAAACAAAATTGAACAGATTATACAGAATGAAGTATAGCTCTTCGTTTGAAATTATTTTATTGATGAACTCACCAAACGAATACTGTATGGATAATTTACTTCAAATCCAGAGGCATCCTTAGAAAGAAAACAAAGATTCTTAGTGTCCGTAGGATCGTAGCACGAACCATGCAATGGTTCTGTACGCTTTGAATTTGCTGCGAAGTCTGTTGAAACAGATGGTAAAATTCCACAACAGAAATGTATTACCGAGGCTTTGCTTAGAAAAAATCGTGTAAGTTTGCGTCCTATAAAATTGAGCGTCAAAAATGACTCATTTTTACTTTTCATCTAACACGTGTTCATTTTTTTCTGATATATTTCAAGCGCTAAAATATGTATATTTACACGCTTGAAAAAGAAGTATGTTATTCGAATCAATGTTGTAAAATTTAATCATTTTTCGAATTATGTTTTTTTCTGAACTGAAACCGAAAATTATCGTTGATATGTTTGGAAGAGTTCCTAATGTCAGTAGAATCCTATCACCAGTCCTTTAACGATTCTTTATGCTATGAATCGGGTGCGAAATCATTTAAAACAGAAGGTCAAATTCCACAAAAAACCAAGGCTTTGTTATGTTTTGAAGAAACATTTTCGTTTATTCATCTTCACAATTTGTACAAAACTTCCATCTAACATTCAAAATTGTTGCTGCCATGGGTAGAAGTGAAAATAAGTACAATACTCTGGCAGCTAAATTCATTCCTTCAAAATTTCTCGAGACGTTTGGCGAGCTTTAGGGAATAAGTTTCATTTCGTCACACCGGGAAAAGTGTGGTGCCAATTTAATACTGAGGGTGAGATGAAGATGATGAGGCTGCTTTTCCAGTCAACGTTTTATTGGTTCAATATCGTGGCTATTTCATTCGTCGGTCATTTTCTAGTCTGTCATTCATTGGGTACTGAGGAATATTTTAAACTGCTATGTTCGTTCGAATAGTTTGTTGAATTATTTTTGTATCTCGTCTAGAGCAGTTCAAATGACTGAGCGAGAAATACGAGAGCTTCAAAATAATTTCTTGTCTTACGAAACTTCTGTCAAGTGCCTCGTTTTCGAGAATTCGTGCAAGTTGATGAGCATTTGTTAGTATGCGGAGCGAATTGTTTTTACAATGCTTAATGAGACAATATGTAAAGATGAGAAATATTCTAGCCATCTCAGTTAGCATTCGACTGATCACAAATTTCAGAAGCTCGACGAGATTCCGCTTTTTTATCTTTTGAAAAGATTTTCACAGTTTCACAGTAGGCGAATACGGAAATCCTAGAAAAGATATTTAGTTATCGATAAGCGGTCAAATAGTTTATGATGATTATTTTTGAAATTTGAAAATTGAGAAGAAATTGAAAAATATTTACTTTTCTAGTCTCTAAAGTGAAACAAACTTTGATTCCAGAAATTGTCATAAAACCCATTTGGAAACCGTTATAATCGAAATTAAAAAGTACTTCAGCAACTTATGTTGCTTTTTAAGCTATGTTTCTCGACCCTTTGATAATTTTTCTGCTATTTGATTCATCTGAATTGTTCCCATCTGTCCAGTTCTCGTTAGGTTTTGGTAAAAGTTTGATGAATTCTACATCTTAACGAATATAATAAATATTGTTTTTGTTAATAGTGGATTTAACGTTATGGTCAATCGCATCTCTGGTCAGGGAAACTTCTTCTTGAGTGGTTTTTTAATAGCTTTTTTAAAACCGTACAAGAAAGCCTCTGACTTAAAGTAGATACGCGTTCCGGTTTCTACGGTTACTGCTATTATTTTCAATTATTCAATTTTATTTAAAGATTTATAAGAAAGGATTTATTGAAAGATAGATACATTATATTACCTTAAGTAACTATCTGGGTTAACATTTAAGATATGTTGTTAATCTGTCAAGTGAGCTATCATATATTCCAGATCTCACCTATGTAAGGATTCTCAGTTGCAAAAGAATTGTAGTAACAATTGGTCTGTATACTAAATACAAAAATGTCTAACCGGAGTTGATGTAAGTAGAGCTACGATAATTCATCCCTAATGTTGGCTAAAAATTAAAAAAAAATCATCTGAAATGAAGATAGATTCATGAGTCTCATATTGGACTTGATAGATTGGATAGGTCGCTTGTTTGTATGAGCAATGAGTGTACTTTTTCCAATACCAAAAGTGGTTGTGTAAAAGCGACATTTTTGGAGTATTCACGCACCCATTTCTCTCCCTACGGCCCTTCTTTTGGTGTCATTGATTGGTTCTTTTATTCTCGAATCTCTAGACTTATTTGCTTCATGTTTACATTTGCTATGGGTCTAACTAATTCCCATCTCGAGGATTCTGTATTAGGGGATGTTAACCGGTGGCTTATTGGCCGTTTTCCCAAAAAAACGCGCAGAATAGCGGAAACAATCGAAGCGTGCATTTTCATTAGTCGTAGTAGGCTAACAAAGTTCTTAAATTTGTACTATTCGTAATTCATGACCGGTCCCTACTTTCGAAATATGCTGACTACTGGTCTCACCGTAGCAGCACCATATGCGCAGTTCCGCATCCCTTGTGCTTTTAGCTCCTCCGGTATTCGACTAGATGACGTCATGCGTTGTTGTTCAGTTACTTGCTGTATGTACACACGGTTACACGAGCGCTGTGACGATCTGATCTTTGTATATCAAGGGGAAAACTAGAAAAGGGTAGCAGTGCGGAATGGGTTTGCGACTTGATCGAGGTCTTTGTTTGTGAAACACTCGGCACGCATACCGAGATAGGTTTCTTTTTTGTTGTTGAGCACAGTGTTCTTCGATCGTCAGCAGGCAGGCCAGTCGGGGTTGGTGAAGTCAGCACAAGAGAAGCAAAAAAAAAACGATATTTTGATTTTTCGACTGTAAAAAGTACCACATTTTGCTAGGTTTGCAAAATTCTAGAGCTACATTATTGGTTGAATTGCAGCAGTGGAATTGTGCAGTCCAAATGGAAGCCGGCCAGCTACTAGCTAGCTACTGACGTGGTGCTAGACGGAAGCAGTTTGTGGTTGTTTTGATCCGCTGTGACAGTAGAAAGTTTTCATCGAGTGATCGAGCAGTCGGTGCCGTGAGCTTTCGAGAGCTTTTCGTTTCGTTTGAAGCGAAAAACTGAAACCAAGTAGGCTTCTGGGAGATTTAGAAGGAAAAAAAAAGTCGTAGTGATGTTTGTTGTGCGGTGGAAGTGAAGACACATTTTGGCAAAAATAATCAATACTGTTGTTCAGTTGTGAGTGACGGTTTTCAGTTACACACGACGGTGTCAGTCATTAGGGTGAGCCAAGTGAAATAATAGTGTTAAAAGCGATTTTGCGCAATAAAACGCGAATGTGTGAAAACTTACCGAACCGGAGATTCTCTCCGTTAATACGTTAATGTCTAACTGAGAGAGAGAGAAAGAGAGCGAAACTGAAGCTGTATTTGTGAAAGGAAAATATTTGTGTTTACATTTTTGCCTCATATTCAGTCGGAGAAAATTGTTGTAAGGTTGTTGTTTGATAGTGGCCGTCCACAAGGGGGAGGAATGTTTTCTTGTACAATTGCGTTTAAAGTATTTTTTTTGTTTTTTAGCATTTGAACTATTGAAAACAGCTTCCAACAAGACTTTCCAGAAAGCCGAGAAAAATATAGAAAATTGAGCTATTTTTAACATACTTTTGAGAAATCTTCATGTACTTCTGTACTCTTCACCGAATGGTGAAATGTGAATACGATTTTATTGTGTGTTTAAGGTCTCAATTCCAGTCAAAAAAGGAAACCAATTCCTATTACCACTTCCCTCGAGCTGAAGTTTGACCTTCGGAAAAATTTCCCAGACAGATTTCGTATCTTATTTTTAGCGTACAGAATCATTGCATGGTTAGTGCTAAGGTAATACTGATTCTAAGAATCTTTTCAGAACCAGTCCGGGTTCTGAGATCGAAGTAGTCAGAAGTGACAAATTGATAACTTACCGTGCATCCAGGTTACGATTTATGACTGGGGGTTGAACATCGTTATTATTCCAGTACCTTAGGTTAGAATGATAGTAATTGCAATTAAATAACAAATGAAGTGTTTCGTATTTGTTGTTGTTAAGTGTTAAACCGCAACCCAAAATGACAAGAGAGGAGAAAAGAGCAACATAAAACCAGGGACAGTCATCAGATAGTGTAATGATGAACACGAAATGACACGGACACTTAATGTAAAATTAACAAAATACTAACGCGTACCACAAATAGAAATTTACATCTTGTAAAGGTAATTCAACTTTGTTGTCTTACTATCACTAACATCTCTTCTGTTTTCAAATCTATATAATCATATTTGTAACATAGAACTCTTTAAACTTATTTCTAACATCGAACAGATACTGTACTATTTTGTTTTGTTCTGTTAGTAGAATAGGCTATGGGGAGGGGGGATGGCAAAAATCAATTAGTAATAATCGAAACGGATCTGAATGATTTATGATTGGTGGTTGCTTTGTTATTGACGGGACACATAAAGCTTACAGTAAAGCATCGGACGGACACGATAATTGAGCAGATCATTTAGCAATCGGTTTTCGAACGCGCCATGGGATGGTCATTTGTACTTCAACTTCTTACGAGTATACTTATTTAGATAACGTTCGGTTTATTTTGTTTTTAGTTTTTGTTTTTGTTGCGCCAATCGTTTTTTTTTTTCAACTTCGACATTCTTGGTGTTGATCGTCGAAATGCTACGAAGCTCGGTTCATTTCTCATACGAATTTAGCAAAATTTAGAAATTAAAACAAAAATGACAAAAACAGGATGCTACAAAGACTGAACCAACGTTAATCGCCAACAAAGACAAAGATTTTTAGTAGATAAGCATATTTTAGTTTAATCGGATCAAGTGAAACCGCTAAGTTGCACTTGCAAATTGCAACTCTGAGCTGCTATTCCATTGAAAAATTGAAGACGAATGGTCGAAAATGAATCCAGAATAATTCTTTATGTTAACATAAAAATAAACGGAAAAAACGATGTCTGATCCGTTGTAGGACAATGAATGAGAATTTTTTTTCATTTCGGAAATAAAAGTCCCAAAAGTCAAATTTGATATTGAAAATTTTTTCTCAAGCTCTCTGTTCCATTAAACAACAGAAATTATCCAAAAAATATTAGTTTTTCTTAGTTTGCGAATTTTCAAAGTTATGCAGTTTTTCATGCGAATTTTCAAAATTATGCGGTTTTTATGAAAATTTTCGTTATATGATATTTCGATGTGATTTTTATGCGGTACATATCCCCCGAATAAAAATAGATTAGAGTATATAAATCTGCTTTCATTTTTTTAGAACACCTAGTAATATGCGTGCATGATAGAATAATTCATTTACTGTTTCACATGCTCATCGTACTCATCGTATTCCTTTTTGGACATCTCAAAATCCCAGTCCCAAAGTCGATATTTAAATAAAGAAAAAATCCAGTTTACTCCAGATCTCGATGTTTTCATGGGTTTTTAAGACATGTGGTCAAAATAAAATCTTCAGTATTGCGTGTTTTTTAGTGTGAATTTTAATGAGAGATTTTGATGGATTTTTTATGAGCGAATTTTTTATGACATTTTTTTAAATTATGCGAATTTGTTGTTTTTTTTTTCACAGGAATGCACGAAAATTCGAGATCTAGTGTTATCTCGAAAAAAAACCAGATCTTCGAAAAAAAATCATTTTTGGACATCTCAAAATCCTCAAAAATTCAAGCTTACACCAGATCTCGATGTTTCGTGGATTTTTACGACACCTGACAAAAAAAATTTCGTCAGTTTTGCGGGTTTGTATGCGAATTTTCAAAGTTATGTGGATTTTTTATGAGAGCTTTTGAAAGTTATGTGGATTTTTCATGAGACTTTTCGAAATTTATGCGTTTTTTCGTGCGAATTTTTGTGTAGTTCGTATCTCTCGCTTAAAAAGAAAAGTTGGAGTGTATAAATCAGGTTTCGTTTTTCCAGAACACCTAGTAATTTGTGTGCATGATTAAATAACTCATTCACTTTTTCACATGGTCATCGTACTCATATTGCCTGTAATTTTTCTTATTTAACTCTTATACATGCAGGAAATAAATTGTGTGCCCTCGTTTCCTATTAAAGGGGAGCTAAATTTCTAAAATTAATCAGTGAACTCATATTTAAGCACTGATGGGCCGAAGGCGAAACGTGAAGAAATCGAAATAAAATGCTTATAGAAAAACAATAAATTTCAATCTTATGTAATTTTCAGGTCTTGTTAGGTGTAGAGATGGGAAATTCGAAGCACTAGTTCTTTTAGAAGAATGAGTTAACAAGAGTTTTCTTTTAGAATGATAGTTCTGCATTGACTGCATATTTTGAAACGGTTACAGGTTTTAGGAAAAAGGTATAAGTTGCAAACATTCGCGATCTTTAAAAAAGTGCACAAAAAGGAATGATTTTTGAAATAAATACATGCCAAAAAGCACTCACTATTATTGAATTTGTTCACCACAGAATATAATTTCTGGCTCTCATATCTTTTCTCGGGGGACCATACAAACTTCCAAAAGAACGAAAAAACGGTTCAGCAGAACTAGTTCTTTTGGTAGAACTATCAAGTTCCGAAAGGTTCTTCAAAACGAGCGGGTTTGCCCATCTCTAGTTAGGTAGTAGGAAAATGAAACAAAATTTAGCTACATCGGATATCGATTTCTGGTTTTGGATGCAAGGAAAGTAGTGGTCAAAAGACACTGAATTCGAAATTATATCGGCTTCTTAGAGATGGCCAAATTGAGATGAAAGGGTTCGTGATTCCATTTACTTCTGATCAAATTGATCCAGATCCGACTCCCGGTTCCGGAGTTATAAGTGACGAAGTAAAAAATAGATACAAAATCTTCAAATCGGGTCTACAAACAAACTGGTCGGGCAACTCCACCTTGGCTATTTATGTTTCCGAATTCCGGTTCCGGAAGCGTCGAAAGTAAATGAACAAAATAATTCGTGATATTTATTCTCAACGGTAGGAATAAAATCGTATGTCGTATGTTTGGGTTACTTCATTTCAAAACACCTAGTAACCAAACTGCATGATCAATGTGAATAGGAGAATAGCGTAAGCAATCAAATTCATTCTAACTCTAGAAAATGCGATGAAACTAGGATCTCGAAAATCGTACAGGATTGTTTCGCCGGATGTCATTTTGCCGAAAGCCATTTCCTCGAATGGACCATTTCGCCAAATATCAAATTAATTACGACCATCGGCTTCCGTGTACCAACCGCAAATAAAATTTTAATTTCCACAATCCTATGCTCGTTCGAATCCAACTAAACCATAGAATATAGCTGCAGGTAATCCGGGCAAAACGAGTAAACCTAGACAGATGTGATTTCTGTGGAGGACAGGCTTCTGTCGAAACGGCTTTCGGTGCAGTGATATTCGACGGATTGACCCGCGCTCTTTAAAGCCAGTAACACGTACTGAATGCACGAATCATAGTTTACAACATACCATAACAAACCAGTTGATTTTCTTTTTAATTTTGGTAAATAACTTACAACTGAAAAGAGAAAGCGAAGTCCATTCGAGTTCCGGATTCGAAATCCCTGAAGCACTTCAATTTTTTTCTACCCTCAATGAGTATATCTCATTTCGTCATCTTAAAATGTTCCAAGGGTGAAGGAGTCTGTACAATTTGTTAGAGATTCTCATTCTTGTATATTCAATGCTGGTTGACGAATAAATCTTTCGATTTCAGGGAATGTTCCCTTGCTTATACAAATCTTGAGCAAAAACAGTCCTAGTGAAAGGATTTATTTTTCGTCATGAAGTGAACTTCAACTGCCCCTTTTTGGTGGTAAATTTAATTTTCAATGGTGAAAAAGAAGTTTTATACAACATTTTTTTCTTACATTGCAGACAATAAAGCTGATCGTTGAGAAACCAACCGACTTCCCCTATTGAGACGCCTATCTAATGCTTCCTAACGCTTGGATAACTTATCCTACTCTTACTGACAACATTGACTTAAACCGAAACAGAGTGTACTTTGTACATAAAACAAATAACAGTAGTTACATTTGTACGGTACCGGAAACGAGTCCAGTTCGGTAGGGCGCATAAAAAAACACAAATTCAGAACCAGGCTAGGCCACCGGCTTTCGGTGTCGGAAGTCGAACCGACAGCCAGCCAACCCTGTCATGATACTGTCCATAGCTAATCGATTATCGGTACAATATTTTACTCTTACACACATACAATACTATCCGTAACAAGAAGGGGTATATAATAGGCATATCAATTTAATCACCGTTGGGGGTTCTGAGCGTGGCCGTTCCGAGGTTACCGTGCAGCTTGAAGTACAAACTGCTAACGTCGGCCGTGACCGGAATCGGAATGCTGTTATCACCATGCAGTTCGCTCTCCGACACGAGAGTGGTCTGGAAAAAAAATTAAAAAAAAAAGATTGGATGAGAAATACGAAGACCCTATTATTTAATTAGCCGTAAAGAAAAAAAGAATGTCGATCGTATTATCGATTTTACCAGCACTGGATTGTTGCCGAAATGATGATCGATTTCGAACCGTATGACCCGTCCACCGGTTCGATAGGCCAACTCGTGCAGTCCCGTCTGACTGTCCAGGTATTGATCCGACAGAGTACGATCCACTTCGTCACCGAACCAGATAATGTAGAGCTGTATTGTTTGGAAGAGATAGTTAAAGTTAAATTAAAACCGAAAAACTCGCATCTCAAAGCAAAAGCCTTACCCGAATCCGTTTCCTCAACAACGCCAGTGCTGCTTCGTGGGCGATGTTCTTCTCGACGACGGCCGCATTCGACGTCGCCAGAAAGATGGCACTGTCGTAGGGAATCTCCTGACAGGTTCGCAGAATACTGTAGTAGGCCGGGGCACTGTTGTCGTACGATGGCTGCAGCGAGTTGATGGCCTCCATCAGTGATTTCGTGTTTCGGAAGCTGATCGATTTGGCAATAGCTGCGGGAATAGAGAATTATCATGATCAAAAATTCGATAATCGTGACTCGCAAGTGATTTTCAGACAAAAAAATCATGAAGGAAAGTTCACTACTGATATTTTTCAAACGCTTTTCTCACTGAAACTGATCTCACATGGCAAAAAATCAGTTGTGAGAAGTTTACTACCGAACATTCTCCTCGATAATAATTAAGAAAAAAGTTCGCACATTGAATGTATCTGATATGATTCTCGAACAGACGATTTTTGGAAAATGATATTATATCTCAACCCTTTGCAGAATACATGATAAATAAATTCGTCGATGAACAAAAACTGAAACTTTCTGAAAATGTTCAGTGCGCGTAGAGTGGTTGATAAGTGGATCAATAGTGGTGATATATTCGAAATCACACAAGCATATTAAGTAGCTCACAAGCATTTTATCGGAATCACAAAGCATATTATGTAGCTGAATTAAAATATATCATATGCAGGAGTTACTGGAGTGTAGGTTATCGGTACGTCGATTCCAACGCGGGATTCACACGTTGAACATGCTGTGTGATCAAGACATGCAAAATGCTGCGCTTCTGTTATTTTTATAACTCAAATTCATGCTAAATAGCGTTTTATCTAAATAGTGCAGTGTAACCAACCAGCTGGAATTAAAACAGTTTTTCGTCGCTATAATCACTATTTGGAATATGCAAAAAATATTGTTGTTCATATTGACCACCCTACGTGCATCGAAAATATCGCAGCTATTATTTCTTAGTTGCGATTCAGTTGCGCATTTATTCAGATTTCTTTAAATCTTCGGTGTTAAATCTTCACTTCGGTGTCGAATTGAAGCGTAGTGAAAATTAAGCATCGAAATGTTACCGGAGAATTTTCACCTTTTCGAATATTTCTGTGAGCGAAAATTCGTCATCAAGTTTCGCGTGGCCCAAAAAATCACTTGTGAACATCGAGGTTCACAGTATTATGAATGCTTGTTTCATTTATGAAAATCTTGAAGGTGATTTTTACAGTCCCTGAGTTTTGTTTAGAAAATCTATTGAACTTACCCAGGTAACCAATAAGCACTAATAATGGCATTAAAATAGCCTTTTATGAGCACCAAAAACGCTTAAAGCTCTATAGCCGCAATCTGAAAGCTCATTCGTTGTGAATCAATCAGAATTCAGCTTTCAGAATGCACACCAGCCATTAATAAGCATTATCTATGAAAAGCCGTATATTTCGCCAAAGTCGGCCTTAATTCAGTCCCAAGTGCGATTGAAATGCCAATTAGCGATTATTTGCTGTCATAATGCGGCATTAGTATGTGCTTTTTGGTTACCGGGGTAATTTTTCACGAGTGAATGAAATGTACTTTTTCTGATCATAATTTTCCAACACTGATCATATTAAGTTTATTATTTCCCGGATATCAAGTAGATATTTTGCTAAGTGCTACCGGTCTCAAGATACAGCCAATTGAAATTAAGGATTACTGTAAATCTTTGACTTTCGGTCGTTTTCAAATGTTTCTCGAGTCTTGTAAACTTGAAGTTAATTTTTTTTCTAAGAGAAAATATTAGTTTTTACTCCTATGCTTGTAGTAATTCTGAAATATACTTATTTTATACGGTATTAAGATGGGTAAAACACATTGTTGAAAATTTCATCAGTTTTTCGACTTTCTGAAAATAGTTTTCTTAAAAAATATTCCATCGATGATGGATCTGATTTGTATGGTGTTGTACATGACTAGTATAGTAGGTCAAAAAGCAAAAACATGTGGACAAAAATATCGTAAGTTTACAAAATAAAATCACGAATTAATAACAATCAATTTGCGAAATGTTTATTATTCGATTTTAGATAAAGAAATATGAAACTCGGATCGAAAAAAAAACTATCTCAATCCACCTAGTGGTATAATGATGCCTTTTTCATATCAATCATACTATCATATGTAAAAATTTTCTTCGATTCTCAAAACAATAACCTGAATTTATTTGGCCGTCTACTAATAATGACTACCGATTGAAACAGTTCTGAGACCGGTCTAGTAAAATTTTCACGTTTTTTTGTTTCGCTCCTTTAAGTGTGATGGTATACAATTTTTAATACACTGTACCCCATAATTCCGGAACCGGATGTCAGATCCGAATGTAAATGTTTTAAATGAGATTATAAGACCATTCATTTGAATCTGAGTTTGTAAAAATTGGCCACGCCATCACTGAGAAAAGTTAGTACACATATTCTTATTTTTTGCACATTTTGCCCCATAACTTTGAAACCGGAAATCTGAATTTTGTATGGAATTTTGTATGGGACCACAAGACCTTTCATCTGAGGCTAAGATTGTGAAAATCGGTTCAGCCATCTCCGAGAAAAGTTAGTGCAAAAAAAACGTTTTATACACACATACGCACATTCACACACCGAAATTTTGCGTACTTACGTATTATGATGCGTTACTCTTTTGTATGCTATAGGTGTTACGAAACTTTACATGCGTTACTTGTTTATAAATTGTAGGTATTACAAAGCGTTACATGCGTTACAGTTTTGTAAGTTTTAGGTATTACGAAGCGTTATTTGTTAATAACTTACAAGAGTTAGGAAGCGTTACATGCGTTACTTTTTTATATAAATTGTAGGTGTTACGAAGTGTTGCTTTTTTGTGAGTTTTAGATGTTACTAAGCGTTACATGCGTTACATTTTTGTAAGTTATAGGCGTTATGAAGTGTTACATGAGTTACATTTTTATAAATTATAGGTATTACGAAATTTTTCATGCGTGACTTTCTAGTGAGCTTTAAGTGTTACGAAGCGTTACATGCGTTACTTTTTGCGAGTTATAGGTGTTACGCGTTATATTTTTGTGAATTATGAGCGTTACGAAGCGTTATATGCGAGTAACAAAATGTTACACGCATATTTTTTTATACGTTGAAGGTATGACGAAATGTTTTTCTGTAATCTATAGATGATACGAAGCGTAGCATACGTTGTTTTTGATGAGTTTCATAAGAATTTTCTATGATTAAAATCAACGTTACTTGCGTCACTTTTTACTGATTCAGAATTGTTACGATTCGTTACTGTTTAGTTAGTACGTCAACTCTACGTCCGCTAAATTTTCTCGGATATGACTGAACCAACTTCAACAAACTTAGGCTTGTTTGAAAACTATTATTACGTCATTGATCTGGTTCAAATTTTCAAATGGCTGTGATTTCTGGTTCCGGAGATATAGTGGTATAAGTGACGTAACCGATAGAATGCGTTGTTTTTTCACCGCTCAGTTTTCTCAAAGATGGCTGAATCGATTCTAACAAACTTAAGCTCATTTGAAGGCTACTGTTGAGCCATTGACCAAGCTCGCAGATCAAATGCCCACTTGTGGTTCCGGAGTTGTCCATAAAATGTTAGGCTTGTTTGGAAACTACTAGTGGTTCATTAAACAGGTTTAAAGTTCAAATGGCTGTCACTTGCGGTCCCGGTGCTATAATGGTATAAGTGGCGTAAACGACCAATCTCATTACCGCTCACTTTTTTTAGTATGAAATATTAAACAGATTTCAATAATTTTAGACAGAAATTGGGGTGTGGGTCGACTTCGAAAATCATGTGGCTAACACTTTCGGAGATATGACCTGTGAATATGTGAATACCCGAATCAATCTGAAGAAATTGGTATCAAAAATGGAGCCCAAGCTAGTGTTAGAAGTTGTCTTAATAAAAAATGGCAGAAATGTTTCAAATGACTGTGTCGATGACAGGAGAAAGGCATTATTTTTTCACTTGGTGGATTAAGAATAAATTGTAATTGTTGTAACTTATTTTTTTAAATATCTAACATTTGAATGTAGTTCTCCTGATGAAGACCAAATCGATAGTGTCGAAACGTTGAGTGTTGAGACAAAAATATTCATGACTGAAGATTTGCAAAATAACTCAAACTCAATTGGATACAATTTTGAATGTGGGAACCAAAGCTTCGAAATTCAAAGATATTGTTAATTAAAATTTTCTGATTGTTGGAATTTCAATCCAATCTCAGAATTCTATATTACATCGTTTCTCGTAGGAGTTCTATTAATGAAGGGGAAAAAATGTGTAAATCAGCTCCAGAGTGATACCATTGAAACATTCACATTCCACTGTTTTACTTGCACGGACCGATCCACCCTTCAACCGATCCGTACCCCAGCTGACACGCAAATCCTTTCCTACTCCAACTCCTTCTACCTACCTGCCCGCACGCCTCTAGTCCTCTAGTCGGATTTTGTCGTTATTATTTTTCCGCTCTTCGAGATATTAATTAAATATGGACCGTCGGCCATCAAAACGGAGCGGGCCATAAATAATGCGCTGAGAGGACGCTTGTCCTCCTCGTACAACAATAATTCTGCGGTCTAAATTTTGATCTAAATCGTACCTCGGAAACCGGTTTGTTGTCGTTCCGACTAAAGTTCCAATCGAACTGGGCGGGCGGCGGAACAGAGAAAATCCCAACCCGCGCGCATTACTCCGCGTCCTCGTCATCGCGTCGTCGTCGTTGTCGTCACGCCATCATACCAAACCAAGCCAAAGATAGATAGATTCGAAGCCTTAGCCGAGGATTGTGGATTTTCGATTACCCCGGCACAGTTCCCCCCCTGTACAATACATTCCAAACCGGCGCAAGTTCACAGGCGACTGTGGAATGTCGGAATCGAACTACTGCTGAGAGTTCTACTAGTATCAGGACTTTTCCATACAGTTGGGGGGGTTGTTATTTGCTGGCTGGTTTGTTTGGGGACACGTTTGGCACACTTGCACAAATGGCAACACCATGAGGATTACGTCGGACGGAAGCTCTTATCGTGCTCGCCACACGTTCACACTTTCCGACACGTTTAGGTTTTTCGAAAAAATCAAAACACTTACCCGTGTTGTTGTAGCGTATCAGAATGACATCCATCGGGGACCTGGGCACGAGTGCCGCGTCGAAGACTTTTTTGGAGTAACTCAGCGACTCGTTGCAGGTGTCCACCAGGATCGCAATCGGAAGCCGGAGATTCTTGTCGGTCAGCATCCGGGCTAGCAGTTCAGTCTTGGGAATTTTGCTTTCGTCGATGTGTGGCTTCGTGGGTTTAATCGCTATCTCCGGAATGGACAGCAGCGGGATGAACGTGGTGGTACTTGGGAACTGCGACTCATCCTCGCCGCTATCCAGTGGATCGTCGGAAGGTTTCTCCACACTTTCATCGGCACCGCTGTTCGAATGGTAACTGTCGTTGTAGGTCCCACCGGTGTACAGGAAGTTACTGGCGAAATTGGATTCCAGTACCGTTGAGGATTGAAGTGAATCGGCCGTGTCATGATCGAGACTTCGACTACTGAACGCATCTCGGTTGGACGTTCCTCCTCCTCCGACGAATGCTTGCGCAACACTGACCGGATTGTCCTCCGACGACGACGACGACGACGAAGAAGACGATGGTGACGTTGATGATGTACTGCTTGTGCGGTCAGTCGATGGAAGCTCTTCACTGTCAACTCCTGCTGCCAGGATGCTGTTACCCGTTGTCGTGCTACCGCCACTTCCACCACCACCACCACCACCACTCGTAACAAATGTCTTTTCACTTTCACTTTCATGACCGGCCGGTGTTACCCGATAGTACACCTCATCCAGTACTGCCGGCGGCTGTTGGTCCGGTTGTTGCTGCAGATATCGATTCTGATCGTCGTCCAGTTCCGTATCGTAGCTTTCCTCGTACAGGGGACTAGAGAAATCACCACCACCGCCGGCTCCTTCGCCGTCACCATCGAGCTGAAAGAGCGTTTCCAGCGTACGGCATGGTTCCGGAACTGCCGCTAACGTTAACACTAACACTAGAAGGATTGACGAATACATTTTTCGTCTGACGGTATTTCACTCAACTAGAATATTTGCACTATCCGAGATGCCTTCTAGGGCTTCGCACGCACTACACTACTTGTTTTGTACTTTCGTTTTCGTTTTTCTACGTTAGGCAACTCAAGACCTACGACGTCCATCGGGATCTCTCTCGGCTGTTCCGAATGTGTGATATCCGAGATCCGTTTATTCGGTCACCAGTCAACAACAACAACCAATCGATCGATCGATCTGTAAACGGAAAGGAAAGAAAATGCATTAGAATTGTGTACTTCTTTTGGCAACAACAACAAAAACAACAACAACAACAAGAACTGAAAATATTTAGCTATTCAAAAAGGCAGCGGCAGGATTTATGGAACTGAATTTCTAATGGCCATTACGTGTATGAGATAAACGACATCCCCGCGACCAGCGCAGCCAACTGCTAATCAGTATTCAATGAACATTGTCTTCGGGAATTTTTCAAAACACAAACCGTTCGTGACACCCCTTCGGACCGGCGATCGGTCAGTCGGTCGGTTCTAACTCTAAGCTGAATAACAACAGCTTCATCATCTGCAGCAGCTCGGACGGACGGACGGCTGGATCGCTAGTGTGTATGTGACCTTGAATGTTGTGGACACTTCAAGATACCCCTCTGTGCGCTGTCCTGCTCGGACATTTCGTAGTACTCCTTACCTTTCCCTTTTCTGGTTTAAGAGTTTCTGCTGCTGCCGCTGCTAGAAAGGGGTTAGGATGGAGGTGCCACAACCGACGGATCTTTCACCAGCGCGCACCTCTGTGTGTGATGACTGCTGCGGCTAAATCGAGACTAACGCGTACTTCTAACGCCACCAGAAACCGTCACAGACCATCAGGTGAGAGGAAAAAGGTAGAGAAAGAGAGAGAGAGTGAGCGCGCGCGAACGAGCCACGAGAGCGCGCGGGTCGTCCCGATCGAGATGCAAAACCAGCGGCTTACCAGACCGATCGACCGACCAGCAGCCTGCTGGTGCTGGTTTGTTCGTGCACGGAGTTGGCCACCGAACTGAAAATTAGTTGAACACCTTGAGCGCGGTGCTTAGTAGGTGCTACTGTGGTGCTATTGTTCCCCAACCAAGCAAACGATCGTGTCGATTTCGGGCATACTTTTCGGGGATCGCAGTTACTTCAACCTGAACCTTCTGAGATTCCTGACTAGGCTCGGAACGAGAGAAAGTGACCAGTCTCTTTCGGTTGGCTTATTCTCCGGGAAAATCAGCTGTTTTTTTTTTTGATCGGTAACTGGGAAAAATAAATTCGATACACATTCCAGTGCCCCCCGAGTGCAATACATCACATTCTGATTCTGTTGTAATTGCATTGCCGGTGTATTGATCGTTAATCTGGTTTTACAACTTTACCTTTCATATATCAGCTATTTTCGAACCGCCAACCTGTCTCGAGTGGTGTTCAGTTCGCTGCATTGCCTCATTCATTAATCATGGCATTTCTTTGTATTGGCCTTTCAAGCGGGGGGATCGTAGATTATCGAAAGCCCGGTCGTTAAAAGTCGTCGAATTAATGCCACCCTAACTTTCGTCAGGCTTACAACGATATTCGTTGATCGGCACACTCTGGCAAGTCATTATAAAGCATTAATTTTTTTTTTTTTTTTTTTGAATGCAATCATCGAGCCACCAAAGGCCGAAAACACTTAGATAAGCAAATTTTTTACTTGACCTCTCTCAATTTGAATGTAAACTTAACAATTTAGCCATTTTCAAACTACCTTCATACCTATTATTCATGATTTCATGAGAAAACTGATTATACTTTCGTGGTAGATTACTCTCATGAGAAGACATGTTTCATGATTTCATGCTTTTTTAATCGTGACACCGGCAATGATTTTCATCTGTGTATGTTTCACACTTTATGAAAAAGAAATATACTTTAATTCTCACTTTTAAAACAAAATCATTTTTCTCAAAAAATACTTTCAATACAACTAAACGTTTTGTGCCAAATGTTTTTCTGTGCTTATTGCGTTTTGTCTTCGAATCCTCCATGCATAACACATGGGCAGAAAAGTCCCATGCCTGACACATAGATGACACTAGTTTTATAGCAGTTACCTTTTTTCAATTATTATTAACCTTTAAAACACAACTGTTAACATTCAATGACATTCTATTCATTAGTTTGTGAGTTATTGTGCTAAGAGTGACGCTACTTTTGTTATTTTCAGAACAATGGATCAAAAACAATTCCGTGTTTTTTTTTTTATTTAACACTGCTTCTTGATGGGAAAAAATACCGTTCAAGCGAAGCAATGGCTTGAAAAGTGTTATGGCGACTCCGATCCATCAGAAACAACAATAAAACATTGATTTGCTGACTTCAAACATGTGGTCGTAGAGACACCGATGATGCAGAACGCCTGTGGACGTCCAAATGAGGCGGTAATACCAGAAACATAAAAAATCCACAAAATCGTTTTGAATTATCGAAAAGTGAAGTTTCAAGAGTTAGCTAACATCGTGAAGATATCAAAAGAACGTGTTGGTTTTATATTGCATGAGCATTTGACTATGAGAAAGCTCTGTTCAAAGTAGGTACCGCGTTTGCTCACTGTTGGCCAAGAACGAGAACGTGTTAATGATTCTGAGCAGTGTTTGACCATGTTTAAACGTAACAAACCGGAATTTTTGCGTCGATATGTGACAATGGATGAAACATGGATTCATCACTTCACTCCGGAATCAAAACGATCGTCATCTGAGTGGACAGCAACTGGTTTCAACAATCGACTGGAAAGGTTATGGCCTCGGTATTTTGGGATTTGCGTGATGTAATATTTATCGACTATCTTGAGAAAGGAAATACCATTAACAGTGAATATTATATAGCGATATTGGAGCGTTTGAAGGCTGAAATCGCAAAGGAACGACCGCATATGGCAAAGAAAAAAAATGTTTCACCAAGACAATTAAACGATATAATAATAAATTCATCAAGACAACGCACCGTGTCAAGCAAAACCATGGAAAAAATAAATGAATTGAACTTCGAATTGCTCCCACATCCACCGTATTCGCCAGATTTGGCTCCCAGTGACTACCCATGCTGTTCGCAGTCCTGAAAAAATGCTCGCCGATAAGAAATCTCGCACGAATGAAGAGGTTATCGCTGAGACTGTGGCCTATTTTTCGTTCTACAAAAATGTTCTACGTTCTATTCAAATGTTAGAGCGGCATGGCAATGATTTCATTGCTCTTGATGGAGATGAAAAAAGTTAATTTTGAACGAAAACAATCGTGTGCTCTTTGTGAGGCCCGGGGCTTTTCAGTCCATGTATTAGCAGTTAAAATTTTACTACTAGTGCAGCATACCAATTGTTTGTAACTAGAAAACCTTAAATTATGATTATTTTTTTTCGTTCATTACATCGATCGCCATTTTGTTTCGTCAAAGACAACAGAAACTTCGGAGCAATTGTAAAAAATCGTGGTAGTCAAAGAAATTGTAGTACTGCTAACACATCACTCAATAAGACTGACACACAGATGGCGCTATCGTTGTCAAATTCATATGTCTTTGAAAAGTCTCTGTGTGAAATTTCATGACACTTGATTTTGTTATTTTCAAAACAATGGGTTCGAAACAATATTCAGTGAGTAAATTTATCATTACTTCTTGATGAAAAAAAAAATAGTGCACAAGCTCTGCACTCTGACTTCAAAAGTGTTATCCAGACTCTGATCCATCGAAAAAAACCATTTGTTATTGGTTTACTGAATTCAAACGTGGTCGTAAAGACTCCGAGGATCGTCCAACTGAGGTCATTACTCCAGAGAAGATTTAAAAAAATTAAGAAATTGGTAATTTCCAATCGTAAATTGGAATTGCGTGAGATAGCTGAGACGTAAAGAAAATTTGACCATGGGAATGCTTTTTTCAAAATGGGAGCAACGTTTACTCACAGTCAATCGAAAAACAACAACATGTTGATGATTCGGAGCATGTTTATAAGTAATAAATCTGATTTCTTGCGTCAATATGTGACAATGGATGAAGCATGGATCAATCACTGCACTCGGGTATCAAAACGGTCATCATCTGAGTGAACTGCAGCCGGTGAATCACGTCCGAAGCGTCCGAAGGCAAACAATTGAGAAAGGAACAACAATCAATAGCGAATAATACAAATCGTTGTTAGATCGTTTGACTGCAAAAATCAAGGAAAAACGTCCACATTTGTCGAAGAGAACGAGTTGAACGAAATGCTTCCTCATCCACCGTATAGTCCAGATCTGGCACCCAGTGACTACTGGCTATTCACTGATCGCAGAAGAAATGCTCGCTGGAAAGTAATTAAAATCAAATGAAGAAGCAGTTGCTGAATGTAAACCCTATTTTGATGCAAAAGACGGCTCCGAGAAGTTAGAGAAGCGCGGGAATGATAGTACTACTCTTGAAGGAGATTACATTGATGAATGATATCGATTTTTGGAAAAAAAGAGTTTTTCTTAGTTGGCCACACGACTTATTGAGTAATGAGTGTTATGTACAAAAAAAGCATGGAAGTTGTTAGGAGTAGAACGATCTTGAAAATACCTGCATTTTTGGTATGATTTTTATTCGGTTTATCAGGTTACTGGTCAAGATCACTGGAAGTAGTTAGGCCCAAAGTCGAAAACACCGAGAATGGTTTCGCCGAAAGCTATGTCACTGGAAGTAGTTTTGTCGCATGGATCATTTCACCAAACGCCCTTTCACCGAAAGTGAATTCGAAGAAATCCAGTAGTTTTACCGAGCAATATTTCACGAAATTGACCATTCACCGGAAGTAGTTTAGCTGAAAGCCATTCCATCAAAGTAGTTTCGAATAAAGTCATTCTGTAAGCCGTATCGTTTCGCCGAATGACATTTCCGCGAAGAAATATTTCCGGTAAAGGCCATTTCACCGATAATAGTTTCACAGAAAGCCATTTCACCGTAGTTAGTTGTGTCGAGAGCTTTTTGATTTGTTTCGACTAGTAGTTTCACTGAAAACTATTCTACCGAAAAAAGTTTAGCAGAAAGTCGTTTCACTGAAGTAGTATCGTCGAGAGCCATTTCATCGAAAGACGTCTCGCCCAGAGTCGAATCGTTTTGTCGAAAGACGTTCCATCAAAAGTAGTTTCGATGAAAATTCTTTCACAGAATGGATCGTTTCGCCGAACGCTTCTTTTCCGAAAGTAGTTATGACGAACGACATCTCATCAAATGGGTCGTTTCGTCGAAAGCCAATCCACTAATTTCGATGGATTCCATATCACCGAATTGATCGTTATGCCAGAAGCTTTAGTCGATAACCATTTCATAGAAAATAGTTCCACTGAGAACTATTGCATTAAAAGTATTTTTGCGGAAAGTCATTTCACCGTTTGAACCGTTTCGACGAAAGCCATTTTGTTAGAAGTCATTTCACTGAATGTAGTTTCGCTGACAGCAATTTTACTCCTAATATTTTTGTAACCAAGGCCCTTCAACGGTGGAGTGTCACCGATGAAAACGCAAATGCCCTAAATTCGAAAAGACGTTATGCAATACAATAAGCTTGTTTAAGTCTAGACAGAAGTGCTGACGATTTTTTATATAAATATTGTACATGCCTTGTGCCTGAGCTTAAAGAAGTCTTCTCCTTATTACGTGGGCTTCGGTCAAAACGGAAGGCTCCCATGCAAATCGCTGTTCTCATGTCAATACTGCTAGACCAAAAGACTACCGAAACCGATAGGAGTCAGTCTTCTACATCGGCTCCAAGTAAGTCCAGTATAGTGGAGACTACTAGAGGAATAGTTTTCGGTGAAAATGGCTCTGACCTTTTGAAAAGCTACTCTAAATTGTCCACCGAAGGTGCATCGGTTTGTTCTGTTTTCCAACACCCTATCGTCGTGAGATATTTGTTTCCTGCGTGTCCATCACAATAATCATCATTAAAATCTCGGCTGGTGTGTCAGGTTTTCTATGATGATGCACAAGCCTTCACGGCGGACAGGAGCAATTTGTTCTACTAGTCAGTGGGAAATCAAGCAAATTAGTGTCAGTTACTATTATAGGTTATAGTATTACAAGCCAATCGGATGTTGATATGGAAGTTAATGAGGATTGTGGTCCTGAACGATACCAGATTACGGCTGCCAAGTTTGTCTACAAGCTCGAGTTCCACATCGGAATGTAGTATCAGGGTCGTGTCGTGCACGGTACCATATTCGTCTCAGATACGTGGACGGTGAAAACTACACCGGTTCGATTCTACCGATCAAACGACAGATTATGAACTTTTTAAATGATTGACACTTTGTGGTTAGCGAACGCGACGAGGCGCTAGTTACGTAACTTTGCGCCTGTCACGCCACTCCAGCAGTTTCACAGCTATCAAAGTAGTCTAGACAAAGTTGTTCTGTTTTTTTTGCTGTCCGAGTTGTCACAAGAATGTCATGGCATGCTAAAGGGCTGAGAAAAAAAACAACGGCAATTACAATAAGTTATGATAATGTTTGATGATTGTGGTGTTTGTAATACACAAGTTGTTATACAATTCATCCAATGATCCTGGTGACTTATAGACTGGTTTATTTTGTACTACCGCGGGATGTAAAGAATGAAATTGCACCTTTGTTGTTGCAATTACTCATGCGCATATTTAGGATTTATTATCTTCGTACCTCCGGTTATTTATTCACCGTACTTTACTTTTACTGCCAACTGATCTAATGTGTGTTTATTTCTTGTTTCTTTTCAGGTAAGTGAATTGTTTTCAAAGAAGAAGTTAATGTTAAAAAAACGGAAACACGTCTTTGAAATTGAATCTATAATCCACGAATGGCAATCTTAATGTCAATCGATAGACCACACATTAAGAAATCGATCCATCATAGAAGGAGTACTACGAAACCACCACTGTTGGTTGGATCGGCGTTGTTGGGGCCTGTAACGTGAATTGGCGATAGTTCGTAAAACCGCACATTTAATCATGTGCCAACAATAAACACGACCGGGACCATACTCGGGCACATTATGGGCAATCCATCAAAATGCTTTTCTTCAATCTATTGACTTACATTGGTGCGTTACCAGAGAGCTTTACATTTAGACTATCCACCAATCAATCGGGAGGCGGGAGGAGACGGCTTTAGAAAGATCAACAACAAGCATCCCTACCGCATCATTGATGTGCCATTCTTCATGTGCCATACACAAGAGACTCAGCTGGGTAAATTCACCGCATGGGCTCGATCTGGAATGTGACGCCACGAAGCTACCTGCTGACGGTGTGGTTTGTGGGAATAGGATTTCAGTGAATAGAATTGCTTCCAGCTGCCAATGTAATGAAACCCCAATCGTTTCTTGGTGGATGGTTTGGGCTACCGATCGCGTGAGTTGATATCAACGCATGCAGGCAGCAACATATTTTGCAGGTTTCATCTATTCATAAGTTCTTCAAATCACATTAAAATTATTATTATTATTATTATTATTATTATTATTATTATTATTAATGTTAATCTATTCCCCCCCGGTTTTAACGCTAATGGTCATTCACTGTAACACAATTTTCGTCACACTGTCGTTTTGCTCCTACGAATTTGCGGTCACTCGATTCCGTGAACCAGATGAAATTAGCAGTAAGTTTTATAAACATGTGCACCTCGTTTCGCATTTTTTATTAAATTTTTTTTGCGCATTTTTTAATAAATTTGCACATTTCCTTGTAATTCCGGACCCGGAAGTCGAATCCAAATAGAATTCAAGAAAATTGTATGAGGCCATAAGACCTTTCCTTTGAATCTAAGTTTGTGAAAATCGATTCAGCCATCTCTGAGAATCGTGTGTGATTATTTGTTTTCTTTTTTGGTGCATATCATCCTGTAATTTCGGAACCGGAAGTCGGATCTAAATGAAACTTAGGATCTTTGTATGAGACCTTAGGACCTTTCATTTGAATCTAAGTTTGTGAAAATCGATTCTGCCATCTCTGAGAAATTTGAGTGACATTATTTATCACACACACACACACACACACACACACACACACACACACACACACACACACACACACACACACACACACACACACACACACACACACAGAGAGAGAGAGAGAGAGAGAGAGAGAGAGAGAGAGATTTTGCGATTTCGACGAACTGAGTCAAATGGTATATGATTCTCGGCCCTCCGGGCCTCTATTGCAAAGTCGGTTTTCACAGCGATTGCATAGCCTTTCTATATAAGAAAGGCAAAACGTCCAGATCTGGTATAATAAATAAAAATTGAAAAATATCGACTTTGAGACTAAATTTTGAGATTTTCGAACTCGATTTTTTATGTCAAATGTAGACTTTAAAAAAAATTTCAGAATAACACCAGATCTCGACGTTTCTTGTATTTCTAAGACATTTGACATAAAAAAATGTAACTCATTGAATGATCTGAAAAAACAAGTATTCTAAGATAGAACTACATTTATCATGCCTACAAAATACTAGGTGTGTGAGTTTTCGATGATGTATTTGCATTTTTTCAAAGACACACGATTGCGAACTAATCCTCGACCATGACAAATAAAATCTATGCCCACGTTAGAAAACAATTACGTCTCATAAGAAATCAATTTATTCTATTTCTGATAGTTATGAGTCTCCTTGTCGAAGTAAACTGACTAGTTCAAGTATGTATGTGTTAGTTTGAGATGTATTTCAATCGTATCAAATCAAAGTCTTGGTATTACATTACTTCTGAGGAATTTGGGCTTTCTGTTTCAACAGATTTTGTAGTCGATTCATAGCGTACACAATAATTGCATGGCTAGTACTGCGGTCCTACTCAAACTAAGAATCCTTCCAGGTCGGGGTTCGAACATATGACAACTGGTTTGTAAGACCAGGACCGTACGCATTGAACCGCCAACCCGGGCAATCGGCCAATCAATCGTATCAAGTCAATTCGAATTGGTTATCAATTCCAGGCACCTAACGACGAATTTCAAGCGTCTTTGATAAAATCAAATCTGCGATCGATTTGGAATGCATTTTGATTTCTGCCCGAAGACCGAGTCGAATAGGTTGCATTTCTGGACGATTGTTCAGTATGGTCTGATTGCGCCAACGCGGGATATGCGCTTTCAGATTTTTCTTCCGAAAATTTGGAGACTATGTACGGTCGATAAAGTTATATTTTTATTTTACCTTATGTATGGCACTACATCGCAAGTATCATTCTATACCATACACATTCATCGATCCATCTCTCTCCACATTTCATCGAATAGATATTAAGAGATTTCTGTCCCAGAAATACTCTTATGTCGTTTTCGCTTGAGAAAACTGAAACTGACCCAGGATAGTTTCATCAAACATACACTTTTCACGAAACTGTTTTGATTTCGCACTTAACAACGAGGGTTTTAGCAAACCTTACATAAAAACCAGGTTCGAAACCAACTCGATTTTCAGTTCAACAACGTTAAAACTAGTTTCGAAACTGGCTTCAAACAAACGGTTTGACAGCAGTTAGAGTGAAAACTGGGTTAGGTTTGGCATCAAGCAAAAACGACATTAGTCGTTTCGAGCTGAAGATGATGAAAAAATCTATCAATGCAAAAAAAAAACAACAATCAAGGCGGTACTGAGCTTAGTGAGATGCGTTTAATAATGAATAGAACCCTTTTATTCTTCATAATCTGAAGGGATACGTATTTTCTTTGCATTTAAGTAGTAGATGAAATGTGTATCTGTTCAGAGTTTTCGGATTTTTGCTAACTAAAAATTCGTACACAAATAATGAAATTTTCACGCCGTGTAAATCAATAGTAAATTGAAGTTAACAACAGTTGAATCGAAAATATGATTGAAAATCATCATCGATGTGAAACATGAATTGAAGACTATATTTTTAAATGAATTAGGCGTTTACTTCTGAAGCATGTTGGAAATAAAGAATTGTAAAGTAATTTAATTTCCAGTGCACTGCTCGACACATGTGGAAAACCGATCGCAGTAGGCGTGCGCATCGGACACGAAGAAATTTCGCTCCTGTCAAAATTTGTATCTTTCGAAAATTAATTTATGTTCGCTTTGAAAGAAAATATAATAAACAAAATCTTTGTGATACTAATTATGTGGTGATTCTGTACTTAGTAGAAGTAAATTTGGATTTGTTTTTTTCGTATGGAGATTACCAATCTTCTGTTTGTCCGGTTCCTGATTTGACAAGAATGGAAACGCAACGGGACGGAAATTTCCTGCTACAAATATATGCATGAAGAAAGATGGAAATATCACAAAATCATAACTGAGTAGGAGTGAGTTTCGTGTCATTCCAAGAGCATTTGGAAGAAATAGAAGTAAAATCATGCTTTCGTATGTTAAAACGGAGCCCAGTGATTTTCCCTCTCACGATATCAAACATCCCACCAATTATGACCGACCACCGCTTCAAAAAAAAAACAATTTGCAACCCCACGTAAGACATCCAGCATCAAGTCCGAAAATTGCATAATTCTTAAGCGAATCTATTTGCGTGCATCTGGCGAAGTCGATGTGCGGCACGTCGTATCGGCGCGCAACATAATGTGACCACATTACACGGGTGAACTCCAGCAGCATACGGTGCATAAGGTGCGAACGACAAGACCCAATGACGACTCGTAGGACCAAGAAGATTTGTTTCACCTTCTTCTACCACCCTAGCCTTGCCTAGCCTAGCAGGTTGGTTGCCACTGATGAAACGTGGGAAAAAAACGATCTTCGATCGTCGCCCGGTGGTAGCAGCACTGGTTCAAACAAGCTACCTTCGTGAGCACGGAGATTTATTTATATTGATGACTTTGTCGGTTTGTTTACAAATAGGATGCCTAAAGGTCACACGGTTGAACGGTGACCCAAAATGACGACCCTCGACGAGGGGATTGGTGATCTGGTGGTGTGGCTCGGCAATCGAACTGTGGAACTGTTTTAGCAAACCTTTCAACAACAACATATTCACTATTCATATGTTATTCAAATATCAAAAACCAGAAATGCACTCTCGTCAACAAATTTTGCATACCATTAATTCGATTTCCCCTAAATCACCGGCATTTAATGGCCTCGTTTATTTATAGTTCCGGAACGGGTTTCTGGTCGGTTGCGTCGTTTTGAATGATATTTGCACCCCGAACGACCGAGAGATCTGCTGTTTCAAACGTGGATTCTCAACACACATTCGAAAACCGACAAAAATCCCCGCCCGTCCGATTTTTTTGACAATAATGCCAGAGTTGATGACGCTCCGAAACTATACGAGTTCTGTTCAACCTGTTCTTGTGGTAGACATCAACAGTTTACTTTCACTCCAGTTTGGTCGAAGAATGTAGCAAAACTTCAGTTGTGGGGATTTCTCGTGAATCGCCGCCGAACCAGCTCATGGTTCCATTCTGCAATCTAGAACCGGGAACTGGTTGCTTCATTGTTGTTGTTGTGCTATTTTGAAGGTATGTCGTAGATATCCGCCCTTCACTCTAACTTCTGTTTCATCGGAGCCGCTATGTTTCTGAGTGCTACCGGCGCAACCTTCACGGTCATCACCGATGGTAGCTCTGTGGTAATCGATCCAAACTTGTTTCACTTCTGGTTTGTTTTAATTAGCCAAAAGAGGGACAAAACATAAACTAGTCATTTTATGGTGGTACAGCGATTTCACGTTAAGGAAATGGTAAGGCTTTGGATTTGGAGCCTCGACACGATCGTGGAACAAATGGCATAGTTTGTGGAGTTGCAAAAAAAAACCAATTGGGCACAATTGCGGTCACTGACTGTTACCATTTTTGGGGCAGCATAGCAACTTCAAGGTCACATACCTGAAACCTTTCACCGTACGGCTAGGGCCAACGAAAACAAATAAAAATGTCATAATCTGTTTCGTGGCTTTCAGCTTGGTCGGCCGAGTTGTGCCCAACTGCACGAATAGACCTCAGCGTGGCACACTCTCGAAGTTGTTAAAATGAATAAACTGTTGATATTGTTTATGTTGGTAATCACATTCCCTTCTGATAGGCTAATGTGGCACATTTGAAGTTGGAAGTTAGTTGATGAACTTTAAAATCGAACAGTCAAGGATTTAGATTCTGTCTCTGCGCCTCCAATGTAGAACATCCCTTCGTCGAATCAGATCCGTCCGGATCAGGCACACACTCAAGTCCATCCATCAAGCCCAAATTGTCCACGTTCCACATCATCAATCACTGCCCGATCGCGTCAATATTTTTCGCTCGGCACTCGGCACTGTACCATTCGCCCGTATCGGAGCGTAGCATCGATAATTACTCGCGTCACTCGGCAGGTATCTTCGACTGCCGAGGATTTGCGGTTTAATAAATGTCAATATCATCTGCGCGGTAGCACACACAGCTATCGGGCTTCAGTAGAACCGACCGGTTTTTTTAGCTCTGTCTCTGACTCTCTCTCTCTTTTTCTGCGTGTCCAAACTATTAACTTCAGCTGCTCGGTTGATATCGGTTGTGTCATCACGATGCTGTTGATATTACGATGGTGGACCAACAGAAAGTGATGATTATTGACGACGGAGCGATATTCAAATCAGTAATGCAAAGAAAGATCCCAGAGCACTCTTTTTGTTTTTGCCCGATTCGCGTCAGTGAATTATTATGTCCGACATTCAGCCAAAAACCGTGAGCGAGATTGTTGAACCTAGTTTTCTTTATCCTGTCTCAAAATTTGTGATATAAGGCATTAATGAACACATCGATTCTTTTGTGCAAAACAAATTCTTGTTTAGCCACTTGATGATGCACAAGGAGACCACCTCGGTTTTTTGACGATTGTTTTGTTCCTACATCTACATACGCGAACGATTTGAAACTTTTGCTAATATCGGTTTTTATGTTTGCCAACGATACATCGAAGCGATAATAAGTTGAAGGGCCAAAAAGGATAGCCTACTCATAGTGTTGAGTTCTGATCGATTAATATTAGCACAGCACTGAATAAGTTGTGTGATTGACATATAGATGCCGCTAGCATTGTCAAACTCATATGACATTTGTGAAGTAGCAATTTTCAAAAGGCTAAAAAGACGGGTGGGTAATTTCAGAGACATAATTGGATATCGCAAATACGAATAAAACGGATCGTTCAGTTTCTTTGGCGTTGAATAATCTAAATTCTGAAACTGGAATCATGAAACTCAATTTTGATGCTAGATTCTGGAATTGAATTCTGAACCCGAACTCGAAAACTGAATTCTGAATTGTGTTTTGGAACTGAATTTTGAGATCAGGATTCTTGTTCGACTCTGAATTCTACTAAACCTGAAGATCCGGAATTTAGTTCAAAAACCTTCTGAATCTAGTTCCTTAATTCAGTTACACTTCTAGAATTGTAGAACTGAACTTTGGATCCAAGTTCTAGGTTTGCATTCTGGTCTTAAACTCTGAACCTGGAGTTTAGAACTGAATTAATGAAAAACAACTTAATTTTGTATGTTCAATTCATACGGTTGAAAATTTCGCGTCTTATTTTGGTACTGAATTTCACTTAACATTTCCGATGATATGAAAAAAATTATGTTGCTGCGTTGAATACAGCAAAAGATATTCGCGATTAACCCATTCTTGTACAGGATCAGTGGCGTCTCGTGGCAAAATTTACGGGTTGTGCACTGATCATATCAGATGTAACAGTTCGTTGTAAGTGAAAACCAGATTGAGGAATTGATATTCGCTTGTGTTTTCATATTATCGATACAATAGAAAAAATCTGCACGTCGAGCAAATCTGTCAGTAACGTCATCAATAAAAACGGCTTCGACATTTTTTTTTAAACTGTATTCGAACCAAGAATCAGTCTGAGCAAAAAAAAAATGTCACTTCCAAACGCTCGAATTCGAACACTTTTAGCGGGTAATTGTCAGTCTGAGATAGATTTCAGAAATCTGTGAAAATCTGTGTCATTTTTCAAATTAATCTGTGAACCTGGCATCTCTGGAGACAGCAATTTGTTTTCAACTGCCATAAGCATACGCCACTGAAGCCTCTCCTGAAGGTGTCCAAAACAAGCTCTCACAGAGCCAAACGTAACAGAAAGAACAACAAATCTCGGAGCTGAGTAATTCCCTCTCTTCTTGAAACTGTGCAGTACTCGTGTGTACAGAAAAGACATTAACACTGCGACAAGAGATACTTGAAATTTTAAGTTATGAATGAGATGTGTGTGAATACACGCAATTTCGTTGCACAAGGCAAAACGTTCGAGCGTTTGGTTGTCATTGACCAGCAAGCACAAGCAGCTGTTGAAAAAAAATCGCTCATTTTCTATTCGATACCATCCGATCTAATTTCATGAAAACATAGAGAATCTAAAAAATATTAGAATGCGGAGAATGGGATGCAGGTATTTCATTCAATTTGACCGATTGTGCAGTGCACGAGGTGCACATAAGGACGAGACTCCACTGTACAGGATAGATTTTGAAACGGCCCCCTTATAGTAAAGTAAGTTGTATTCACGACAAAAAATGAACAGCCATTTGTGTGAAGCTATTTTTGTGATTTTCAATACAATGGATTCAACAAAATTTCGTATGTTGATTTGTCATTGTGTCTTGATGGAAAAAAATACTGTAAAAGTTTAACGAAGACTTCAAAAGTGTTGAAGCCTTTGCTCCATTAAAAAGAATCACTTGTTATTTGCTGGATTTAAACGTGGTCGTACAGACACCGATGATGGTGAACGTTCTGGTCGTCCAATTGCAGTGGTTACAGAAAACATAAAGAAGTCCACAATTTATAACTGAGACCTTAAAGATATCAAAAGTCAATATGTTTATAATTGTCTATGAGCTATTTTCAAAGTGGGTGCCACCTTTACTCACAGTCGATCAATAACAACAACGGTTTGGTCACACAGAGCAATGTTTGATCATGTTAATAACGAATCAGATTTGTGACACTGGATGATACATGGATCCATCATTTCACTCCGGAATCAAAACGATCATTATCTGAGGGGACTGCGGTCGATGACCGAGTCCAAAGTGTTCGAAGGCACAGCAGTTCAGTATTTTGGGATGCACAAGGTATAGTCTTCATCGACAAATTTGAACTGTTAGATCGGCTGGATGCAAAAATCAAGGAAAAACGACCGACAGGAGAAAAAAAAACTATTTCACCAAGACAATGCACCGATTCACAAGTCGATGAAAACAATGGTTAAATTGAGCGAAAAACATTTCGAATTGCTCCTTCATCCACCGTATTGTCCAGATCTGATCCCCAGTGATTACTGGGTATTCACTGATCTTAAAAAAATCCTTACCGGTAATAAATTCAACTCAAATGAAGAAGCGATTGCGGCATGTGAAGCCTATTTTGAGGTGAAAGACGAATCCTTCTACAAGCACAAATATACGTAGACCGCTAAAATTCAAAATTCGTGACACTTTTTTTGCAAACCTCGTATGGACGTCGTTAGCCAATCGAACCTGCTTTGACTGTACCAATTCTCAGTTTTCGGTTTCGGAAATATCGGAAATAGTGGTTTAATATTACCAAACGGAGTTCACTACCGATTTCCCAGAGATGGCTGAGCCGATTTACAAAACTCGTGAATTTTACCGGATTCAACTTCCGGTTCCGGAATTACAAGGTGATAAGGCCTTCAACTTTTAAACCGTCGTTTAAGAGTGGTAATGCGAATAACAAAAAAAACTTCCAAACACTGTTCTGTTTACAAGTTTAAAAGGTTGTGCCATTTTAAACTAAAATGAATTTTCGTTTCATTCAAGATTCAATAAACAGATTTTTGAAGAATCTCTTAGTAATATTTATGAAAATATAAGTAATATTAGAAAGTCATCAATACACCACTGCAATTGATACGTTTGAGTCGTGCATTACAAGAAGAACGGCCGGAATACGAGCAAAGACATGATAAGTTATTCTCCTGCATAACAACGCTCAGCCTCATGTCGCCAAAGTCGTGAACAAATATTTGGAAACGCTCAAGTGAGACATTTTGCCGTACCCACCGTATTCTCCTGACATTGTTCCGTCTGATTACGGGTTGTTCTGTCGTCGGTTTACTTCATTCGCAAAAATAGAAAATTGGCATCAGGTTTGGATCACTTCAAAAGACGAGACATTTTTTCGAGATGGAATTTGAAAACTGGCTGAGAGCTCTATAGCGACCGTAGTTTGCACGTTTCTAAAGTAGGAATTTCGATTTGAAAGACGAAAAATTAGCCAGAGAATTTGAGGAATTGCTCAATCATGACCCGTTGTTACCGTGTGAAGAATTAGCAAAATCACTTGAAGTTACTCAACCAGCCATTCGCCAACGTTTTAAAGCAATAGGAATGATCCAAAAGGTAGCCAATTGGGTGCCGAATGTATTGAATCAAAGGGACATCGAACGGTGTTTCTTCACGTGCAAACGAAGTTTATTGCATCGAATTGTCACTGACGATGAAAAGTGGGTCGATTATCATACTCCATAACGTCGGGCAACTTAAGGATACCTCACCTGGTCATACATCATCTTCGACGGCCGATCAGAATATTCATGTACTGGGCGTGGTGTGTTATGAGCTGCTGCACCAACGACAATTGATGCGTTTGAGCCGAGCATTGCAAGAAAAACGGCAATTCACCGATACACACGACAAAGTAATTTTGCAACTTGACAATGCTCGCTCACTACCCGATCATATGCACATAACAAAATTATTACACAAGTATATCAACAGTTGATACGTATAACAATTTGTGTTATTTTGAGATATTTAACAAATGAAAACAGTTGAAAGTTAAAACTTTTGATAACAATATAATAACAAAATCAGTTATGATGTTTTATTTTCATAGCAAAATTCATGATAAAGTTCATTAATTGAAAAAAAATGAGTTCTTCCGTTGCTTTATATCGAAATATAATGATCAGAATTTCAAAGAACTAAAAGAAGAAACCAGATCTCTAAATAAATTATTCATGTAATAAAAAAAATCATTGAACAATTTTGGATTGGAACGATGTTTAAAGTTGGCTGTAATATATTTTTTCTGTGTTAAATTTGCTATCTAATTTATTGCAATTATTGTTATCAAATTCAATAATAAGTGTGATACAAACGTTTCAAAATCTGTTACGATTTTGTTCCCGAGAGTCTTTTTTGTGGTGATTTTTGTTATTTTAACAGCTTACCAGCCAAAAATATTTCAAAATTTGTTACAAAAAGTTTCTGCGACAAATTACTTCAGGTCAGTCAGGTAGTTGCACAGCCGGTGAAGACATACTTGGAAAACCACAAATGGGAAATCCTACCTGATCCGCTGTATTGCCTAACCTTTGCTCCTTCCGATTACTATTTGTTCCGGTCGATGAGGCATCGTCTGACTGAACAGCACTTCTCCAATTATGATGAAATCAAGAAAAAATGGATCGATTCGTGGATTGCGGCCAAGCCGGTCAAATTTTTCAAAATGGTTATCCTGTCCAGCTGATGGCGATGGGAAACGTGGTGGTATTCTGTAATAACCTACAACTTTCAAATGTACTGTGTTTATTGCATTGCATATCTTGATAGAGATGAAACATCAGAATAGACAGCAAGGTCCATCTTCTCCGATCATTCGAGAAGCCGCTCTCACATTTCGAATGCATAACTGTTGTAAATTAGCATACCTGTGTCATTGTTAAATATCGACAAATTAGCATTGCCAAGTGGTTCTGCCTTGCAGCATCCATCATTGGGATCTTCCGCATATAGCAGACATGGTTACATCGACAATGGTCAGAAATTCGACGAAAAAATTTTGTACCTTTGCCATAAAGTCCATTTATAAACATTTCTGGTTGGAAAGTTTTTTTTTGCAACTATTCAATATTAAGTCATCGAAAACACTTTCAGAACACAATTTCACGTCTCAACTCTAATACGCCGTAATCCTAGCCAGCTGCTCGATGACATCATTGCTCGAAGCACAGGTGAAGGTACGAAACACGCGTAACTCGAAAAACGAGAAAGTCTGGAAGTGTTCTGGCGGAAACATTTTTCGGTGCATTTATTTCAATTTATGTAATTTGTTGCCAAATTGCGATTGGATCAAGGTCCACTTTTCGCGAGTCCTGAGCTGGCGAGTGCTGCGCGAGAAAGTTCACCAAGATGAAGAGAAACTTGTTTTCGCAATTATATAATTAAACTGAAATTTTCAGTTTGCAGGACTTCGATTCGGCACAAAGTTAAAGTAGTACTGAGGAGATACGGTTATTATTTTTTCACCTCAAACCAATAACATAACTAAATCTTGAATTAGCAAACGAGACAAAAATACTTGAACAAACTGTAAAATCCTCGTTGTTGTTGTTGTTGTTATTAATGCCAACATTCTGTAAGCATCGTGGGCCTAGGTTTTTCCACATGAATCTCATCATCCACTGTCCGACAAAAAAAAATACGGAACCCACGGAAGTGGTCCTGACCACTGACAGCAACGGTCAGAACACACGAACATACCGACACCCGTTTCCGTCTACATTTCTTGTTGTAAGGCCAACATCCGTTGCTTCGTAAAGTTTTGTCGCCATCACCAGCAGCTGAGCGACCCCGGAATAGCACTCCGAACGGCCTCGAAACGATTTTGACGGTGCTAACAGAGTGAATGTGCGACAACTGGCGCTAAAATATCACCGACCCTGCCCGGCTTTGCTTCCTGGGACACCGACAGAATTAAATTTCTTATTTATTTAGTTTTGTCGGTATTTACTACTGCTGCTGCTGCTATCAAGCGTTGAGCCTGTGGTTCATGAGGACACCTTTTGCATAATAGTGTACGGGTTTTTTTCCTCTTGCACTTGGCACTTCAGCATTGAGCACTGGTGAAACTATTACTCATAATAACAGAAGGAAATGTCAAACCCACGCGATGACATCCAACTGGAAGTGTTTTTATTTTAATTTGCCTTATTCTCGATAAAAGTTTGCGTATGTCGGAGTAGAAACGCTCTTTGTCACATGCTGATGACGACATTCAACGCACATCTCAAAACTCCAACTGACTGGAGACCATTTGTCTAGCAGGTAGTCGAAGGTAGATAAACTACATTACTGTGGATTGGATGTGTAGGAGAAGGAGGAGGAGGAGGAGGAGGAAGATCGTGATGATGATAGGACGGAGACCAGAGGAGACGTGGCAAGGTCCGAGATTGCCGAGAATGGACGTGTTGACGTTACCGACTACGAGTCACGTGAAAAATGATTGCATTGCTCGAAAGGTGAATTGGTTAACGTATAAGGACACTTTCGATGAGATTTCAATGGGCTTTTATTGACCGAGAGAGTCGGATGCACTTTGTTATGTGCTAATGAAAGATTGTGCTCATCACGTTATTGCTGTAATACTTTTGAAATATTTTTACTTGTATTCAGATAAAAACATACAATAAATCAAGGGTCATCCGATAGAAGCTTATTAGCTAGGGAGAATGGAAATGCCAAATTCCTTTTGTTAACAAAATTGCGGTTTCTGCTTTCTACAATAATCATCTGATTGATTCACGTTTTACAATATAATACACTAAGGTCTTTTTTTACGCGGATTTCCGAGGTTATGCGGTTTTTTTTGCACGGATTTCCCATGCGACTTTTCAAAGTTATGCGATTTTCTTGTTTTGTCGTAGAAATACATGGAACTTCGAGATCTGGTGTTATCTCGATTTTTTAAAGTCAACTCTCTGACACTTTTGATTTTTATTAAAAAAAAATATTTTTCGAGATAACACCAGATCTCGACGTTTCATACATTTCTGAGGCCTTATGGCATTTAAAAAAAATATCTATTTCGAAAACCTCAAAATTTCTCCAAGTCCCAAGTTCGATTTTTTTAACAAATTTTTGTCGAGATCTTGGTTTTTGAAGACAATTTGCAATAAAAATTTTTTGCTGAGTTTTGCCTTTTTTTTACACGGATTTCCCACGTAAAACATGATCTGTGTATAAACATTTTAAATAGTTGCAATTCGATAATTGCAATCTAAAATACAAACAACTGGACGAGAAACCCTTTTTGTAAATTCTCTTCTTTTTCTTCTGTACGGTATGAATTTGTTTTCCTAGCTGTTTCCTTTATGGTAGAAATAGGAATCCTTACTCCTAAAAATGCCTTGAAAATGACGCGCTCTTCTCCCTACAATAATCATCTGATGAATTCGCGTTTTGTGTGGTAGTATCATCAGAGCAGATAGATAGGGAGAGTGAAAATGCCAAATTACAACAATTGAAAATTCGTTCGCAGAGCACGGCTCTTCTCTCTACAAAAAATTATCGGATGAATTTGCGATTTACTATATAACACAAAAAACAACCGAGGACCGAATGTCATGTACCATTCGAATCAGTTCGTCGAGATGTCGCAAAATGTCCATGTGTATGTGTGCAAAAAATATTCTGCAAATTTCTCGGAGATGGCTGAATCTATTTTTACTAACATAGATTTAAAGAAAAAGGTCTAACTATTTCATACAACTATTCCATTTCGGTTCTGGAATTACAGGGTTATAAGTGATTTTTTTTATTTTGAAAGTTTTTTTTGAACACATGATGACGTAACACGAATAAAGTCCTTTCATCTAATCATATGATTCTTATATTGTGCATGTTTTGTTAGTTAATGACAAAAAAAAATATTTCCGATTTATCAATTTGGGAAATTGAGCTATTTCGACAAAATTCATTTTGTCGACAGACAATTTTGTGCAAAGTGGTTTGCCGACAGTCATTTCATCGAAAAAAAAGTTTTTTCGCCAAAAGTTTTTCCCCTGATAGCCATTTTGCGAAACTTGCTTCGCCCAGAATTCGATTAACCGGAGATTATTTCATCGAAGGTCGTTCTGCCGTTTTCACAAAATTCGGTTAAACGAACGGTCGTTTTGCCGAAATCCATTTCACCGAAAGCCGTTCCGTCATAAGTCATTTAGTTGGAAATCGTTTTGTCGAAAGTTTTTTCACCGATACGTATCGATAAAAGCCGTTTCATCGTTTCATTTCAAAGGAAGTGATTTTGCCAAAAGTCATTGCACTGAAAACCGTTTTGCCGAAAATCTTTTCACTGAAATCGTTCTTGGAGAAAATCATTTCATCGATCTGAAAGCCTTTTGGCCGAAAAGTATTGCGCTGACTCTCGATTACAAGATAGTCATTTTGCCGAAAGCCGTTTCAAGAAATTTTATCCGACTGAATGTTGTTTTGGAAATCATTTCACTGAAATCATTTTCGAGGAAAAGTTGCCAATCCGACAGTTATTTCGTTGTAAGCCGTTCTGTCGAATGTGAATGAATAATTTTGCCGAAAATCATTCAATAGATACCCGATTTGTCGTGTCACTTAACCGAAAGTGTTTCTACCGAAAATAAATTTACCGAAAGCAATTTTGCTGAAAGTAATATCGCCGAAAATCATTTCACTATCATTTATCATCCAATTCATTCGCTGAAATTCTGTCTTCAAACTCCGTCAATACGATAGTAATTTCGCAGAATGAATCCATTTGCCGAAAGTCGTTCTGCCAAATCGTACATTAACTTTTCAATTTTCTCCAATGTCTCAATCGGACAAGTCAACGGAAGAATGATGAAGACCAGGATTATATTGAACTTTTTCAGCACTAAATCAAACTTTCAAATTTAAGGAGGGGTAAAAATGACTGTTTTATGAAAATATCAAATAAGCTTAATTACATATCCAGAAAAAAATTAGCCCAGGTTGGCGGTTCAATGCATAGGGCACTGGTCTTACAAATCAACTGTCGTATGTTTGAGCCTCGACCTGGAAGGATTCGTAGTGTCAGTAGAATTGTAGCACCAGTCATGCAATGGTTCTGTACGTATTTTCCGAACTACGTTCTTTTCAATTGCATATGTGGATTTCCGTTGCCTATAAATTTCATAATTGTTTTGCTGTGTTTACTTCGGAAAGTTTCGGAGGATTCCGAACCGTACTTCAGCACAGAACTGAAACATGGTAGGAAAAAGCCACCCTGAAAATAGTGACCCAGCTCGTCTAATCATGGTAATCAAAGCTGAAACGAAACAGACGTCGGATCAAATCAAGATTGACCGTGACAATGTCCGGAAGAAGAAGCTGTCTAACTTCGCTTAAAAGTGTTTCATCTGGCAGGCGATCTGTGGTTGTGGCAAAATGAGTCCGCTGTATATCACTTATTACTCGTATAACGAGTAAATTCGAAGGAATGAATGCACTCAGATGCGTTTCTTGTACTAAGTCTAGTCTCAAAAGTAAAGGAAAATTAATTGAATTTTAAGAAAGATCAATTAAAACAATATAAACAAATTTGTCCCGTTCAAAATCGAAAAAACCGTATCAAGATAGAGGTTTTGCTTATAACAAACAGGTTTTGCACAGTTTTGAGTGTCATATTTTTTTCGCATACAGTTTTTATGATTCATGCTGTTTTTTTTATGAACTTTAAAATTTACTATGAATTAAATGCAGTTCATATCACAAGCTAATGAAAGACCTCAAGACAAGACACGAACCCGTAGCTCTGTCGCATGAGAATTTTCTTCTTCGCTATTCTATCCTTCAACAATTTCCTAGTTTGTCTTTCTATCTGATATAACAAAATAGCTTTTCTGTTCTACGTTTAAAAAATTAAGGACCCAATGGATAATATAATACTTGGTGCCGCTTCGAATTATTTACATTTGTTTTCCGTTGGAATCATTCATTGATAACAACATCATCTATTCACGCTTACAAAAAGTTACTCAAAAAATGAGTAAGATCCTATTCATATTCAGAAAAAAGAGAAACAAATCTGAAATAGAGTAGTTGTTCAGTTATTCAAATTTTGCTTCTTGAACTAAATACTGCTTAATTTGGAAGTAGAAATTACTTAAGATCATTCATGGTAATTGGCGGTAACTACTCAAATTTGGACATTTTCATATAACGTTCGAAAATGAAAATGTTCCAACGTTGATTGCAAAAAAATCACAGCAGTTAACCTCAAAATGTGTTCACTTACAAGTAAAGAAGAAATTATAAGAGTGAAAAGATACTATAATCGACGACCCTAAAACTTTATTTCTTTTGTCTAAAAATTGTCACTGTACCGAATCAGTAACCTTCTAAACTTGAGAGACTGTCGGTCTCGCTGTGCCTTTGCATGAAGGCAGCATCGATAATTAGATTGAAAGATGATACCTACACGAAGGTTTCGTTCTATTGATGTATTATTATCCAAGGGTTTAACCAAATTTTCAATTTTATTTGAGTATCGTCTTCTTCTGGTTAGTGCGGTGCGGCTCCAAAAGAGATTGTTTGCGCCCTATAGTAATTCCGCTTGAACTGCTAAGCTCAGAGGTAAAGCGTGACCCTATTTAGGTAACACTTATTATTAGGCATTTTCCAGAATTTTAATACTTTTGCAATGTACACGCTTAAAAAAGGTTACTCAAAAATGAGTAAAACTTTACTCACTAGCAAAAAAAGTGGAACAAGTAGTTCCTTAGTTACTGCAATTTCAATTTGTTTCACTAGAAAAAATGTTTGAGTAAAATTTTCTCGTTTAATACTTTATTTTAACATAAGCTAAAAACAGAATAATTAGCACTCAAATTTGGATGATTTTTTTTTTACATATATAACAAAACTCATATATAAGTATTAGCGTGCCAATATTTTGGGGTCATCTTTAATTTCGTGCCCAAAAGTTTAAGTACCTCAAAAAAAGTCCCTATGCAAATTTGAGCTAAATCGGATATAGGCATAGCGTTCCGCCCGGCGGTGAAAGTTTGTCTTAAAATGGCATGAAACGTCGAGATCTAGTGTCTTCTCGTAAAAATGTTTTTTTTAAATCGACTTTCTGGGACTTTTTTTTAGATTTCCGAAATCGATTTTTTTATTGTCGAATGTCTTAAAATTGCATGGATTTTTTTTTAGATAACACCAGATCTATTCTAAATCAGTCTAAAAAAGTCGATTTCCTCAAAAAAAAAATTTTTTTTAGAGATGTCACTTAATCTCGACGTTTCATGAAATTCCAAATCTTTTGCATCAGAAAAAATAGATTCTCTGCATTCTAGTTAAGATCTGAAATTTAAACAGCGGAATAAAAGTATGCGACTCCACTAACAAAAATTGGCGTCTGTTGCTACAAATGGTTATTACGACTTTTAGACTGATCTTTCGAAGAACAACATGAAAACGAATTCTTACGTTAAACTCAAATTTAGAGTAAGAGTTACTCATCGTCATTGATGGTAACTACTCAAGTTTTTATGTTTGCGTGTATCATTTGCAATTGAGCAAGTGATACTCAAACTCTAAGTAACTTTTTATGAATGTGTAGTGAGAAATCTCTACGCTCAAAATAATAATCATGTTATAGTTACGTGAAAAGTTATGTGAATATTTTCCACTCTTCTTTTCACGTAGGTTTTAATGGACTGGCATTTTGAAACTGTTTAATGCATAATCCAGTAAAAGTTACGTGTTTCATAGGTAAAATGTAATGTATTGTTCATATCACATTTACCTATCAGTTCATATCAAATTTAGATACCTGAGGATTACTATTTTATATATGAATATACTATGAAAAATAAAACATTTATTTCAGAAAATCAGCATATAATTTCAATAGCTTAAAAAGCAACTAATAACGTCGTGGTATCTCAAATCGACAAGCCTCCAGAAATCGTTTTTGTTGTCACTGCCATCCAACCGAAGCCGAAGTCGAGATCCGAGAACTCCCCCAACACTACCGACGCAATTTGATGTCGCATTACATGGTTCCAGTGTCTCTAGCTTTATGCCGATTTTGAACTCGTTTTTCGGTGGACCAACGGCATTTGAAGCAATCGGCATTCATTTTCGTCGCGTAAAATATTCAATTTGACATTTGAAACCATTTTACGTTATTTTTCAAGTGAATCGAACGTGAATTTTTATTTGAGTGTAACTAACGTGTGTGAATCTGCATTTAATCACTGACTTTTTTACATGGAATATGAAAATTTCTGAAGGGCTGCCCTTCTAGTACGTCACCTTCAGAACGAACAGCTCCGGAAAGATTCTGGACGGAGTAGGCATTGGTATCGACGTGTTAACTTCTGTCAACATTTTTCAGTTGAAATTGACGCTTCCCAGTAGACTTATCATTCTCTTGTTAACACCCTCGATCAGGAACGTGTTTTGCACAAAATTATTCAACTATTCAAGTGTACTTCAGCCAAGGTTTAATCAGCTTAGGTTAAATGTTCTCGGTCGGTGTGAGATATGATTTATTGTTGCTTTAGTATTAACACGGTTGTGAATTTGACCTTTGCTGGTACACGATAAAATGTTTTGCTTTTTTTCAGATGCATCAACTGACAAGCGAATCGTTTATCGGACAGTAAAATATAATCATGCTGACAGAAGATTAGTTTTTTGATTGCTCCAAAATGAAAAAAAAAAGCACTTACAGCTGCAACTCTTGCCAAACTGCTCAACATTTCAGTGGAAATCTGCTTTCTTTCGTACTTCTCTGAGTGAGTCTCTGTCCTGCGACTCCGAAGACGTTTTAACCAGTTACATTTGGTAGACGAACAGTCTCTTACAGATACGTCAGTTATTTATTCACGTTTTTCTTTCCATTCGTTTCGAATGTTGCCTTAAATGGCGTTTTTCGTTTGTATTTTATTTTCACTGATAATGATTGATCACTGTTTACACCTGTAGCACTTTTTTTCCGGTTAAAATTAGAAACGATACATTAATTTTTGTTTTAGTTTTTCTTAACAATCACCACCTGCAAATTAGTTTATTGAGTTGAAAAAAGCAAATCAAAAATCAAGGCGTACAAGTAAAAATCGTCTCAGGAAAAAAACATTAGATCAACAGTTATTTTCTTTACTGTGGTCAAACGGCAATGCAACGAGCCATAAAATCACCCATCGAGGTGCAGCACAATCAATTGCTCAACCTTGCGGTTTCGCTGAGAATCAAGATCAATGCGGGGTGCTGTTATTGCTGTTGGGCTTGCTGATCATTCAAAATAGCAAAAAAAAACATCGGCTCCCATCAGCATTTTCTTTGCCGAAAATAAAAGCTCGCGATCGTGCCGACGCACTCACCAGGTTCTCACGCCCCGTAATTCACAGTTCGATTGCACATACTGCACACACAACACCTTGCAGAATTCCCACAGCACACTGAACACTGAACGGTAGCTAGCAGCAGTAACAGCATCAGCAACAACCAGTCAGCCGCACGTGCTTCATCACACCAACCAACCCGTCCACCGTCGTTGGCCACCTACCACCGGCCACAAGCATAAACTGCTGGCCAAACCCTTCGGCAGCCTAGAGCCCGGATCGTAGACCAGACAAACCGGCTGATAGGTTATGCGGTTATGCCTCTCAAACCCTCAAACAACAACAACAATAAAAAACACTTCACCTTACGTCGTGTGCATGCAAAAAAAAAATAAAAATATGTACACACAATCGTTCTGACCTTTTTTCCACACGATCATAAATCGTCGTAACAACGATCCGCCGACGACGACGATGACCACCGCGATTCTAAAAAGAAATAAGCAAGCCCTACTCGGCTCGGGTATTCTGAGATTGCTTCTCGACCGTACCGTGACTCGAATGAAACTGAAAGCGTTGCTGGCAGTCAGCGAGTGGGGCCCAACTTGCGGGTTATGTTTGCTTGCTTCTTGGCCTGGCTTGTTGTTGGCTGTGTGTACTCTAGTCGCGCGGGAGTCGGGCACCTTGCCTTAGGTCAAGCGGCTCGCTCGAATGTCCCGCGACAAGCGAGAATCAACGAGAGATTTGTTTTTGGTGTGTTCTCTCACTCGGATTTGGTTGTTCGAAGGACGTGATTGAATTGATTGAAACCACACCTGTTAGTATCCCATATTTCTTCCATGGGCATTTTTCGACTGTATTAGTTTGATTTACTTTGAAGAATTTCAAAATCAAACTATCAAGCTCTAAAAAATAATAAAATTTTTTAAATGTCTTTACCGGACCAACGATAGAAAAAAATGATCCTTGCTTGTGGCATCCGAACGTATGGGAGAGACGGAAAATAGAACCATGCAACTTGCAGAACGCTTGCAAAAGATGTGTTTTGTTGCATCTATAAATTACTTCGATTGGTTGAATATGTTCCTAAATTGAAGTCAAGACTCTATACTTTTCAGCATGTTTTGGTTCTTGTCATTGGTGAATTTCGCGCCAAGTCGAACAAATGTTGGCAGCACCCTCTCAGATTTGAATGGAACTTTCTGAACCTGTAGACTTTGTCACAAAAAGCAACTTTGCATACTTTGTTTTTCCAAAATTGATCTTGACCCACTTTTGTTTTAAATAACGGGAAAACGACAAATCTTCCAAAAAAGTGTTGTACTAGTGATTTTAACAAAATCAGTCAAAATTTCAAGTTAAAATACTGGAAAATAATCCATATTGAGTCCTACACTGATAAATATCGACTTTAAAAATGACGAATTTCGCGCTAACTCAAACAAATGGTGGCAGTATTCTTTTAGAATTTGTTGAAACTTGCTGTTCATGAAGACCTTGTCACAAAAAAAACACTTTGCATAGTTGTTTTTCCGAAAATAGACTAACGATTTATTATTTTTTATTTGTTTTGTCGTAAAGTCGTTATAACTAAGTTCAGTTTTTGCAATGACTGAATGGAAACATAACAGAGCCAGCGAGTGGCACCAGTAGAGAAGGTGACAAGCGATTATAAATACACTCTCCTACTCAGTGCTTGAGCGGAAAATAGGTATAGAGCGAGAAGACTAGTGTTTGATGAACAGAGAAGATGTTTGGATGTATGGTACCGGTCGTGAGACGGCCAGGATGTTGTAGACCATGTTCGATGTACGTTCTATCTTGCCTAGTTGTGTTTTAGAGCTGTGTCTATCACATGGCTTAGGGTGGCGAAATGGTAGCGCGTATGTATGGAATGCATGAGAACGCAGGTTCGAGTCCTGTCTCTGAGCGTATCTTTTTCCAAAAAAAAAAACATCTTTTCATTCATTTGGCTTCTCCAATATATGTTTCCACTCAGTCATTGCAAAAACTGATCTAGACTGTTTTTTAAAAAGCACCAAACTTTTTTTACCAATTTTTTTTAAATGGCTGTAATCGAGAACTGACAAATCCTGCAAAAGTAATGTATAAGTGAATTTTACAAAATTAGTCAAATTTTCGAATAGAAACTTGAAATTCTTTGAAAGTACCCAACTTCAATGTTTTTATTCGAAAACATGACTAATTTTGTAAAAAATTGGTAAAAAAAAGTTTAGCCCTTTTCAAAAGCAATTTTTGGAAAGTGACAAGGTACTCATGTACAGCAATTTTTCATTGAAATCTGTGAGGGTGCTGCCAAGTCCGAATACGATTTAGCGCGGGATTCGTCAAATTTGAAATCGATTTAAAAAAAAAAACAATTTTTCATTCACGACAAAGTGAATGAAATTAGGGGATCTTTATCAATACCTCTCTTTTGCTACCTAAGACTGAAAGTGCTCGGTGATGGTTTCGACAAAAAAAAATAAATTCCCTAATCAGTCTGCAAGTGTTTTTTTTTTGCGGTTACGAAGAATGGTCATGCATAGGTCAAACAAAATGTTAGACATTGAATTAAAATTCCAGTGAATAGACGAATTTTTTCGAACATTTTTGAAACAAAAAAAAAACGAATTTGTGTTTGTCTAGTAGTTTGAATTGAAAACAGTTAAAATCGATTTAATAATAAAAATGTATTAGAAGTACAAATTAGTTCGGTTCGTTTTCAAAAGATGGCTCTGGATGTTATGAATATTGAACAATAACAGCTGATGTCAACATCTTCAAGATGTTAGACATCTGTCGTTCATATTGCTTCGAGTTTTTTTTAATATTTTTTTACTATGTTAATTATGAGCAATTTTGTCTTAACTAAGCAGCACTACGAATAGTTTTAGTTTTCTGTTTTAATTGGACGAAAAATACAGCTGGAGTGCATAAGAAATAAGAATGGAGATTTCAGCGTTGAAGACAGGCCTCGCGCTGGACAACCAAAAACTTCAAAAATAAACAGTTGAAGGCCATACTCGATGAAAATCCGAGTCAAACGCAAGAGAAGCTCGAATTGTTACTGGGGATGAGGAATGAATATTCTATGATAACCTCAAGAAGAAAAAAATAATACGCTATGCCCGGTCAATTGTTGCAATCGATGCGTTGGAGCCGTGCATTACAAGTAGAACGGCCGGAATACAAACAAAGACATGATAAAGTTATTCTCGTGCATGACAACATTCGGCTTCCTGTCGCAAAAGTCGTGAAAAGATATTTGGAAACGCTGCCATTTCGCCCCACCCGCCGTATTCTCCTGATATTGCACCTTCTGATTACTGGTTGTTCCGATGAATGTAGCATGTGTGTTTATCTTCCTTTCACTGAGTCCAAATTGGTCTAAGTGTGTTTTGTTTTACAACGTTCATAAAGTTTCTTTGCTAAATCGGGTCTTACGTTTGCACAAAAAGCATGTCAACAACAATTCTGGTTGAGTCGTCGGATCGATCTATCAACCCTTGGAATCCGATATTTATTACCAAACAATAGCACTAAGAATTTGTCTATCTGTTCATCTTATCATCCTAATCTCAGAATTAACACAAACACAGCTTACCTTCTCATTAGGGTCGAATGAGTTTGCTAACGGTGGGTAGGCCGCCATCAACCAACAATCAGACGCAGGTGCAAGCTAATGCTCAAAATGCTTACATCCGACGAATAATTATCTGCCATCGACTGACAGCCGTAGACTGCCGGGCGGGCGGATGCAAAAGTTTGTTCTATCAATTGTCTCCTGCACTCTCGGCGATAGATGACAGATCTTCGAGATAGGGGGACAAATGACAAATTGACTGATTAATATTGTCTACACGAAGACGCGATGATTGTTAGTAGATTATTACGGTGACCGGTAGTCGCACAAAGTACAGGGTGATTTTTTAAGAGCTTGAGAACTTTTTTAAACAATAAAACGCATAAAATTTGCAAAATCTCATCGGTTCTTTATTTTAAACGTTAGATTGGTACATGACATTTACTTTTTGAAGATAATTTCATTTAAATGTTGACCGCGGCTGCGTCTTAGGTGGTCCATTCGGAAAATCCGCTTTTTTATCGACAAATTTTGTTCAGCGATGAGGCTCATTTCTGGTTGAATGGCTACGTAAATAAGCAAAATTGCCGCATTTGGAGTGAAGAGCAACCAGAAGCCGTTCAAGAACTGCCCATGCATCCCGAAAAATGCACTGTTTGGTGTGGTTTGTACGCTGGTGGAATCATTGGACCGTATTTTTTCAAAGATGCTGTTGGACGCAACGTTACAGTGAATGGCGATCGCTATCGTTCGATGCTAACAAACTTTTTGTTGCCAAAAATGGAAGAACTGAACTTGGTTGACATGTGGTTTCAACAAGATGGCGCTACATGCCACACAGCTCGCGATTCTATGGCCATTTTGAGGGAAAACTTCGGAGAACAATTCATCTCAAGAAATGGACCGGTAAGTTGGCCACCAAGATCATGCGATTTGACGCCTTTAGACTATTTTTTGTGGGGCTACGTCAAGTCTAAAGTCTACAGAAATAAGCCAGTAACTATTCCAGCTTTGGAAGACAACATTTCCGAAGAAATTCGGGCTATTCCGGCCGAAATGCTCGAAAAAGTTGCCCAAAATTGGACTTTCCGAATGGACCACCTAAGACGCAGCCGCGGTCAACATTTAAATGAAATTATCTTCAAAAAGTAAATGTCATGTACCAATCTAACGTTTAAAATAAAGAACCGATGAGATTTTGCAAATTTTATGCGTTTTATTGTTTAAAAAAGTTCTCAAGCTCTTAAAAAATCACCCTGTAGAAGTAGAATAATTTCAATAAATGATTTATTGCCTACGCGGAAATGCAACAAATTCAAGAACAAACATATTTGTGAGTACCACACTGTAAAAATGTGTGATAGAAATGAAAGTTTCCATCTTCAATTTAATCGTTTACATGGAAAGGTTGAATTTATAGGTAAGAAAATATTCTTATCTTTACCTAGCTTCGTTTGGTTTCGTGTATTTTAACTCTGGGCAGCCGGTTGCCGTGGATGGAAACTTTGATCTTCGGTCAATTGCACAATAACCCCAAACAGCACAGTTCTTCACTATTGGATTTATTTTACACAAATTGTTGTTTATATTGAAAAAAATACAAGCATGAAGAATGAAATTGAGCAACAATTTACATGAATGTTATAGAAAACATTTTGTCTTGAAAGTCAATATTAACCAAGACACGCTTTTTTGTGTGAGTATTTGTACTTGAGGAAAAATTTCAAATGCTTAGAAACCTTATGTAGACTCCAGTGCTAATATTACAATTTGAATAAATAACGGACAAACGATCTTGTAATGGGATTCTTTTTTTGTCAAAAGAAAGTGCTTGTTCTTTGTTCCATTCCAACTGGATTGGTCCAGATAACACGCAAAAGCCTACTTTGAGAGGCAAAACACAGCGGGCACGGGCACGGCCTGCTAAGTACTACGGAACAATGTGGTGGTGAACTGCCAAAAAGGAATTCAACGATGAATGAAAACATTGAGGTTCACCCGGGCCAGCCACTTCTACTTCTACTTTCATGGCACAGCACTGGACGCCCTCTTCTCGTACCTTTGGCTTCTCGTTTGTTGCCGCGCAGAACCGAGATTTATGTGTTCGATTACACGCAAAAAAAAGTGGCATATGACACATGCTGACGTGTTGACACAAGTAAGCACGCGATCCATTTTGTAAAAATCTCATACGGTACTCGACGTACAATTAACATACGTATGTAGGTCGGCCAGCGGCTGATTAGTCGAGACGCGATTCCAGGAATGCGAAGGAGCGCCCACGATCACCTTATTCATCAGTTTTTCTGCTTCTTGAAAACGGCGGTTAAATCGGCACTAATGAAAATAACATTTAGTAGTAGCGTAACCAAACGCCCAAAACCGCTCGAAGTAATTAGCGGAACAATTTTTCAGAAAATAGTATTAGCAACCTACGCGAAGAAAATTCCCCTGCAGACAAATGAGTTAAATTATTTTTTATTTTCTTCTCTCATTGCAGGTAAGACTGCGGGATAGTACTAAGTACTAAGATAAGGGATAGTACTAAGTACTAAGTAAAGGAAATACTGAATCTAGAAGTAAGTTTTGTGCGTTTATACCGCGTTTATACCGAATATGGTGCGATCTAAGGTCTACCATTTGCTCTTGAAAACTGCTTTTGGCACACTAAGAAAACGCGAAGTTTACTCTTTGAATGATGCAACAATGAAGCGCAATATCCTTTATGATTGTTCACACGTAAACGACTTGCTGGTCAAGTTGAATTGTCTTTTTTCAAATTTGAACTGCTAATGCACTGCTGAGTCGAAGGCGAAACGCGAAAAAAATATATGCATAGATTGCCATTTGACAAACACCCTTTCTTGTAGAGCCTCGAGTTCATGTATTCATCAGTTATGCAAACTTGAGTTTGTTTTTGCCGTAATTGCCAAAACAGAAATTTTCCAATAGAAATAAACTTTTTGAGTGGTACAATATTACTGATCTTAAATTTTTTTAAACTGAATTACGTTAAATTTTCAATCAACGGCAAAACCGAAAAACTCATGTTTTGTTGCGAACTGCGCACCTTATCAACAATTTTTACTGGGTTGGGGTCATAATCAGTTTATGGTGGAATCTGGAAAGGCAGGACCACAAAAGAAAAAACTACCAGCATAAAAGACTAGATTCCGTAAGTTTCCGTCACAACGCTCGGCCTCATTCTCACACAGTTTAGACCACAGTAGATAAGACAAAACAGTTTTTACACGCCTTATAGCCCAATTTTGGAACCATTCGTTGTGATGAACGTCACGGTTTTTATACGTTTTTTATGAAAATTATATTAGTTATGCAGATTTTTGCGTATTATCGAAGTCATGCGGATTTTTGAGAATTTTCAAAATTATGCGGATTTTCATGTGAATTTTTGCGGTTTTCTTGTTTTGTTTTAGAAATGCTCGAAACGTCAAGATGTAGTATTTTCTCTAAAAAAATAATCAATACTCTCTGAGACTTGTAATATATTTTTTCTCAAAAGTTTTTTTTTACATGACACGAGATCTTGACGTTTCATGCATTTCTAAAACAGTTGACAACAAATTTAGGACAAGTCAAATTCAATATCCAGTCGATATTTTTTCAATGTTAACACCAGATTTCATGAATTTCTGAAAACAATTTTTTCGCTTAGTTTTGTGTGTGTGTGTGTGTTTTTGTGAGAATTCACAATGTTATGCGGATTTTTTATGCGAATTCTTGGAGTTAAGCAGATTTTTTATGCGATTTTTTGCAGTGCGTATTCCCCGCATTAAAAAAAATATTTGAATTTACTAGTTTTGGTCCATACAAAACGTTCTTACCTTTTGTCAAAGGCAAATATCACGTCAGATAGAACACGCATTTAGTAGCACCCTTTGAGATTTTAATGAATCTGAGATTTTGTCACAAAAAGCCACTCTGCCTACTTTGTTTTTCCGAAAATTGATCTAGACTGTCTTTTGAAAATAAGCCAATTTTTTTACCAATTTCCAAAAAATGACAAATCCTTCAAAAAAAGTTTTGTGCTAGTGATTTTATCACAAAATCAGTCACATTTTCAAATAAAAATTTTGAAGAAATTTCTAATCGAGTCCTACTCCGGAAAAAATCGATTTGAAAAATTTTAAGCCGATTCACAAAAATGCCACTTTTGATTTTAATAAAATTTCGTTTCAATCGTTTTTAAACATTTGAAATGAGGAGAAAAAGTTTATTCTAACAAAAGCTTTTTGTTGCTCAAACTGATTTTTTTCGTTTTTTTTTATCGAAAACTAAATCAAACTGAGAGACCAAATTATTCAATTCAACTCATTTTGTAAGGATATTTCGTAGAATACTCCATCGCTAGTTGCCCGATATTTGCAAAAAATATCAATGCTGAACACGGAGAAAATTTTTTTCCCCTTGAAATGCTAATCTTACAGTGTATACACAGTTGACAGGGAACATAATTACCTATCTTAGGACAAAAATTCCATCAAAACAAATAGTGTGTTTTAAACGACTAAATTTTTAAAATCGATTTTTTTCAGTGTAGGCCTCGATAGGAAATATGAACAATTGGTTGGGAACATAATTGACTACTTCAGAACCAGATCGTATTCAGGGCTGACAGCACCCTCTCAGATTTGAATGAAACGTTCTTGACATGTAGACTTTGACGGAAAAAATCGCTGTACAAACTTTATTTTCCCAAAATTGATCTAGACTGTCTTTCGAAAAGGGACTATCTTTTATCCATTTATTTTTTTTCAGGTGGCTGTAATCGAAAAATGACAAATCCTGCAAAAATATGTTGTACTAGCGATATTCACAAAATTAGTCGAATTTTCGAATCAAAAAAACTAATCGAATCCTACACTGAAAAATTCGATTTAATCAAATTTTAAGTCAATTCACAAAAGAGTCCATTTTTTATTTTTAATAAATTTTGTCCTAAGATAGGTAATTATTTGCCCCATCGACCGTTTATTGATCGTAAGATGGTTACGCATTTACGCATTTGGCAGTACCCTCTGAGATTTTAGTGAAACTTTGTGGACATTTAAACTTTGTCACAAAAAGCCACTTTGCATACTTTGTTTTTCCAAAATTGATCTGGACTGTCTAAAAAAAAAGGCAAACTTTTTTTCATTTATGTTTCACTTATATTTTTTTTAGTTTACAAAATCAGTCAAATTTTCGAATAAAAAAAAATTGAAAACAATTACTAATCGAATCCTACACTGAAAAAAATCGTTTTTCAAAATTTGAAATCGATTTACAGAAAAAAAGAATTATTTTTGATTTTGATGAAATTTTGTCCCAAGATAACTAATGATGTTCCTTACTAATGCTCTATATATTGCAAGGTCACTTTTAAGTTTTTTTAACAAAATTTTTTCTTCGACCAACCTTGAAACTTTTTGTATATATCGCAGTATTCTGTGAATGTATCTCATAAATTGAATTTTATTACATTCTTGGATGATTTTGACTTTCAGTTTAGTTTAGTTCTCGGTAAAAAGACATTCGAAAAAAAATCGGTTTAGACCAGAAACAGTTTTTGCGATGATTTTCTCATATTACAATGTATAATCGCAAAGCAATGTCCTGGAATTACATTTCTTCTGTGGAATTTGGCCTTTCTGTTTCAACAGACTCCGCAACCGATTCCTAATGTACATAATTATTGCATGACTGGTACTACGATCCTACACGGAGAGCCCACAGATCACAAAATTACAATATTGCAATTGTTGTTTCACGCCATGGTTGTTTCAACTAAAATTTTGTTGATTCAACTGATATATCTATTGATTTTATCTTACCCATTCAGGAAACCGAAATTGCTGTATTCGAATGCTGTCACTTGGCTGAAGCGAAGTGATAGTATTTGTATTTTCTCGGAAGTGAATCTCTAGCATTAGGCTTATTAGCTACAGTCTTGAAAACGGAATTAGAAACGCTCTTCCAGTGAGCCATTCTGCAAGTGGGGTAGAAACTGCTTAATGCTTTGTGAACATTTTGCTGGTTAATTCTATCTCGAGATTTATAATCTATTGTTGCATTTGCAGCTACTTAAGTAAAATTCCGTGAGCGTTTAGCTGCCCATGATACAAAAAAAATTGTTTCAAATGGCGATGTGGTGTTTCGAACCAAAATATCGTAGATTCGAACAAAATATGCTTGATTCAAACTAGAGTTTGGTTGTTCCAAACAAATGTTGAATGTTTGTTGTATCACATCAGAATTAGTAAAGTCACCATGTTATTTCACCGATGACTCGTCTTTCAATCAAAATCGAATATAATATCTTTGCTTCAGCTCCAAGAAGCAATACCGCAGACAAAATTATTCTATACTGCTGTTATAGCTTCGTGAAGTCTCGAAGCGAATGTTCCTAATTTAATTTTTCTCTTGAAGTCAATCTATCGAACAAAGACAACAGATCTCACTCTAACTAAAGGTTTTCGTATATGACATAACTGAGATGAATTATTAGAATTACCCGGATTTTTTTCTGCGGGTACCATTTTAAAGTGAAGATTGTCCTGATTCAATGTAACTTTTCCAAAAAAAATCATTTCGAACTACAATGTCCAGGCTCCCAAATGAAAATTGTATTCAATTACGTTACATTGCGATATATTCCGAAAAGACTAACAGAAAAATATTAATTGCAATAGGCGTTTTAAGTTCAAATGACTGAATAATTGATTGAAATAACTGAGACATTTTTTTTGCTTTCATGCATACATGTTACTTTGCTGGCAGTGTGTCATTGTTCGGTTGCACAAGTGACACCTCATTGAAACGTCTCCTTTTCCCGTTTAGGGTGTATGTCATTGCTCAACTGTAACGTTTCATTGCTCCTTTGTGGTGCATGTCTTTGCTAAACTGCCAGTACGATAAATCAAAAATGATAGTTTAGTTAAAACACCAATCGTTTAGTTGTACCAATGTTTAACCAATCAAATTCAGAAAACCAACTAATATTTTAGTTGTTTTGCGATCGCTGGCTTTTGCGTGTCACAATCGATTTCTTTCAGTGTAGGATTCATTAGTAAGTTTTTTTCCAGTATTTTTATTCGAAAAATTAGTTAATTTCGTGAACATTGCTAGTACAACATTTGGCGAAAAAGTTTGTTTACTTTCACAAGACAGATCAATTTTGGTGTTTTTTGTGACAAAGTCTACATGTTTCATTATCATTTCAAAGTGGACGTTGCCAACATTTGTTCTATTTGGCGCGAAATTCGTCCAAACCCAAGTACATTCTTGGTTTTACATAGCCTTTTGTCGGTTCGTTTTTAGACTCATAAAAGTGGTTTTGATTAGGAACTTAGAAGCCAATGAAATGTAGTTTCCGATCTTGTTGCTAAAGTGACATCAGCAACCCTTGAAGGTTTATGATGTCAAGTTCTGTTCATTAATTTTAACGCGTTCGTCCGACCCACTGCTGCTGAAAAAGGGCAGTAGATCAAAACTGTTTCATCGCTTCTAACCCGTCATATACTCGTTCTCGCTGCCATAGAAAACAACAAAAAAATGCTGATCCGCTTCCTGTATGCCTGAGAAAAGATCTGTTGAAGCTATTCTCTTCTCAGTTTCGTTCAGGTGTTAATTAAAATTGCAATATTACAGTATTTTTCGATCATAACAATTTAGTGATTAATTGATTTTTATAGTCGTACTATAATCACACCATCAGCTTCAAACTGAACAACTATTCATTAATCTTCGGTTATTACGACGTAAGTTTTACTCGGCGATAGGTGTTCTAAAGACAAGAAATAAATGGATAAAATATTACTTACTGAATGAATCAGGTTCGCCATTTGTGGATCATTGAAGTCACTCTAGAGAAGATAAATCACTAAAAATCACTATAACTATAATCTAAACGGGAGCACTCTTCGTCACCCACTAACAACCCGCGTTACAACCGAATAGTTTCGCGCCCGCTTGAATACTAACTGCCTAACACTAAAATGGGACAAGCCTGTCGCCGGGTATCGAAAGCTTTTCTGATCCACCAGAACTCAACAGGAAACACGATAAACATGGTCAAGGTAGTGTGCCTGGGTGGGTCCCGCTATCGTGACGATCGCTATCGGGGTTGCGTTATTTCCCGCCTTGAATCATCCGGCGCGGAATTCAGTGCAAATATCGGAACGACAAACTGATAACCAACCCGTCGCGTTGTTGTTCGGTGCACACATTCCTGAAAACCCGATCGACAAAGGGCCGTTGGTTCGAACAGCACTTGAACTGAAACTGAAAGCACTTGTCAATATTTGTTGAATGCTCCATGCTCCACATCACCCGGTTCCATCGTTCGACTTGATTCAGCGGAAGGAACTTAGGTTACAATCGCGACACTTTGCTGTAAAGACTACGCAGTTCAAGTTTTTAAAAAAAAAAACAATTGACTCACTGGAAGGCATACGACATCCTCTGAGTACTGGGAAATTTCATTGTGAAATCGTAGATCTATTTTCGTTCAGAGTTTATTCACAGTTCCCGATAGAAGATTCAGTGCGGGACTGCATGGAAGCAGTAAAATACCAGCCTTCGAAATTCCTCCGCGTTGCAACGGGTGATTGCTTCGGATTAAAACGAAAAAAAAACGAAACACAGTCCGTCGAGGTCACAAAGTCAAATCGACGATCAATGACCGAGAGACACCACCAGAACCGGAGGACCGGCCGACGACGGTCGTTCATATCGTAAAACCAAAAAAAATGTGTTTCCAAATCTTACTTTTGTTTGATTGGCTCGCAAAATCCATCGACATCGCGCCTTTATTTTTCTCTCTATCCTGTTCGTAAGCATAATTTCAAGGACTTCCACATAATCATCGAAAAGGAAGATTAACGTGGAATGCATAAGCCGATTGAGATTTCGAGTAGTTTTCGTCGAAATCATTGCTTTTAGTTGTTGTTTTTTGTTTCCACGATCGTTGTGCTAAGGGTCAACTCTCTCTCTCTCTGTCTGTATCTTTGCCTTGGACAAAAGAAAAGAATCCCGGTGAGCCCGTAGAAGGAGATGTCATGAGTAATTTAATCTGTAATTGTGGCCGGGCGACACTTGGTCCGTGGTCAATTTTGAAGTGAAGATATTTACCTTTTTATTTCACGTGAGAGTGATTTTGTTCAACATTATAAAACGCTCGAAGCCGATTACGATCCAGTCTGACGTCAGTCTGCTGGTAAATGGCTGGCTTCCGTGACTGGAAACGATGTGATTTTTATTGGTTCCACGAATGCGTTTTGTCCGAAAAAAATGTGGGTAAAAATAATCGCATCCATTCATCGAAATATGCATAAATCATTGCTCACAGTTTATGTGAATTAAAACTACCGGAACGGAAAGTTATTCGTGCTTTCATCAATAATTGATTGGTGAGGCCGGTTTGTGTACGATGATATCTGCAGGCTCGCTAAAATCGTTGTGAAACCCTCTGCATATATTTTTATATTTATTTAGATAAATAGGATCAATGAAAATCCGATTCTCAGGTAAAATTTCGACTCCAGTACTCGAAACAGAAATAAATACGATAAGAAGATAGAAAATCACGACGACACCTCCGAAAAGGGCAACATCTATAAAATAGACAAAGATGCAATACGTGTACCAATTGTCCCTCAACCTAGCTAGGCATCACGGAAAACGTCTCTTCCCGAAGAAATAGAACAACAAAAAGGAACAAGGACTAACATCACAGTCAATAGATTGTCGACAACTAACTGACATATATTTGGGAATAATACCTATTTTCAAAATTTGTTACGAAATTTTGGTTAACTACTATCAAGACCAGATTCTTTCTTTTAAGGACTTGTTATCATTTCCTATTCGAACAGATGCAATGATTCCAAGATTTGGGTAGACGTGAGCTAGATCTCTGATCTCTGAACTCTGATAACTTGTTTCGTGTGTAGAGCCAATCCGTTCTGAAACCCTCGTCGATCAGCCCTGCTTCAGTGCAATATTTGCTTCAAATGGATACATTCGCCTAGGGTAGACTGTTATGACTTTATCGCAAATACGGTGCTAATTTTTTGTGTAACTTTGTTTTTTTTTACTTTGAGATTTTAGGTGTAAACTCAGTCACTGGAACGAATTACCTCCATGATCAACATTTTCTGCAATCCGTGGAAATGCTCTGTGCCATTTGAGCTACCCTTAAATATTACTTAAATAAGCAGACGTAAAGTTTCTGCTACTTACAGAACACTTTTTGTTTTGCAACGGAGTGCAATGTCTTTTCTGACGTGCCGAACGAAAGCGTGTTTTCGACTATTTCTGGCACAAAATTTGGCTAACCCCTAAATGACCAAACCTGCATCGGCCAGGAATAAGTAGCAGAAACTTTACGTCTGCTTAGCGGTTCAAATTGAACTGCCGAGTTTAGCACTAAGCAGTTCAATTTGAACTGCTCTGCACTGATGAATCAAAGACGAAATGTAAAAAATAATACCCTGGATTGTTACTTTGACCGATTCTTTGAACCGATTTCCGCTTGAGCTATCCCGGATTACAGGCACATTCCGTGTCATTAAAGAAACTCCCGTATTGAAACAATAACAGGTACATAAGTCTATTTTTTACGTTTCGTCTTCGAGTCGTCAGTGCAGAGAGCCGTTCAAATTGAACTGCGTAGTGCAAACTTAACCAATGCAATTTGAACCGATAAATAGACATGAAGTTAATGAAACTTGAGAAACACCTTTTTATTTTGTCCCGAAAGACACGAATAGGCGACTGAACTGATCGACGTCAGCCGGGGTTATTTTGGGGTTCAGGTGGCTTTCAGCCAAACTCCTAAATAAGGCATATAAGTGTTTTTTTTTTCAAGGAACGAAAATTCTTTTATGTTTTTGTAAAATCAACAGTTCTAATGACAATTTCTAATACTAAGTTAAAAGTTGGCTTCTTTTGTGAGACGTGGCAAGTTGAAGTCGAACTCAAATGATGCAAAGTCATCTTGAAGAAGACGCCAACCACTAGCGTCGAAACGTTGGGTTTTAAACAAAAATATTGTTTTAAATCTACCAGTGACAGAGAAACTGATTATCAATTTGAGCTACTCCGAACAGTGACTGAACCGTTCAACATTCTTTATTTCTTGACTCTGCTTTGGGTCATTTAAGCTGCCCTTAAATGTGATTCGAACCTATTCAAAAAATTGTGACTATAACCTTCAACTTTCTCCATTCCGTAGAAATGCTCTATGTAGTTTGAGCTACCCTGGAATGTTACAGAAACTTCTATAGAAGAGTTTCGTACCAAATCGTCTTCGGAGTTTCGGAACACCGTCTCAGATTTAAATGAAACTTTCTTGACATGTAGATTTTTCCACAAAAAGTCACCCTAAAAAAAATTTTTTTTGAACTGATCTAGACAGTCTTTCGAAAAGGAACAAATTTTTTTTACCATTTATTCTCCAATATCTTTAGTCGAAAAATGGCAAGTGCACAAAAAAGTATTGCACTAGCGATGTTAGTATAAATTTTCGAATAAAATTTTGAAAAAAATTACTAATCGAATACTACACTGAAAAAAAATTCAATTTAATTTTTTTTTTAATTGTATGAAATTTGTCCCAAGATAAGTAAATATGCTCCCTACGAAACGTTCGTATATTACAAGGTAAGAATTCTTAATACAAATATTTTACTAAAACTTTATCGTCCAGTCTGTTTTTTTTACAAACTAGCAATCGGGCTACTAGCGAAAGCGTATTCTGTACATAAAATCACCTCCTAACTTGAGTTTCATTGGCTTTTTGGATGGTATTGAATTTCATTTTGGTTTAGTTTTCAATAAAAAGTCACTGGAAAAATATTCAGCTTTGACAACAAAAACTATTGTTAGAAAAACTTTTTTTTCTCTATACAAGTCTTGCAATGCATGGTCGGTTTGTAGGGAACAAATATTTGAACAACATTTTATCAAAATCAGAAATTGTATTTTAGGATGACCAATTTATGTTCTTTTAAATCACAGATGCCTTTTTGATCAATTGGTCTCTCGTCAAAATATCTGTTTTTCGTTAACGGTTAACGGTTTTAATTTGAAGTTATATAATAAGACTTATACAAACACTAGACATGCACATCGACTTAGATTGAGTACTGAAAAATTTCATAAATTCATAGTTGCTCTGAAGAAGAAGATATAACCATCGAAACGTTGACCTTCAACAAACAATAAATGTTTTGACAAGAATCAATCTAAATCGAAATCAATTTTGTAAAAACAAATTATGCAAAGTGACTTTTTGTGATAAAGTCTACATGTCCAGAAAGTTTCATACCAATCCGAAAAATGCGAAATTCGTCAATTATAGAATTCGAATCTAAGCTTCCGTAGAATGCTTTGTGTCATTTAAGCAACCCTAAAATAAGACTCTAACCTAATTTTTGTCAATCCATGAAAATGGTCTGTTCATTGTTTGAGCTTTTCGGTAGTATGATTAGAACCTTAAACTTTTCACAACTTGCTTCAAATTACTCTGGAATGTGACTGTAGCTTTAAATTTTCTACCCATCTTAGGAAATGCTTTGTCATTTGAGCTACCCTGGGATGTTACCAACCTGCCACAATTTTCCACAGACTTCTAATATCCGACGAGACTTTCTGTGCCATGTGAACTACTCTGAAATGTGCTTTCAGCTTTCTGTCAAAATGCTTTGTAATATTTTAGTTACCTTGCAATGTAATTCTATCCTTCAACATTTTTCTTCAATTCATAACTACTACGACCAGATAAAACGTACGAGTTCCCATCGAGTTGCTTTCACAAATGATTCAATCACGTTTCCGGGTGGCTTAAATGACGCAGAGCGTTTCCACGAATTGAAGAAGTCTCCTAGTCGTAGCTCGAGTCCTACCTCTAGGGATGCACGTTTTTGCAAATTTTCAGTCTGTTGCTTCTCGTTGGGTAGTGATAAAATAAAAAGTAAAACTACGTTGATAACGACATTATGCCATAACGAAACATCATAAAACAAATCATTAATAAGCAGTCTTCATACAAATGAACTCTTTCGGATGTTTGGATAGCTCGTGTTTGTCATAAATATTTCTGCGTTTCGACCGGATTCCGACAAATGCCGATAATTAGTCATATGGCATTGCCAAAGTGCGTTCTCCCGTCGATAACGATTCGGTTTCTTCGGAAGGACAGGTCGGTTGGGTTCGGCGCAAAAATCACGTTCCGAACACCGCTGTAGAAGAGCACAAGTGTGAATACGTAAACCGGAGTGGCATCCGAGTTTGGCTCGGTCCGGTAATCAACATTCGATGTTTTTTTGGTAAACAAACAAACAGACAAACAAGTGTTTTCGGTTTTAGAAAGTGCAATATTATTACTTTATTTTGGAAAGATGTTTCAATTGCCCCTTTCATTTGGATATAAAAAAAAAACACAAAAACAAATTTGGAGATCGTTTCTGTACGAACGAACGAAAAAAAAATCTGGAATGACGTCAAACTGTCGAAATAAAAATCCCGAACTGCCATTTTTAGTATTTACAACATGATGGCGTACTTGAACTTGACTTGACAGGAAGCATTTAAGTACAGTTTCAACTTAATTATCATGGCAGCTCGCCAAAACGGTTCCCTTCTGGAAAATTTTGAATAATCAAGCACAGCCAGTCTCGTCAGCCTGGCACGTTTTTTGGTTGGTGGGGTAAAACAGACGTCTCTTCAAGTGGCAAATAAATACAACCAAAACTGGGAAAAGAGGTTTTTGAACGCTCTTCGTCATCGAGTTTAACACCGAGCTAGCTAGCTAGCATTCTTACGCCGATCGTTGATTTTACCCCACTGTTCCGGAATCGTTGTCCGTCCACTGTTAACGTGACGTGCATCCTGACTAACCGGGGAACCGGTGGCCATCAATTTATGGTCTTTTGTTTTCCGTTGTTTTGGTGGAATGCTTCGCATTGTTCGGGTAAATTTGGTCACAAGTTGTACAAAGTTATGGTTCTCCTCCCGGGTGACTGAAGGACGGACGAGCTGCGGAGCTGAACTGCAGTGAATTGAACAAATCAGATGATTTAAATCTTCCGCACCGTTTTTTTTTTGTTTATTTGTTTGTTGTGCTCTCAGTTGCAACGTTTTCCTGAATGGACTGACGAGTGTAATGCCATACAAGGATTCCCGGGGTAAGATGACTTCTTATGGTTTCACCCCCAGACACGGTATTGAGCAATTGAAAATAGCAACGAACGCGGATAACGGACCGGCCAAGTTTACCTACAATTCGAAGGTCTCGCTCAGTCTGGGTGAAGATTGAATTGATTTCAAGTTCATTTGAGTCTTCCACTAATTGGAAAAAATGTTTTTCTGTACCGATTCAAAGAAATTAAGCCAAAAAAAAAATACTGCAAAACACGTAAGCTTGAAATTTTAATAAAAGCTTGAACAGAAGAACAATAAAATTTGAAGAATTTTCTTCTAAGCCAAGATAAAATAGTCGGCATCGTTGACGGAATCCGGCCGTTAAGAATTCTATGACCAGCTGTTCGTAGAATTGCGAAATGCATTCGGGTTTGAGTGATTGTCTGTCCACATTGTATTGAAACGAAACACGATATCAAGAACATTTTGCAATGCAAAGTATGTCTTGGAAATAAAAACTTGTTACACATTGTTCGAAATGTTGCAGTCCTCTACTACATGATGTATCCGGCCTTGGACCCAGACAGTTTTCATTTCAGTGCTTGGGGTTCATGTGATAGACTAGAATATAATTATTCTCCCAAATTTTTCATCGTGCCACTTTCGATCCAAAATCAGTTTTAATAAAAAATAAGCGTTCAATCGGCTATACAAGCTGAGCAATTATCAGAATCGGTCTGACATTTATTCAAATTTATCAAAAATAGTCCATGCAACCTATCGTGACCAGAGCTGCTAAATGTCACTGTCAACGAGCAACTTTGCACGACGAAGATTGGAAAGTTTATGTCATTGGACTGCTGCCAACCAGGCTCTACCAATCATCATATATTGAGTGTCTGAGAGCCGATCTGTCATAACATAAATTCTCTTGATATTACACTCACCAGGACGCTCATTGATTGCCGGTGCGATTTATATTATCTTCATTTCTCCTGTCACTGATTGATTACAATGTGACTAAATATTAATCAAGCAGCATAAACATTGAATTAAATTCATGTACACCAATAAACTCCGAAATCCGATGACTTTTTACAAAGAACAATTAACTTTATCAATTTATGTTTATGTTAGTACTCTCATGGAATTTTTTTACTTCAACAGGGAATAGGAGAATGAGAGAGAGAACAAAATGCGTCACCTGTCTTTGACTGAGTATACTTCTTCTTGGTCATTGAGTATCTCATTTGACAGACACTTTGACCGTACCGATTACAGTTGATTGATGATTTTAGTCAGTCTGTCAAGGTCATTTGACATGACTGACAATTTGCAGCTCTGATCGTGACAACTGTGTAACGAAAAAGTAACGCAATATAACACCTATTACTTACGATACGCGATACGTAACATCTAAAACTTTAAAAAAATTAACACATGGAACGCTTCAGAACACCTACCACTTACGAAAACCTAACGTTTCATAACTCTCATAATTTATGAAATATCAACGCATGGCATGCTTCGTAACACCTTTAACTTATTGAAACGTAACGAATGTAATTCTGCATATCACCATAAATTGCAAATAAGTAACGCATGTAACACTTACGAAAAAGTAGCCCATGTAACGCTTCGTAACACCTGTAGCATGTGAAATTGTAACATGTAACGCTACATAACCCCTATAACATACAATAAAGTAACGCATTCCACGTTTTGTTACACCTATAACTCACAAAAAAGTAACGCATGTAACGCTTCGTAACGCCTATAACTCACAAAAGTAACGCTTCATAACGCCTATAACCCACAAAAAAAATTACGCATGTAACGCCTATAACTCACAAAAAAAGTAACACATGTAACGCTTCGTAACGCCTACAACTCACAAAAAGTAACGCTTCGTAACGCCTATAACTCTAAAAAAGTAACGCATGTAACGCTTCGTAACGTCTATAACTCACAAAAATGTAACGCTTTGTAACGCCTATAATATATGGAATATTAACTACTTAACGCCTATAACATTCAACAAAAGAAACGCATGTAACATTTGGTAACACCTATAACTTATACAAAAGTAACGCTTGCAACATTTCATAACACATTACTTATAAAAAAATGCCTAGCAAGACATATAACTTACAAAAATGTAACGCTTCGTAACATCTTTAATTCACAGTATCAACGCTTAGGTAACGTATGTAACGTTTCGTAATACTTAACTCAAGTAACGCCTATTAATACATGTTACTTAGAAAAAGTAACGTATGTAAGGCTTCGTAACAGCTATAACTTACACAAAATATAGTGCATGTAACTCAAAGTAATGCCTATGACAATTGAAAGAATAACGCGTGTTATGCTCTGTGACAACTATAATCTAAAGTAGCGAGTGAAAACGTCTATAACTTACTTTGTAACACACAACACTGTAACTCGTATTTATTCCCAAAAAGTAGCGTAATTACCAATAAAAAGCAAATTCAGGTCACTGAACTGAATCGTGTGGACCGCTTCCGATCGCCTATAATTAGAAAATATCCGATAACTTTTCGTAACACCTATAACTCACAAAAAGACAGCGCAAACAATGTATACTAATTCCCGTAACTCACTAGAGTGTTAAACCAGGTAACGTCTACTAATCAAGAAGCAGTGCAGCGTAACGCCTTTAACTGACAAAAATGAAACATTTCATAACGTTTAAAATTGATCAAGAAGTAACGCTTGGCACAGGATCGTCTAGATTCGCATAACTCACAGAAATTTTTATGGCTATGTCCATAATATATTAAAAAGTAGTGTTTGTTACTCCTAAGTCCACAAAAAAATAATGCTTAACTCAGTAAGAGTTAACACGCGGTAACACATAACATACACAAAAGTGACAGATGCGACACCTAGTAATATACAAAGCTCACAAAACTAATGCAGAAAACGCTTGGGTATTAAAGTACAAAAAAAAGTAACACTTGGTAGCTTTCAAATAGTAATGTGGAATCAGAACCGATTGGCTCAAGTGGCACGTTTCCGTGGTTATTTGGAGATGTATGCCTTACCGTGGCTTTTCATGATTTTCCTGATGGAAAAGGGATAATTTAGTGGAAACAAACATCGCAGATCACGTTACCTTTGAAAATAAAAATATGTTCATAACATCTGAAACTGTTACGCTGTTCGTAACGCCTATAATCCAGTAACAAAAGCAAAGCCTTCTGTTTCAACAGATTTCGCATCTAGTGCTACGATTCAACTGACACTTAGAATCTTTTCAGGTCGGGACTCGAACATACGACAACTGGCTTGTGAAGACCAGTGCTCTATGCATTGAACCACCAACCAGCGTTGATATTTTATGTACTGTGGGCAATTTTCTTAATTTCTAGAGCCTCAAATCCGTCTAAATTTATGGCAACGACTTTATTGACACTGAATACTCTTATACTAGGAACCGCGGACCCTGGGTAAGCTCAGGATCTTCAACGACCGAATAATATGCTCAAACGATTCGAGTCTCTTTCCTGCGAAAGGTGAAAGGAAAGGTCAACCATCAGTTTATTTAGAGTAAATAGCTTTTAGTGTACCAATTGTATCCGTGAGATAAGAATCAATCCAAACTATAACTTGTCTCCCCTCCCCGGCGAACAATACCACTGACGTCGTACAATGTATTGCTGCAAACAATGGGTTTTTTGCGATTCATTCCGTATTCAGATTTATCAACATCAATACGAACATAAAAAAAATATTTATACCCGCATAATCATATAATTTTTCACCGTTCATCTGAAATGTAAAATCTGGTTTTCGCTCGTTCAGCAAAGTGTAAAACAAAATTGGGCTCGGCTGTGCAATAAAACCGTCAGCTCTCAACGACAGTGCTTTAAAGCAATTACCATCAGGACACGTTCGTTGGGTCGGTCATAAGCCGGGAAAAAGTAGGCTCGGTTTGGTAGGTGATTTGCTCATTACGAACCTGTTTGTCGTACATTTCGAGAACGCATGATTCGGAACCGAACTTCCAAGAGTGAAAATTGGTTCAATACCCTTTCGACGAATACGGGACAAAAGTAATGTAAACCAACCGAAGAATATTTATTTGTGCACGTGTTCGAGCTACCATTAGCTACCGAATTTAGCATCCCATTCCAGTGGAAACGACCGAGGGAAAAAAATGCGAAAAACAAAACTAACCCGAAAAAAAAAACACACAAAAGAAAATCGCTGTCAAAATATATGTCTTCGCGAATGCCACTCACCAATGCAGGAAAGGACGGCTATCCCTTCGGGGCAGCGCGCGAGTGTGCCAACAGAGCCAACAGCAACACATATGCTAATGTAACCGCCTGTTTTGGTTACCGAACGAAATGTGTTATTAAGGCTCTGAGTTGGACCACCGTCCGCCGAGTCCCGGCCTTTCCCTCCTCCGACGGCCAGAATTTCTCGTTCTCGAAATCATTAAAGTTTCATTAAATCGAGAGTAAGAAGTTCCCTGGGGATAGCCAGCGAATGGCACACGCATGTCAGGGGAGATGTGTTTGTCCGCTTCTGCCTGGAGGAGCTGTTTATTACCTTCCCGGTTCCATCGCCAAACAGAAACAAAACCAGACCTGACACTTGATGCTTGATGCGTCTGATCATTTTTCCGAAGTGTCACACCTCTGAATGGCTTGTTGTAAACTGAGAATCGGTTAAAACAATCTGTTTGACAATGGATTGCTATTTTTTTTTGACAGGTTCCCAATAGTCAAACAAAACGCAACGCATGCTACGTCCAATCAGTGTATGATCAACGGGCTAGCAGAAAGCAGGCAGAGGAGACGAGATGAGAAGAATTCTTTGGCTTCCTTGATTATGTCTCACTTCCTTCGGTTTTTGGAAATGGGTTTTGCTGTCGTCGTCGTCGATGGTTGATTTTGTTTTTTTTTTGTTTTCATCTCTGGTATGATCATCAAGCGAGAAGATATAAGCTGATTTGAGAGCTTGAACCTGATTTCATTCTTGGAATGCCTTCGATCGCTGAAGGGATATCTTAAGCGCGCTGAGAGAGAGAGGTTTTGGAAGCAAAAGTACGTGTATTGGCCATGTTTAGAGAATTCCAATCGGAGCTATTCCACAGTATTTTTTTGCGTTTTGAATTGATATCATAATGCAAATTTCGATACCCTCGGTTTGTCTTGTTTTGAGCTAGTTTGGTAGCAAATTGGTAGAGTCTTGCCGGTCAAAATTATGATTTGTTATTGAGAAATATTTAGTTCAACTGTAAAAATGAAACATTCGGATAGAACAGAAAATGCTGCGAATATATTCGGAACGTTTGATCGTATGATTAAAGCCTCTAGATAACCTTGATTCGCAATATGCCTTCTATTTTTTGTTTGCTCTAATTCTCATCTTTCTGAACTGGAAAGACTAAAAAATTACAAAATTTGAAATTTGAGTTTAATAAGCAGCCTTTTGCCGCAATGGAACATTTGGTCGAAAGTCAGTTTTTTTTTTAAAAAAAAACCCTTCCTTGAATGACAATTCGTCAATAATCATTCTCCCAAGCAAGGAAGTAGGATATCAAGAGTTTACCCGATTTTTACATCGAAACAATCATTTAGCAAAATAACTAATTCGGCAAAAATGGCTTTCGGCGAAATGGTTCTATGCCTTTTTGTCATTCTCTCATGTAGAAGGCTATGCAATCACTGTGAAACCCGACTTTTGAACGGAGGCCCGGAACGCCGAGTGTATATACCATACGACTCAGTTCGTCGTGATCACAAAATGCCTGTGTGTTTCTTAGAGATGGTTGATGGTAATTTTCACAAACTTAGATTCAAACGAAAGGCCTTATGGTTCCATAGCTTGCTTTTAAATTTCATTTTTATCCGACTTCCGGTTCCGGAATTATAAGGTAATATGTGCAAATCTACGAGAAAATGCGCACTCAATTTTCTAGGAAATTTTCAAAACGATTTTAACAACCTAAGATTCAAATAAATGTTTCTTAAAAGTGCCCAAAATATCGATCCGAATCCGACTTCCGGTTTCGGTATTACAGCGCGATAGATGAAACTTTTTGAATTTCATGAGCATTTTTTCACTAGTGATGGCGAAACGAGGTGTAATTTTTTTAAACTTACTATTAAATTCATTTAGTTGGCAGATCTTGTTAGTTAGTGGATATATAAATCTAGCTGTCTCCGGTTTCCGGTTCCGAAAGCGCTCATAACGGCGAAGAAAAGCTCCAAAAATGGAACCTTCTACGATGTTTCAGCAACGGAAAAACTGATTTGCACAAAACTTGATTCAAATTGATGCTTTCATTGTCTTTAAAGATACTATGCAATTTCCGGTTCCGAAATGAAAAATGACGATGAAAAACCGGTGCTGGTACGGAAGAAGAAAACACCCCAGCCTGCGAACGAAACACAAAGTCCGCTTTGTTCAATTTCGGAAAAAAGACGAGATGTAAAAATAATAAAAACGGTTATGTGCCCTAGCACAAAATTTGGCTAACCCCTAAATGACCAAACATTGCACTCTGTTGCAAAACAAAAAGTAAGTAGCAGAAATTTTACGTCCGAGTTCAGCACTAAGCAGTTCAATTTGAACTGCTCTGCACTGACGAATCAAAGACGTAGAAATAATAAAGAAAAATCTGTATTGAGGGATCAAAATTCTCTATTGAAAATCTGTTAATGAAAATGATGAGAAATTAATGCGCTTCGAAATGAAAATCATTAAATTGAATCTGAAAATGACAGCTGCTTTTTGTTTAGAGGTAGCGTTTATTGTAAAGACTGTCCCAGAAAGTATGGACGCAAAAAACCGCTACCATTACGCAATGGTTCACAATCTGTCAATTTTTATATTGTTTACACTCTTCTCTAACCACTTGTGCAGTTGTTTATTCGTTTTCATTAGTTTGTTTCGAAATGCATGGACTTTCAGCAGAACAACGTCGAAAAATTGAGTACAAATGGTGCACAGAACGCGGATTGTCACTGAGAAAGATAGCAAAAATGGAAAGAGTAAGTGAAAAAGACGTGCGAAATGCAATCAGGAAGTTCGGTGAGGATAAACCGAAAACGGGTCGAAAAAAAGGTCCTGCTAACCCACAGTTGGATAAACGTATACTGAAGGCGTTCGAGCAAAAGAAGGAGGTTTCAGTTCGGGATGTGGCCAAAAAAGTGGGCACTTCGAAGTGAAGTCCGAAACAAGAAGCATCGATCAGGCCGAGGGTTCGCAAGCTGTACAATACGATTCTTGCTGGAAATTTGAACTGCATAATCATGGACGACGAAACCTACGTGAAACTCGATTACAAATCCTTGCCGGGACCACAATATTATACGGTGCGAGAAGGACAAGTGTTAAACCAGTCCGAGACATCGATTGAAGTCGAAAAATGTGGTAAGAAAGCTATGGTCTGGCAAGCAATTTGTAGCTGCGGTAAGATTGCGAAACCATTCATCACCACTGCATCAATGAAAAGCGAAATATACATCAAGGAATGTTTACAAAAACGACTTCTACTTATGATTCGAAGCCGCGAGGATCCTGTTGTCTTCTGGTCAGATCTTGCTTCTTGCCACTACTCGAAATCAACGGTAGAATGGTATACTACCAAAAATGTCACTTTCGTCCCAAAAGACATGAATCCACCAAATTGCGCACAACTTCGACCGATTGAGAAATTTTGGGCATTAACGAAGGCACATCTTAGGAAACATGTCTCGGCAGCCGAAACCATTCATCAGTTCGAAAAAGATTGGAAAAAGTGTCAAAACTTGTCGCCAAGAAGTCTGTACGAAATTTTATAAGGAACGTTTGCAAGAAAATGCGCCAGCTAGTCTACAATGGCTAAGCAAATGTTGAGAATAATATTCTGTTGTTGTAGTCTAATATTATCAGTATATCGAATATAATTTGAATCAAGCTTGCTTAAGATAAAATTGGAACAAAGTTAATTGCCTGTACTTCAGTTATTCATTATTGAATTCAAAATCTTATACAAATGTAGCGTTTTCTTTATACTTTTAAGAAAAAATACGGATAAAATTATTCATCACGGTTTCGAAGGAATTCTCGATTTTTTCCTGTAACACGGCTCATCAGGCAGCGCACACCTTCTTCGTCCATCGTTTTAGCGAGCTTATTCTACCAGGTCGTGATCTGATTGATGTCTTTGACAACCTTTTTCTTTGCCTTGAGTCTCCTCTTAATGATTGCCCAGTACTTCTCAATAGGGCGGAACTGGGGGCAGTTATGTAGGTTAAGGTTTTCCGGAACAAACTGGACCCCTTTCTCTGCATACCATTCTTGAACGACTTTGCTGTAATGACATCTTACCAAATCTGGCCAAAACATTACGGGATGGACGTGGGATCGAATGAACGGCAAAATTTTGGTTTTTGGAGACACTCTTTTTGGTATAGTTCCGATGTCATTGTCTTATTTGAAACGAAAACTTTCGTTTTTTTTTGCCACAGCTGCAAATGCTTTGCCAAATCCTAAATTTTCTTGCAATTTTGTCGGCAAAAACAAATTTAAATTTGGCTGGAACATCCCCCCGAGCCGTTGTGAAGTAAAATTTTTGACCTGGGATTTGCCCGAAGTCAGCCTTGACATACCTTGAATTTTGACCACACTATTCTGTTTTATGGTCCGATTTGGCTGTTTGCTAGCTCGATACGACTTGATTTCTTCCCGGAGTCGAGTTCTCCTCACGGTACTATGGGCAGCACCGAATTTTCTGGTCAAATCACGGTCCGAAAGATTAGGATTTCTCTTAATCGTCTTCAAAATCTTACCACGCAGTTTCCGGTCGACAGTTCCACTCCGACGATTGGCTTGAGGCTTCCGAATCGTCGTCAATGTTTCCTTATACCGTTTGATAACGCGCCATACGGTATTTCTGGGCAATTTCAGCTGTTTAGCTAGCCTAGATGCTGACCACAATGAATTTTCCAAATAACTGTGCTCTTTTTTTTCCTTTCTTTCGGCTTCAATGTTGATTGTTTACAAAGCTGACAAAATTCCCGACACGTGGGCGCCAAGAACTTCCAAATCCGTCCACCAGGAGCGCCACAATATGAGCAAAAGTTTGTTCCAATTCTAAATGAAGAAAGCTTTATCTAACACTTGTGAATTATTTACAGCGAAATCGAAGTGCGTCCATACTTTCTGAGACATTTTAATGTAAATTAGGCTCAAATGAAAGGTACTATTGCCCCATAGGTTGCTGTTGAACTTCATCCGGATCCGACTTCCGGTTCCGGAACTGTAGGATTAAGTGTGTTTAAAATTTCAAACCGCCATTTAGTGCGAAGATGCAAAATAAGATATTAATTCTTAGTATTCTCATACAATTCCATGCTTATTAACTTGACATAACTGTTTACAAGTTGAAAAGGTTGTGTTAGTTTATACCCAGAGAAAGTTTCTAATTTATTCAAGTTTAAACAAAAATTCTTGGCAGAATCTTCTAGTGATATTTTTGGAAATATAAGTAATATGAGAAAGGAATCATTACACCACTAAATTTAATTAAAAAACCCGGATTTTCTTTTTTTCTGCTTGTTGAAATTCCTCAGTCCGTTTCGCATATTCATTCGATCGACCGGTACGCTTGGATGTTTTCAGTTTTTTGACCACATCTCGCGAAAGTTTGCACGATTTTCTGGTTCATATTTTGGTTTGCAGAGCCAAATTTTTCGTTGTCCTGAAAGGTAAAATCTCCTCACCATACTTCCGAATCGGGTGACGAACTGCTCCGATGCTCACACCTAAATTTACCTGGGAAATTCTTCCACCACTTTACCGGGGAAATGCTTCACATTTTGTTGAAAACTAAACACACCGACACTTGAGACTCATGCAGATTTACAGATTGCAATGAAAACAATAATACACGCCCAGCCTACTGCGCTCCCCGTCCATGAGGCTGTCAAATTTGTCTACACGGAAACGGAAAAGTATCAAATGATGATGATGTATTTTAAACTTTTTTGGATTTTTTTAGACATATTTTTTTATTCGCTCGTGCGATTGAAACAGCTTGTGTTAAAACAGAGTAATTGAAATGCTAAATACTGACAACGATCACAACAAAGCCGCACTTGTTGTGCATCACGAGAGCGCTGTTTCTCAAACACCTCATTCTACGAAACATCATCTTCCTACTTGTTGTGGCAGACGATTTCAGCAGGCGAATCACGTTCTTAACGGCATTCATAAGCATTCTTCCCAGGCCCCGGCACACACAGTTACTTCTTCGATGGCATATTTGTATCAAAATCATAATCGATTTACGTATGCTGCTAGCAATAAGTTTCCTAGTTTTATTTTTTATTTTTCGCTACGACGCATTCGAGTGCACTATTTCTAGAATACAAATGTGCTCTAGCACATTCTAGCTGCTATAAAAAAACACTTCTACGTATGATTTAAATGGCCACATTTGACACGTTCGCTATGGTTCGCTTAAGTGGCCATCAAAGGACGCACCGGCAGAATTCATTAGCATTTTTAATATCGGATACGCGCGTAACCTGCATCAAACACTAGCTGTTATTGACATTCTTCTCTTCCACGTTTTTTTTCTTCTCTTTTTGCTTGCAGACATCAGAAAACCGATTGTGTTCAGTCCACATCAACCGGGTGCCGTTCCCGAGCTTCAAGACCCGGACAGTTTTAGTGAGATCGATCTGCACTCGACAGCCGACTCGTCAAGTGCCGCACCATCCGCTGCTGCGGAGTACAATCCCCTTCTGGATCTTGAGGATTCCGAAAGCAGAAGTCTTGAGTCGAATTCTTATCTACAGCAAACATCGGTTATAACCGCCCAATTCGCAGCTCAGTTGCCGAACGTAGCATCGACTGTATTTTCCACATTCAGTCGAGTCATTAAGGGTACTTCACCAGCCCCCTCACAGTCAAGTTACAGTTCACCTGTACCACCGGTGGTAGAGCAAGTCCCAATCGCACAGGTAGCCTATGACTATTCCCAGCAACAGTTTTTGGGATCCCAAAGTTTCCAATCTACGGAACAACAACAACAACCGCTACCACCTCCTCCGACATTTTTCAATCCAGAAGCCGTTGGTAAGCCTTCAATTGCTTCGACTCCACCAACGGTGCCGCCTACGGGATCCAACACCTATCGGCTTGGTGGAAGTAAAAAGAAAACATACGCCCACATACCTGGTTTGAGTACGGCAGGACCACCTTCCGCTGTGGTAGCTCCCGCACAAAATCAAGACTTGAGTCAATTTGTACCGAATAAGGAAGCGGAGTATCAAGGCTCACAAGAACAGCCAACCAAGTCGGGGTTTTCTTTCTTCGAGAAACTACCGAACCTATTGGAAAAAATCCCAAAACCAGCGTTTGGACCATTACCACCACCCCAACAGCCCGTGGCACCAAGTCCTGTTGATTATTTCGGAGTTCAGTGTTCCAGTGTTCCAGAGGTTGGACCGGCATTTGGACAGTGTTTGCCACCGCCACCACCGCCGAACCTAGGTCAACTTCCGCCGCAAGCTGAACCAGTAACCGGAGGTTCTTTAGAACAACAACCGCCGCTAGAAGTTTCGGAAGTTTTACTTCCTCCTCCTCCACCACCAACATTCTTCACACCCGCCCAAGTTCCAACGGTTCCCCAGTTGCACCAAAACCAACCGTCCAAGAATCCTTACAGTTCCAATCGCCTCAGCCGAGGAGTGGGTCTATACAAAAATCCATTAGCTCCTCAAGCACCTACAGCAGCTCCTACCTATCTGCCTAATCAAGAACCTCCTAAAGCCGCATCCCCGGCAACCTTCTTTCAACCCGCTACTCCAATCTTTCCACAGGAATCCTTACCTACATATCCTAGTCAACTACCACCACCTAACCACTATTCCAACGCCGTTCCACCGGCTCAACCGAGCAAACCCTTCGAACCACCAAGTTTGATACCGCAGCGAAGCAGTGAGCCACTGTCGACGGGAGATACCGGAATCGTCACCTCCCGACCGCAATCATCGCTAAGCGAATCCATCAATCGCCAGTCGAACCTGTTTACGCCGTTCGGAGAAGCTCAACCAAGGGAAACGAAAACCATCCTTGACAGTCGTTCGAAATCGAGTGAAAACGTTCTGTCGCCAGCACCGCGTCCCAACTCGAATCTTAGCGAACCGGCACTGTTTAGCGACGGGCAACCGATCAGTTTGTTTACGAGACCGGACGTAGTTCCTGAACCATCTCCACCTGCAGTAGCAGCATCAGCAGCACCGACTGATTTCAGTAATCAGCCTCCACCGCCAGCGGTCAGTTTCTTCAACCCAAACGCTCCGACAGAAATCGGTAACCCACAACCGTCAACGGCAGTAAATTTCTTCAATCCATCACAAGTTCCTCAGCAACCACCGCCTCCAGCTGTCGCTCTTCCACCGCCTCCAACGGTCGGTGCCGGTGGTTCCAAGCAGTACAACCTCCAGAAAACCCGTCGAAGTGCATACACCGTTCCGCCAAGTCTTGGTCCGACAGTTCCAGCTGTTCAAAGCTCCCAACTATTTGGTGCACCTCCTCAATCACAAGCCTTTTTCGAACAACCTGCCGTCACAGTAGCTCCAATATCCTTATTTAATCCAATCCCGGCGCAACCTCAACCAGCACAGTTACAACCGAGTTCGATTCCACCCGCTTCGTTCTTTAATCCAATTGCACCGCGACCTCAAACCGAAGATCTCAACGCCAATCCAATCCAGCAACCGGCTCCGCTGAAATCAACCGATCCGAATTCGAATCCAGTTCCAACAACCGGTAACTTCTTCTCCACTGATTCCTGCTTTCCACCACCTCCAGTTGCTCCTCCATCGGATGTTCTGAACGCGAACTTTGCCTCGTTGCAAATATCCAATCAACACCAAACACCTCCATCGATAGCACCGATTCTTCCAAATCCTTCCGACTACTTCAACACTGGTCCGGTGGTTCCGAACAACAAACCGAACCCGCCAACCGAGTCGCAGGTACAGTTTTTCAACTACTTTGACGATACACCGACGGTGGTAAACAAGCCAACTGGATTGACCGCACCACCACCAAGCACCAATCAACCGTTAGCTGCTTGTACATTTTTCGGAAACCAGAATCGGGACGCAGTCGATCATTCGTCGGTGTCGGCTGACAGCGGAGTGATTCGGAAAGCTTCCGCTCCACAGGAGGAAAACGAAGAGCAATCAGTTCGGATTATCGAACCGGAAGACCGGGACGACGAAACCACCGACGAGGAACAGCATTCGTCGGAGAGTGCCGTCAATCAGAAAGACCGGGCCATCAACGAAAGTCAACTGGACGATCGGTACGACGATCCGGTCGAACAGGAACGGATTGGAAACGCCCCGGAGCCGATCTTCAGCAGTGACAACTTGTTCGAGTTTAAGAAGGTGAGTTCACGTGGTGGTCTGTGGCGGATCTGCCCTGTTGGAGAGTGTGATTTTAAAGATTTGAACTTTTTTTACATCCTGGCCGTCACCCGTTCGATACCCCATACATTAAAACATTTTCTCTGTCCATTAAACAATAGTCTTCTCGCTTTATACCTATTTTTCGCTCAAGCACTGAGTAGGAGAGTGTATTTAGGTATAATCGCTTGCCACCTTCTTTGTTATTACATTGTTAAACAAATATTGTTGCGAATAGCAGAGCAAAATGAAATAACTAAAAAGTAATAAGACATACATCAAAGATTGAAAAGCGAAAGCTGTACCACTTACATTGTTAAATTATTGTAAACCAAAAATAAATGCAAATAAAACTCAAATGTAACAACAACAAACCACCTTCTTTGTTGGTGCCAGTCGCTGGCTGGACATCGTCAGCGACAGACTCCTATGAAGGTTGTATTGATAGTCTGCCCTTTCCTACCAGAAGCAGATTGTCACGAAAAATCAAACCGCAATTGTTTTTAACGATTTATTAATTTTAGTTGGTTTGACGTAAAGCCGCCATAACTAAGTTCAGGTTTCTTTGTCTCTGAGCGTAACTTTTTCCAATAAATCATTTTTTCTGCTAGTTGTTCACTCATTTGGCTTCTCCAATATATTTTTCCACTCAGTCATTGCAAAACTCAAGTTGTTTGCTTTTCGAAGTGTCACCTTTCCTCAAATAAGTCAGGATGTTGTTAATTTGGAATAAATACAGACCGAAAATACAGTCTGTTTAGTGCGTTTTCGTGCGTGAGAAGTGGAGGTATCAAAATTGTTCAATTTCGACTTCAAACGGTTCAAATTTGAAGGATTTTGAAACAATGTTTGCTATTCCCCATTGAAAAGAAAGAAGTATGACTTTAACTAAAGTTTCCAAATGCTTAAATATAAGCGAAAAACATTCCTTTATATTGAATGCAAAAAAACTCAAATTTGGAAAAAAAATATTTTTTTCTCATTTTGAGTAACAAGTTAGAATTTTGGTAACTCAAACTTTGACCACGTGCTGACTTTTTATGAAATTAAGTGGCGTGTCACTCATTTTTTAACTATGTGCACTGAGGGTGCACGTGCTCAGAAGTCTATCAACAAAAAGGTGTCAAAATAATTTACCACATCAAACAGTTGAATTTCATAGGTTACTTTGATGCTTCTGATTGGACTACAGAATCTGACACTTTTCCCGTAATTTTAGTTGTTCTATGCGATCAATATTCGGACTGGCTGAAGATAAATCACAACCCGAACCTTCCTATCAGTGCATAAATAATGAGATTCCGATTCAATTTTTCCTTCCACAGTCCGCCTTCGAGGACGACACCTACTCCAAGGACGTACTGATTGACGCCAACAGCAGCAGTATGGCGGCGATGACGGCAACGGCTGCGGCCGCCGGTACCGGCGGTACATCGGCAGCCGCCGTCGACAGTTCGATGGCATCGATTAGCGAAACCACGAACATCGCCTACCGGCCGGTCTATCGGCATTGGTTCTTCCGACGTGAAGTGGAAAGCAAAGCTATCTGGACACCGTTCTCGATGAGTGATTCGCTGGCCCTGGAGGACGCGCTACCGCTGGTCGACGGGGAAGCTAGTCCGATGGTTATTCACGTGGACGGTGGACGGCACGATGTGGTTGTTAAGGAGCGCAAAATGACGCCGGTTTATTGGAAGGGATCGTCGGAAGAAGTTCGAAGGTGTTCGTGGTTCTACAAAAACGTAGACTCTCGATTTGTACCTTATGAAGAAGAAGTTGCGGAACAGCTAGAACGGGAATACAAGGAAGCTGCCACATCGGGAGAGTGGCACCGGCGAGTGGTCATTCCGAACGGGGAGACAGTTGTTTTTCACGGACCTTCGGTGATCGTTCACTTTTTACAAACGCAAAATCCCGACTCGTGGGGCAACACTTCGCCTGTTCCGCCAACAACTAACCGACCGCGGGTTGTCAAACGCGGAGTGGACGAATTTAATATTGAAGACGGTGAACCGGAACGAATAGATCACCTGCTGTTTATGGTCCATGGGATCGGCGAAGGATGTGATCTTCGTTTCCGACCGGTAGAAGAAGTGGTCGATGAATTCCGAAGCATTTCTGCACAGCTGGTTCAGAGCCACTATCGATCTTCGTTCGATCGGGGTGACATTGGGCGGGTAGAAGTGTTGCCAATTTCGTGGCACAACGATCTGCACTCGGAGGAATCCGGGGTCGATAAAAAGCTGAAATCGATCACGCTGGAGTCGATTCCGAAGCTGCGTAATTTTACCAACGATACCCTACTGGATGTGCTGTTCTACACGAGCCCAATGTTCTGCCAGAGCATTATCGATGCCGTCGGGAAGTCATTGAATCGTCTCTACTCGCTATTTCTGCAACGAAATCCTAACTTCAAGGGAGGCGTATCGCTGGCGGGTCACTCACTCGGTTCGTTGATTCTGTTCGACTTGCTGTGCCACCAGAAAGGGCAACCAATGGAGACGGAAAATTCGGTGAGTATTTTTTCAGTTTTTTTTATGAGGGGACGTTTCTGGTAATGGAAAAGGGTTTGGAACTATTATTGAATATTCGGGGTCAGATTTTCTAACCCGATTGACACGATTTCAGCCCCGCAAAAAGTTATTTGCTTTCAAGAAAAGACTCAAGAAACGCCAGGTGCATCGAAACTATCGCCCGACTAACAGACGTCACTAACCCTTAGGATAATTTTCAGGAAAATCCGGACGGCGATCGTGTGCCAGCGTTGAACAGCACCAGCAGGCCCCATCCCAGCCATCGGCGGCTATCGCGCAAATGTTCCCAGCAGATCAACTACGAGGTGGGTCCAGCCGGGACCGGTCAACCGTACATTGCCTACCCGCAGTTGCTGTTTCATCCGAAAAAGTTTTTCGCTCTCGGATCCCCGATCGGTATGTTCGTAACCGTGCGGGGGATCGATGCTCTCGGGTTGAACTTCAAGCTGCCCACGTGTGATGGGTTCTTCAACATTTTCCATCCGTACGATCCGGTGGCGTATCGAATCGAAGCGCTAGTCAATCCGGAGCTGAGTAATCTTCGGCCGGTTCTGATTCCGCATCACAAGGGTCGCAAACGGATGCACCTGGAGTTGAAGGAAACGATGCTGCGAGTTGGTACCGATCTGAAGCAGAAAGTCCTGGACACATTCCGGAATACGGTGGATGCCGTTTATGCGATCACTTCACTCAACCGACCCGATCAGAAGGCGATAGAACACGAGGTTGATAAGGTTATCGAAGATCAACTGAAGTACGAAGGTGGTTCGTCGTCTTCGACGGTTTCATCGGGAGATTTGGATACCGGAGAAACCGATCTTCCTCTCGGACAGTTGAACAGTTTGCGACGAATCGATTACGTACTGCAGGAGGCTCCCCTGGAATTTTTCAACGAATACTTGTTTGCCTTGACCAGTCACGTGTGCTATTGGTGAGTGGACTACTCTGTTCCTGTGGGCTGTGATCAGAAGTTTAATCTTGAATTTTCTTTTCCTATTAGGGAATCGGAAGATACAATGCTGTTCCTGATGAAGGAGATCTACTGCAGTTTGGGAGTGCAAAGTGATAGCCAAATACCGCAACAATCGATGACCATCGAAAGGCCCATCGCTAGTCCAACACCTTCCACTTCGTCGCACTCCAATTACCATCTGTTTCCACATTCTCAGCCACCGCCGAGTGTCAGCAATCGATAGGGAGGGGGGAACGATGAAACAAGTCGGCATTAGTGGCAGTTACTTTTAAACGAAATTGAAAAAAATAGTTTGTTTTGTGTTTAAACTAAGATACTTTTCTGTTGAGTAATTATGTAGTTTTTAGAAAGAAGAAATGTTATTTACATTCAATGGACAAAGTACAGATGTATGGTTTTCTTATTTTTCGCACTTACGATGTCTCGTAGTCAAAAAAATAAAAACAACATAAACTCAACTCTGATCGTTTCCGCAACCACCGCGAGAGTTTTTATGTTAGAAACTAGGCTAATAAAATAATCTACAACAATATATGTAACTTTTCGATGTTGCTTACTGTAGGATAGAACCACCTTCAAGTAAGATCAATATTTTATTGTGGTATGCAACCGAAGAAATGCTAAACGTTCTGATTCGAATGAAATCCGAAATTTCCTCAAATAAATTAGCTACCAGGGAAAACTACTCGAGCAGTTGGTTAAATATTTCTTCATAGTTTCGGGATGTTAACATCTTACCAAATAATATACGTTACATTGCTCATGTTTTGAGTACGTACTTCTTTGTTTCTGGTTAGCGTCACCTCGATCTCCATCGTTCACAGGTAGGGAGAGTGGAAATGTTGATGCTTTATCCATTCTCCGAAAGGACGACGACTTAGCACTCTCCTCTAAAGATGTCTCGGAGTTAGAGATTTGGGTAGGTATGAGGATCAGTATTTACTCTAAGCTAGCTATCCTACCATGGGCTTAGGATGGACCCAAGAATGAAAAGTTAGCTCTCATCATAAAGTGCAGAAAATGAAGAGAGGCCGTTTGGTAATGTCACTTAAAAGCAAAGTCCTGGCATTACATTCCTTTTGTGGAATTTGGCCTTTCTGTTTCAACAGACTTCGCAGCCGATTCTTAGTGTACAGAACCATTGCAGGGCTAGTACTATGGATCCTACTGACACTAAGAATCCTTCTAGGCCGGGGCTCGAAATGGTAATGTCACTTGCAATACAGTCTTTTTTTTGTAGAGTTAGATAGTAGAGGTAAATTTCGCATAATCCTTTTAGAGTGTTTTAATGGTTCTGAAAAGGACCAATCCTGCTGAATTTATTGAAATATTTACCACCGTTGAGTCTTTTTAGCCATGATTTATTTATTATTTATTAAAAATTCTAAAAATGGATTCAAGGACTAAATTCGAAATCTGAGACAGGCTAAGAATTCAGTTGCAAAATTCAGGTTTGAAATCCAGATCAAGAAATCAGGCCATAAAATTATTTCTACAGTTATGAAACTGAACTCATTTACAGTACTTACGTTCTGAATTTAGTTCTAGAGCTTCAATTCTGAAATTCTAGCTACAGAATCTATATTCCAGAATTTAGTTCCAGCGTGCAGCGTCCTAGAAATGAATTCTGAAATTGAATTTAGGAATTAAATTTATGGTTCAGAAGTCAGTTCTAAAATTCAGGTTCGGAACTCAGACAACACATTTGGTTGCAGAATCTAGATCTGAAATGCATGTCCTGAATTTTGTTTATGAATTCTGAAATTGAAATCCTAAATCAGAATTCTGGATTCGAATCCCGAACATAATTTCACATTCAGTTGCAAAATCTCGTCAAGAAACCAGAACTTCAGTACCCAGAGTTGGGATTCAGTCCCAGAATCATAGCTTTTAATTCTGAACCTGTATTCTGGAACTAAATTCTGAAACTGAAGTATGAAACTAAATTCTAAACCTGTGATTGAGTTCAGGTGGATCCTAATTCAGGTTCTGTTGTTGCTGCTGTTCGTGGAACGTCCTCACCAAGACGTTCAGTTCCGCTCAAAGTACAAGCAGAAATGATTGATTTTCGACCATAGTTTATCGTTTATACTTGTCCATTTTTGATTTGGGATTGATTGGGTGCCTTATTATCTCAAAACCGTCGTCACGAGTACGAGAAAGGCAAGCAAGTGTAATTTTGTGTTAACTCACACTGTTGAAATTTTTGTCATAAATTGCTGATTATATTCCTGATAGCATGAAAAATGAATTATGTTGTTGCGTTTAGTACAACTCGAGATATCCACGATTAAGTTCTACTCGTTCTCGAAGATCGGTAATGGTAAAGAGACTTCATGGTCCAGGCTATTGAAATACATTTCCTCTGAATCACGCGTCTCCATACGAAAAATAATTTCATATAATTACTTTTACTTAGCACAGAATCACCACAAAATTACAATCACAAGGTCATAAGAAAAATTTTGACGGAAGCGAAAATTTTTCACATTCGACGTGCACGACTACTGCGACCGTTTCTAATTCTCGGTTGATTATTCAAATGGCCGTATGAGCAAGTAACAGTTTTTCTTTGATCACTTTCTGTTTCGATTATTGTGACGTGATTATAAAGTTTTGCTTGGATTTTACAATTCTCTTTGTAAGTCGAAGGTTTCGGGTATAATTTTTATTTAATTTTAGTATGCTAAACGTGAAAACCGCTTGGTAATTAACACAAGAGAAAATAAACAAAGAGAAACTGTCATTTGCTTTTGCGGCCTTTTAAAAAATCAACCGAAAATTAACCTTGGAATGTTTAAAACGTATATTGTACAACGGTATCCAATCGGATCAAATACATGTCCAATGTAACACATTCAACCAACATCAGACGTGAAAAGTTACGTTCGGTTTGTTGTTCATCTTGATTTGATGTACATAGAAACTATTCCGGGTGTGTAATCAAATCATGTTTCAAAAACATTTTATTATTCACATTTCATAAATGCATAAACTTTTCAAACCATATCATCTAAATAGCCAATCCAACCGATTTGCTCTCAATATTACTGCCATAATTAGCGAGCACTGGATCCACCTCATCGCGCACGAACTCCACCACCTGATCGGCAGCCCGACCGGTGAATGTTTTCGGATCTAGAATCGCTTCCAAATCACCAAGAATCGGCGCAAAGTAAGCGTCCGCTTTGATGCGTTCCACCAGATCGTTGTCGCGCCCGTGCTGCTTCACCTGCGCCCCGGCTTCGTGCGACAGAACGCGAATTTTTTCATGGCAAACTTGTCGGTCACCACCGGCCTTCACCATGGCCATAATCACGTTCTCGGTTGACATGAATGGCAATTCCTGGGCAATGTTTCGGGCGATCACCTTCGGGTACACGACCAGACCCTGTGAAATGTTCAGCAGTGTCAGCAAACAGGCATCTGCCGACAGGAAAGCCTCGGACAGTGTTAAACGACGGTTGGCAGAGTCGTCCAGTGTGCGTTCCAACCATTGAACGGCCAGCGTGTTAGCGGCATTGGCGTGCAGAGTTATCAAATGTCTCGCTATTGCACAACATCGCTCGGAACGCATCGGATTGCGTTTATAGGCCATAGCCGAACTGCCTATTTGAGTCTGCTCGAATGGTTCTTCGATTTCCTTACGAGACGCTAGCAGTCGCAGGTCCGAACACATTTTGTGAATCGTTGCGCCCAAACTGGACAGAGCAGAGACGATTTCAAGATCGACTTTCCTACAAAAATCATTATATGAATTCATTTTAAATTACCTACCAATAAAATTACCTTGAATAAGTCTGTCCGGTGACAGCATAATAACGTTTGAAACCAGCCAGAACAGTCACTTTTTTATCGAGCAATTTAACCTTTTCGCCATCGCCGTTGAACAGCTGTAGGAAGGAAGCCTGAGTTCCGGTCGTTCCTTTGACACCACGAAAACGCAAATTGTCCAGACAACTTTTCAACGCCCTCTCGTCCATCAGAAGATCCTGAATCCAGAGAGAGCATCGTTTACCAACGGTCGTCAGTTGAGCTGGTTGCAGGTGAGTAAAGCCCAGGGTGGGCAAATCTCGATATTCAACCGCAAACTCCGACAGACGTTTGATCACTCCTACTAATTTCGGTAACAGAAGACGCAATCCACCTTGCAGTACCAACAGATCGGTATTATCTCCAACATAGCAGGATGTTGCTCCCAGGTGAATTATAGGGGCCGCAAGAGGACACTGCTTGGCAAACACGTGTACATGGGCCATCACATCGTGACGGGTTAGTTTTTCCTCATCAGCAGCCGCTTTGAAGTCAATGTCTTCAACGTGAGCTTCCATTTCGATGATCTGAGCATCGCTAATGTCAAGGCCAAGTTCCTGACGGGGGAAATAATGTAAGCCAATATTGTGATGGCCATGTACTCAACAAAATTACCTTCTGAGCTTTAGCTAAAATGATCCATAGCTTTCTCCAGGTTGAGAACTTATTCTGCTCACTGAACAGATATTGCATTTCTTTACTGGCATATCGAGTACTGAGCGGCGAGCGGTAGCCACAAAATTCCGGGTTGAATGTGGACATCTTTTAATTAATTCGTCCAAACTATCAACGATTTACTGAATGATTCCTTCGACAGCTGAAAGTAATCTGCGGGACTTCGTTGTTCTGAGAGTGTGTTTTCTGAGAATGAATTGATAAGTTACTGCGTGCACTGTTTGCTGTTAGTAAGACTATATATTGAACAATAACTTACTCTATTGATAAGGATTGTGATAACTATGAAGTGAAAGTATTCTAACAGCCTTGTAGTCAACAAACTCTAACTATAGTTGTAACATCAATAACAAAAAAAAACATTCATAAGTAAACAACTATTCATTGACGTAAATTAAGACAGCATCACGTGTTTTCCAAAACTGAAACTTCTGTAGTCATCTGTTTTCGCGATCAGCTTATACTACATCCACATACCGGCAAATGAAAACATTTAAAAAACGATTCAAAATCGAGTTAGCCCTGTACATCGTTGCATTAGTATTGGTACAGCTGTCTGCAAGCGAAAACGGTTTTATCGTTTATGTGTCAGAAAATAAAGCTAAGCAGTGCTGCCATTTATACAGATTCACGGTAGACATTTTCTGGATAACGGTCTAAAAGCCAACATCATTCACTTTTAAAAGAAATTGCATCTAAACTATGAGATGACAGAGTAATCATTTTTTTTTCGTTTACTGTTCTGTCTTGCTCTTAGCGAGCAGTGAATCATTCGGAATACCTCTTCAAATTGGATGTAGACTGCAGGCTTATTGGCCGGAACCGAAAAAAAACGTTTGTAGTTTTACAAAAAAATTTTCTAGCCCATCGCACTCAACAATTTCGGAATCGGACGCAATATGCAATTAAAATTCATTGGCAGCTTATGATATCTAACTGAGAAATCGTTGTGAGTTTCACTTTATGAGCTGCTCTTCCGGATCTTTTGCGATCTGCGATTGGTTACCAATGTGGCCATTATAACCTGTCAATCACCAATCGTAAAGAACTATGAAACGCAGCCCACCTAGATTCGTCTCCCAACCACTGTTCAAAGGGTCAGAAAGTTTCTCTGGCCAGAGAAACGAATGACCTTAACGTTAAAACTTCTATAATCGGAACAAAAAAAAATGCACTTTGGTGCTTCACTTTTTTAGATTGCTCATCTTTTTGGGCGATAGAGCCAAATAAGCATTTTCTAGCTTCTCGAAAGAACTTCAAAAAACTCCTTGATGAACGGTTCAAAGACAACAAGAAAAATGAACTCGGACTAACTGATTTGAAAACTGCTCGGTAAACTTGGGCTATTAACCATCTCACGAATGTTGCTTACTTTTGGTTAAAATATAGAGGCGTGATGAATGATTTACTATCGATCTGAAAACAAAAATGTTTAACAAATTTTTTTCAGTGTCGGAAAACAACTGTGGAACTGTCAAAAATAACCATGCTTTTGACCGTTATTTTTGACAATGACAAAATAACTGCTCGACTGTCAAATTTATCCTAAAAGTTGGAAGTTTTGGAACAGATCTCTCGAGCAAGGTTATTTTTATAACAACAAAACAACTGCCCGACTTTCAAATTTTAACTAAAAGTTAAAATAATTCGCGAGATGGTCCCCAACCTCCATAGACTGTATTATTATCCAATTGCAGTTACTACACAACTTCGTCTACTAACTTTCATTTGAAATAACTCCCCACTCAGCAAGCGATTATATTTTGTTGGTCGTTGAGCGTTTGTTGAACGACGTAATGCACGAAATAATTAGGAAAACTTAGGTGTTACCTTTATATAGAAAGAAAATTTGTTGTTATTCTACGTGAAGTAGAAGTATTGTACAGGTATGTAGTGTTAGTTTAATTTAAAAAATAAGTGGAAAAAACTTTGGAAATTCTCCAGTAAAACTAGTCCAACGGAGCTCCAACTCCTTATATTAAAAATAACTCAACAATGGATCTCCGTCTGCCGGGTTTGTTGAACGAAAAAAATGGCATTCGGTTCAACGGTCTGTTTCAAAATCGGCAAACGAAGGTCCCGTGTTGGTTTCCCGTTGAACGACCAACGATCCAACGTATTCGACCAACTAAGGACCTCCGTTGAACGTATTTTTCTAAGAGAGTCCTCGAAAAAATGACTAGAAGAACTGATCGAAAAACTACTCAAGAAAATTTCAAAAACCTACTCGAAAAACTGTCCGATAAACTGATTAAAAACTTCAATATACTACTTTAAAAACTGCCGGATACATTGCTTATAAACTCGGATTCTAATAAAATTTACGAGGGAGATGACACTCCGTGATTTGTTGCTAGAATAATTCTGCTATTACCTATCTTGAAAGGGCTTATCGAAACACTCGAAGGAATCAAAACAGGGATATTGTTGGCAAATAAGGTTGAAAAAAAGATTGCTCGAAATGATCGATGTGCTTATAACAATTCGAGGAAGAATGGATTGAAATTTCTAGATTTGGTTAATTTTTACTGAATTGTCCATAATTTTTTGTCAAAGTAATTAAAATTCGGAAGTGTCGTCCCCGTCGAAATCGCAATAGCAGTTATTTTACCCCTCACACTTCAATTCATTTGAAAAGACAGCTCGAAAACACAGTACGAAAAACTGCGAGAAAACTGTTCGATAAACTGCTATAAAACTGCGTGATGCACACCAGGGGAAAATTTGAATAAAATTAAATTTCACGAAAAACAATTCGAAAAACTACTCAAAAAACTGCTCGGCAACCTAGCAATAACTGCTTCGAAAACTCCGATAAACTGTTTGATGAATTTCTTTAAAAACGGAATCTGAAGTTGGATTTTAATAAAACTCAATAGTAGTTATTTGACTTTCCAACGCACTACCTTTCATTTGAAAAAAATGCTCAAGAGACAGCACGAAAAACTGCTAAAAAAATTTCTCGAAAAGACCACTCGAAAAACTGCTCGAAATGGCTCTTAGAAAAACTGCTTTAAAAACTCCAAAAACAGCTTCAAAGCACAGGAAATACTATTTCGGACTGTTCCGACCGATACCACTAGAACTTCTACTTCGGGTCTCATGTTAAATGTTTAATTTCTTTATTAGAGAAACCAACGACTGTATCAAACATTTCTAACATGTAAAAATTTCTATAAAATTACCGATTTTTTTAAGATGATTCAGTAAAACTTGTTTTCACACATACCGTGGTAACACATTTTACACATTTTATTGTACAAACTTATTCCTGGGCAAGTTTCTACGAAAATATGCCAAACAGTTGATTGCAAACTAGTCACTGCAACTGAATATGTTACTTTGGTAAGTACCATTTTCGTAGACCAGATCAACAAGAAAAGAAATTGATTAAATGAAAATAATTTGCTTTTAAAGTAGCAATGTTCCAAAACAGTTCCGGTTTGAGAATCTAATTCACGAAAATGGAAATTGAAACCAGCGAGCCGGCATTCTGATCCGCTTTTTCATGCTGCTCCAAGTGTCAATATAAACCTGTCAACTAATTTATTCGTGATGGAGAAACGGTCTATCTAAGCTTTAACCGGTCGTACGGGTAATTTATTTATACTGCAGTGAATGGCATGTGAAGCATGTGCACGCGAAGTAATACGTTGAGCTCAATCTGCCCATTAAGTTCATGGTCTTTTCAGTTCTGGGCCGAGATGGTCCGAGACGGCTGGTTTTACTTGAACTTGAATTATGTTATGATGTTTCACAGAAAAAAATCCTCTTTCCATCGGTAGTGAATGACCAATCACAACTGCGTTAGTTATCAAAACATTTTTTTTAATATTACTGTTACTTCATTATTCGTTCGGCACAAATATTAACAACTACCTTCCACCTCAGGATCCAACACCGATCTAGCAACAACGCAAGTGAACCCTTCGATTCTTCAGTATCTGTGAACGTTTCCTATTTTGTATCGCAAGTACATTGATCTCTACAGTTTGGTTTCGGTAAAGTAGAAGAATGATAGCAGGAAAAACAGAACCGGATCAGCGAGTACGGCTGGTTATAAACAAGGAACATAAATGAAGTTTACTGAAACTTTAGGAATACTTCAGTTCAGAAAGGCTACCTATCAAGGATAACTGTTTTGTAGATCCGCTGGACGAGCAACATGTTCGGATACAACTGTGAAACGATAGGTGCGAGTTTCGCAAAAAAAAACAGCTTGTAGAATAAATGCTTTCAGAAGTGAACAATTAAAAGCCCATAACATCGATTAAGTTTAGGGATTTCTCCGAGTTAAACCGCGATGCGGTTCACTTTTCGGCGTGCGCCGTTGCACCACACCGCTGTTATCTTAAAAAAAAAAGATCAGCACACCGATCGTACCGCTGAACAGTTTTATTGGTAAAGATACTTTGTTTGTTTGTGAGTGATGATTCATCTGACATAGTTTAACTTAGTGAAAAAAAATATTTCAGAAGCTAAAACAAATTATCTCGATCCTCAAAAAATCAAATAGACGTTCATTCAGTAATAGCCGTTCAACCGAGAAGGTTGTGTATAGAAGCGTACAGTTTAATAACGCTGGTTGGTTTACACGCGTTAAATACGACAACGGTTGAACTACAGGTAGAGACCTGTTGGCAGCAGCCGTTAAAACGTATAGTCGTGCTGCATAAGAGAGCCCTAGTGCTGGGCCAAGCTGGTGAAGGAAACAACAAAGGGCGTTTCCCAAACTCTACCCAGGCCGCAATATACAGCCACAAGTGCTGAGCAGGAGAGTGCAAAGGCACATCGAAGAGGAAGAGTGCAAAGGCACATAGAAGCAGGAGAGTGCAAAGGCACACCGGTGCGAAGGCACTTCGGTGCAGAAGCATATCGGTGCGGAGCACTAGGAAGAAGGAGACAAGACAACTCGGTCTTTCCACTGCCATACAACACGCAGGTATACACCGGTGACCTGCGCGTGTTACAGCTGGCGAAGACGAAAGCAAATCGGAATTCGAGTGGTGCTGGATGTCAGGTAGCAGTAGCATCACATCATATTCTATCGCTACAGTGAGCTTCAGCATTGTATCAACGTCCAGATACATCCAACAAGAACATCTAGAGCAACGAGGATCTACACGGCAGTGCAACGGAGATAGACAACAATTTCAAGGTAGAAGTTTTTTCTTTTCCTTTTGATTGAGTACTGTGTAGTGTTGGTTTCAAATTTTATTTTAAAGTTTAGTTAAAAATTTTAATGTAATGGATGAATCCATGGACGTAAATCCTAGCATGAATCCGATACCCCCACGAACGAAAAAATATCAGGAGAGCTCTTCTGGACCTTGGATAGTCTTTTTTAGACGTATATCAAAGCCATTAAACATTTTTCAAATTAATAAAGGTTTGACATCACGATACTCTTCAATCAAAGAGATCATAAAAGTAAATAACGATAAAATTCGTGTTGTGGTAAATAATTTGAAACACGCGAATGATATTGTCTCTTCGGAACATTTCAATAAAGAGTATAAAGTTTACATACCCTCCAAAGATGTCGAAATTGACGGTGTTGTTACCGAAGCGAGTCTTTCGGTAGATGATTTACTCAAGCATGGTGTTGGTCGTTTCAAGAACTCTATGCTTGAGGGTGTGAAAATACTGGAGTGCAAACAACTGTACTCAGTAGTTCATGAAGAGGAAAAAAAAGTTTATCGCCCATCAGACTCGTTTCGAGTGACATTTGCCGGGTCTGCGTTGCCGTCCCATGTCTATGTCGATAAAATTCGCCTCCCTGTTCGGCTTTTTGTTCCAAATGTAATGAATTGTACGAACTGCAAAAAATTCGGCCACACAGCTACTTACTGTAGTAATAAACCAAAATGTATTAAGTGTGAAGGGCCTCATAAAGATAATGATTGCAACAAGGAAATTGAAAAATGTATTTATTGTGGGAATAGTCCTCATGATGATATTTCAGTATGCACTGCATTTAAAGTGCACAAAGACAAAATTAAGCTTTCTTTAAAAGCACGGTCTAAGCGCACATATGCAGAAATGCTTAAAACGGTCATTGATGTCCCCCCTTTGGAAACCGAAAACGGGTTTTCAAATCTAGAGGAACCAGAGGACTCTGACTCTGACGAAAATAGTGAAGGTAATTCGTTTATCACTACCCAAGGGTCAGTTAAGAGAAAGAAGTCTTCCTCCAAATTACCAAAAAAGACACCTAAAATTTCATCTTCAAAAAAAGATCCCCGTGTTAAACAAAAAAAGTCAAAACCAAAGACTGTGCCTCCTGGTTTGTCAAATTCACAAACCAATCCAGGATCTAGTACAGAAAAAGATAATAATCCAGTGGGCTCCATTTCACAGCCACCAACAGGATTACTGAAGTTTTCGGAAATTGTTGAATGGATTTTCTCAGCATTCAATATATCTGAACCCTTAAAGACCCTCATAATGGCATTCCTTCCAATAGCTAGAACCTTTTTGAAGCAGTTATCAGCTCAATGGCCAATTGTCTCAGGTTTTGTATCTTTTGATGGATAATTTATCACCCGTCGCAAATGATACAATCACTGTCCTGCAGTGGAATTGTCGAAGCATCATGCCAAAACTTGATTCATTTAAAATATTATTGCATAGTCAAAAATGTGATGTATTTGCTTTATGCGAAACATGGCTTACTTCAAACATAGCTTTAAATTTTAATGATTTTAACATTATACGTCTCGATAGAGACTCTCCGTATGGTGGAGTGCTTTTGGGAATTAAGAAATGCTATTCCTTTTATGGATTAAACATCCCTTCAACTTCTAGTATAGAAGTTGTTGCTTGCCAAATAAACATTAAAGGCAAAGATATTTGCATAGCTTCGGTTTATATTCCTCCAAAAGCACAAGTTGGACAGCGACAGCTTAATGAAATGGTTGAAGCCCTTCCTGCTCCACGATTGATTCTGGGAGATTTAAATTCGCACGGTATTATGTGGGGTTCCGTTTACAATGATAGCAGATCATCTTTAATACAAAACATTTGTGACAATTTTAGCATGACGGTATTAAATATGGGTAGCATGACACGGATCCCAAGACCTCCAGCACGCCCAAGTGCTTTAGATCTATCTCTTTGCTCAACATCAATTCGACTAGATTGCACCTGGAAAATATTGCCTGATTTACACGGTAGCGATCATTTACCAATCATCATCTCAATTAGCTGTAACAAATGTATTGCTAATTCAGCTAGTATTCCATATGATTTGACAAAAAATATCGACTGGATTAAATACCAAAGTAGAATCTCTAGTATTTTGAATTCAATGGAAGAGCTCCCTCCACTTGAAGAATATGACTTCCTCGTTTGTTCGATTCTGGAGGCCGCAGAACAAGCCCAAACCAAACGATTTCTTGGTCCATCGTCTAACAGAAGGCCTCCCAACCCCTGGTGGGACAAAGAGTGCTCAGAGGCTAAACTCGCAAAACAAAATGCTTGCAAGACGTTTCTAAAACGGGGAGGAGGAACTCCTCAGAATTTTGAAAAACTTATGGTTTTAGAAACCAAGTACAAGAGCATACTTCGAGCCAAAAAATGTAGCTATTGGAGACATTTTGTCGAAGGTTTGTCAAGAGAAACCTCAATGAGCACTCTTTGGAATACGGCCAGACGAATGAGGAATCGTAACGTGGGCAATGAGAGTGATGAATACTCGAACCGATGGATATTTGACTTTGCTAGGAAAGTTTGCCCAGATTCTGTTCCTACGCAGAGCATTATACGGGAATCTCCTCCAAATAATGGTTTTATTAATAACCCATTTTCAATGATGGAATTTTCTATAGCACTCTTGTCTTGTAACAATAACGCCCCTGGGTTGGACAGAATTAAATTCAACTTGGTGAAGAATCTGCCCGACCTCGCAAAAAGACGTTTGTTGGAATTGTTCAACAAGTTTCTTGAGCAAAATATTGTTCCACCTGACTGGAGACAAGTGAAAGTTATCGCCATTCAAAAGCCGGGGAAACCAGCTTCCAATCACAACTCATATAGACCCATTGCGATGTTGTCCTGCATCAGAAAATTGTTCGAAAAAAATTATTCTACGACGTCTCGACACTTGGGTCGAGACGAACGGTTTGTTGTCAGATACTCAGTTTGGCTTCCGTAGAAATAAAGGGACGAATGATTGCCTTGCATTACTTTCGTCTGACATCCAAATTGCCTTCGCTCAAAAGCAACAAATGGCATCTGTAGTTTTAGACATTAAAGGAGCATTTGATTCAGTTTCCATTGATGTTCTTTCAGACAAGCTCCACCAACATGGACTTCCAGCGGTTATAAATAATTATTTGCACAACCTTTTGTCAGAGAAGTGCATGTATTTTTCACATGGCGATTTGGCAACATTCAGAATTAGCTACATGGGTCTCCCGCAAGGCTCATGCCTCAGTCCGCTCCTCTATAATTTTTACGTGAATGACATTGACAGCTGTCTAGTAACCCCATGTACACTAAGACAATTGGCAGATGATGGCGTGGTTTCAGTTACTGGGCCCAAAACTATTGATCTGCATAAACCATTGCAAGATACCTTAGATAACTTGTCCGTTTGGGCTGTTCATCTTGGTATCGAATTCTCTGCGGAGAAAACAGAGTTAGTCGTCTTTTCAAGAAAGCATGATCCCGCGCAGCTTCAGCTCCATATGATGGGAAGAATGATCCAACAGGTTTTAACTTTTAAATACCTCGGGGTGTGGTTCGATTCCAAATGCACGTGGGGAGGACACATTAGGTATCTGATAACGAAATGCCAACAAAGAGTAAATTTTCTTCGAACAATAACAGGATCTTGGTGGGGTTCTCATCCGCAAGATCTAATAAAATTGTATCAAACAACGATACTTTCAGTAATGGAATATGGATGCGTTTGTTTTCGTTCCGCTGCAAACTCTCATATTATCAAACTTGAGCGAATTCAGTACCGTTGTTTGCGAATTGCCTTAGGCTGCATGCATTCGACACATACAATGAGTCTTGAAGTTCTGGCGGGAGTTCTTCCATTAAAAGATCGATTTTGGGAGCTTTCATCACGCCTGCTAATAAGATGTGAGGTGCTGAATCCCATGGTAATTAATAATTTCGAACGACTAGTCGAGCTTCGATCTCAAACAAAATTTATGACAGTATATTTTAACCATATGTCACAGGAAATCAACCCTTCAAGATATATTCCTATCCGTGTCAGCATCCTAAGTGCCCCTGACTCAACTTTATTTTTCGATACATCCATGCAGCGTGAAGTGCGTGGAATCCCGGATCATCTACGCTCGACGGAAATCCCAAAAATATTTTCAAGTAAGTTCAGGCATATTGACTCTGAGAAAATGTTTTATACGGACGGATCGCGAATTGAAGAAGCGACAGGGTTTGGTATGTTCAACAATAATGTTTCGGCCTCATTTAGGCTTCAAGAACCTGCATCTGTTTATATAGCAGAGCTAGCAGCAGTTCATTATAGTTTGAGTGTAATCGTCACATTATCTCCAAACCATTATTTCCTCTTCACAGATAGTCTGAGTGCAATTGAAGCCATTCGCTCAAACGCTGCTGGCAAAAATGAACCGTTTTTCCTGGGCAAAATAAAACAGTGCCTGAACGACATATTGAACAATAATTATCTAATCACTATAGTCTGGGTCCCGGCTCATTGCTCCATTCCTGGCAATGAAAGAGCCGATATTTTAGCCAAACGTGGTGCTATTGAGGGTGAAATTTATGAGCGACCGATTGCTTTCAACGAATTCTATAGCTCGTCTCGCCAAAGAACACTTGCCAGCTGGCAAGCATCTTGGGATAGAGATGATCTGGGTCGGTGGATGCACTCAATTATTCCGAAAATATCGACAAAGGCATGGTTCAGGGGACTGGATGTGAGTAGGGATTTCATTCGTGTGATGTCCAGACTCATGTCCAATCACTACACGTTAGATGCACATCTCCTTCGAATTGGGCTCTCCGAGACTAATCATTGTGCTTGCGGAGAAGGTTATCGGGATATTGATCATGTCGTTTGGACATGCGTGGAGTATCGTGATGTCAGATCTCAACTAATAAATTCTTTGCGTACCCAAGGTAGACTATCCAATATCCCAGTTCGAGACATTCTTGCTTGTCGTGACCTTTCATACATGAAACTTATTTATCATTTCATAAAGAAAATTGGAGTTTCAATTTAATAAAGGTCCCTTTTAAGACTTAGTTCTGATCCCAGCTGCGTCCATGAGTTCAACCAAAAGCTAAATTAGAATAAAAATTATGTATTGATACAAACAAACTCGAAACAGTTTATGAAATTATCAACAAAATGTCTGAAAATAGCAGCTTATTTTATAAATTATAGAAGTTAATCGTTTGGTTCAAATAATATTTCCGAGTAGATTTCATAATTAATGACGAGTTACCTAAGATGATATTTAAGCTATAAGAGAATATGTTTTAATAAATTCAAAACGTTGTGACTATGTTAGAATTAAATTAGGATAAGAATATTTTGTAAAAGTGATGCTACGGCGAAGAAAAACTTATGTAAACTGCCTTAAGAAATAAACGTATTTATGAAAAAAAAAAAAAAAAATAGACGTTAATGACAGGACATATTAAATTTTTATGTTAAATCTAGAAAAAACTCGGTAAATCGAGTACAAACTGATTGAAAGAGGCTCGAGCTGCCCATACATCTTATTCCTTGATTCCAAGAAAAGAAAGAAACACATGTGTTTCCGTTGATAACGGCTAACAAACCATATGGCAGCATTTTTTTTTTTTTGAAGAAGAGTTGCGAATGAAAGAATAAGAAAAATTTTGTCTTTCGTATAGAATCAAAATTTATATTCGGTTGGTCAGCGTTCGTCAGGTAATTTTTTCAAAAATCTGTGATCAAGCCAAAAATTCTGTGTCTGTGCAAAATCTGTGCACGTTTCCCGTACCACAATTAGGTTTTGCACGATGACGACACAAATGAACTGCCGATGAATCAAGTTCATCTTTGACAGTTGCCGTGTACTTGTTTTGTTTTGCGACCGCAAGTTAAAAATTGAAAAATGACGAAAAAGTTCCTGTTAAAAACGTATTCCACAGTGAAAATAATTAAAAAGATTGCCCTGTATGTGTTTCCAGCATCAAGGAGCGATATATGATGAATCTGTTGAGTTTGTGGCGATTTGCAACTTTTACATTCGAACGATGAACTTCTGATGAACTTTTAAACTGTAAACAAGTACACGTCGACTGTCAAAAAAAGTTCATTCTGTTCATTTTTGTGAGGTTATGTCATATTCATGCAAAACCTAATAGCTGATCGGAATCATTTTGGTGAGCTAAAAAAAAGGTCTCGCAATTTCCAACCGTTCTGTACTTTTTGGTGCTCATCTGATCGTTTTTAGAAATCTGTGCCATTTTTCAAATCTGTGCAGAAAATTAAAAATCTGTGAAACACAGATTAATCTGTGAACCTGGCCTCACTGGTTATTGATTATTTCGACAGTCCCACGTCAAAAGGACCTAATTGCAAATGACAGTTTCTCTTTGTTTACAATTTTTTTTAACGATTTACCGCACTGATTTTATATTTGTCGCGTTAATATTCGCAAAACTTTCAAGGTAAAACCATAAGCTTTCGATTTATATTGGAAACTTTTGTGAAAAAGGCAGTAATGGCTCCGTAATAATCAAAACAGAAAGTAAACAAAGAGAGACTCTCATTTGCAGTTAGGCCCTTTTGTCGTGGGCTATCGATTTTTTCTGTGAAGCTCGGTTCACTTAATATCTGGATGCACTACTTTTTTACAGTGCTCGATACTGATGCTGATTTTGACAGTAGGTTGTTTGAAAAGCTTCGCTATGTCAATATTGTGTAAGTTTCATTATGGTCCGAAGAAGTTGGAATCCGAAATAGAGCAGTTGTATTCTACTTTGGATACTCACGTTGAACTCAATCGATAAGCCGAGAGTCGCCATCTCTTATTTTAAAACGAATTCAAAATACGTTTTCTGACAGCTGATCGCTAAATCCGTTCCAAAAAGACCTTTCAAAATAATATCGATTATCCGGTAGTCACCATTTTGGATTTTTATATGATTATTCATTTCATGCGTCGTTTTTTTTTATGATGACGGTCAATCAACGAACTGTCATTATTATCTTTAGAAAATTGATTGCAGGTCCCTCGCCCGGAAGCAATTTTATTTAGGGAAACTTCCGTTTTTAACTTTCCGTTTTATCAAATCATGCAATACTTACTTCGTAATGCCTGATGCTGGAGACGTAACTAAGTACTGAATATACCTTATTGTTCTCAGTTTATTTGGATTGTATATTAACTATTAACTATTATAGATCTAATCACTAGAAATTTCACAATGCGCAGGAGATACGCATTGTTTTATCTAAGTGATCTGCTCTTTTCATTAACAACAATGTTTCTGCCGATGAAAAATCTAACTTATTAGTGAAGACTTAAGACTCTCGAATGGGGGAATCTGAATCCCCATTTGAACGGAAGCATTACATAATATACCATGTTATTTAAACATTTACCGTTTGTTTCAATCCAGATGCGAAGAGAAGAATTGCTAAAATGTCAACAATTTATGTTATACTACTGTGGGCAAAAAATAGTAAGACTTTGTTCATAATTTCAAAATTAGTAACCCCCGCCGGCCCCAAATACACTTGTGCTAACGTTTTTTCCAATCCTCGAAAAAGTTGTTAAAGACAATTTTCGGAATTGTCTTCAATGTGCGTAACAATTAACGTTTGATGCCTTCAATTGACCTCAAGTGGTTTCTCTGGAGCGACCGTTTGAGTTTGCTAAATAGCCAGAAGTCACACGGAGCTAAATCAGGCGAATACGGTGGATGCGTAACGATATTGGTTGAATTAACAGTATGCGACGATGCATTAACATGGTGCAAAAACCTAGAGTTGCCGGTTCATAATAAGACTCAAAAAGTATTCCTTGTTGACAGTTTGTCCTGTCGCAAGGAATTCGGAGTGCATCACACCTCGATAATCAAAGAAAACTGTCAACATTACATTGATTTTTTGACTTGTTTGGACGTGACGCATTCTCGATCCCCTTTGAACAACTTGCACCAATTAAAAACACTTGCAATTATCACCGAAGGCCTTTTGCAACATTCTGAACGTTTCGGCACCAGAAATTCAATGCCGCACACAAAATGTATTGACACTTCTTTGTTGAATAATTTCACTCATTGTGAAATTCGCCGATTGCACTTTTAATACTTCAGAAAGACAGACGTATACCGAACACTAATGAATATTTTGACGTGACACTTGGCACAGATGTCACTGACAGCCATACCAACCTAGAAAAAAAATTTGACAAATAAGGTTTCTACGCGAAATTCAATTCAAAAGTGTTACTACTTTTGCCGACAGTAGTACTTTATTTCGATAGAATAACTCGAAAACAATAATTCTTCATTTCAATTTTTCTTTAAACAAAATGCCTTGATCAAAATTAGGCTTCGTTCAAGCCAACCGGACAATATGTAGAATAAGTCTTGTTTTCTAGTCTGGAAGCATGAATCGTCATGAAAAAAAATCATACAAAATCTCAGTAAATCATCGGCTTTTTTGTAAAGTCACCTGTCAATATTCACTTGAGAAGAAATTGCAGGTTGAGAAGACGAACATTCCTATTGTCTTGAAAAGTTATTTTTCTTTCGGTGATCTATTAGCTGTTATCAAAAAACACTTGCAAATTTCATATTGAAGATGCACATCGCACAGGAACGACAAACATATTTGACACGAAACAGACAACACGAGATGTATTAAATGAAGTCTTGAAGCCCACGCAAAAATAATTCATTTGTTCACTCTCATCCTGATATTTTTTATTTACCATTGAAAATGAACAAATCGACTCATTGAAAGCTGTTTGTCAAAGTATGTTTTAGCAAATGTTACAAAAATGTCGTAAATGTATTTTTGAGTATTAATAATTAAAAACCGACCACTCTGCAGTGCGTTTTCATTTTTGTTTTGTTTCTGTGAAGTATAGTTCCGCTTTGAAAATGGAAATGTGTTCCACATCAAAACACTCCAATAAATCTATAGATATAACTGTGAAGGGCCAACTGTCATTACCTGACCTGTTCAGCATGATTGAGCTCCATCGAGGGAAGGCAGCACATATAGCAACCCATGCGTTTGCCGATGTACGCATCACACACGTTTGAAGGTACCTACTCAGAAGTACCGCGAGGCGTGCAGCGTGAATGTGAAGTGCCATCACGGCCTACTAGCTGCTGGAAGTCGCGACGTCGCCGATCTGTATTCATTCTGTCATGAATTATCGCTAGGTAAGAATAATAATAGTAATAATTGAACGACTTGATGTGTGCGAGCGTGCGCGCGATGAATGCCTACTCACTGGCGATAGTACAGGAGAACCTTTTGCTGATGCACCCAGAAAATTCCACTTTGTTTATCATAACAAAAATGTTAGTTTAGCCAGTTTAATGTCAAAAACAGAAAGTTTAGAACCAGGATATAAACACAAATGCGCTTGTTCGGAGCAGGTTGTTTCAAGGATTATTTGAAGTAAAATATGGTTGAATCAAACTAGAAGTTTTTGTTGGCAGTTGACCGATGGGATGAACCGGTATTTGTTTATTTTAACAACAATTTTTATCTGCGTGTAGTAGCAGGGTATGTGAGCCAGTTTATGGTAATAATTAAAATTGATGCTTTTTTTGAAACAAAATACTTCCAAAAACATTTTCCATTGTTCGCGTCAAACTTTATTGAAAGGTATTGCTATAAATAAATTGAAATTCTCCGCTTCAATTTGTTGTTAAAAACATCCGTAACTAGTTCATTCACCGTACGTCTATAACAAAAATGCTTCCATGTAAACTAGCTAACGATGCGTACGGTCGTCGTGTACGTTTGCTATTACTTTGCCTTTCTTGCGGCAATCAGCGGCGTGCGGCGTGCAATTCCGCGTTCAATCAGTGTGTCGCTGGACTGCGAGCGGCTCGGTTCCGATTCTTGACCGGCTGGCTGCTGCTGACCCTGAGTACATTTTAAATGCAACTTTCTGCCACTATCTTCCGTTCGAATCTACTTGCGGGAAGCGTAACTATAGATAATCTTTAACGACACAATCTAGCCCAGTGCCAAGTGCTAGACTAACTCGGAACGGTTTCGATTGAAGGAACTATCAAGCCGGTGCTAATCTGGTTAAAGACTGAGGGCACAACGGAGTAGGAGTGTTTCGCGAATGCAACCGACCTAAGCACAGTGGAAATTTTTTGATTAGTGGAAACTTTGCTAGAATCACAAGTCACCGCTCACTAGGATTAATTATATAGAGTTCTATTAGTGCTGATCATTAACAGTGCCTACTGCTTTAGGTTTGGAGCACTGCCATCTGCGAGACAATGCTGTAATATGTTGTAACGACTAGTCGCTGTGAACAAACAAGTTTCAACAAGTAGAACACAAATCAGATTAGGGCTCAACCGAGATTGCCTAATCAGGAAGCGATTCTGTGCTCCATCGCAACCTCCTTTCAATGTGTACCAGTTATCTCGGAAACATCGTAGTGCGAAAGTGTCGAGTCGGACGCAAACAGATTAATTTTTTAGAGGAAGTTGACGAGGAGGATTCCAAGAAAGTGGCGAGTTTGATACCAAAATGCAAATCTGGTTACGAGTGCTGGGCGTTGTGCTGCGGGTTTTGAACGTTGTGCTGCTACCATTGATCAAATTCGTTGGAGGACCTCGGCGAAAGACGCCTTTTCCGGAGATTCGAAATGAAATGCTGGAGATTTCGGCCGTGGACCTGGCGGAGCGAATTCGCAACAAGGAGGTAAGGGTTGAGCGGGGTTGCCGTTGTGTGATCGAAGGAGACGCGTGGTTTTCATCCGTTGATTTATGGCGGACACGCACTGTCATTCTTTCGTTTGGTATTATCTTCGACAAATGTACGTTCGTGTAACATACGCACAACAAAAACGTGTACACAATATATTCTACAAATTTTTTTTGTTGCCAAAATTCTTCAAAAATCAAGACAAAAATTTGTTTGAAAAAATCGGCTTTTGGAACGACATTTCCGTAATCGAAATTTTTATGCCCAATACCTTAGAAATTCATGAAACATTGAGTGTAGTGTAATAACTATTTTAGTTAAAATTCTTCGTCGCTGTTTGATACATAAAGAGAATTACCCCCTGTAAAATACTTGTAATGGAATGTTATGTTTTCGTCTTTCAAACTGAACTGTAAAAAATTTTCAGGAAAAAAATCGTAAGAAATATATTGAAATTATAACATTATACCTGATCGATAATAGCACTAAATGAATATTTATAGCATGAAATAGCCATTACTTCCCAGGTAACCAGTAAGCACTTATAATGCCATTAAAATAGCCTTTTATGAGCACCAAAAATGCTTATAGCTCTATATCTGCAATCTGAAAGCTCATCTGTTGTAAATCTAAATCATAAATTCATTATCTATGAATAGCCGTATATTTTGCCAAAGTCGGCATTAATTCAGTCTCAAGTGCGATTGAAATGCCAATTAGCGATTATTTGCTGTCATAATGCGGCATTAGTATGTGCTTATTGGTTACTGGGGTTGCATATTTTGTATAAACTATATTTAATCACACCGAGATAGCTATGATGCTACATAACTGCAGTGTTTTTTACATTTCAATTTCAAACATTTGGCTTATATGCAATGTTAAGGTTACAATGCAACATGTATGACGTATTGGTGTTGATGCCAGTTCAATGCTATCGCTTAATGCTTACGGTTACTTGGGTAAAATAGCATTATTGCTAGACATATGCAAACAACAAGAACTTCAAGATTGGCTTCTAATTAGAACCAATAGAAAATTTCTATTTGCAGAATTATTGAAAATATCAGCTCGCAATCGTGAAATGAAGACTGATTAAGAAAGTTGGAGGCTGGTGGATAAACTAGAACATTTAGTAAATTATTTCATTCGTAAGAAAGGCGCTTGACAAAATAAGTCTGGGAATCCCTCATTTGAACCTTTTTTTTGTATTCCTTTGTCAGATTCAAGACCGCCCGTGTGTTGCTACTCCGTTATTTATCACGACCAATTGAGCTTTCAAAATGTTTTTTTTTCTGAAACAACACGTTTGGGAATAAAATGTTGTTTCACATTGTGTAAACTATACTGATCAATACGTCCAAATGCAGATCTACTTGGAAAGAGAAGGATCGTTAGTTCGATGCATGTTGCTACTGACAATCGAGAAATCTTCTCCATTCCCACATGCATCACAGGAAGGTTTTTTTTAAAATGTCCTAATAATAATTTCAAGTATTTTTTGCTCTGGGTAGCCGGCTACTGAGAGTGTTTTACAGTTTTTTTTTCTCATAAATACGTTAATTCCATAGGCAATATACATAAGTTTTTCTTCGCCGTGGCATCCACAACACATAGTACTTTAAGCGAGTCTCTATTTCAAATTACATTAAATAAAATACATTTAAATTGTACATGATCTCATAACTGTTTCAGGTTTGTTTGTATCAGTTCATCACTTTTATTAAATATCATATAGTTGGCTATTGGTTGAACTCATGGAAGAGAAAACAGTCTAACATAAAATAAAATTTAAATTGGAACTCCAATGGATTTAATGAAATGATAAAGAAGTTTCATGTATGTAAGGTCACGACAAGCAAGAATGTCTCGAACTGGGACATTGGATAGTCTACCTTGAGTACGCAAGGTAGTTTATTAGTTGAGATCTGACATCACGATACTCCACGCATGTCCAAACGATATGATCAATATCGCGATAACCTTCGCCACAAGCACAATGATTAGTTTCGGAAAGTCCAATTCGAAGGAGATGTGCATCTAACGTGTAGTGATTGGACATGAGTCTGGACATCACACGAATGAAGTCCCTACTCACATCCAGTCTCCTGAACCATGCCTTAGTCGATATTTTAGGAATAATTGAGTGCATCCACCGACCCAGATCATCTTTATCCCAGCCAGCTGGCAAATTTCACCCTCAATAGCACCACGTTTGGCTAAAATATCGGCTCTTTCATTGCCTGGAATGGAGCAATGAGCCGGGACCCAAACTATTGTGATTTGATAATTATTGTTCAATATGTCGTTCAGGCACCGTTTTATTTTGCCCAAGAAAAACGGTTCATTTTTGCCAGCAGCGTTTGAATGAATGGGTTCAATTGCACTCAGACTATCTGTGAAGAGAAAATAATGGTTTGGAGATAATGTGACGATTACACTCAAACTATAATGAACTGCTGCTAACTCTGCTATATAAACAGATGCAGGTTCTTGAAGTCTAAATGAAGCCGAAACATTATTGTTGAATATACCAAACCCGGTAGCCTCTTCAATTCGTGATCCGTTCGTGAAAAACATTTTCTCAGAGTCAATATGCCTGAACTTACCTGAACATATTTTTGGGATTTCCATCGAACGTAGATTATCCGGGGTTCCACGCACTTCGCGCTGCATGGATGTGTCGAAAAATAAAGTTGAGTCAGGGACATTTAGGAGGCTGACACGGATAGGAATATATCTTGAAGGGTTGATTTCCTGTGACTTATGGTTAAAATATACTGTCATGAATCTTGTTTGAGATTGAAGCTCAACTAGCCTTTCGACGTTATTAATAACTAGGGGATTCAGTACCTCACATCTTATTAGCAGTCGCGACGAAAGCTCCCAAAAACGATCCTTCAATGGTGTTTCACAGTTTTATCGTGTTAGTGGTCAATTTGTAGTTTTCTTAGCCGGTTCTTCCAAAACGAATGTTTTGCATTCAAAGTTTTTATACCGCCTTCAACATTAATTTTAACGCATGCCTCATCCAAATGTTGCTGCTGCACTGAATTAAATAAACATTATTCTTCCTTCAAAACCATATATAATTCAAAAGATAAGTTATGAAATTAACAAGAATTCGGAGGGAAAATCTTGAAACGTGCTATGTTTCTCGGACACACAAGACGATTTGAACATCAAAATTATGGCTAGCCTCATTATATTCTCTGTTGCCAAAGTGTTTTGTTCATATTCAGTACGATATATGGACACTAGAGATGGGCAATTCGTTCACGAACGGTTCAAAAGAACTAGTTCTGTTGAAAGAATGAATGAGTAATAGTTCTTTTTTCGAAAACGATAGTTCTTCAGTTCAAAGTCGTGGGACCTGCTTTTGCTAGCTCAATCTTTTTTTCGAGAACGGTAGTTCTCTAATAAGAAAACTTCATCACGAAATCTCAATTCTAACATGTGGGACCTTTTTAATTTTCTCACTTAACCTAACAAAACTAAGTTCTCGTTTAGTATTTGAACAATTGAACCAACTATGAAAAGAACGAACGAACGGCTCTGGAGAACTAGTTCTTTCAATAGAACTCTGCATCACTGAACGATTCTTTGAAATGAGCTGTTTTGCCTATCTCTACTGGATACGGTCGGTTTGTAAACGAAAAACAGATGAAGTCCTTATGCTGATATATTTCTCACCGGTGTAGAAAGATTAAGTGCTTAAAGAGGGTTACGAAGTAAAATTTGTCAACTTCAATTTCACGCATTTTTCATGGTGCATTAAAAAATCTGTACACTCATAGTTAAAAACACCACTCCTGCTGGTTGATGTTGACACTTGCTCTTCAGTTAAGAAAATGGCATCGAAACCTATCAATTTTGTTCGCGCTTCACGAAAATTCGAACTACTCACACATCAAATTGAAAAAAAATGTTAAATTTGGCTAACGTTTTTCCATAGCCATACAGACTAGGTCTGGGTGAAATTAAACGCCAGAAGAAGAACCACTCCATCCCAGAGTTGAAATGGGAGTATGGCTGAAACCGCGCATCGAGCTAAAAACCGAGCTTCAAATCCCAACGATCAACAGAACAAGTCGGCCGGCGTACGACCGCGGAAGCTAAACATAAAAATACTGACAAAGGCAGAATTTTAACAGCAAAACAAAGTAAGATGGAGAATTTCGCAAAAATATATCTCGTGTGGCAAGCCTTCTGTTGTTACAACTTGAACATTATGGGCGACCAGATCCATGCTGCATTCCACAGCGACAGATTCCAGAAAAACTTTAAAGGCATAAACCGGATGAAAAAAACCTTTGTTTTTGACGCACGGCTAAGTTTTTGTTAGTTTCATCAAACCATTTTAAATTACCAAGCGCAACTCAACAGACTTCACGCGTGTCTAAAGTGTTTATTATTTCCACTATATTATTACTATTTACAACGAAAAATGGTTAATTGGTTATATTAGTTGATCTGGGCAGCCAGCTGCCGAGAAAAAAGTATTAATTTATTTACTTCTGGAGTGTGATACATAACCTCTCCTATCGGTAAACAGGAGTTAAATGATCATACATTTATAGGTGATCGAACAAATAAAATTTTTCCTACTATTTACACAGTATACCGAGCTATGTTATCTCTGTTATCAACACTGTAATATGAATGTAACTTCGCGATAGCTGATTTTTATCATTCAATTTATAATATGATATGAAAAAGGTAGATTCAAATAGATAAGAAATCTTTTTGGTGTAAAATTATAGGAAAAACTAAAAAAAAAGTTTGAATGAATAGATAATTAAGTAAAATAGAGCAACCAGATGTAAAACGTTGAAAAAAATATGATAACTGAAGGAAAAAAAACTCCTGCAATTGTCACTTTTTACGACAAGGAAGCAGGAACCCAGTTGATCTATTCTTTATTAATTTTTTTGCTGCCGGATTCCATACGACCTTAGACTGGTCCTGTTCGGAGAAAGATAACAGGTACTATCAATCTCCTACTGGACTCCAGCTCCTGAGTAATAGAGAAATGAAACATAAAATTAAAAAAGTAATGTTGTATCATGGGGAACGACACTTTCGAATTTCGGCTACTTTGACAGTACTCTTGTCGAATCTTGAAGGTTTGTAGAAATTCGCAGACATTTTAGAAAAAAATCATCAAATTCAAAATTATCAATACGTTCTTGTTTGAATTCTACCAACTCCAATGAATATTTTGAGAGATCTGGCAATTATTTTCGTGTCAAATATTTGTAGTTTGGCTAGTATAACCTAATTCTAATAGTATCCATTCAAGATAGGTCTTAACCGAACGGTTTTAACATCAAACTACGGAGACCTGTCCCGCTTCGGGCTGTATTATTTCATTCAAAGACAATTGGTTTCTTTAACCATGATATCAAATTGCATTTATGATTTTAAAATATCAAGGACATTTTTCAAACATAATTATTATTCATATTCAAAATATTTCGCTTTTCTTTTTGTGATGGCAATATTCTAGTTCCATGGGAAATATCAAGCCTACCACCATTTCATTATCTCGGGGTAAAAATACTAATTATATTCCTAAATTTTCTATTGTATCAGTATAAAGTCACAAAAGACTGCGTATCGAACTTATAAATTCGAACTATTGAAAAAAACGAGAACGTTCCTACAAAAAAAAAGCTCTACACGACAGACAGCATGACCGACACCACAGCATCCGATCACACCGGAGCGACCGGTTGGAAACGTTTTCAATTAGCTGTTAGAATGTTCTTGCTCTGTAGAATAATTGCGTTGCTGAAAGAACGCAGAAGTAACCGGTTCCAATAATGGTACGTTCAATGGTTGCACAGCAAAAAAAAATTGTAACTTCTCTGACGTGAGTACTTCGATGTACTTTCCGAAAAAAAAAGATGGGGCTTCGGTTAAATACGATGACTAATCTAGATTAAGAAGGTCTAGAGTAAGGATATATAACTACCTATTCGGCGTTTTTTGGGAGATTCTTCTCCTGAAATCCGGGTAAACTTTATAAAATACTGATATACAGTCAAGTTTCATTTTCTTTTAATCAAACTATGCAATACTACATTATAAAATAAGTATTATTAATGAAGATCACAATAAGTTTACTAATATTTTATTGTTATTCTTGTGCCCTAGAAACGATTTTGATTATTCAAAATGTACGTTTTTGGCCGACACCGGTTGATTACACGAAGTGCTTGATTTATGTGACCTGTTTAATAGTTTCACTCGAAACAACAAAAGGACACTGTTTCGGCGTAACCTTCGTGACCGACGTCTTCTTCTTCTTTGTGTCCCTCCTTTCCAAACATTATTGATTATTCTATTTCTAAGACTGTCGTCTATCGTCTACCGGCAATTATGGAATCGATTCAAATCCAACGAATGGGGGAGGTGCCCCAAGTGCGAACACTCAAGTAGGTTAATATAAATACCGGTCACGATATCTGTACTGCACTATAGCCTATAGCATTATAGCAAACGTAACGACGATGCTCACCGTTCTTTGTGTGTACTTTGAAGGGTAATAGTTCATTTGACGGAAAGTTACCTCACGCCTTCGGGTAGGGAATGTAATTGAGGTGTTGACAGCGTACGAGGTGTCCGTCAAAACGGTAATATCATAATTAATTCCATGATTGTAGTGTAAGTTCAAAGAGAAATGTGCTACTGATTTGTCGAAATTAAAACTTAAACAACTTGATAACATAATTTTATTAAAAAAAACTTGATAACATGACATTTTCTGAAGATATAGTTTGTAGAAGTATTGAAGGCGGCACTCCGCAATTGGATATCGGATTAGTTCTGTTTTGGCTTATCTTGAATGGACTTTTAGAAATGCTATTTGTGCATAGTTTGGTTTGGATTGGAGTGACAACAGTCAAGTAGAATGATACGAAATAATGTGGGATAAGCGGATTACAAAATTTAAACTGTCTTTGGATAAACTCAAGATGGAATGGTCTATGATTTTTCATATACCATTCAAATAGGACCCCTTGATGAACTCGGTTCACCGTCAGTCGGAGTTCAATGATTAATTGAACCGAAACAGTAAACGTCTAGTCGCTGGCTCGATTATCCTGATTGACATTGATACACGGAAAGACCGAAATCAGCATTTTGGCGAAAATATTAGTTGATTTTTTGATTTATTTTTTGAGACAACAAAAAAATCTTACTTTTGCTAATTTTGATTTTTTTAATTCTCATTCCCTTAATAATAATAAAATATTTGTTGAAATGGATATTTTTTTAGTTGAATTCACCAATTCAACGTGCTGTCATTTCTTAGCTAAGGCACACTTCATTTTCATTTAACTAATTTTTTAGTTGAATTAGAGAAATAAAACGTTATTTTCAACCAACATAAATGGTTGAATTGGCTTCTCCAATTTGCAACTATATGGCGCACTGTCCCCGAAAAAAACGTTAACACCGTAATGACTACTAGCAACTAGATAGCACACTACCACCGAAAAACATTTCAATCGCGGTTGTCTTTTCTATATTGCCAGGTATAAATACGATGTTGTATTGGAGAAAAAGACATAAACGAAACATAAACTTCTTTTTAATTTTTGTTCTTCTAAATCGCTGTTTTCTTCATTCGACTTCGCGAAATCGACTCTTGTTAATAAAACCAATATCATTTTCGTTTTCTTTGTTCTGTCCTTCAGAAATGATGGTAATAGTAAAATAAAGACAAATTTTCTGATTTTAGACAAAAATTAGTTGTCAATGAGAATTTCGTGTTGGATTGAAATATTGCTGGTTTGTGTCCAGGATATTCGCCAACTAAACACATTCTTTTAAAATAAGAGTTTTTTCAGCAAACTAAATTCTCAATTTGAACTAATTCTATAGTTATTTTGGAAATTTTGTTGTTAAAATCAACTAATTCGAATTCAGTAATACGAATTAGGCGCACAGCTAATTTCGGTCGTTCCGTGTATGTCAAATGCTTTCGCCCGTCGTTGATTTTTTTATTGGTTCATTTAGTCCCGAATTTAATCAGTTAATTTTCCGCTTGGGATGTTTTCGAATTATGTTATTTGGTAAAATCCGGAAAGGGGCGTCTTTTATTAACATTTCACAACTTCACATGAAACTTCAAATAGAAATTTTCTTTTAATCAGATTGGTCAATGCAATCATAGGATGCGTAGAGTAGTTTTCAGTTTTGCATTTAATCGCCAATGCAGCACAAACTTTTGCGCTACTTGACGTCTCAGTCTCGTACATTACTGTTGGCAGGATATGCCAAACAAAAACCGATGGCGATTACCACCTGTAAGTCACGTCACTAATTAACATCCTATGTCTTCGTCTGGGTCAGGAGTTCACCATCAATTTCAATACTAATGCGAATAGCTATGTGAAGTGAAATTTTCAACGGCTCAAGTTCAAATCGTACTATGTATAAACCGATTTGATTACACAATCGACTGGATAATAAAACGGAATGATTGACGATGATTCTCGATGCAAAGTTATTACTTTTTCTCACGTTTATGAATTCACTAGACTTACAAGGATCTTTTAATTCCGATGTTCTGGAATGTGTCATTAGTTAGCAATTATTCTTAGGAGGTATCTTCGTTCAATTTTTTTCTTCTACATACCTAAATATTACAGAACAAAACATTGGAAGCGATGATCACATTCAAAAGGAGTGATCTCTACTCTGAACACAATTCTATCTGATCTTTCTACCGAACAAAAGTAATCAAAACAGAAATAAATTCAAATTATACTCAACCAAATAATTCGCACTGTCCATGTGAGCTCAATTACCGGTACTGATTCTCGCCAAAAAACAAACACACAAAAAAATGAAAGATGCAAACATTAGCTCGTAAAGGTGGCAATTACATGGCAAGCGAAAAAAAACAGCAGACGTGTAGCACCGCGTCGTGGTTGTGCATTACCCGGACATATTCCGCGCCGAACGAGTGCAAGAAAAACAATTCGTCCGGTTAAATGGATAATGAGCCGATAATGAAGGCCGTAGAACCCGTTCGACCCGACCGACCGACCGACCAACCGGCATAGGGGAAATTGTTTTGTTTGCAACGGTGGACGCTACTGTGCGGCAGTGTTTTTGGTCAGTCCTGTTTACGTTGTCGATGATGATCCGTCGTTGAGTTGCGATCGTTGACGTAGACTGGAATTCCTGTGAATTTAATGATACTATATGTCAAATAGGAGATACAGTGCGATCTGTTATCTTTGTTCAATGATTTGGTTCGAAATTGAGATGAAAATCGATCATTTTTTGTGCTGCATTGACATAGGACTACGTCTTTCTTTCATCTACAGACCAGGGGTGCAACTCGGAAGTGGGACAAACTTATGGAACACGTTAATAGTCCTTATGTATGAAAGTCACAATTCGTTTATATGACTTTCTAAGATCACTTTGTTCGAGTGTACGCATTCGACGCTACTTTGAAACTTCTAATCAATGGTTACTTTGTCAAGCGAACGGTTGAGCCGCGTCCCACTGAGTGTCTCCATTAATGGTCCAATCCCCCTACATGAAACTGTACACCCGATTATCAATCTGTTAAACGCAGTAGTATCCGACGCAAGAAGCACTTCTTGAGTCGGTGTTTGACCATGAACTTGATCAAGTGGACCAGCGACTGTCGGCTGTTAAGCTGTAAAGCTTCGAGTCATCACCCGAAAAGTGAAGAAAAATAAAACTAGAAGGAGGCGTGCTCAATTAGTACTCGCGTTACGTCGCAGAGATTAACGGGTTTGAATAGTAATTACGACATGTGTTTTTTTTCTGTTTGTTTTCACAGCTCCGTTCGGAGGATGTGGTACGGGCCTACATCGAACGGATTCGAGAGGTGAATCCACTAATCAATGCAGTGGTGGAAGAGCGTTTTACGGCGGCCTTAGAGGAAGCACGGAAGGTGGATGAAATGATTGCCAATATGCAAACCATTTGGCTTATCAAAACCTATCCGCTGTTGGGTGTTCCATTTACGGTAAAGGAAAGCTGTTCACTCAAAGGTGAGACAGGGTTATCTTCGGGAACGGTTCGGCAATAACGATAAGCTCTAAACATCATTTGCAGGTGCTGTGCTGACCGGAGGCTCTCTTCCCCGTCAGGGAATCAAGGCGAGCTCCGATGGCGAAGCGGTAGCACATCTGCGAGCTGCCGGCTGTATCCCACTGTTGGTATCCAACACGCCGGAATACTGCCTGAGCTGGGAGTCGTACAACCACATCACGGGACGGACACTCAATCCGTACGATAACCGTCGAACGGCGGGAGGATCTTCGGGCGGTGAAGGGGCACTTATCGCTGCCGGTGCGTCATTGTTTGGTGTCGGTAGCGATGTGGCCGGGTCGATTCGGGTACCGGCACTGTTTAATGGCATTTTCGGACACAAACCAACGGCCGGTGAGTACCCGAGTGCAAGGCAAACATTATTTTTGTCTCTCTCTTTCTCTGTGGACATTTGACTGCTAACAAGGTTATCAAATCAAGCGAGATTTCGGCTGGCATCGACCGTTTGGTGAATGTTTTCATTGGTTTTAACATTATCAGTTAATTGATAGCACAGTTCGAAGTCCGGAATATTGATTTTGTTATCTGCTACTGGCACTGCGATATCGCAATGTTTGTTACTCGAGTTACTAAATTAGTTAATATTTGCATGATCCCATGCAAGAAAACCAATGTTATCTGTAATTCCTCTAGCCAATTTCGCTGATGCTTTTCTGAGAGCCAGTAAATTATGTAGCAACATCCACTTTGAAGTGGAGTTGTGAGCGAACGGTTGCCTATCTAGAATTACCGATTGTTTATGGAAATGTACGTGGAGAGTGAGGCACACTAGCGCCACATTTGAAACGAGACCTTTTTGCTAGTTTGTCCAGATTGTAGTCAACTGTACGAACTGTAGATTTTTTAAATAATACTATATTTCCGGAAAACGGGCGAAAGAATGATGTCAGGGTTTGGTTGACGTTATTACGAATAATACTGACACGTTTCCAACACACTTCCGAATATCGATAGTTGTTCTAATTAGTTGATTGATTGTGTGAAGCTTTCGCTTCCAGAATTGGTTTACCTATACTGAAGTACGAATCACAGCAGGCGTGTGCATCAGACGCAAAATTGTATCACTTCTGTCAATCTTAGAAAAGATATTCTTATGTCGTTTTCGCTTGAGAAAACTAAACCAGGGTAGTTTCTTCAAACAAACACTTTTCACGAAACTGTGTTGGTTTCACACTTAGCAACGGGGATTTGAGCAAACCTAATATAAAAATCATATAAAGGTTCGAAACTGACTTGATTTCCGTTCAACAACGTAGAAACTAGGTTCGAAACTAGCCTCAAACAAACGGGTTGACAGCTGTTAGGGTGGAAACTGGGTTAAGTTAGGCATCAAGCGAGAACGACATTAATGAATTAGAGTGAAAGTCTAAAAATTGAAGGCTTAGATTTAAACTAATGATTTTATTATTTATAATTAGTGTTGTGTTGTTGGATGCCATGCTCTTTGAATCCGGGTGTTCCGATAGAAATGAGATTTTTTTTCGACTGTCAGAAATTTTATTTTGTTTCGGTTTCAGGTGTGATATCGATCGACGGCCATTTCCCTACATCATCGGACGAGAAATTTACCAACTTCCTTACCGTGGGTCCAATGTGTCGCTACGCGAAGGACCTCCCGACGCTGGTGCACATAATGGCCGGTCCCCGAGCCTACAAGCTTCGTCTGGACGAGACGGTCTACACCAAAGACATCAGGATTCACTACATGGAGGATATCGGGTTCAACGTTGGGTTTGTTCCGGTCGAAGAAGAAATCAAGATCGCCATGTACCGGGCGGTGCAGTACTTCAAGGATCACGGTCTGCACACCGAACGGGCGGAATTTGACCATATGAGCGAGTGTCTCGAGATGGCGATGTGTACGCTCCAGGCACTCGAGGATGTTCCCAACATGTTCGACAACAGAGAAAATCCGAAAGAGAAGCACAGTTTGGTAATTGAGCTGGGAAAATCCATTATCGGAAAGTCACGATTCACTCTAGCTGCCATCGTGTTCTACATTCTATTCAATACCAAGCATCTCTTCTCTCCGAAGGAACAGCAACTTTATCTGCAGAAATTGCAGGAACTGAAGAAACAAATGATTGTGAGTTTTTGTCGACTTTTTACGTATAAAAGTCTGATATTTTTCAACCATAAACTACATTTTTTAGGACACACTTGGTACCGACGGAGTCCTGTTCTTGCCAACTTATCCGAAGCCCGCCCTGCGTCATTACGAATCCTTCGGTCACATCACAGGCGTTACCTACACGATGCTTTTTAACGCATTGGGTCTACCAGGGACTCACGTTCCATTGGGATTCAATCGCGAGGGTCTCCCTATCGGTATTCAGATAGTGTCCGCTCCTTATCAGGACCGGCTGAGTCTCTGTATCGCTCGGGAACTGGAGGCAGCGTTCGGTGGTTGGAAGGCGCCGTAGTGCAGCAGTACTTTCTTGGGTTGGATGTTTGCTAGTGTTCGGGTAACTGCAATTTGTGGGTAACGTTCGTCGAGTTATTGTTTGATTGTAGATATGTGATACTAACCGGAAATCAAAACGCGTGGTCGTCGGTTAATCGAGATGCCTTATGGATTTTTATTTTATCTAGAGCCAGATAAAGTGTACAATATGAATAGCATTTAAATGTGATATGGGAAGAATGCAATAAATCGAAATGAGATTTTGTAGTTTAGTTTTTTTGTCGAACAAAGTCTGACGAAAGGTGGATCTTTTCTAACTGCAGCGTTATCTGAGCCCATTTTATTTTGAAAAATTGTGGCCTAAGACGGTTCTACGATACGTACTTCGATTTGCTCGTCAAGTTTCAGGGTGACTCGAAAATGACATTGAATTTAGGTTTGAAACTAGCTTCGAATAAAAAACGGTTTGATAGCAGTTAGGGTGTAAACTGATCTCCATTTGTTTCTATTCCTACGAAAAAGATCTCCATTTGTTTCTATTTCTACGACGATATTCATGAATCATAAAATTTCAGTGTTCATCTTTCTCGTTTCCGTTTTGAAAAGAGGCCCATTTTACTCTAATTCACTTGAAGCAAAAAAACACTTTGATCCCACTTTGCGAAATCGAAATTTGGATCCGAATAAATCGCCCTTATTCTGAATAACGTCGTATCGTTTTTTCGCTCGTATTTCATTTGTATTCTTCATAACGCTTGCAAAATCAAAGGTAGCTATGATTCGATCGAACCACATTCGATCGAAAAATCAATACGTCGTTATTCAGAATAAGGGCGAATGTCAACAGCAACCTTTGGAAATCTGAGATTTTTCATTTGAATCTACAATTAAGAAAATCGCTCAAGCTCAAACCACCTCTGAAAAAATAAAATGTGCATCAATAACTTACAAAAAATTAATGCTTCGTAACGTCCGTAATTAGCAAAAAAATACCCATATAACGCTTTGTAACATTTACAATTTACAAAAACATGATGCTTCGTAACACCTTAAACTTATAACAAATAACGCCTGTTACATCAGTAAGTACAAAAAAATACACACAACCTTTCCTGACACCGAAACGCATTTAATGCTTCGTAACGCCTATAACCCATAAAAAAGTAACGCATTTAACGCTTTGTAATGCGTATAACCCACAAAAACGTAACGCCTATAACCCATAAAAAAGTAACGCATGTAACGTTTCGTAACGCCTATAGCTCACAAAAAAGTAACGCATGTAACGCTTCGTAAACCTACAATCCACAAAAAAGTAACGCATGTAACGCTTCGTAACGCCTATATCCCAAAGTAGTAACGTAGTAATCTCAAAAGTAACGCATGTAACGCTTCGTAACGCATATAATCCATAAAAAAGTAACGCATGTAACGTTTTGTAACACCTATAATTTATAAAAAAGTAATGCATGTAACGCTTCATAACGCATCATTTTTAAATTTAAAAAGGAAAGGTATGTAACGCTTCGTAATGCTTATAACTCACAAAAAAGTAACGCATATAACGCTTTGTAACACCTATAACATACAAAAAGTAACACAAGTAATGCTTCATAACGCCAATAACTAAAAAAAAAGATACGCATGTAACGCTCCCTAACACCTCTAACCTACGAAAAATAACGCATGCAACACTAAGAATTTATAACAAATAACGCCTGTTACATCAGTAACGTACGAAAGGCAAACATACAAACACACTTAGTTACTCTTTTATTAGCTCTGGTTGTTGTGACTCTGCTTATAGGCACTCAAGAAGAAATCAAATCTCGGTTGATTTTTTCAAATGGTCATATGAGCAAGTGACAGTTTCTCTGTTTACTTTCTCTTTCGATTATTGTGACGTGTTTATGATGGTTTTAGTGTAATTTACAATTCTGTTAGGTCTACGTTAAAATACGTGAAATAGTAAATAAACAAAACCATTCAACCCTTCCTTTCGTACAACCATATAATTGGATCCTATAATTTCTATTACTATCGTAAATCGAATCATAAATCACTGACAAGGGTAATATTTGCCGCACAGGATTTCCAGAAACTGGTTCCAATGTCCTTCACGTCGAATATATTGTAGTAAGTGGAGCTAAGCGTGGCGCCGATCCCGAACATGATCACGGACGCCGCTAGGATACAATCGCTACGCATGCAGTGAGACCAAAACTTGATCCGATCGACCCAACGCGACCACTGCACGGCCAACTTTGTTCGATGTTGCGTTCTCCTACGGAATGCTACGGCCGACGGTGTTTGACCAGTAGATCCGTAAACACTTTCGAATGCGGCTGGTGGTTCGCGATCATCAGTCGCATCCTGAGTTTGAATTCGTTCCATCTCACGGTAACATACGGCTTCCAGGTTAGATATTCTCTGGTAGAACAGTGGCGGTAGAATGAATATCAGTGGCCCAGTTAGAGTTCCTCCGATGATGCCCATCACAACGTCGAAACGAGGCAATAGCTCCGCTATCAGAACTGCCAGCCAAACGAGACTCGATCGAATGATGCAACGTTTTATTGTGAAGTCTACAAGTTCAAAACTATACTAATAACAAATCCAAATAGTGATTAATGATAAATCAACAAACCTCTAGATGCACCGAGTACGTCCTCAACATGCTGAAAGAGTGCCGAGTTGCCAACTGCACTGGACAAGCACAGTTGCAGTGTTACCAACAGAATAGTTACGTACAGTGACCAACTTTTGGGCAGTATTCGTAGCACGTTGTTTGTGGTATCCATCCCGTACCGGTAGGCGGCAAGAATGGTGGTAACAGCCGAGAGCGAACATGTGGCCATCAAACCCAAGAACACCGCTTTCCCGATCTTTCGTTTGTGTTCCATATCTACTTGGATCGTAAGTAACATGGGATGAATGTCGAACTGGAATGCAATTATCCCGTAAGCTTTTAGCAGTTTGATCCAGGACGGTAACGCTAGCTCGATTCCTTTGAAAGGTATAAACTCATCCGTTTGCGGGCTAGTGTCATTCCCGGTATTCGGAGGTGTGTCAGCTCCAATTGAGAACCACGTTAACACGGCAACACTGGTGCATACGACGACTGAAACACTGGCCAGTGCTCGCATATTCTTAGGGCTTCCCAGCCACATGATCGGACAAAGAAACATTCCAATCAACACCAGCCAGTAGCAGAATGAGAACTCGAAGCTCCCCGCACTGACTCTGGATCCGAGAAGCTGTAGGTTTTGTGAGGCCACCAGCAGATTTGGAATTCCACCACCGAACACGGTCATATCCAACAGAATGGTCACAAACAAACTCATTCGCTTGCCGTAGGCGAATTCCGCGATCGCCGCATACGGATATCGATTTTTGACGACGATCGAAGGGTCCAGTTTTTCCGCGATCGTCCAACAACGGCCTAGTATTGTGGCAGTGTAGATTTGCAACGTTATCACAAACAGCACTAACGGTATTCCATATAATCCACATGAAATAATCGATTTGGGCAGTGCCACAATCGGGAACACTCCGAAGAGATCGATTACACAGAGGCTGGCAAAGAACAGGGACAACTTTTTCGCTCCGCCATGATCGCTGGAACTGGGTGGGGTTGCCAAAACTCGACGCGTCCGATGCTGCTCGAGAAAATCTTCCTCTTCTCGATCAATGAACCCTTTGCAGGTGCCTGGTTTAATTCTACTACTATCACGGATCGCCATACTACCGAACAGTCCGCTGGGACATCGACGATCGAATGAAGGAAGCGGTTCCCGTCATCAGGGCTAACGCACTGGTGAGCCTCGCACCCCCACTGGGATGAATCCAACGGCTTGCACGCAGATACTATCACAACATAAATGCATGGATCCTTTTGTGGATTGAGCCCTGCCTGCAATGAGTCGAGAATCCTTACAAGTCGACTACGACATACACACACATTCGCTCCGGACACGGTGAAGTATCTAGCTTTCGCTGCTTGCTGCTTCTATGCTGGTCTTTATTTTTTCGAGTGAAACTAATGAAGCGAAAACCTGGTTGGTTCGGATTTCAATGAATTCGTTCCGTCTCTAGCGTCATTCATAATGAAAGAACACTAAGCTGGAATATTTTCCAGTGGTGCGATTGGTTTGGCAAAACTGAGCTGCACAGATGAGAAAAGTTACCATTTTGTTAATAGATTAACTAATGATGTCTTATGATACGATCAGTTCTGATCTATAATTAGTTCTCACTGACATTCGGTTGAGATGCATTTCTGATAGTGCCCTAAAATGTACATAAAGTGACCGCAACTATTTGCAATTGAGATATTCCAGCCATCACTTAATAAATACAAATTTTTGATCATGGTGGATGCACCTAACTAAAAACTTATTCTAGTCAAAAGCACATAGATTGTTTGCGAATGTGCAAATTCAAACGATTCGATTCTTTCATAATAAATGAATCTACCCTTTCCAGAAATTATTATATGACTGACGACTTTTCAATTACAATAATGGAAGAAAACCCGAAAATGCAATGTCACTACATCAAAACCATCGACCGAGCAATAAGTGTTCCTCTTAAATACTCGTTGAAACCAAACATTTTAGAAAGCTAAAATTTTGAGTTATTCGTGGTTATTCAATGCTACTGAAAATTTTATCATAAATTGTTGAACATATTTCCGAAAACATGGTGAAAAAATTATGCTGTTGAGGCAGTGAGTTTTTGCAACACCATGTACCAGATTGACGATGTTGTATACAATGTAAGGAAATATCGAGCCGCTTTCGGCGAAATTGTCGGCAATCATCAACGGGAAATCAACGGTATAGTAGTATACCATCAAAAGACCATGAACCTATCAAATTGACCATTATCGGAAGACACATTCTAGGAAACATGTCTCGGCAGCCGATACTTCTTAAAAGTTTGAGGAAGATGGTAAAAAAGCGGGTGGGTAATGTCACTGGAGGCCGTGAATACGAAACAAAAATGACATGCTTCTTCAACATTTCCAAATATCAATAATCGTTCGTATTAGTTGATTGATTGTGTGAATTTTGCAACTTTTACTGCCTCGCTTACAGAATTGTAATGATGCATTTGAACTAAAGTATGACTTATTGACGACAAACATATACTTCCACACAAATAACGCTGAACAAATGAGAGTAAAACGATACAACAAACAATGTTTACTTGTGTTTTTGTAGATTTTCATAGTTAGCCAAGGAAAACTTTACATAGTTCGGTGGGAATATTTTAATGGTTCTAAAAAGTACCAATTTGTGAAATTTATCTGATGTTTACAACTGTTGTGTGCTTTTTGACACCAGTTATTTATCTATACTATAACCTGAATTTTGGACATCCAGGAACTAGAACTGAATTAAATAACTAAATTCGGAAGCTGGGACTAGATCCGAATTTAGTGGCGAAGTCCAGGTTCGGAATCCAGATCAAATATTTTGCTGATGTTCTAGAATTCTGAAACTGAACTAATTTTCAAAATCAAAATTTAATTCTAGAACTGAATACTAAAATTGAATTACGAACCTGAATTCAGTTCCAAAATCTACTTCCACAACCCATGTTCCGAGTTCAATTTCAGCATGCAGGTTCTGAATATTAAACCCTAATTCTTAGAATGAATTCTAAAACTGAATGTAGGAATCAAATCTGAAACTGAATTCAGGAGGTAAATTTGGAAACTGAATTTAAAAATAGAATTCTGGTTCAGAAGTCAGTTCCAAATTCTGATTTGGAGTTCAGATCTGAAATGCTGTTCCAGAATGCAGATCTAGAATTCATATCTTGAACCTTGTTCGACAATTGTTTTTGAAATCTGAATGCCGAACTTAAATTAAGGTACTAAATTCAGTTTCATATTCTGGTCCAGAATCTAGAATTTGAATACAGCTCCAGAGTTTTAGTTTTAGCTACCTATATTCTGAAACTGAACTCTAAACCTAAAATTAAGTTCAGTTTTAGAATTCAGTTTCACAATCCCATCCTAATGATTCTTTACAAGCGAATAAGAGCACGACCTGATCGCTCGAAGCTTTATACCACGCAAGTTTGTTGTTGTTAATGGAAGGTTCTGCCGCGTCTAATGTACACGAAGAAATGATCGATTTTTGACCATGGTTTACTCATTCTACTCGTCCAGTTGGACATCTTCCAAAGGGTGAATTTTGATAATGCGCCCATAGTAAAGTAAGACGTATTCACATCTAAAGTTTCGCCAAGCAGTCTGTGCTGAATCTACAGTCTGCTAGTCTTATACAGTGCAAGTTTTATTTAGTATTTTATATTTTATTTATCCAATAAATATGTATCCAACGCTTTGGTATTATTTCTACTGGCAACTAGATGTGTCCATTTTTTCTGGGACAGTCTTCAGGTTCATAGAAATTTATCATGTATTGATTTATTTCTTCATTTTCGTGAGCAGCGCGTAAAATTGTCACGTATTTTCAATAAAGGAATCCAATCCAACAGCCTTATATTCGGTTTTTTTTTCTCGTTCGTAAATGATCGCATTCAAAACAAACAGTTCGTCTCTCACTGCCACAAAAGAGATTACAGATGCCCCTTTCCCCTACGACAAGACGAAACCAAAATAACGTTTGCAGGGAGAATCAGCCGTATTTCAATTCTGGTTCAACTCTTTCTACAATATAATGAAAATCTGTGAAGTTTTGCTATAATAAGCTAAGCTTTCGTCAAATGTTCTTTTTAGATTCTATCACTATTATTTTTTTATACAGTTGTCTGATCCGTTATTAATATACTATGGAGCCTCAACTGCGTGCATGTCTGAGCATTGTTTATCCAAACAACGATGTTGACGTTGGAAACACATTTCCTATAAACCAGAATAAACATTGAGTACAAAATGGTTAGTCGCAATGCAGGAATCTTTCGTCCATGTTTGACACTGAAATACTAGCGCTATCTCTAAGCACGGTTTTTTGTGATATTTGGAAAATTATTACTACCCTTTCCATGGTTTCTATCCAGCGATGCCAGCGCCATGCGATCGACCACTTCCGTCTCAGCATTTTCATTTTTCCAGCTCTCAGATAGATTACTTCTGTTTGTAGTGTTGTCTTGGCTCTTCCACCTGGCAGCCATTTTTCCGTGCTGAATCAACATGTCTCGTAAACGTAGTTGTTAATCGCCATTAGGGACTAGAATGCCACTCTACCGTTGACGTTTCTTAACAATTTCACCTTTTCGTGGTTTCTCATATTTTCTTACACCATTTTCTGAAATCTGCTTATCGACGCCGTCACAAGAAATTCGATTAGTTTTACACTTCAGAGGCCGCCAAGAAAGTAAAAGATTCAAAATAAATACATAAACTTGTAAAAACATGATAAACGAATCAAAAGAACATCGATGAGTAGAGCTGAAAGACCTTTAGCAGAGGCTTTAGACTTTTCATTCACATATTTTCCGCTTCCCTTCGAACTGAGGAATTCTCATATTTTCATCCAACCACAATCAATACGTTTTCCAATCGTCTGCACGCGTTTATTACAAAAACAGTCTTTTGGTAGGCTCTGAGTCACGCTTTGTACTACGCGATTGCTACCCTCGGTTGTACTCCCCACGATTTTTTGTTTGTTTCATTAATATAAATACTCTCATTGTGCAGTGTTTTGTATCCACTACTCCATCCGCTATTACTAAATCGCAGAAAGAAAATAAACCTTTTTTTTACCGGACAGGAGCAAGAAATACCTGAATACTAATAATCTTTTCTGCAAACCGAATGAAGCAGTTAATCTTGTTTTTTTTCTGTTTTAAATAAATCACTACAATATCATCATCGTCTCTCACTAGCCCAACTTCCGAAGGGGAGCCCAACTTTCGTTGCTCCCTCTCCGATACTTAATTACTAAATATACTGCTGTTATGTAACTATAATCCTTAATTTGCGTAGAAAATATAAAAATGATTGATTCTTACCTACGGCGATTCGATTCTGAAAATAAAAATGTAAGATTGTTAGGATAACCTAAAAATAGAACGAATATTGTAATGTTTACTAACTTCAATCCAACAACGTCCACTCCATTGGTGCCGGAAGCTCCACTGCTCGGAGCGGTTCTTCGAAGCTGTGGCAAGTGGATAAAGTTGGGATTGATCAGCTGAAACTGCTGTTCGTCGCCACAGATTGAGATCAGTGTGGGAAAAATAGGCAACTCGCTGTTGATGTCGTACACCAGCGCCCCAGTGGTGGGAGATGAAAACCCATCGGGCGGTGAGCTCATTCCCGATTCTATGTTATAAAAAAGAATATAATCGATTGAACCAACAAAACAAATCTTCTTCACCACTCACCACTCTCCCGGATCACATTGACAGCTTCGGTTCTTAAGCTAAAGTCGTTCTTAATACTAAAATCACAATCGAATTCAGGTTGCACGTAACCAAACTGAAACAGCTCGCTATCGTCACCTGCCAGTCCCAATGGGGGAGGATCAATGATGTCGTGCTCAGAGGGTGGTGCTTCCAGTTGTTCCGAATCTTGTGCGTTGTTGCATTCGACGTCCGCGTTCTGCTCCACCTCCTCCTGCTTTTTCGGAATCACATCACATGCATTTTCATTTCCGGCATCATCATCACCAGCGCAGCTCGCCGGCAGCTCCAGAAAAATATCATCCATTTCTTCCATTTTCAATGGTTGCAAAAGATCGTCCTTCGATACCAGATTGAGATCGATGTTGGAATTATCTCCCACAAACGGAAGGCTTTCCTCTTTGATTGACAGCTGGAGAATCTCTTTCGAGGAGGGCTTTTTCAGCTTTATTTTGCCCTCCTTGCCGGGTTCAAGCTTTTTGTTATCGGATTTATTCTTCTTTTTCGTCATAAATTTCGGAACACTGTCCAACTTTTCCCCGGTTCGATGGTCAACCTTGTGGCGCCGACGGATGTGCTTCAGCCAATTCGGAAAATTGGTAAAATCTCTTGAGCAGTACTTGCACTTGAACGGTCGAAGCCCCGAGTGGATGTTGCTGTGTTGACGCAACTTAGAACTACTCAGGAAGCCTTTGTTGCACTCCACACAGACAAACGGACGGTCCGCGTTGTGCACCGCGGAATGTACCTGAAAAAGAAGCCCCAGAAACAATGACGAACTGACTTCATTCCTTCTCATAAAAGAAAACATACCTTCAGGCACCGTTCCGTCTTGTAACACTTTCCACAGAGGCCACATTTGAACGGACGTTCCTCGGAATGGAAAAACTGATGCCGCTGCAGGTGCGACCGTTCGAAGAATGCCTTTCCACACATGCCACAGGGAAACGGGCGCTCATCGTTTGGCAGGTGCTTTTTCCGGTGATGTATAAAATTAATCTTCTGCACGAAAGACTTATCACAATCTTCACACGTAAATTTTGGACCATCCGAATGGATCTTTCGGTGGGAATACAGACTGCCAGCCGACAGAAACTTGCCACAATCGGGGCACTCGATCATTTGCTTCGGAATAGGATGATTTTTTTTTACATGCACTCGCATTTCCGCTTGGCTATCAAACGCGGCATCACATCGATCACAGCATAGTTTTTCCTGCACGGCGTTCGGAGCGGCAGCCAACTCCGGTTCTTGTGACTGAGTTTCATGGATACTCTCGTGTCGGCTCAAATCGGATCTCTGATGGAACACCTTCGAACAGGTCGCACAGGTGTACCGCTGATTGGCACTGTGCGAGTGCCGATAACTGTGCAATCGATATGCCTTGTACTGCGTTATTCGCTTATCACAAGTCGTACAAGCATAGATCGGTTCCTGATTGTAGCTTTTCCGGTAGTGAAACTCATACTCGATCTTCGTTTCGAACTGCTTTGCGCATTTGTGACAAGTTATTGTCAGTTTGGTTCGCTTTTTGGAACTTTTCGCCGTTTGCTCCGGCAACTCATTACTGTCCAACACTTCTTTTTTCAGTGGAACACCATTCTGGTCAAAATATTTCGTTGGTGAAGGATTTTGCGGTTCCATCACAAGAATCAGTTCACTTTCTGTGGAAAGCAATTCGTTTTTTACTGTGATGCTAATCAAAACAAAAGAGACATCTGACTTACTAGTTTTATATTTTTGTTTGTTTCCGCCGATGCAGCTCCCTTCTCCACTTCCACTGCTCTTCCGATCTCTATCATTCTTGTATTGATTAGGCTGTTTCACGATTAGCGAAAACGAATCTGGTAGGGACCTGTTTCGATTGACCTCCGGTTTCATCGTCGGAAGGGAACTCACGCTGGGAATCAACAAAACATGGGAATCCATTGGATATTCGTATAACCAAGAAAAACAAATCAAAACACGCGCGACTATCCGCGGAGTTTTGAATCCACAATAACCGCACCGTTACAACACGTAACTGCTCAACAGTACATTCAGTTTCAACGGGATACTAATCGCTACCGATTCGTCGGTATTTTCTGGACAATCCGGACACTTTTCGGGACGAAAAACTGCGTACAAAACTAAACAAAACAAAGACCAGCCGACGAGGCCATTTTTGTTTTTCTCTTGGTGACAGATGACGCGCTTGTCGAAAAGGTCTTCAAAATGGAATCGCGAATCGGTAGCAGTGTTGCGCGTTCCCATGATGAACGGAAAAGGCCTTTTCTTGAAACATTGACGATCACAGCCACAAATCTGTCTGAAATACGAATGTTAAACTTAACAAATTATTTTATTTTGTTTCGATTATAGAGGTTTAAACCTTGAGATCATCCACCTCTTCGGGCCAGGAAAACATTATGACCCTATGTGCGGGGTTGGGAAACGAACGCAGGTGTGTTGCGTGAAAGGCATCGATCTACCCATCACGCTATACCCGTCCCACGACAAATTAAATTGTGTTTGCTATATGAAAACTAAAATTTAAGCATATTTCTTTCAGAATTTTTCTTTTCGTTTCCCATGTCTCATTAATTAAGTTTAAATAAACGCTTAATCATTTTCTACTATTCAGTGAAATGCTCAGAAATTTGAACAATAAAGTATCGCATTCTTTCAGAAAAAAATTCAAGTTTATTTTTTGAGTCAGTTACCGTGATCGTTAAATCATTTTATTTGAATTGTTAGTTCATCCAGGGCCACCGAGAGAAGTCGGAAAAGAGAGGACATGGAAATTCGTTGTTTTTATTCTTCGTAATAAAAATATTGAATATGAAAACACATTGGCGTGTGAATTATTTATGTTATGTATTTGAATTTCCTTTAAATCGGTGTTTCGGAACATTAAAAAAAAATAATTTTCCATTTGAAAAAATTGGGCTTTTGCCAGAGGTTGGCAACCATATTTAGAGAGAAACTCTCAGAACTGCGACTCACAACACAGATTTCCGAGATATTCCAATTCCTTCGGGCACGAACTCTCTCTCGATGGACCTGAGTACACTGCACCATGTTGATGTTTGTTCAACATTGATTCTTCATCCACCAACATTTGTTTAAAAGCAAGCATGTTTTTTTTAATCAGCGATATCTCGGTTTGAAGCAACTATGGTTTTGGTTTGATGGGCAACTAATCATTATGTTGTTGTAAACAAACCAGAATTGTTCTGCGTATTGAATTTCATCTACTTTTACCACAAATTTGCTTCGATTTTTTTATTCCGCACTCTTTCTGAACTCTTAAATTTGAGCTACCATAAGTAGGGTATTTTTTGACGTGTAAAACTGGGTAAAATACAATAATGTTGGTCTACGAAACAAATTGGTTGAATAAAACGTATTAGGGGTTTGAAAAACTCTATGATTTTAGGAAGCGCCAGATCGGACTTTTATCAATCATCAGAACTAGTGTACAGTCGAGTCCAAGGCGTGCCTATTTGTCCAGTTTGAGTAACTTCTAACATTATTTTAATTCAGGTTTTGATTTGTTTTGTTTGATTCTTGTTTTTGGAAAAAAAAAGTAATTTTCTTAAAGAAGCGTTGGCGTTTATCACATCAGCCAGCTTCTACATGTACATTTCATATCATTAATGGTATTATATACTCTAATATTCCAAAAGTTTTTCAAATAACGTTCATTCATTTTTCTATTTCTCAGCAATCCGAAAGTGCATCATGTTTTATTTCTGAATAACTGATAAGAATTGCGAAGGTTGAATCATGCGTAGCGTAGTTTTAAATTCGAAAATCATTTGAGTATTGTGCAGAAAGCTAATAATTTTAATAACCGTTCGTTTTTGCCAATTGCACTACACCAGTGCTACACTTTTTCTGCACCGATACCACTGGTGTAGCACTCATCAAAAGTTTGGTGTAGCTCTGTGCAATGGAATCGTTTATTGTAGTCAATGGTTACTGTTTATGTTTTCGTCATTTTTGTTTGTTTATTCATGCCTCAGTGTAGCACTGCACCGGTGTAGTGCAAATTAAAAATGAAAACGCCATAAAACTTGATATGTTATTCCATATGAAGTGTATGTGTTGAATCGACCGAGGCGTGTTTAACACATCATTCCCAATAGCAAATATATATAGTTCGATAGTTTATGAAAAAAACATTGGTGTTGTGTCTTTTCACTGTGATGTTTCAAATCAGAACTAAACAAACAAATAAACTTTTTTCAATCGCAGATTAACAATAGATCAGCTCATATGAAATAATACAGCGTTGTGAACAACCTTATTATAGAATTCAAGCTAATTGTACATCTTTTCGAAGATAGGGTTTCCGTCTACGATAATATATCGATTATTGTGTACACTATAGAGCCGAGCAATGAGCATTATATTTTGTAACACTCGCAAGGGCCTATCACACGATATGCCCTAATCACATGTTGGTACCATTTTTTTTATATCAATATTATATTATAAATCCGTATAAAATGTTCAAAACGACGAATGTAACAATGAGAGATTCTCTTTGTTTACTTTCTCTTTCGATTATTGCGAAACATTCCTGATTTTTTCGGTAATTTCTTCAGTTTGAGTAGCTTCTTACGCCGTGACTTCAAAGATGATAGCTTTAGTTATTACTATCGGTAAATAATTGGAGTGAAGGATTTCTAACAGTACCTTAATAATCGAATGAGAAAGTAAACAAAGAGAATCTGACGTTGTTTCATTCGTCGTTTTGAACATTTCATACAGAAATGTCAATTTAATCAGTGTTTCGACATTTCAAAAGGGATTCAAAGAAATTGAAAATTACAAATAGTTACTGTTGTCTTTTAATCTATTTTGTAAATAAGCTTTATAATTAAGGAGTTGTTATCAGAAGAGAAGGTAAACAAAGGAAAATTCTCATTGGTTTATGTGAGCTTATGAAATGTCGGTTTTGTCTTATATTCTTTCAATTGAAAATACAACCCTGACGATCAGACGCCATGACTGTCATCAGTCTTTACCTTCACTCGCTCTTTCGTGATTTGTTTTCTCTAAAATACGTGCGAATGAAGTATACTGAACGGATCATGGTGGGTGTAAGAAAGGGATGTAAAATTGTCGGGAGCCTCCCAGAGAGAATCTGACTCGTATTATCACGCAAAAGTCAGCGCCTGTACGCAGAGCCAGCACAAAAGAGAAAAGTCAAATAGCTCTCGGTTTTCCTTCGATGTGGGACGGAAAGTGGTTTCTGTACGGGTGTTTGCCGTGTCATCAGTAATTTTGCGTTTTTGGATCGTAGTTTATCAATCGACTGAAAAGTCTAATCCGCAACGATTTGCTGCTATCCGGTCCGTAGTGTCGGAACAGGTGAGTGATTGCCTCGATTTTAAACGTTCCGTTGGCCAAACCCCGTTGCGCTAGTGCTCCGCCAGGGACTACGAAAAAATGGGCTTCCATTTTCTCCACGGTCCACGGGCAAAATTTCAAACATGGCGGCGATCGTTTTTACGATATTGTAGAAGAGTTGCAGCTCCAACCCAAGTCCGATCGAAATGAAATTCTAATTGCTGGTAAACGTTATTCATGGGTGGCAAGATTGGTTAATTTGTTTTCTGCGACCGTATGTTGGAGACGCAATCAGGTGCTAATATGACGACACCTTTGTTTGTGATACTCTTTTTCTCGCATTTATGCAATCGAGTCGAAATGGTAATGAAAATGAAAATGCAAGGGAGACGAAGAAGCAGAACACGCAAACCAGTACTGTCAGTCTATGTGGATACAAACGTACCTATAATGTGTGCATGGAGCAACAGCAGCAGCAGCAAAAAGTTGAGCTGAATGTGTGTTGGATTATTTCTGTTTCCTGTTTAATCTAGGTGGGTTTATCCGACGAACTGTGGTAGGGAAGTTGGGGATGGAACAGCCCGCACTCAAAAAGATATAACAGGTGAATTATCGTTTGCGTCCATGGAGGAAATTGCAAGAGGACTCTAAAGGCAATCAGGGGCCTATTCTTATTGCCGTTGCCGTTGAAACATTGTACTTACAAAAAATCCGTTTTATGAACCACTTCGCAAACAGATCCTGATTGAATTTTGAATCGACTGATTTTTGACATGAGTGACGATCGTCTCATCGCTTCGCCTTTAATTAGTAGTTTTATATGATAAATTTCTTCAATATGCAAATTGAGATTTTACTGTTTTCAAAATTCAGACTCTGAGCAGAGAGAAGAAGAGAGACTTATAACAATAGGGTTGGGGTTTGATTGCTTCACTGATCGTGCTTATGCCCATCGACTTGTCGCTGTTATCGCTGCTATCGGAAACGTGGTTGTATGGAGTTTTTGATGTACTTATTGATTCTACTGTTGTTTGTGTTGGAGTAGTTGTAGCACAGTTGCCTTGTGTTTTATTTTATATTTCCTTTCGACGGAAACAATTTTGACGGCTCGCACCTTTTCGAATGTAATTCTTAGTGTTTTGATGAAGATCATTTGCCCAAGTCTCTAAAGAACAGTCTTTCACGTACACTGGATTTTTTTTATATAGCGATTTCATGCATAGTATTTGGGCTCGATTTACTTTCAGCACGGTTCCTTTTTGGTAACAATTTTCAACTGTGATGTTGAACCTTATACTGAAAATTCTGCATTTTCTTAAAACTCAAAATGATAACACATACATTTTCAATTGAAACTGTCTAACTACAACCACCGAAAAAACGAAACTTTCGTGTCATTCGAATATATTCAAGAGAATTTTTCGACCACTTTTTCAAACATTTGAGGGCATATTTCAGCATTGAAACGTTAAATATTGGTTTCCAAAGCATCAATTGTTGCTGATTTATCCACATAAATCAATGACTTCACGTATTCCCACAAAAAAAATCGAACACCGTCAAATCACACGAACGCGGAGACCAATTCACTGGTCCATTTCTCAGAAATAATGTTTTCGATGAAATTTTCTTCTAATAAGTCGATTGTTTCGGCCGCAGTATGACAAGTGGCACCATCCTGTAGAAAGCACATTTCGTTCAGATCCATATCTTAAAGATTTGGCAAAAAAATTGATTGATCATAGTTCTGTATCGATTTTCATTCACGGTAACGCATCGTCGTTGCTCATTTTTAAAGAATAAAGGGTCAATTATTCCACCAGTTTATAGACCAAACAGCACATTTATCGGGATGCATCGATAATTCTTAAACGGCGTGTGGATTATCTTTGCTCGAAATACGGCAATTTTACTTTTTGGCGTATCCATTCAACCAAAAATACGCCCATCACTGAAGAGAAGTTTGCGCTATAAACAGTTTTAATTGAACACTGATTTTGAAAATAAATTTCCACGATTTGAAAGCGTTGTTTTACAGTTAATTTATTCATTGTGATTTGCCAAACAATACTGAGTAGGAACGTCACTTTACACTGTCGAAACAACTTTCAGACAATAGAGTAATCTCTATTGAAAAAAAAACAAACCTACAAAACAGACTTTATTATCTGACTGCTAGGTGGATAAAGCAAATTTTTTTATTAAAAGACAATTTTTTGTCAACATACGAAATTATTTTGGCTCCTTGTTTCTAATTTTCCAAACTTAAAGAACAATCACTAACCTATTATTATCAAGAAATTTTGTGCGCAAGATAAATTGTCAATTAGTGACGTCATCTGTCTGTCACCGGAACCGGCATTTTTCGCTATGATACTTTCGAACTTGATCAATGGCCTTATAGTAGTATGTAAACAAGCCTGAATTTGACGAAATCCGATGAGACATCTACGAGAAGATTGTGCGAATTGTGAAGAGTGCGGTTTGTCGGTTACGTTACTTATAACATTATACAATGTACCGGAAATGTCTGCCATTTTTCTTCAATTTTGATCAATGACCAGGTGAACTATGACTAAAAGAGTACAAATTTTAACATCAAACAAAAAAGAACATCTTTTTTTCGGTTACTGTGATTACTAATAGAATATTGACAGGTGGCTTTTCGGTCGTTATTCAGGAAACAAAACGCGAAATTTTGAAATTTTGTTTTCCCTATACCAAATCAATAGCTCAAACACTTGTGATTTCGAAATTTCCCTGTGATTGTCGTTAAAATTTCTGTGATATTAGTTGTAAAACTTTATCATTTTTCTATTCTCTTCCCGTTACAGCCTCACCCTCTTTAGACTCACCATCGGAAAAAACTCAAAAGCGGTGGAGGTGGTGAACAATCGGGTGGCAATCGTACTGACAGTTCGTTGAACAAGTTTGACATTTCGAATCGAAGCACCATCGAAGAACGCGTGTGCGTACGTGTGTGCGTGTGTGACTATCGGTTGGACATTCGAAAAAAGTTTTCTTGCGCGAAATCCGGTGTACCGCGAGTAGTGAGTACTTTTTCGGTGAAACAAATCGGTAATATTATCCAGCAAGTCGAGCACTAGCTGTTGATTACGACTGAATTGCCTGAAAAAATACAGAAAACGAATCGTGAATTGTGAAAAGATTCTTAATAGTGTAGCTACGACAATAGCAGGAATAGTTTTTCATTCAATCTAAGGTGGACATTATTTTAGGTTGAATGGTAAGTTATTACAATTTATTGCGATAATGTCGATAGGTTGATTGAATTCAACGAAATATGGGAACTTGTAGGAATATGACTCTGGGTTGATATGATTGGCAGGAAGATAACCGTGGCTGGATGCTAAAACCAAACCTAAAGACTATCCCAGAAAGTATGGACGCACTTTGATTTCGCTGTAAATAATTCACAAGTGTTAGATATTAAAATTTTATTCGATATACTAATAATATTAGACTACAACAACAGAATATTATTCTCAACATTTGCTACTTAGCCATTGTAGACTAGCTAGCGCACCTTCTTGCAAATGTTCCTCATTAAATTCCGTACAGACTTCTTGGCGACAAGTTTTGACACTTTTTTCCAATCTTTTTCGAACTGTTGAATGGTTTCGACTGCCGAGACATGTTTCCTAAGATGTGCCTTCGTTAATGCCCGAAATTCCTCAATTGGTCGATGTTGTGGGCAGTTTGGTGGGACGAAAGTGACATCTTTGGTAGTATACCATTCTACCGTTGATTTCGAGTAGTGGCAAGAAACAAGATCTGGTCAGAAGACAACAGGATCATTCCTTGATGTATATTTCGCTGTTCATTGAAGCAGTGGTGATGAAGGGTTTCGAAATCTTAACGCAGCTAAAAATTGCTTGCCAGACCATAGCTTTCTTACCAAATTTTTCGACTTCAACCGATGTCTCGGACTGGTTCAACACTTGCCCTTCTCGCACCGGCAAGGATTTGTAATCGAGTTTCACGTAGGTTTCGTCGTCCATGATTATGCAGTTCAAATTTCCAGCAAGAATCGTATTGTACAGCTTGCGAACCCTCGGCCTGATCGATGCTTCTTGTTTTGGACTACGTTTGTTTCTGCTTCTTATAGGTTCGAAGATTGAAACGTTCTTTAGCACGAAGAACATTTGACTTCGAAGTGCCCACTTTTTTGGCCACATTCCGAACAGAAAGCTCCTTCTTTTGCTCGAACGCCTTCATTATACGTTTATCCAACTGAGGTTTAGCAAGGCCTTTTTTTGCGACCCGTTTTCGGTTTATCCTCAAAGGTGTTATCCTCACCGACCTTCTTGAATGCATTTCGCACGGCTTTTTCACTTAATCTTTCTATTTTTGCTATCTTTCTCAGTGACAGTCCGCGTTCTGTGCACCATTTGTACACAATTTTTCGACGTAGTTCTGCTGAAAATAAAAATTGACAGATTCTGAACCATTGCGAAATGGCAGCGGTTTTTGGTTGCGTTCATACTTTCTGGGACAGTCTTTAACCTGAAACGAACATTAGGAATCTCACTGATACGAAGTTGAAGTACGAAGAAATAGTTTCTTCGTTTCAGCGTCTTAGTAAAATGCTTCATAAGACAAAAATCAGCCAAATGATTGCATTTAAATTCTACTATTTTTCCCTCGTACTCTAGACCGATAGGGAGCCGAAGTTAGGATAATGTATTCGATTTTATCTTAAATCGTTATTTGAAGGTCGAGTAATCCATACAATAACACTGTTCTACACTGAAGTCTTTTTTGACGCAGGGAACACGTACCGCACAAAAAAGCTACGGAACAACAGAAGTCCGCGTTGAAAAACAAACTATAGATAAGTTTTTGTTGCGAAATGTGTTTATAAATTCATGAACCATCGAGATCTTGTTTTATCTCAACAAAAAAATTTTTGAAAAAGATCTACATTGGGACTTGAGATTTCCGAAAGTCATCTTGGGCTTACATATGGAACTTGGATTCAGAGTCTGTTCTAAATTCTCAATTTAGTTCTGGAATTCAATTCATACATTACCAATTCGCTTTTTGTCGTGAATACGATTTAGTTTACTAAAATTACCCCGTACAAAAGAGAGTCGAACTCAATCGTGAGAACCCCTTGTTGTACTTAATCCAACAACATAATTTTTCTTCATATCATCGGAAATATGATCAGCAATTCACGATGAAATTTTCAATAGTATGAAATTACTACAAATAACTCAAAACTAAAAAAACTGAACTTAGATATGTCTATTTTATGTCAAACCAACTAAAATTTATAAATCTTTAAACTCGAAATTATAGTTTTCTAAAATGTTGTATATCAACGAGTATTGAAGAGGAAATCTCATGAATTATTGTAAGTTGTAACGTGTGTACTTCTGCAGGTGAACAATTTATTACTCTCTTGTGACTATCTTATTAATTTGTGTGTTAAGAACCTTGCACAATTCACACAAAATATCAACTTATGAGAACGATTTTGGATATTGAGAAGTCTGAAGATACGTGTTAGTTTTATTCGTATTCATACAGTTGTGGCTCTGTCATTACCCACCCACTTTCTTCCCTTAATCTCTAGGCAGTCGGTTATCGAGAGCAAAAATATGGAGGTTATTGAAGAGCAGCTAGTCCTAAACTGAGGTGACAATGATGAAATAAAACGATACTTAGAATTTATTTCTGAATATTCGCTTTCGAGTACGAATAAAGATCGCTCTAGTTGAGTGATCCTCGGTTTTTCCTACAGTGAAATTTTATGCTCTGTAACTGCTTATTTATTTATTTATTTGGAGCAGGAAAATGCCCAATGGAGCTGAAATATAACAATCTCTCACTCCAGCAGGCATAAAACCTCCTCATCGTTTATATCAACAGATTACAATAATCCAACAGATACATGTATGTACTTAATACTATACATCCTAGCAAGGAGCTGGGGTTCACTAGAAGATTGATAGTACCTATTATCTTTCTTCGGACAGGACCAGCCTAGATACCGTGTAGAATCCGGTAGAAAAAAAAAAACCCTAACCAAGAATAGATCCACTGGGTTCCAGCTTCCATGTCGTAAAAAGGGACCATTTCCGGGGTTTTCTTTTTTCTTTCAGTTATCAGATTTTTTTTCAACGTTACAATTTTGTCTAATTCCTATTCACTCGTTCACTTTGTAGCATGAAATTTCATTTAGAAAAGCTTTTATTCGTTACGCGATAGTATTTAAAATATTCCTTCAGTTCCCATGAATAAGAACTTCAACAAGCGTTGGACTATCATCCTTTCCCATTTCTTAGTCGATCTACGTTCGGGCCTGGCTGGCACCGGTACTGATCAAGTAACTCTGGGGTTAGCAGAATATGTACATTGAAGGATGATTTGCCAGTCGAAGGTCAACCAGGGGTGGTCGCTCAAGCTCAACTGTTCACATCCTAATCGAATCCTCTCGAACCGATTTTTTCTAGTTGGTCATACAAACACTAAACAGAGCATTTAAGCTGCTTGTTTAGTAGAAAAATTTGTGCTCAATCAATGAAATTACGCACATTATTCTATTGGATCAATTTTATTGTTGACGAATCACCATATGCTAAACAGTGACAAGAGAGGTGAACAAATTGGGCTCACCACCATCCAGATGGCTTAGAATATAAATTAGAAAACTAAATTCACTAAACTTTTTCAATGAAAGCACCGTTATCGCATCACCACGATGAGGGACGCGTATAAATTCAGCTCATCACCACCTATAGTGTCGAAGAACGAGAAATAACTTGAAAAAAGGAAAACATTTTTTTTTTTTCAGATCAAACTATTCTGAAGAGCTCGAAGCAATACAAAATTAAGAATAGATAAAAACATTTCTTCGGACAAAGTTTTAGTTTGGTTAAAATTATAATCTACATAGAAATAAAAAACCTGGTTACTGAAAGTAGGAAAAGGGAAACCTTTTGCATTTGTGGTCTTTTACGACATGGAAGCAGGAACCCAGTGGATCTACTTTTGGTTATATTTTTTCACCGCCGAGTTCCACATGGCATCTAGGCTGGTCCTGCCCGGGGAAAGATACTAGATACTATCAATTCTCAGTAAACTCCAGCTCCTGGAATAAATGGTGATATAAAATCAATATTTTGTATTCCTATTGATCGTTAAAAAATTGATATTGGTGATTCTTCGATTGAAGATTTTCTAGTGATGCTTCACTCCTTCTGATAAAAACAATCAAACCATATGTCGGCATCTTTAGAAAGGGATCTTCGAAATGTCGCATTCAAGGAAACCAACCAACCGGACGTAATACATAACTTTCCTTCCTCGCCCGAAACCCATTTTCACATCCAACGACAATAAAACCGGACACGTGAATTGTTGCCAGCGAAATCAGCAGGTTGCTCACGTGTTGATGCAGCAAACAGTAAACGTGCCTGCTTTGCATCCGAAGTCTAAGGAGTCGCCCCTAGACGCAGCAAGTACGTCTTAAGTGCCAATCGCAGTGAGAACAGGCGAACAATTGCGTACATTCAAACACACACACAACACACGCTCACAACGACGAATTCCACCAGGGCCTGGCGCGCGAATATGCAGACACAGTAGACGTGAACGTGAAGAAATGGAAATCATCGTTTCGCCTTTAATTTTCAGTATAAGTCATATCAACGAGATTATCACTTCTTGTAGCCCGCCAAATCACCCTCTGGCCCCGCTTTTGGGTGGGTATCCAAAGTTGCTCGCTGCGCTGCAGAGAAACTTGCATTCATTTCATGCCATTAATAATGGAAAGAACATGCAATAAAACCCCTGCGGGTGCCAGAGGGCTGTTTTGTAGTATGTAGAGAGACAAACATAATGCGATTGCGAACATCGGGGCCAAGATAAAGTATCTGCTAGGTAAAGCAAATATACACTAGCACTAGATAATCTCGATTAGTGGAAATTGGGGAAACAAAGAAGAAACATTTCAATATATTACTAGTAAATTTTAAAATCCGTACTGTTTACATCGCACTGATTTCTACTATGTTGCCACCTATATGTAGAACAACATGACGGTCGATAGCCCTTGATTGGATGGGTTGCTTCACGTTTGACCATTTCACTTGTGTACTCTTGATTCGTCGTTTGTCAGAAGATGAGGAGCCTGTTCAGGACACCAATTTAATTTACACTTGATTGATTCTGTGGAAATCTCAGATGAATGCTGCGATCGAAGATGGATATTTGTCTTAGAAAGCTTAAGTCAATCAGTAGCAGATAGACACAGCATCCGTGTTGGCAACGTGACGCTACAAGTCGTGACCTTTTGCTAATTGCTTGAACTATATATTTGAGGTGAAGTTCTATCAGCAGAGATAAAATTTGTTTAGATATTTTATAATATTCAAAACATGATTCAAGTGCAAAGACCGGATAAAAATTGAATGTGAAACAAAATAAAACAAAACTAAACTGAATAACTAAAATTATTACCCGCATGGGTAGAGTAATATCAAAATGAACTGTTTCCAAGACCTAAACAATATAACAGTAAAATTGGAATGTAAAATACAGTGACTAAACTGAAAATACACGATTGACGATTTCGAAAAATATATTTCTTCAGTTGATACGCATCGCGAATGAATAAAACTGTAAAATAAAACGGTGAATAACGGTTCTACTGTTTGCCATTGCTTTTTATTCAAGTTGCTATTAAATTTTATTTGGATCTGACTTCCTATTCCGGAGTTACGGGGTAATATGTGCGAAAGAGTGAGAAAAGTGCACTAAAGAACCGCACAACCGATTTCTACAATCTTAGGTTTTCTTATGATACTATAAAACGCCATTGAATTTTATCCAAATACGAGCTTCGGTTCCGGTTTTTATACACGACGCTGAAGACACGCACAAATCACCCGAGAAAAAATCTTATCAGCTAGTATACTAGACCTATTACTCTGTTCTTCGCAATGAACATTTGTTCGTTCATTTTTCTTTGAATTACCACACAATAGTCAAATATTTCCTTCAATCAACACAATACAATAGGTCTATTAAAAAGGCGTATTGCCTACCGTGGGCATTGTTCACTGTACGCACAGATAGGCAAATGACTATGTAGTCATTGACACCCTTTAGAGGCACGCTTTGAACAAGATTTTCAGCGTAGTTTGTTGGCAGTTTCTCGTGATTGCTACTTCAATTTGTAAACAGATATGATGGAAGATTGGGAGAATTCGTCTAAGTTGGACATTCTGTTTCGTCCGTCCATGAGTGACATAAGCGCCTTCTATGCTGTGTATAATTGTTCTCATGAAGTAACCAATTTCTCTTGTCAGGTCCAAACATCTTTTTGAGAAAGGAAGCAAAACCGCAACAATCACTTTTATCAGATGTTTGAAAGGTCGCTGAATGAAACCGGTATTGTTTCCCAACCAAGCACGCTTGATTCGAACCTACACTGAAAAAAATTATTAGCTTTCAACGTTACTCGGTCGTGTTGAGACTGACATAAACTTCTGGATATCTGGGCCTCATGCAGATGCAGAGTAATGTTATTTCTTAACAACTGCTTCATTAATGTCCATTAGAGATAGTGCGATTTTTGGAACCCGAATCGTATGGGGGATTAAAAAAAATCCCCGATTTTTTTCCAGTCCCGAATACGACTCGCTTAAAAGAATCAAACCGAACCCTTTCTGTTAGTGTTCGGATAAGTTTTCGAAAAATTGGACCCGAATCTCTATACGTAAATTTTACAACCCGTATGCGTTAGATAAAGAAATATTCGTAAGCTCCAAGCAAACAAATCCGTTTTCTTTGAACAATCACTTTTATCAGATGTTTGACCGTTTCCCAACCAAGCACGCTTGATTCAAACCTACGCCGAAAACGTTGTGTCATCAGAGAGAATAGCATACGGGTAAAGATTTTTATTCGGTATAAGATACGGGTCGTGTTTTGGTTTGGAAAAAATTCTCGGATTCGATTTTTTTTTGTTTCATGCATTGCTAAACATTTTGTATTTAAACAAAATTTTCGATTTCGGATGTCAAAACAAAAGTCCCAACTGCGATATTTTTTCAAAATATTTTCCTTTTCGAGATAACACCAGATCTCGATGTTTCATAAATTTCTGGGACATCTGGCAAAAAAATTGGTTTGGTTTTGAAGTTCTATTATGCGAATTTGCAAAATTATGGTGGTTTTTTATTACGATTTCTTCGTATCACCCCCACCAAAAAAGATTTGAGCGTATTTAGTTTGTATTGTTTCGTTTCACGAACCAATTCGTACCCTCTCATTCTGCTACTAACACAGATGACGATAGCGCCCAATTGATACCGTTCTATTGTTCAAATATCATCATGGACATACGGTGAGGCATGAGCTAGGAACTTGTGAGCACTAGATTACCTCACCTTTTGACGATCAACTGTTGCTGAAAGTTCAACTGATAGAAAATGACAAACAAATCATTGTATCTAATTTCTTGCGAATTTAATCTTTATTCTAAATAGATTGATCGAAGACTGAAATGCAAATGCAAACCATTCAACAATCCCCCCCCCCCCCCCCCCCCCCCCCCCTTCGGGCTACGCCACCGAATTGTGTTCATCACTTCTCAGTCCACTCGTGAGTCGATTCTCTGTTCCAGTTCAACCGACAAGAGACCGGAGATGATTGGCCTTTGAGCACCGTAAAAACTGCTTCCCGATACGAGCGAAACTTTGCAAAATGCTTGAGTCGTACTGGTGGCGGTCGGTTCGTAGGTAGGAATGCGTGCTTGCTAACCGGGTCGACCGGAATAGGATGTGGGGGGACGATGGCTGGGAAGGAACACTTGAAAGAAATGGGAATAAAATACATACCCGAAGAAACCTAGCGTGAATTGCTGCAGCATGTACGTGCACGGACACACGAGAATCCCACTCGGAATACGCTAAGACGGACTGAACTCTGGATCTGGAATTAGCCGAAACAGACAGAGTTCCTTCGTTCCCCGTCTCGCCGAGCGCTCGCTTTCGCGTGGATTATCCACTTGGTTACGTACCAAGAAACACATTTATTTGCAATTTACATTTTGCACAGGTTCTCAACGGCCGCCCCACCGACGACGACAGAGACGAAGCTGGTCGGAAGTGGCTATCCGGTGCGGCACAAGGCGGTGAATAGAAAAAGAGAGAGCGAGAGAGAGCGAACGACTTGAAGAACGTGAAGGCCAAGGAAGCAACGTCGAGTCTTCGCGAAATCGGGTTGTTTTGGTTTTATTTCTGTTCCGATTGTGCCGTGGTTCCGCGAGGCGACTGCGAACGGAAAATCGGCAGGATAGAGTGTGGTGTCCGCGGGGCAGTATTGTAAATTTTCGTTTCACATTCGCTGGTGTTGGCAAATGACAGTGTGCGCTGTCTTGGCTCATGCGAGGGGTCTGACAATGCAATAACTCGAGTATATCCAATTAAAACGTCAAGTCGGTACACTGTTGCTGGTTACCAAACATGCATTTTGACTGCTTTGGGGTTGGGATTGCATCAGCGCCTTCACGATCGTCGTAAGGTAAGGAACCGTAAACGGAAGATTACACTTTGTATTTGAACAATCAAAGGGCAAAGGGTGTGAAGAATCTTTGTGAAAACAGTCTTCTTAATATGTTTTTTCTTAGCTCTTTGCTTTTCACAGTCGTCTTTGGTTAAACTTTGAATTTGGTACATTTAAGCTAAGTCTAGGCTCTAAAGCCAATTTAAGGATGTGCTATGCAAATCTTGTTAGTTGAATATTAGCCTGAATCTGTCGCCGGTTTTCGGTTCCAGAGGTAGTTTTCAAACCGAACTATACCGATTTACGCAAGCCATGTTCAAATCAAAGGCCCTTTGGTCCTATCAAATTCTATTCAATTTTAGCTGGATCCGACTTCACATGAGTGACGCTAGTAAAAAGTTACAGTCTTCAAAATGAAGTCTTGTTAGTTGGTGGACAAGCAAACTCGACTTCCTACTCTTGAGATATGAATCAAGCTGGTTTGAAATTTACTTCTGGGATGTGAATCAAGCTCGAAGATCAATTGACTGTCGCTTCCGGTTCCTTAGATATAATGGTATAACTGACAACAACTGACACAACGCATTTATTTTTGCTTGCTTCTTTTGTTCATTATAGAGACAAATACTTCGTTTGAATTAAAGCTGGTTAATTCACCTCTCATTCAATATTTCGATTGAGTCAATTAAACGAAAAAGAAACCAAACGAAAACCTCTGATGTTGTTACTGTTGTAAGAGATTCACGTTGAATGGGTAGTAATGCTTTTCAAACTATCATTAACATAATCATTTGTAATCACAACCGATTAATTTGTTTTGAAAACGTTGTAAGTTTTCAGTCTCTTTTCGTCCTCACGTACATGCTATACGATATTGAACAAAGCACGCTATGTGCTTCGTTCACAAAGACGGTAGTGTTTTCTACTTTCCTATCAGCACGTACCGATGCGTACCGGTTTTGCATCGACATTTTGTATGACGGCTTGAAAGTTCTGACACTCATCGCCCTATAATTTCGGAACCGGAAATCGGATTTGGACAAAATCGCACAGTATCTCTTAAGACAACGACAGCTTGAATTTGAATATCAGTTTAATCGTTGCTAGAAAATCGGTTAAAAAAATTTCCGAGAAAATCGAATGCGCATTTTGACGTAGGATTACGTCTTTCTTTACTATGCTCACTTGGGTGCATTTTCAAAATTGCACAACACGAAAGTGTAACGAAATTATTCCAGATTTTATTTCTTAATAACTTTTCCTTGTTTGAGTATTTTTTTCTGATTCTTTCACGAAACGAATGGAAGAAGCTGTAAGACCATGTTAATACCAAGTTTATTACGTAAACATTATTTAAAGTGTGTTAAAATAAGTCCAAATACAAATAATCAAAATCAAAAGAATCTATAAATAGACCCTGTTGTTGCACGTTTGCTAGCTTCAGTCTATGATAATCCATGAACGGAGACACATCGAATGTGCAGACCTCCATCTACCTCAAGACAATGGAACTATACCCGGCATTATTCAACTGGTGCTTCTGTCAATGGCGAATATGAGGTTCCGTTCCTCAAGCCTAAACGCAGATAAACAACAAATAGTTCTTCTGTGAGCATATCTGCAGTAGGATGTTCGCAGTGTGAGTTTCGCTTCAAACAAGAGCGATTGCGTCATCCAGCTGCTGGTCGTTTGCATTGGAGAAAAAGAAAACGAAAAGTGGACAACGATGGAAAGCCATTATGCAAAATCAGCTGTTCTAATGGTTCTAAATGTTATCTAAGGAACTATTAATATTAATTCTTTGTAAATCAGAAATAAAAATTATCAGTTTAGTGCAAATCTAGAAAAATTTGACTAACTTGATGCAATTGTCGCAGTGTGAAATTCGTACCAAACGAGCGCAAATAAAGCTATCATTTGTATGTTGCTATGTTGTAGCCGTTTGGACAAAGGAAATCACGTAAAAAGAAAGCTCTTAATCAAAATTGACTTAGTATTAAATCAGTCGCCAATGTGAGCAGTTCGAGCGATTGTGTCATCCAGCTGCTGGTCGTTTGCATTGCAGAAAAAGATAACGATGGGGAATGAAATTTAGCTGTTCTAATGGATCTAAGTGCTATCCAAGAACTATTAAGGTTACTTCTTTGAATGTCAGAGGTAAAATTACCAGTTTAGTGCAAATCTGGAATAATTTGACTAACTTGATGCACTTGTCGCAGTGTGAAATTCGCAACAAACGAGCGCAAATAAAGCAATCATTTGGCTGCTTCGTGTTTGAGAAAAATGTTCGAAGTGTTTAATATCGTTTAAAGTTCAACAATTTGGCTTGTCTGAATGCCAGAAATGAATACAGCATTTTGATAGTTTCTTTCAATGAAATATGAAAATCGGAAATGATAAAATCGTCATCAAAATTCTGTATGTTTCTATTTTTGTGACCGTTGTGAAAAAGGTTACGAAGGAAATCATGTACACAGTAAGCTCCTAACCAAAATTTGTTTAGTATTAACTCAGTCGGCATTGTGAGCAGTTCGAGCGATTGCGTCATCCAGCTGCTGGTCGTTTGGAGAAAAAGATAACGATGGGGAACATTACACAAAATTAGCCGTTCTTATGGCTCTGAATGGTGTCTACAGAACTATTAAGATTACTTCTTTGCAAATAGGAGGCTACGGAGGTCATCAGTTTAGTGGAAATCTAGAATAATTCGACTAGCTTGATGCACTTTTCGCAGTGCGAAATTCGCACCAAACGAGCGCAAATAAAGCTAGCATTTGGCTACTTCGCGTTCGAGAAAAATATCCTGAAAGTGTTTAATATCGCAGAGAATTTACTCTTCTGAAAGCCAGAAATAAGAGAGAATAATTTTAAACTTATTCATTAAATAAACTATAAACGTTGTTTGGATGATTTTTTGTATCTTTATTAGATTTTACAGTATAGGCTGTGAAAAAAGGTTCTTTTTTCAAAACGCGAAACTTAAAAAAACATATCTCGAAAATTCCACGTACCATATTGAAATTAAAAAAAAAAACGTGTCGAATATTTTCGAGTTCTTTACCGAAAAAAATAGTTAGATGAAAAAAAAAATTTGGGTGGCTGATTTTGCGTGAAATACACATCTCGAATGCAGTCCTACGTCAATCTCGCGGCTATGTCTCTGACATTACCTACTCCAAGTTGTCTCATAAATTTTCTACATATTACTCTGTAATTCCGGAACCGGAAGTCGGATCGAGATATACTTCAATAGCAGCTTATGGGACCATAGAACCTTTCATTTCAATCTGAGTTTGTGAAAATTGGTTCATTCAGTGACATTATTTGTCACATTCACACATACACACATACATTTTTTGATTCCGACGAAAATCTGTGAGGGGGACAGAAAAGATCAAAAAGTACCAAAAATTAGTCTACGTGATTGATGAACGGGGTCTCTCTTCGTTGACTGTGTTCAAATGGGCGAAATAGCCTTCGGTATGCAATGTATGTGAACCGAAAGCTCCCACTCTCGTTTATAATGACCTATAAATCAATGATACATTTATTATATAGATTAGAATGTAGAATGGGGGCGAAACTGTCGAAAAATGTCTCACTTCGATTTATGCGATTTTGTTTTTTCAAATGCCCCCCCTGCCGATTGTCGACCTGTTTCCGAACGCAAACAGGATCCCGCGTAAGCCTGTTTGAACTGTGCCATTTTCTAGGACGGCTAAGCAACGCCACACTGCCCAGCTCCGAATGAAAGTCGGTTGACAAATATTGAACCGGTCGGTGCTAAGCTGTTTCGCGACATGCCTGCCATCCGGTAGTGCAAACCAGTAATTCAATGTCTCTTCGAGCACGATTCTCACGTATATTTTAGTAACTAGTTGAGACGACGACGACGGTCTAGTCTTCCAGGTGTACGAATAAATTAATTGAAGTTCTTCTCCTCCTCGATGTTACACCTGGTACGATGGCGGTGCAGAAACGCGAGAATGTATCGCGACAGTATAAAGTTGTATAAAAGCCGTTCCTTCTAATTCTGCTCCATCCAAGCCAGTCCCGTGATCAAGCTATTAAACGACATTCATCATATGCTGCCGCGCACTGTATTCGCTCTGATTGCGGTAAATCATCTGTTGTACGTTTTCTATGGCGGTGGTCATCCATCTTCCCATATTGTCCATCGGAGGAACGACGAGCGATCACGAGGTGATATTCATTCTATCACCACAGCCATGTACCGGAGCGTAGTACAAAGAGCAATACGCGCGGGCCTTTTTCTCGTTCTGCCGGTAATTATTTGGTCCTTCAAAGTTCGTTGCGCTACCCGTAGTGGCGGGTCGGCCCCCGATCATGGGCGGGGAGGACACGGGACCTGCTGCGAGGAAAACAAACAACGGTACCAGCGTCGACTGAGCGTTTTTTTTTTTTCGTAGACTATATTACAAGATGGAGATGCGTCAATAGAAAAAGCGTCACGTCACACGCTACTAGGAAGTGACAGAACAGTGCGCAACACTTCGATGTTTGGTTCTTTGTTTGCGGACGAGCAGTTCTGGATATGGTAGTGTGCTTCACTCACTGCCGCCACCCAGCAGCCACCATAACCATAATCGACATCAGCTCTCGTCAAACAGGCGGAAATGAAATATTGTTTAACCAACACCACCATCGATTTGAAAACCTGAACTGAGCGTGGCTGAGTGGGAACGCGACAGATGGAGTTTGGATGGGAAACAGAGGCCGCACCTGAGTGGTCGTTCAACGTGCGATGATTTAAATTGGACATGAAACTTGATTTTGATGGATTCGGACGGCGTTTCGCCATTGGGGGGCGATATCGTGAATGTTCTTTGCTTATCTAAGAAAAGTAATCAAAAGTTTGACTAACCCAATCTCGTTTTTTTTTTGTTCTCTTTCCTGTTTCAGATATTGACGAAAAAGAATTTGGATATACTCTAAAATTTCATATAACGGTAAGTACTAGCAGTGACAAAGTTTCGTTTGATTTCAGCTGTGCAATGACTCGGTGAGACAATTGGCGATTAGACTATAAAGTTGTCTTCAGCCATTAGACGACGGCGCACGCTTACGGATGAAAAACAGAAAACGATTCAAAACCGACACGAATAATTAAAAATTTCGAGACGTCACATTAGCTTACGAATTTTCAAGCATTGAATGCTTGAATATTGTGACTGTCCTACAATCTTATCAGCAGCCAGTCGTGCCCGGGCACGTGTCGGTTATTATTTTTACCTATCATAATACGGCAACCCGAGTTGATGGGACACAATAGAGAAGCCGCTTAACTTGTACGTCGTAGAAGGTCTTTATGGTCTGTTCGATGTGTGTATTTATGTACGTATACGGTGTACTTCCTTGGTGATGATGCACGAGTAAACTAGTTCGGAAAACATATTGAGTAAGGTCGTACGGTGGAATGCCACCTCAATTACTGCGCAGCTTGTGCGAGCTCGTTGAATGGAAACAGACAAATAAAGTCTGGCGTGTGCAATTGGTTCACCATCGAGAGCAATAAAACCTAGAAATTCAAGATTAAATATTTATGGCATATAGTTTTTTCAAGCTAACATAACTGTTTCGCTCGAAGAAGAGGAGGAGGAGGAGGAGGAGGGTACCCATTTTAGCGTGAAGACATATGGCATGGCATCCAATGCTGTTTCGATAACACAAATGTTCGATATTTATGTCCATCTATGTTTATGATGGTTGTCGATTGTAGGTTATCCTAGCCCAATGTTGCTCGAATATCAAAAATACAACGAATGTCTATGATCATCGCTCGCTTTCCTTCGCCTTTGTTCGATAATCGTTCTGGTATTCGGACTTGTCCGTCTATTCGGGCGCGAACGAAGCCGACGCTGCTTCGTTACTTGCACGAATATCTATTCCTTGCAGTTGTTATTCGCATTGGACATACCCCCGAATGACTTAACGCGAATATCGAACGAATATTCATACAGCGATCATCGCCAAACCTAATTCGCGATGATCGTCTTTGAAACATGCAAATTAAGATGTTTCCCCCCGCACTATTACCATAGTCTTATGTGTATGTGATGAACCATATTCCAGCATTCTCCCATTACTGCTATCGAACGAGATATGATGAATTTATTAGATGAAAAATGCTTCGCGAAGAATGGAAACCAACGATCTTCGCCGTGACGCTATTCGAACCAATTCGAAGAATAAAATAAATGAACGAATGACAAACGAATGTATAAAACGAACATGCACGATGTATACCAGCAGCGAAGAATGGATTAGTATATTCGGGTTCTCTACGATTATTGCTTATTCCTTTTGCAACCTTCTCTCTTTCGAGCAGTGAATAGTTCAACGTTGTTCGAGACTGGCATATTCGAAGGCAGTATAATCACAGCAAGGATGCGTGAATGAATTAGTTACACGAAGAATATTTGCAACATTGTCCTAGCCAAAGAATAAGGAGCTCATCGTTGAAGGCGGTTGACCGAATCTAGATCTAGAGTCTTTTTTCTCAGGGAGTACAAAAAAATTTAATTTTGGCTTCATTCATTTATTTTATTTCGCTGTTATATTCGAATGGGCGAACCTTGGCCTTAACCCTTACCTAAAGGTTCAGAATGACCTCCGAATCTACGGGTTCTTTTTTGCATAAGGCTTGTTAGCGAAAAAATCTGGACAATTTTGTATTTTTTGTTCATTTAATTGTGCAATCTGATTACAGTTACTTGGGCTACATGATGAAACTACGTAGTTTTGAGTTTACTCCTGTCGTTAGGGTCTGCTTCCGATTTAGCTGCTTTTGTCCAAGATTCGCGAAATTTTTGTATTGTCGTAATTTGTTGTTTATATTGAGCCTTCACGAGAGCCCAATACCGCTCGATAGATCGCAATTCCGGGCAGTTAGGTGGATTCGCCTCTTTCGGTACAACATGGACTCCATTCGCTTTATACCAATTCAAAACATATTTGGCGTAGTGACAAGATGCCAAATCCGATCAGTATAGCGAGGAAGCGTCATTACTGCGTAGGAATGGTAACAATCGCTTTTCCAGGCATTCTTCACGATATATGTCTTTATTCACCGTTCCGCTAGTGATTAAGCTGTGGTTCGCTCGGCAACAGCTCCATATTGCTTTTAATTTAATCAGTATCTGACGGAGAAAACAAATTGGAAAAATTACATGCGAATGAAACTATGTAATGAAAGCCGCGAAAATGTTACCGCAGAGACGGGACTCGAACCCGTAGCTAGTCCCTAACCATGGGAATTGTTTTGCCAATTAAGCTAACCTGCATATGAAAACACATGAAGCGATAGCCTATTTGTTTAGAATAACCAAGCATGCTTTGCTTTATTCGGTCGCCACAGCATTCAATTATAGTCATATCTCTATGGAAACACATTCAACAGAAAAATAACACACACCGCATTACTAGTCTGCTTTGCTGTCATATGCTGAACCTTTGTTTTTGTCACTTTTGCTGCCTGTGGGATAGGACTATAATTGAAGGTTTTGGTAGCCAAGTAAAGCGAACCATGCTTGCTTCTTCTAGTCAATTGGGCTGTCTCTTCATGTGTTTTCATATGCAGGATAGTTCAATCGGAAGAACACTTTGCACGGTTAGGAACTAGCTACTGGTTCGACTCCCGTCTCTGCGGAAACATTTTCATTAAAAAGTTGTATTCGCATGTCATTTTTTCAATCAGTTTTCCTCGTCAGATACTGATCAAATTTAAAACTAGCTCAAGATAGCTCTACGTCTTAACAAGACTAAAACAAATTATTACATATCAGTTTGAGCTCGCATCTCAGCCAACACAGTCGAAAATCGTTTGCGGTCGAAGCAAAAGAAACAAAGACAATACAGTGCAGTGAACAATAGAGTGTACGAAATGGTCAAATACGATTTAACAAAGCCTGAAACTTGGGCAACAAGGCCAAATTCAATTTGTATAGATTTCAAGCGTTGCAAAGTTAGACCAGCAGCAAATGAAATTGAAATCTTACTTAAAGAACGAATGCATCTAGACGCTAATAATGTAAGTGAGATTCAATTCAACAAGGCGTCTAACTGTGTGTACATTATGTTTAAATGTGAAAGCGATGCAATTGCATTCGCTTCGGTTAACAACGAGGTGCACAGCGTTGAGTGTGACAACATTAAATACAAAATTCCTGTGCACATGGTGGACAATGCCATACAAGTACGCGTGCATGACCTTCCCCCGCAGTCCACCGATGAGTATGTTCGGGAAAGTATGTCGCAGTACGGTGAAGTTCTTTCCATCGAAAGGGAAGTATGGCGGAATTTTTTTCCGGGTATCCGGAATGGCGTGCGAGTGGTACGTATGCAACTACGTAAAGCAATTCCATCCTACATCATTTGTAATCAAGACGGGAAACATCCGTGTAAAACGCTGATTACGTATGAAAATCAACTGGTTACATGTCAGTTTTGTGAACAACCTGCACACTACGGTAAACCTTGCACTGAAACTGCGAAAAGAACATCTTCAACAAAAGACAAGGTCAACCGTTCAACAACGAAAACTAGTGAGCGTAGTACTCCTGTTTCACCATCAAACCAACCAACAACTGCAACCAATGTACAACAAGGCGCTCCTACAGCAACTAGCAACGAGCTCAAGACTGCGAACAACAAGGAAAACGAAAAGAAGACTGAAATCAACAACAAAACCATCGATGCGGCAATGGAGGACGAGACGAGCCACGAACAAAGTGCCCCTCAACCCTCGCAGGAGGAAAATGGAAGCTCTTCTCCTCCTAGAAAAAGAGTGACAACGAGATCCACCTCGAAAAATTGTTTATTTAAAAAATCGGCTAATTCGGCCACGTAAAGCTTGTACGCAAATAGGCCTGAATAAAAAACATATTTTAAATAAAAAAAAAATTATTACATATAGCTTTCCATATTGATTTTTCGTCCCGAGATGCTCCTCTATGCCGTTTCATTGCATGCCAGCTAAAATTCCGGGAAGCTGCCTAAAGTCTTCCAGTATATAAGTCTCAGTCTCAGTATATTTTCACGTAGGAAAACTGCGTCAAATATTCGCGATACAACTTTTTTAATACAGGGGTTCGAATTGTAAATACAAAAACAAACCGTACAAACAACGTTCAGGTTTTGAACTTCTTTAGTCCAACCAATGTTGAACAAATTTTCGATTTCATTACACCTACTGCTTAAAAATATGGTTACGCATCGATTCTAGTAGACCCAATTATATATTTTAACATTTAGGGGTTTGTTTTTTAGTGAAAAAAAGGCATATTTTGTTTCAATTTTTTCGCGTTTCGCCTTCATTAAAGCAGTTCTAATTGAACTTGCATCTCCGACTAACAGTTGCAAAGTTTGCACAATTTATGCAACACTTAATATTGCACAGGTGCAATATTATTTCTGACTTCTCAGCCGTAAACGAGTGACGGCTTATTACTGGCCGTCGCAGAATGTGCACATTTCGGGGTTCGTTGGTTTGTGCAAAAAGCACATATTTTGTCTCAATTTCTTCACATATATATTTTAAATAATCGAAGGTGGAAGTTTCAATTAATAACGAGCAATGCCTAATTTTCCCTGATTTCCAAGGCATTATCATGGATTTCGTAAAAGCGACAACAGTTTCGTGTCTATAAGTTTACGAATTTTATTTGAATTCCGCTCTTCAATTGATTCCATTTGAATTACACTCTTCATTTAAGAAAATCCCACGCACAAAACAAGAATCACTGTCGAACCGAGTTGCACTCTGTTCAGTTCGATAGTGCCACAGAAAAGTTCACTGTGCACACCAGTATATGTACCTGCTGTGGGTTCATTTTATGCACCGTTCGCGCCATACAGGAGATAACGGTTTTCATAGAAACGAGAGACATTTTTCTATCAATTCCGCTGTTTCTTCGTATTAGAGAACATAGCAGGATAATTTCGATCATAGAGTGCTGGATGAACAAGATCAGCATTTTTTATCAATTCCATCAAACTTAACGGTGCTCTTCAGGGCATCCAAAATTCAAAAATAAAACATTTTTGAGAAAATTTTGGCATAGGCAAAAATAAGTTTCTATGGAACACAAAAAACTGCTTTTTATGCTTCCTAAATATTCAAAAGTTAGGAACGATTTTGACAATAGTTGTTTAATCCTACTTCAACATTACGAACAACCCCATAGGGTGGTCCCTTGCAGTGTTTTTTTTTTCACTACTCATATGAAATCTCATTCATCATTAATCAACAATAAATAGAGAAGAAATTAAATCGATGACTTGGTATGGCAATAGGAGGCTCAATTCATTTGGCTTACTGTCATTTTTCCGTCTAACCAATTCCAGAAATTAACTACAGAAAATTATGGCAAAATTACGATCAACTAGTTCCGATAGTTGGACGAAACTTTGCGCAGGTCTTGAGAATGGCAAACCGTTTATTTTTTAATATATCAAAAGATCAATTCTATTCAAGATTAATTTGAAAAGAGGACGAATGTATTTTTCTACATGCACTTTCTTTAAATCGTTGTTACTCGGAAGAAGAATTATGAGAAAAAAACTAGAATACATTTCTACGGATCAAAGGCACTAAATTTGCTCTTTGTGACTTTTTTTCTAGACATAGCTTTTCTCGAGATATTTAGGTATGATATTCCTTAGTCTTGACTCGAATTGGTATCTCCCCCGAGCAATACAAATAACTTTTTTAATTTGAAATTTTGTTCAAAGTTTCATGACTGTTACTGGAATTAATTATTTGATGTATGTTCCTGTCATCTTCGCAAGGGTACGCACTACTAGATGATGACGAATGAATATTGTTTATGTTCTGGTATCAATTGAATAAGTTTTCTCGTAGCGACGTTTATCCTAAGCATAGTCCAGAGATATTTAAGCAAGAAATTCAAAGAATTGCTCTTGACTCGAATTGGTATCCCCACCAGTGAACTGGAGATGTGTATTGGACAGTTCACACCAAATCAAACTGAACAGTATGAAAGTGTGCTGAAGCAAAAGTGTGATCATACTTGTAACTGCTCTGATCTGACAGAACTTTGGCATCTGTTAATGACAACAAAAACTTCCGATTCATTGTTTTTGCTTTATTTCGTTTTTACTTGATGTCAATTTTGCGAGGAGGGTTACTATTTGAATGTCAATTTTGTGACAAGAGTGAATATTTGAAAATGCACAGGACAACGTTTTTTTAATCGTTGATTTGTTCACTCTTTAATTGTCAGTCATGCTGGTGTAAGAAGAATGTGTGGTTAAGGAAATGCACCAGAAATCCAGCTTCAAAAGTAATCTACAATACAAAGTATCATTTATATTGTAGTATGCGAACTGTGATGCGTTGTTACCCATTTCTAGAATTGTCTGATGTATGTCTCCGCCACCATCTCAAGGGCACGCATCACTATAAAATGACAAATGATTGAGGTAACGTTCACCATCGAAAACGCTTCTTGACTTATGTTATTTGCTTTTCAAATTATCGGTTTGCAATGACAAAATTCGTGCCAGCTCCAGGCTCAGACCGTGAGTAATCCAAACTCGAAACCTTCGTACAGAAATTAGAATATGAAATAGCTCCGAATCAGACGACAAACTTTTATCATAGCCGTATCCAAAGCAAGACTATGGAAACAGGAAATCTAGCGGTTGCACTCGACAATGACAAAGAGCTACACGTTGACGATGATGAGGGTGATGATGATGATGATGATGGTGATAATAATGATAGTGGGTGTTGTCTTATGATGCCCTTGACACCGGTCGAACCTTCCTTTTTTTTGTTGCAAAAGCTTATTCTCAGGAATAAAGAAAGATGAATCCGGCTTTTCCTTGTGCTGGGTCAGGACAGAAGTGCTTTTTCTTTCTTTTTCATTCGGTTGAATAGTCAGGGGAAATTCATGAGCTGTGATACTGGATACTTTTCCCAGATGTTCGCCGTCCTTTCCTTGTTGTCTATCATCAGCCAAGCATAGGTAGATCGATGGTTGGACATTCTCTGTTTATTTGTGTTTTGAAAGCACCGCACGGAACGAGTTCAGCTGTAAAAAATGAAAATTTCTTCTACTTTTCGTGTTTTTTTCTCTGCCTCGGCTCGATGACAGTCATGAACGAAAAATAAATCAAAGAACAAGTCATTAATCCTTGAACCCGATTACAGTGCTATTTCGGAAGCAAGGTTGCCAGTTTAGAGCCTCTAGAAACGGAAAAAAAACTCACCATCATCGGAAGGCCAACCATCAAAGTAACCAACCAACCAGTCAGTCAGCCAGCGGTTTTTGTCTTGAAGAGTAGCAACGAGTTGCTCGCTCTCGAATCTTCAATGCGGAGGGCTTTTTTTATGTTTTGTTGAAGAACAAACATTCAAGAGCACGTCGAACTGCTGCCTGCCGCACTGAACTGAGTCATGGTCAAAGCCGCCAGCTTGCTCGCTAGGAATTACCACCGATGCTGCCGTGCCGTGGTGACGACGGCGGAGATGATGGTGGTTCGATGGTGGTGTGGTGGTGGCTCCGCATTTCCAATCCCAAGGCGGCAATCGATTGTAGTGGTAACCTCCGCTCGCCAAGGGGCAAATTGAGACAACGGCAGCAACCACAACAATATTCACGCGGCCACGGAGGCACACGCACGCGAAGCCTACTTTGTGTGTGCGCGCTCGCGCGATTATGGCGCAGATGGGCCACGATTCCAAAGTCGATTGAAGAAATAAAAATGAAAAAAAACTCTAATCCAAGCGCTCAACATCGCGGCGTTTTTTTTTTTTTGCTTGTGGTGGGATTTGTTTTTTTTTATTTTGCCAGGCGTTCGTAGAAGAATGATTTGCAAATCAAAATTACTTGGTTTCTTTTCTTGTCGTGCTCTCCTGCCTCACCCGCGTAGGCCGCCTGCTGGTTTTTTTCGCCCCCGTAGCTGTTCGAGTCGGACCTAGTCTACGGTGCTGGTTTGCGGGATTGGTGGTGAATCGTTTTTCTCTTCTCTTCTGTTTCTAATGTAATCATCGTCTCTCATTTATTATCGCTTGCACGTACCCGATTCGTGAGCACAAAGTAGGAGTATACCCGCCGATCCGGTCCAACCAGGCAGCGGTGGGACCAACCGTGGTCGGACAAGGCGGTAAGACTGGTCCCGGTTGTGGTGTGTGGAGCCTGCTGCTTAGATAGCATAGGATCATGATAAGCGGATTTTTGTTGTTGTATGGCTTCGTGATGATGTTGGTACAGGACGATAAATCGGTGTGCTAATCAGCACGCTTATTTCTCCGGTTGATGAAGATTATGACGGAGCTGGATTCTGATGGGGTTTCTATAGGTTTTCTTTCCTTTCAGTGGAATTTCATTATTCATCATGGGAGAGAAGATGAGATGAACAGTGCCCGAGTGAATATATATTTTTTTTGCATTAGCAGGCTCTTCTAACCTAACGACGGACAATAATTGCGTCATTTATTTCAGTATTTGAATCATGATGTCAACTGCAATTTTTCTAATTCGCTCGGGCAAGAGAGAAGAAAAACGAAATATTTCACCAACCAACTGAGGATTCTTTCACTCGACCTGTAAGTTTTGACTTGATTGTACACAAGTTCAAAAAAATCTCTGCTCACTTTCGTGTCCCGTTCGGCAAAATTGGTACTTTACCACTCGGAACGACGATAGAACTTTTTTAACGATATCAAACTAAGAATTTGAAAATAATAGAGCCATAGTGCTCAAGGACTAGCAAGGATGTTAAGATAATTTTTTAGGTTTTTTTTCTTTTTTAAACATGCCAGAGCAGTTTATAGTAGTTCCTTAGATTGGTGCTCTTGGTAATAGTTACAGATCAAACTTGTTGGAAAGTGATAAAAAGCGAAACGGAGTTGATGACGACGATATGTCGTAACGCAAAAACGAAACAAAACCACCGTCATAGTGAAGTTCTTGCAGTGGAGACTCAAGCAAAGAGGTTATTTCCAAAAACCATGTATTCATATTCCATCATACGTTATGCTATGACAGGGTGGAGTCCCACTATTTAGATCACTGGTAACATACGATCATCATGTCGTTATCTACCTAACCATCTTTCGCGCACTTAGCCATGCTAAATGTCTTAAGACTTCTAAATCGAAGCCTTAGGTATATCCTGCCCTTTTTTGACGAGAATACGTAATTTTTCCTATGGGGAGCCTTTTTAAAATTCTGCGTGGTGTAAAGCCTCAAACGCTCAGGTCTCTTTCTCTCTCTCTAATTCGTTTTTCGGAGGTCGTGTCAAGCAACAAAAAATTATGAGCAGCCGCATTCAACTTTAAAATAGGATTTAAAATAGGGAACGGAATTTTGGATTGGATTCTGGGACAAAATCCAGAGCTTGAACTCTGACCCACCTGAATTCTGAACCTTATTCCAGGTTAATTCTGGAAATTGGATCCAGAATTCTGATTTAGGATTTCAACTCTGGAAAAAAAATTAAGATTCGAATTTCAGATCTAGATTCTGGAACTAAATGTTTGATCTGAACCAGAATTTGAGTCGGGTTCAAGCTAAGAATTCAGTTCAAGATCTTCTCGATTCTTAAGATGAGCTCAGTTCAATAATTCTAGAACTGAATCTTGATCTGGATTCTGAATCTAAATTTTGCAACTGAAATCCGATCCTGTCCGTATTTTGATTTTCGTTCTTGAACTCAGTTTCAGTTCCTGAATCCTTATCCAGAATGCTGGCTCTGGTGTAGATAAATAAATTATGGCAAAAAGTTATGAACATCGGAATAATTGTAAATATCGGATAAATTCCGCAATTTGGTTCTTTTTACTTCCATTAAAATATTCCCAAAGAATTATGAGCAGTTTTCGTCTACCACACACTACCCACTAAAAACTAAATCCTACTGCTAAAACACTGTTTTTACTTTCATTTGTTCAATACTATTTAAATTGTATGTTGAACATATTTTTCGTCAATAAGTTGTACTCAAGTTTGTATATATCGACTGTTTTGGAGTTTTATCGAAAAAATGCGGCTTTCTCAGTCAAATGGATATAGGCAAACGATTTGTTTATAAAATTGCCCAATTTTATAAACAAATCGTTTGCCTATATCCATTTGACTGAGAAAGCCGCATTTTTCCGATAAAATAAGTTGTACTTCAGTGTAGTTGTACTATTACAATTATGAAAGCGAAGCTTTAAATGAAATGTAGCAAAATTTACTCAATCAATTAATACGAACGATTATCTATATTAAAAGTGTGTGAAGGAATCATGTCAGTTTTATTCGTTTCCACGTCCTCCAGTTATGTCTATGACATTACCCACCCGCCTTTTTTTATTCGTTCATTTTATACGGTTTAAGATCTCTGAGGCGAAATGTAGTTAGTTATTAGGTTTTTAGAATTGTATGTAATAACAATACCGGTAAAATTGCTATATTGCATCTCGTGGGTAACTCATAGTGCAAAAGTTGGGGTTCAATTTACTCACGAATCCGTTGATGGTGTTTTCGTTCCTTGATTCCTCGTTGATTTTGAGTTGTAAGCATCGTTTTTGACTTTCCTGCTGTCGTTTTTGAGTGACAGCAGGAATATCATGCACATGCACATGCACTATATGGTACATCGACAGGGAATTCATTTTGCTTGCACTCTAAAGAGAATTGAATGTATATTGCACTACTGGTTTTGTTTAATCGAATCTCTTGCACTTTCTTTTGATCGAGGCACATTTTCTTCCCAAGCAAAACTTTATTTCATTTGGAAGTGGTTCTACTCGTCTGTTGACAGTTATGATTGATTCTGCTAGCGTAATCACTAGTGCTGATGCCTCTTGTTCGTTGGATTTCATCATCTCGAAATCGTGCTATTGTCGTTTACTAGATTACCCTTTTGTTTATGGAGTCCCGATCGAATGACTGTATCGAAACAGATACGAAAGCGAACTGGTTCTATTTTAATCAGGTGGAAAGTAAAAGTGAACCGCAGACATTAACTACCAAAAGCATTAACTATCCCATAGTAGAAAAAGTCACATGTGTCCCCTGGAATTCAATTTTCAATCAAACTTATGTCACACTAATAATTTTTCCTGTTCGAACAGGAATGACATATGATACTTGCAGTCTCGTATTAACCGACAAATGCGAGCAGTTAAAAAATGACCGATTGATAATTGGAGGACGATAATGAGAATATATCTAAACCTAGAAAATGGACGATACGGCAAAAATAACTTGGAAGAAGAAAAAAAAAGTGCGAAACTAAAAGAATCTGCATCGTAGGAAATAAAACCCAACTCTGGAAAGAATTGGTATTTCACTGCAGACGAAAATACTATGCACAGTAGAAACGAGAATAACGGTCTACAACTACTCAAAGCACAAATTTAAAGCCTTCCGGAAATTTTCGAAATTTCTTGAAAATCTAAAACCTGTTCCCTTCACAGGCAGCTAAATGTTATCAAACTCTTACACTGCTTTTGAATTTAATATTAAATTTGCACCATTCTTCCTTCAAATTTTAGGCTTCATTGTGAACAATTGCTTTTGCAATGTTTTTTTTTCATGCTGATTAGGAAAGCTTGATAACATTTAAGTACTTAAACGCAACAGAAACCGCTCGATGAAGGAATTTGAAATAAACGAGGCCTGGTCAATGGCTTAGGATATGAGGCAGGATGTCGTATATTTGAAAAACGACCTAGAATAGATATTTGCAACTAAAAGCTTCGTGGCTGATCTACAAAGGTTACGAAGTGCCGCATCAAAATGTAGTAAATTTAGCTGAAAATTCTGTCTCGAAATGCTCACTAGAACATTAGACATCCATAAATTGAACTGTTAGCAGGTATGCATGCACGAATCATTTCACGTGGATTATTCAAGGAAGTTTTGCTGATGTATCTCAGGCATGCGACTACTCGGAAAAAGTTGATATTGAAGGTTGTGTTCCATGATTGACAGAGCAACAAATTGCATCGTTATCAGACAGCTGATTAGGAAAATGTCATTGACATACAATAAATATAGCGAAGGGCCCTGATGATTACCTTGTGCTACGCTAAAACAGATTCCGAGCTAGAACAAGATTCTTGAATTTTATTTAGCAGTATTCAGCTACATATGACGTCGTCGTTGGCGAAACAATTGAAAACTATTGATACTGTTTTCAAACTGAAATTTATTTTGATTCCTAACACATCTCCTAGGATAGTTTACACTTCTTCTTCTGTTTCAGTGATATTGTGTTTCATACAGCGTTCGGATCGATACAGCTCCCATTACAGAACTCATATCCGGTCGATCACATCATGTTAAGCTGTCCTCCCCCGTCGTGCTAGACGATCCGACACATACTCCTAATGCATCCTTAGATGCCTTCGGACAATGCAAGCGCCGTGTTTTACTGTTCTCTTATGTAGTAATAAATGACCTCCAGAAATAGCTCCGTGGGGGCTTGAATGACCCCCACTGCAGTGCAGTCTCAATCAAGCACCCGACCATAAAGATATTTCCAAAACTACCATGTGCACTTTCGGCTCGCTTATATCCTGTCTGGCTTGAGCTCCTCTCACACTACATGTGATGCCGTTTTTCCGTCCGCTTCTGTAGCTCGTTGGACGTTGGACACGAGGGCATTTGGAGAGCTGTTAGTAACATCCTTCTTCTGCCCCAACATGTTCCCCGTAGACCGTAGACCACCACCCTCAGCACAACCACCCAAAACTCCTAGGTCTTGGTAAATCAGTATTGGTGTGTGAGAATAGTACAACACAGTTCGGTTGGTACAAGCGTTTGTGTGAGATTCGCTATACACTTTCAGTGATGGCGACGATGTTATGACAATGTTTACTTTTATGATTATAGCTTTGTTTCACAGTGTCGGAGTATTCTTTTGCCGTTTCTGCTGTCTCACCGTCGATGTCGACTTACTTCATAAGTGCCTCATTAGAGGATTCCATTCGATTTACGATTCTTGCACAAATCTTGCCAAAAAAAAAAAATAAAGGCATCACAAAGAATACCACGAATGAACGACATAGAAAATGACAACATAAGAAGCTGGAAAATCGTATGCGGCCTTATAGAGGGGGTGCCACGATAGACAAAGCAGAAACCAAAACAAGGCTAAAGAGCACTGTCATGATCCGATGTAGGGTTGGCATCCGGGTTTCAATAGTAGCTTGAAAAAGTTGTGCGATGTCAATTGAATTTCAGTTTCAGTCTGATAGATGTTTGTGCTAAGAAATCAATATGTCGCTTGCGATATGTGATTCAAACCGTAATTCGAAGAAATAACAAGATGGTTCCTCCGCGGATTAATTTGCATTGCTAATTATGACTGCAGTTGTCATTCAATTTGGCTCCATTCATTATATACAGTTCCTGAAAGACCCCACTGATATTACTGTAAGTAAGTAAGTAAGTAAGCATTGCTGGGAGCACTGGGACCATCCAAACACCACTCGCGTGCTCTCAATAGCTCGCTCTCTCGATTTCGAATCAGTGATGACAGATTGTCACAATGACACGGAATTGACCGTAGATCTTAACTGAACAGGAAATGGTTGAAAAGTCTCTAGAGTAGAGTTCTTCAAAAGCTAAACTTTCATCTTGTTATCCATGAAAAGGTAGTGACTTCCGGATTACATGTATTCCATATTAGAGGAGCTAGGCTATGTTGCCCATTTGAACACAGAAATTGAGGCTATCTTCGAGTTTAATTTAAAAAAAAACTTACTACTATTTTCTCATTTTATTACTTTTTAGTAATACAACGGGGGTTTAAAATGTGCTTAAAGTAAGTAGTCTAGCTGTATTTTAAAACAATCTAATTATTAAGTTGTTTTGTTTTTCTCAATCGAACAATTTTTCGATACTAGAATTATTTGAGTTGTATTTATTGTAATTACAATTTTGGTTGCATGGCAATGTTTAGTGTTATTAATTGAACAACTTCAGATGTCTTGCCAAATCAATAACGAAGAACCCTGAAAATTTAAATGGACTTCAATAGGCGTTAAATAGTTTGAAGCAACTCCAGAAGATCGGTTGTTCAGTAAATGAGAGGACATGGAAAAGTTGTCACCAATTGAAAAAGATGTCAAATCTACAAATCTGTCGTGTCGTGTGATCTATGATGAATATCCAACTAAGTTTTGAAATTATATGAATGGGACAGTTTTCAGATAGAATCAAATACCTTGTAAAGCACTTGGAGAAGGTTTTATGGTCTCAGAGAACTTTGTAATATAGTGAATGCAATATTTAATATTATTCGATAGGAGCTAGCTAGGGGTTCGAGTCCCATCTCAGTGGTTGCTTTTCTGCGATTTTAAATGCATAGTTGTATTTGTATGCATTTTTGTCGATTTGTTTTCCTCGTTAGATACTGACCAAATTTAAAATTAGCCCAAGGCGACTTAACAAGACTAAAACAAATCGTAGTAAATTTATTGGTTTTGACTTGTAAAATCATTATCTAGTGTTTATTTCTTTATTTTTCATGGAGAACTTGGATTCGTGAAAATAACAAAAAAAAGTTTCTGCTCGTACCATTCAAGTTTTCAAAAGACATGAGTCGCACTAACGTCAATGTATTGGATTAGTAACAGGTTCGAAGAAAAAAGAATCTAACAGATTCTGATGAGTTTTTTTTTTCATAATTATTTTGTTTCGGTCAATTTTTGAATTCTTGAAATTTACGGTTTAATTTTTGTAATGTGCCCATTCGATCTATTTCGATGCCATTTAGCTTAGTAACAACGATTTGAAGGAATTTTCATTTAAAAACGGGTTAGGGTCATTTCACCGAAAGGGTGATTTTTCCTAATCCCATTTTGTCAGGCTAATGTTTATGGTATTTTCCGTTTGCGGAGTGCAAATGTGTGATGTATTTGAAATTACCCTTTCGGCGAAATGTCTCTTTCGGCGAAATGACCCCATTCGGTGAAACGACTTTCGGAGAAATGACCCGCTCCATTAAAACCAAATTTGCTTTATTCAAAAATCAGGCTTGAGTCAAATTGGTCTCTCCTTCCGTGCAAAACAAATTGTTCGTTATGCTGAAGATGTGAACAAAGTTTCATCCAAATCTGAGTGTCAGACATTGCCACGCTGTTAATTTTCCGGAATTGATACAGCATAAAATTCTATCTTTGATTAGACCGAAGATATAAGTTCTTAATAAAAAAAACCGAAATCATTTTCAAATGATTCTTAAATCGATTGAAAATGATATCATTAAATGCTTGGGTAAAATAAGTCGTTCTGAAATTTATAATTTACTTATGCCTGGAAATAGATTCGCAAGCAATACTTTATACAGAGGGTTTTAGTAGAACCTTTCATAGTTCTACATACACTAGTGAATGTCTTGAAGCTACTAACTTAGCGGATCCCAAGCGAATTTCATGAACTTAGATTCAAATGAAAGGTCTTGTAACCCCACAGAAAGTTCCTGAATTTTATTCGAATCCAAAGTGCAAAGAAAATGAAAATAAGTGCACTTACCTTTCTCAGAGATGGCTGAACCGATTTTCACAAACTTAGATTCAAATGAAAGGTACAATTGCCCTATACAAAATTCCTGAATTTTATTTTGATCCGACTTCCGGTTCCGGAGTTACAGGGTGATTAGTGAAAAAAATCTTATTTCAAATTACTTCTTACTTTTCTCAGAGATGACCGATTTCTACAAAATTGGATTCAAATGAAAGGTCTCATGGTCCCATACAAAACTTCCAAATTTCATCCGGATCCGACTTCCGGTTCCGGAATTATATAGTGAAGTGTGTTAAAAATTGGATACCGGCACTTGAAGCGGCGAAACAAAACACGTAAAAAAATCTTAACTTACCTCGAAACTATTCCAATCGATAGTCATTGTCAATAGACAACCAAACAACCCGATTCTGGCTATGCTGGTTCGCGTTTTCGGATTCCGTAGGCACCGGAAATAAAAAGTAAAATAATTTCTAAACTTGTCTCAAAACTATTCCAATCGGTAGTCATTGTCAGTAGACGGCCAAGCATTAATTTAGCTTCCCTTGTTCTTGGGTTTTTGAAGAATGACCGAAGATTGCAGCCATAGACTCAACAATGGAAGTCACTTTTCTCGAACCAACTTCCGAACTACCGGTTTCAGAAGTACCTCTTTTCTTTTCCTCAAAGATGGCCTAACCGACCTGAGTACTGTTTCACTCTGTAGGTTATACTACTTTATGGACAAGCCTTTTTGTTGTTTAAGAATCAAAGAAAATTATTTTGAAAAATATCACACATTTATATATGAGAATATGTGAGATATGAGGAAGGCATCATTACACCGCTAGGTGGATTAAAACAGTTTTTTTTTCATGACAATGCGAGGTTCCATGTTTCAACAGTCGTAAAAACTAGTTTGGAAACATTGAAATGGAAAGTGCTGCCCCACCCGCCGTATTCACCAGACATTACTCCATCCGATTACCAATAACTTAGAAAACTACGAAATGGCTGAAAATTTATTCGAATCATTTACCCAATCAAAAGAAAACAAGTTTTTTCAATGTACCAAATGTTTTCCAGCGAGATGACCAAAACAAATATCAAAACAAGAGACTGCAAAAAGGCGCTACGCATTAATTCGAACGCTTGATATATTGAAACATGTTTGACTGTGTTGATACTTAAAACCCAAGATTTTCGTTAAAAAACTCGACCTCCCATATATTTCATCTATGGATCCATAGATCTATAAAATTTGTCGGAATCTCTGAGATTTCCGTAGATCTGGCATCACTGCAGTCGCTCCGAAACAACCAATGAACAAACACTATCGAACAATGAAGGTTCCAACTGAGAGCGGGAGAGTGTCGGTCTCTAGTCAAGCAAGCGGATCATTACAAGGCAAAATCCGTTTCCGAACGTGCAGCGCCGATCAGCGCCCGTTCAGTTCGGATTCAGTCGTGCAACGGTGAGCATCCCCGGGAGCAGCAGTAGCAGCAGTGGCCAGACGAGTACGAGAAAGTCCAATCAGTCTCTATCCTATATAGTGTATCGGTACGTGTACTGTGTGCGTACTTGTGTTGGTGAAGAAATAAAATATTGTGCACAAGCCTTCTATTTCTCTATGTATGCTTTTTGAAGGAAAAGTAGTTCATTGAAAAAAGATATATGTACGAGCAGTGTTTGTGCCGTGAATAAAATAAGAAAAAAAAGCAAAAAGCATAGGAAGGTGAAATCGATGCAGTAAAGGCAGTCTCCTCGGATTACTCTTGATTGAGGAAGTTTGAATTTGCTGTGAAAAGCAGAAGCAGTAATCGATAGAAGACGGAAAAGTAAGTGCTGAACTGAATCCGCCCCCCAATGTTAGTCAGTCTGAAAGAAAGAAATCGAAACGAAGAAAAAAAACGAAATAATTGTATTCCTAGACGGGTCGAGGCTTTTCGAGCTAACGAACGAACGAACGAACCACGTCAGCTGTCGTCTTGGTTGGTGATACATTGATTCTGCGATTAGCTGGCTAGCTAAAAATACAGTAGGAATCGGTTAATCTGCGCATTTCAGTTGAGCTTGTGCCTGCTTTGTTTTCTATGTGTGTATGAAAAATAAAAAAAAACTTGAAAACCCGAGGGTTCATGGCAGAGGCAACTCTCCATTTTGAGACGCAGTATCTACGAAGGAATTGTGGTCTTCACTGATTTGCTGTTTTGTTGCGCAATTTTCGATTTCTTTATCACACAATTAAGTGAAGCTTTAATTTGTTCGGCGCTGCTGCTGCTGTTGGTTGGCAGCTGCGCCCGCCCCCCCTAACATGTCCCCTGTTCTTTGCCTTGGCCACTAATCCGCGCGGTGGTCCCCGTTGGCCGCGGTGTTTGGCCGTTTTTGCAGCCCGCAGTGCTTACGCGATGTACGTGTGGCGGTCGTTAACAAAGAGTGCAAACATAAAATACATTTTTCTGCCTGCTTTTTCGCAGTTTGCTTGTCTGCTTGCTTACTTGCTTGCTTGCTGTTCGATGTTCGCCGTTCGGCGTGTGTTGGTCGGGGAAAAACACATTGATTCATCGCGAACCGCCGCCGCTAGTGAAACGTCCGACCGAGTCACACGAAAAGTGTGCACAAGCAAGGGAAAATAAATAAATTACACACTAGATGGATTCAGAGCGGGTGATAGACAGGGGGTAGACATGGGACAAGCAGAAGTAGCAGCAGCAGCAGTTCAATAGAAGAAGAAATGAAATCGAAGATATAATAAAGAAAACCTCCACAGCACACACAAAAGTGGAATTTCGAAGAAGCACAACAGCAACTACAACAACAACAGGACAAGAAAAATAATACGGTTTGTGTGATGACGACGGTTCCGCCGACCCCGCACGGCTGGCGTTCGTGGTTTTCATAATGGAAGACGAATGAACGTGCGAACGAACAGACAAAGTGAAGAGAACGCTGCATGTAAAGTGAGATTCAGTGGGAGTGTGGCATCTCGGCTCGGCACACACGGGGGGGTTCCTTTATCTACTCCCTGGTGAATTCTGCTAGGCAGGAAATAAGCATAAAATGCCAGTGAGCAACCGGACCGGACTGATGGACTTCTTCTTTCAGAGGATTTATTAGCAAGTGGATAAGGCAAAGGCGTATGTGTGTGCTGTGTGCGGATGTTTGGTTGGCTCATGTTCAATTTATGGGTTTGAGAGTGTCAGTTGAAAAAAAAGTGTCGGTACTTGGCATAAAGAAATAAATGACTCACAATGGATTAGATTAGGCAACGCAAGACGATAACGTCGAATTGGCCACTTATCAGAACGTAAAGTTCGTTATCAAAACCACAGACGGTCTCAAAACCACGAACTGTGTGCAACAGTGAAAATCTGGTACCCTAATTGTCTGCGTTGGTCGTAAGTGCTAACCTTCCCTGCAACAACGCAATTACCACGGTTGGACTGACGATCCGGTGTGGTAAACCAGTGTGACATATGCCGCAGTATTATCAGTTGAAATTTTCGAACCCTGCTGGATGTCTGTATTCGAAAGAGTTAGGGGTTCAGCTAAGCAGACGAAGAGCAGTGCAAGACAGGAGAGGATTTTTTGCTCCCGTTACATGATCGGTTTTGGGAACGAACGTCACATGACCATATGATTTCGTTTTCGAGATGTACGCAAGTCATACATCACTGCTGTAGGAAATTTACATACTTGAATATAGAAAATCACTTTCTAAGTTCAGGTTTAACTCCAAGTCCCAATGTTTCTAATTTGAATATTCAATTTAGATTTACTAGATTTATTGATGAATGCTTTGAAAGATTGGGAAGAGGTTGATTGAATCTCATTGCAAACGTAAAAACTTACGAATAATTATATCGCAGAACCAGAACTGTAACTCTAGCAGTAATCTGCCGATATAAACTTCTCTAGAGATGCAATGAAGACAGAGGGTCGTACATGTACACTGTGCGCAAAAAGGTTTGGTTTTCTTACAGACGCGAATACGTCCTGCTTCACTATGAAGCATCTATCCAAAAATAACGCGATAAATTTTTGATCGTGAATATCTCTTATTGTTGTCGAACTAACTTTAGTTAGTTGATACAATGATAAAAAGGATATCATCTCATGCTCAGTAGCATGAGATAACCATAGATAATTTGAAATTTGTGTGTTCCAAAATATTTAGAATCAATAAGCATCAAAGAGAAAACTCATGCCGCTTGCTTATCTATCTCGTGCTCGGAAAATGTTCAAACTCAATCTCAAAATTTCGGTTCAGAATGTAAGTCCAGAATCCAAATCCAGAATGCAAGTCCAAAGTCTAGGTATAGAATCCAAGTTCAGTTTCTGAATCCTGGTTTGAATCCAGAATTCAGGCCTAGAATCTAAGCTTTGAATTTAGATCCAGCGAATACAACTTCAGAATTCAGGTCTACAATCTAAGTTCTGAATGAAGGTCAGGAATACAGGTTCAATTTTTCTGTCAATATCCAGCTCTAAGCTCAGCATTCCAGACCAGAGTCCTAATCTAGAATTGAGGTGCAGGATCCTAAACCAGAATTCAGGTTCAGGTATAGAAATCAGGTGCAGAATCCAGGCACATAATTCAGATTAAGGATCTAGGTCTAGAACACAGGTCCAAAATTCAGGTCGAAAACCTAGGTCCAGTTTCATAGTTCAGGTGCCGGATCTAGTACCAGGATTCAGGATTAAAATTCAAGTCCAGGATCTGACTTCAGACCCAGAATTCTATTTTTTTGTTTGTTTCAATTATAGAGGTTTCAACCTTAAGGTCATTCGAGAAGCTTTCTGACCCTTTGTGCGGAATTGGGGATCGAACCCAGGGTGGCTGCGTGAAAGGCATCATCGACCCATCACGCTAGTTCCGACCTCATCCAAAATTCTGAATACAGGTTCAAAGTTCATATCCAACATTCAGGTCCAGATTCTGATTTCCGGCCCAGGATTCAGGTCTTCAATCTAAGTTCAGAATCAAGACCTAGAATTCTGAATGCAGGTTCAGAATCCAGGGTCAAAATTCATGTTCAAAATTCATGACCAAAATCTAGGCCTAGAATCCAAATTCAGTTTCTAAATCCAGGTTTGGGTCAAGAATTCTGCTCTAGGATCTAGGTCTTGAATCTACATCCAGACTACAGAATACAGACTCAGAATTCAGGGCCAGAATACAGATTCGAAATTCATATCCAGTATCCTGCTTCTGATTTATTTCCAGAATCCAGGACAAAAACTCAGATCCAGATTTAGCATTCAGGTGCACAATTCAAATCAAGAATCTAGGTCCATAATTTGAATTCGGCATTTAGAATCAAGATTGAGAATTCAGATCCAGCATTCAAGTTTAGAATCCATGTCCAGAATTCAGGGCCAAAATCCAAGTTTAGAATCCAGGGCTAGAATTTAGATCCCAAACATTAGTTCGGAGTCATGGATTTCAGGTTCAGAACAAAGGTTCAAAATTGATGTCCAGAATTCAGATTCAAAATCTAAGCTCGGGCTCAGCATTCAGGCTCCAGGGCCAGAACTCAGGTTCAAAATACAGGTCTAAGGTCAGAATTCACGTTCAGGTTCTTAATTCAGGTGCCGAATACAGTTCTGCAATCTAAGTTCAGTATCTAGATTCAGAATTCTGAATACAGGTCCAGAATAAAGGTTCAAAATTCTTGTTCAATATCCAGCTCCAGGCTCAGAATTCATGTCCGCAAACCAGGTCTAAAACTCAGGTCCAGGATCCTGAACAGGAATTTAGGTCCATGTTTTGAGTCTAGGTCCACAATTCAGATCAAGAATTCTGGTTCAGAATTTAAATCCAGCATTCAGCATCAAAGTTCAGCATTTAGGTCCAGCATCCAAGCTTAGAGTCCATGTTCAGGTTAAGAATCTGTATCCAGAATTTAAATCTAGAATTCAGAATCAAGTAATTCGGGTCCAAGTTCAGAATCCAGGACTAGAATCTAGGGTCAGAAACTATTCAGAGCCAAGGACTTAAGATCCAGAACACGGATTCAAAATTCATGTCCAGAATCCTAATTTCAAACCAAGGCCTAGTTTCAAAATTTAAAATTCAGAATCGACGACAGGTATTCAGAATTCTAGTACAGAATCAGAATTCAGGTCCAGAAACCATGTTCAAAATCTAGGTCCAGAATTCAGAAAGCAGGTTTAAAATTCACGTCCTGAATTCCGGTCCAAAATCCTGGACCTGGTTTGGATTCCAGGTATCGAACTCTTGTCCAGAATCCAAGTACAAAATTCAGGTCTAGATTCAGATTTCAAGTTCAGGATCAGAATCCAGGCCCAGAATCTAAAGGTTCAAAATTCAAGTCTAGGCTCACAATACAAGTCCAGGATCGGAATTCAGACCCAAAATCTAAGTTGAAAGCTCAGATCCAGTATCTATATCCAGATTCAAGCCCAGAATTCAACTCTTAAATGTAGCTCCAGGCCCTGGTTCTGAATCCAGACCTAGGCTCTGGTTCTCTATCCAAATCCAGATCCAGAATTGTGATGTAAAATCTTGGTCCAAGGTATAGATCCAGAATTCAGATTACAGGTTCAAAATTCACTTCCAGAATTCCGGTCCAGAATCCAGGCCGTGATTTCGAGTCCAGGTCCACGTACAGATTCCATGTCCAGGATTCAGGTCAAGAATCAAGGTTCAAAATCTAAATCCAGATTTAAATCAAGGATTCAAGTCCACAAACCTTTTTCAGGTTCACAATTCTGGTCTATGTTCATAATTTAGGCCTAAGTTTAGAATTCAAAATGCAGGCCTTTAACTTCTAGGTTCAAAATCCTGAATCTAGGTTCAAAATCCGGGTGCCGGATGCTGAATTAAGGGCCAGATTAAAAATTCTGATCTGAGATTAGAATTCAGTTGGATTTCTTGTATCAGTATTATGGTAAGTACAGGGTGTACTTTCTAATTCGAGGTAAATGCATACCACAGTGTTCAATATCGAAGACTTTGGGCGGTTATACCTCTGACATTACCAACCCGTTTTTTTTTTAACTTTACCAAGCAAATATCTGCAAGCCATATACAACAATCGGGCTATTTTTTTTCTTACGTACGCTCGGTAAAGACATTTGAGATTGAATTGAGTCTCTTTGAGGCTTGACCAGCGTGATTAAAAAGATAATTCTTGTTGACGCTTTGAGGTAGCGGGACTATCATTACTTGGAAATAGTTTTGGAATTCTCAGAAATCGAATAAACTGATGTTACTGATGAAGTATTTGTGATTTTTCATGTATTGACATAAAATCACTTTTTCACTTTTAGCCCTACCCAAAGAAAAGTAAATCGATAGTTTAAGTTGCAATCGAACTCCCTTTTCCATGTCTGTTCCTGTGACATATTGCTATCTGTTTGTCGTAAGTAACGCACGTTCATTGAATGTGGTTCGAGTTCTACTTAACTGTAATAAATGGTGGAATAAATTGCGGGTTACGTGGTATGTCATGTTTAACATAAACGACGGTTTTATTTTGCATCACAATGTTTTTGGTTATGTAAAAGATTAGTAAAATATCACGTAGAATCAGTTAGCCAAAGATCTCTAAGCATTTTTAAATTATTGCTCAGGTTTCCGGTTTCTTTATTCAAACAGAAATTACAGTGACCTAACTTTGGAACAGGTGTATTTTTTCTACAAATTACCTACAAATTCTCTACAAATTGCCTACATCACAGCTTGAACCAAAGATTTAATTTAAACTAACGGAATGTTCGACAATCCTATCCAATCGTATACAGCTCAAGGCTTCGAATGTGTTTCAAGTAGCACAACCTACGCAGCACAGCTGTCGAAGGCGGAAGTTGAAAGCGCTCGCAGTAGCAGTAAACTAGTAACTAAGTAGTGCTTTGTACGTGCATAAATCACTCAGAAGTAGCTGCGATCTATCGTTTCCATTCTGTGGTGCCGCATCCTAGAATTATTTACATAGAACAAGACACGCGCATATTCTCAGCAAAAAATGAAGACACGGGTCACTGGGTTCTGAGTGTTAAAAAAATCGAAATTGTTTGACTACCAAGGTTAAATAAAACAAAAACTAGGAAAACCCTGAACGGCACTCCCTCAGATTGTTTAAATCGTTTTATTCGGGAGCACATTTTACCCTGCATCACCACAAAGACGGCACAAGTAGGTAAACAAGTTACGCATTTTCGCAATAACCAGTCGGTTCAGCGTTCGGAAGGTGTGCTACGAACGTTTTATTCAACGTCACTGAACTTTGGCAAGGAGAAAGAAGAGCTCCACGTTTTTCATTTCAAAACGCCAAAACCACCACCAAGTCATTAAACACGTCTGATCCAGACTACGCACTGAAAGTAACGTATATTATCTTTTTTCTCTATGGTGAAACCAGGGGCAGGGAAGTCAAGGAAATACTAACACAATTCAGATCGATTCCCTGTTTGGTGTGGCGGCGGCGGCGGTGGCGGCATCGACTTCGCGTTTTTCATTTCGTTCCTTCCGTGCCAAGAATGGTGTAACGAATCGAGACTTCCGGGGTCAACACTCGTTGCGGCCTTTGGCTGCGGGTTGATGATTGAAACTTAAAATTTAGAAATTTTACCGAGCTAAACCGGTAACACTCGGTTGAATACGGAAATATACTCTCTCACACAAACACACACGCAGATCGATCAGCAGGGTTTAACAGAACAAAGTGCGTGAGGTCGTGAGGATTTCCGTTGAGGTGGTCATTTCAATTGGTCACCTATATACGTAAGAAGAAAAAAAAACGGGTCGGCCATGAGAGGAACACGTTTCGAGCCGTTAATGGAAAAAACAATATCGCTAATGTTAGGGCTGTTTTGATATGGAGTTATGAACGTTCCTAGAAGTTGCTGGCTTCTACGATTTCCTGCACTTCCGTGGTGAACTAAGTTCGAATGTTGACCCCAACCCGAATATTGATTGTGGTTGAAATTAACATCACAAGGCAATCACCTAGGACCTTTGATATGAATCGTATTTCAATTATGGAAAACTAGTATAAATAGCTGAATTATTGAGTAGAGTATAATTAGCATAAGTGATTTAGTGTTTTAAGATTGTCCTTTTCCGGCGAACGACCGAAAAGGTTAAAGCCGGGTATAAATAAACGACATTTATAATAATAATAATAAGATTGTCCTCAAGTTAACAATTTAAATAGTGTCGGTAAATTTTTGGTAATCTTTTTCGTAGTCAAGTTTACGATTGCTATGATTTTACATTTGACAATGTTTTCCTGTACTTGCATTTCTCTATTTAAAGGATTAGGAATTGCTGGAAACCCCAGTGGTAAGTGTCCTAAAGATTCATTTTTTTCTCTTCGTTTGATGCTCTGAATTCAACCAACTTAAGATCAAATTTGTTATGTGCGTTAGCATAAATTTAGGAGCTATGTTCAACCTCTCAAATTACTAGAAGTTGTGCTCGTTTGAAAACACTACTATTGGGTCATTGATCCAGTTCAAAGATCATATGACTGTTACTTCCCGCATAAGTGACATAACCGACAAACTCACTCTTTTCCACGCTCAAATGTCTCAGGGAAATGTCTGAACATCAGATGTGATTTCATCATGATCATGCTCGTTTGACAGATACTAACATTGATCAAGTTCGAGGACCAAATGGATGTTACTTTCGGAGATATAAAGGTATTAGTGACTTAACCTCACACAAGCTCACTCACCCCGCATTATTTCTTCGGAGATGTCTGAGCATATGATCTGATTTCAACGTGCTTCTGTTCGTTTGAGAGATACTAATGGTCAATTGATCAATTTCGAAGATCAAATGGCTGTTAGTTCTGGTTCTGGATATATAATGGTATCAGTGGCGTAACCGACAAAATGCATTTTTTTCTCCGCTCAATTTTCTCGAATTTGGATAAACCGATTTCAACCAATTTAGGCTCGTTTGGGGGCTAATCTTGAATTGTGGAACAAGTTCGAAGATTAAGTGGCTGTTACTTCCGGAGATACAATTGTATAAATGGCATAACTGACAAAACTTTTTTCACTCTATTTTCTCGTAGATGATCAAACTAATTTCAGCGAACTTAAGCTGGTTTAAAAGCTACTATTGGTGAATGAATCAAGCTTGAATATCAAATGGCAGTCTCTTTTGGATAGATAAAGGTATAAGTGACGTAACCGCCAAAACGCACTTTTTTCTTTGCTCATTTTTTTCGGATATGGATGAACTGATCGCCTTTTTTCTAACTGCAAAAGTTTGCTGATACTTTTGATTACGACAATGTTGTCGAATATTCGACGTAAGCATGCTGGAACACGCATTTGTGAATAACCCGAATTCAGATTGACTGAAAGAATTTGTGTCAAAAATTAGCCCGAATTCGTGAGTGACAAGAGAAAGGCATAATCACTATTTTTAGGATTTTTTTTTTTGGAAATTCGCTGCTGTCGATGAATCGTTTCAAATTCCTTAGTAATGTTTTTGTTAGATTTGGTGTAGGTTTATTTACATTGCTTTTGATTTAAACCAGCAGTAGAAGCGAAGCAAAAATCAGCGAATCTGTTCCTATAAGTGGAACTACCATTGCGCTATAAATAGTCTTAAAAGTAATCAATACTAAGAACATAATGATAGAAAAAATTCTTGAAATATGAAACATCAAACATAGTAGATATAATAAGAAATTAAAAGAACACAGTATGGCAAGTTCATCGACCTAGCGAAAGAAGTTATGAAATTTTCTTAAAGAAAATTAATATAAAAAATTAATAACAGAGCCTTCGGATCAGGAAAAAAACAATAAATGGAACTATTTTCTAGTTCAACCTTTAAAGCCTGTAGAAATTGGCAGAATTTTCGAATCATCAAAAATAAACTAATCGAAATGATATAAACAGCAAGAACGTAAAATTAATATTGAAAATAGTAAAATTTAACTGAAATAGAACAAAATCACATTAAATGGAAATCAACCTAGTAAATGTAACCACACCAAAAACAAAACGACTAAGAATAACATGAATATAAAAACAGTGAAAATAGTACGTGAAGTTTTCGAATAAGAAAATTTTCTAAATGAACATTTCAAGATTGTGTCATATCTTGACGTTTCCGACATTTCTAAGACATCTGGCAACGGAAAAAAATCGATTTCTAAAATTTTATGTCTCTCCTCCTATAGAGGGTGTCATAAAATTCTCATCTCTAATGCTTCAAAGCGGTGCTTGCTACAAGATTTAGCAACTTAGAAATATCCCTATGATAAATTTGAGCTAACTCGGACATGGTTGAGTGGTGCCACATTGGTGATCAAAGTTCGAAGATTTTTAATTCAAATTCAGAAAGTTTTAGAAATAATATCAGTCGTTTAATGCATTTCTAAGACTTTTGGCATAAGAAGAAAATTTTATTTGATGATTATTCATGATTGGATCTTTAAAATCTGGCAGCACTTACCCATGTCCAATTTAGTTAAAATTTTGCATAGGAACTTTTTTTGAGGTATTAAATCATTTAAACTCACTGCTTTAGAAAGTTTGAGATAATCCTAAATATTGGCACTCAATTTTTTTTTGTCCACATTTCCAAAAAATATCAACAATCGTGTTTCCGTTCAAATTATGTGGACGCTTCTGTTCAATTGAAAGTTATATACTGTCTTTAAACCAACACTAATTTATGTTTGTAAAGTGTCAATCTTGTATACTATTGGACGAAATTAGAGACTTAGATGCGATAATTACGGTTGATATACAACTCTAATTTTGGTTTCGAATTGTCTCAACAAATTATTGGGTTCTTTATTTTTCTGCAATAACACAAGCCGCTTGAACGTTCGGGTCCTCAAATGGAACCCGACCAAACAAAAACCAAAAGAGATGAAAGAAAAATCAATCACGCCAATTTTCCCAAGCGTCTGACAAGCACAGATCGCGTCGCAGTTGGCTTTGATTGCGCCGTCATCAGCCAGCAAACCAGACCCGAAAAATGCCCCTTGCCGTACGTCGTCGTCGTAGTCGTCATCGGCAAAATAAGGGTCGGATAGCGTAAACAGAACGTGGAGGTCGTTCAACCTGAATATTCCCGCACCAGCACCATTCTCTTGGCCGTCGCCGTCTCAAACACTTGAACACTCAGGTGACGGCGGCAGCAGAAGCAGTGACAGAGAGAGCACCACCACCGATCGACCGACCGACCAACCGCAATGTGTGTATGTCGGTCGTTCTGTTTTAGCCCGATTGCGCTCATATTCCGGCCTGTGTGTTGTTGGCCATTCTGCTGTGTGCTGGATTCCGTTGCTCGCTGTTCCCTCGACTTCGGAGGAACCTCCGGTCCGAACGCCGTACGTCGTACGGGATGTGGGAAAATGAGGAATAACTGGCGAATAAAGTGAAACATGGGGGAATGTTTACAATCCATAACGTGACCCAGGATGACTACGAAAGTGATTAAAACAGCGATGATGGCCGAGACTCAGGGCTCAAGGCTTGTTGCTTTTGTTTGTATAAGACAGACGACGAAAGACGAGGGATTTTTTCAACCAATATCAAACATGTGGTCATTGTTCGATTTGTTTTTACCCTCTTTCCCCATATTGACAGAAGGGCACTGACTAAACTGCGATGGATCATCGCATATTCTCATACGATCAGCCTGTTCGCATATGCTTTTTTGCTGAGTCTCCTCCCCTAGTACGGCAATGCCCATACTGGGTCCAGAAGCCATGATATGCGTACTCGATGCGAACGACCCTATATAGAGCAGTACAATTCAAGGTCGTTGGCCTTGGTGTTCGTATTGCTTGGCGAGGAACAACGGCAGTGCTGCCAACACGTACAAAGCAAACATCCGGGCTCTCCGCTGGACACTGATGGTTCCGTTTGAAAGTCCAGTCTGGATACTGATGCATTCTGAAGGTGCGTTCTTGAGTTTCTGCATTGAGGTGGGAAGTGGAATATGTTAAGTGTATACTTTCCGGTCGATCGGTTGGGCGATTGAAAAGGCAGGGAAGTCTTCTGAGGAGGATTTCACTTTATGCGTTTCCTCCAGTATAATTTTCTAGCTAGCAGGCAAAAGTTACGCCTCTTCGTGCAACGAACCAGTATTTATGCCCGAAGTTGGAAACCAAACGGCTGACAGGTTGCGTTTGCACGAATAGAGCGGGGAGTTTTCAACATTTCTTTTTACAAATCGATCGATGAGACAAAACGAATGAATCCTATAGCTTGGTTCTGCAAAAGTAACTCGTTCTTAAGAAGGTTTCCATCAGGTTACTTCGATTATTACACGAGAACAACTGTTGAATTTATTTACCCTGATTCTTCTTTTTTGTATAACCAATTCGACGATAGGTTAGCTCCGAAGCGACCTACCTCTGTGCAAATTCATTCAATTGGGATTTACCCTATTGATTGGTTGAAAAACAGAGAATTTTAAACATGAGAAAGTATTAATTAGCAATTTCAGAAAGTCTTGATATTACAGCGCCCCTATAAATAATACCATAATAGATAATACCTTTTTTTTTTATCAATTCTCAAGCGTTTTCTGCATGAATATTCTTCGGTGTTTTAGTTCTTATGACATTTTTTATTGATCGTTGTTTTAAGCGGCAGTTTGAGATTTTAATCACTCATTACCCTGTAATGTTGGAACTGCAAATCGAATCGAATTTGAATCTAAACGTGTGACAATCGATTGTATATTCCATGAGATTTCGAAGTGAGTTCCATGTTAGAGTTTTTCGTCATAATTTACGGTACCTCCACAGCCGCTATTCAGAAACCAGCATAACCCCAAAACGGCTCGTATGGTCATAAATTATTATGACCAATAAATTGCAATAGTTTTGAGTTTGAATCTTTTTGGTATTAAAATTTTGAATCGGAATCGGATAAAATTCGATACCGGAACCGAAATTCAGAAATCGGTGTAGCCGAAGTCAGTTAAATTCACCTAGGAAGCTGTATAGTTTACATTTATTCAAAATTTTCGAATATCATTGTAGACCTTTTTGAGAAATCGTAATGCGAGTTAAGTTTTTGGTTACCTTCTGGATCGAAAAATGAAATAAGTTGATTTGGTTGTCGACTCTCCAAATCTACAAACCCCATAAAACTGATTAATTTATGTGACATGGACATTTTTTATACTAATCACCCTGTATCTCCTAAACCGGAATTCGGATCTGACTAGAAAAGCAAAATGTAGTTCCGGAACCTAAAGTCGGATCCAAATGAATTTCAAGAACCTTATTTGGGAGTATACGACTTTTCATATGAATCTGAGTTTGTAGGAAACGGTTGAGGTATCTCCGAGAAAACTGAGAGAAACTATTTGTCACACACGCATTTGTTGATCTTGACGGACTGATTCGAATGGTGTGTTGGTATTATGTTCTTCCAGCATGTATCGCTGTAAGTAATTTAATCAATATAGTTATGAAATAGTTTTCAACTCGAAAATGCTGCCATCTTTGCCATAATTTAGTTTTCTTTAAATTTCGCGTCCTTGTCCATTTTCAGTCAATAAGGCGGGACTAATGAGAGCAAAAGAAAATTTCAGCCGCAGGCCAGGCACATGGAGCAAACTACATTCATACTGACACTAGCATTTCAAAGCAAAAAAATATCTAAAAGTTCTTTAAGATTTTGTTTGGTGGCTTAAAACGGAAATAATAAATTTCATCCGCGGTACTCAAGTCCCAGAGTATTTTCCGTGAATTCAAAGCTTCTGCTACTGAATGTTTTTGAAGATACGTTGTGAGCGGCACTCAAAGAAGCAGAATGGTAAGCCACAGTAGATTTGAGCGCGTCCTCCTAAGATGAGAAGAACTAGTTCAATAATGCTGAATTCAGTTAACAGTCACTTTGCATAGATGGCAAAAAGCAATGCTTCTATTCCTGCTAACAAAACCGCTGGTCCTTTTCGGTCTAACGAACTAGAAGAAATGAATGTATTTGAACCAATGCTTTATCATCCAGTTGAACAGCAGAATTTATCATTTATTCGCTACGAGACCGGCGTGATTGATGAGATATCCCAAATCTATGCACATAATCTCATATCATTTTCGAAGATTCTGAGCCTTTATGAAACATTCGCTTTTCTATTATTGGTAGTTTACCTTTCTTCCAATGCCAATCAAAACAGGTTCAATAGAAATTCGAATCTAATCTGATCTTATCAAAGCTTGTACGTAACCTCGATTGTGGATGGCTTGCCAAATCATTTCTTAATATTAATTATTTTCTGTTCGGAATGAGACCCAAAATGCACGAGCGTTACACGTTGACTCTACTTGACACTCAAGACTCTTCTAACCATGCCATCTATTTTCGGGTACGTGTTCTTCATTTAGAATTGGAACAAACTTTTCCTCATATTGTGGCGCTCCTGGTTGACGGATTTGGAAGTTCTTGGCGCCCACGTGTCGGGAATTTTGTCAGCTTCACGTATGATTTTTGACATTCCCCAAATCGATTGTACTTTGTAAACAATCAACATGGAAGCCGAAAGAAGGGAAAAAAATGGGCACAATTATTTGGAAAATCCATTGTGGTCTGCATCTAGGCTAGCTAAACAGCTGAAATTGCCCAGAAATACCGTATGGTGCGTTATCAAATGGTATAAGGAAACATTGACGACGATTCGGAAGCCTCAAGCCAATCGTCGAAGTGGAACCGGCGACCAGAAACTGCGTGGTAAGATTTTGAAGATGATTAAGAGGAATCCTAATCTGTCGGACCGTGATTTGGTCTATATCTAGTTTTTTAAAAAATAAATTTAATTTAGATTAATAAAATTAACATTTTAATTTAATTAATATATTAATTTTATAAAATTAATATTTTAAGGGATTAGCTTTAAAATAAATTTTTATATTTATAAAATTCGGTGCTGCCCATAGTAGCGTGAGGAGAACTCGATTCCGGGAAGGAATCAAGTCGTATCGAGCTAGCAAACAGCCAAATCGGACCATAAATCAGAATAGTGTGGTCAAAATTCGTGCTCGGAAACTATATGACCAAGTTCGACGGGTGTCTTCTGATGGACGATGAAACCTATGTCAAGGCTGACTTCGGGCAAATCCCAGGTCAAAAATTTTACTTGGCAACGACTCGGGGGGATGTTCCAGCCAAATTTGAATTTGTTTTTGCCGACAAATTTGCAAGAAAATTTATGATTTGGCAGGGCATTTGCAGCTGTGGCAAAAAAAACGAAAATTTTCGTTACAAATAAGACAATGACATCGGAACTATACCAAAAAGAGTGTCTCCAAAAACGAATTTTGCCGTTCATTCGATCCCACGACCATCCCGTAATGTTTTGGCCAGATTTGGCAAGCTGTCATTACAGCAAAGTCGTTCAAGAAGGGTATGCAGAGAAAGGGTCCAGTTTATTACGAAAAACCTTAACCCACCCAACTGCCCCCAGTTCCGTCCTATTGAGAAATACTGGGCAATCATGAAGAGGAGACTCAAGGCAAAGGGAAAGGCTGTCAAAGACATCAATCAGATGACGACCCGGTGGAATAAGATAGCTAAAACGATAGACGAAGAAGGTGTGCGTCGGCTAATGAGCCGTCATTTAGGGGTTAGCCAAATTTTGTGCTAGGGCACATAACCGTTTTTATTAGTTTTACGTTTCGTCTTTGACTCATCAGTGCAGAGCAGTTCAAATTGAACTGCTTAGTGCTAAACTCGGCAGTTCAATTTGAACCGCTAAGCAGACGTAAAGTTTCTGCTACTTACAGAACACTTTTTGTTTTGCAACGGAGTGCAATGTCTTTTCTGACGTGCCGAACGAAAACGTGTTTTCGACTATTTCTGGCCGATGCAGGTATGGTCATTTAGGGGTTAGCCAAATTTTGTGCTAGGGCACATAACCGTTTTTATTAGTTTTACGTTTCGTCTTTGACTCATCAGTGCAGAGCAGTTCAAATTGAACTGCTTAGTGCTAAACTCGGCAGTTCAATTTGAACCGCTAAGCAGACGTAAAGTTTCTGCTACTTACAGAACACTTTTTGTTTTGCAACGGAGTGCAATGTCTTTTCTGACGTGCCGAACGAAAACGTGTTTTCGATTATTTCTGGCCGATGCAGGTATGGTCATTTAGGGGTTAGCCAAATTTTGTGCTAGGGCACATAACCGTTTTTATTAGTTTTACGTTTCGTCTTTGACTCATCAGTGCAGAGCAGTTCAAATTGAACTGCTTAGTGCTAAACTCGGCAGTTCAATTTGAACCGCTAAGCAGACGTAAAGTTTCTGCTACTTACAGAACACTTTTTGTTTTGCAACGGTGTTCAAAAAGTGTTCTGTAAGTAGCAGAAACTTTACGTCTGCTTAGCGGTTCAAATTGAACTGCCGAGTTTAGAACTAAGCAGTTCAATTTGAACTGCTCTGCACTGATGAGTCAAAGACGAAACGTAAAACTAATAAAAACGGTTATGTGCCCTAGCACAAAATTTGGCTAACCCCTAAATGACCATACCTGCATCGGCCAGAAATAGTCGAAAACACGTTTTCGTTCGGCACGTCAGAAAAGACATTGCACTCCGTTGCAAAACAAAAAGTGTTCTGTAAGTAGCAGAAACTTTACGTCTGCTTAGCGGTTCAAATTGAACTGCCGAGTTTAGCACTAAGCAGTTCAATTTGAACTGCTCTGCACTGATGAGTCAAAGACGAAACGTAAAACTAATAAAAACGGTTATGTGCCCTAGCACAAAATTTGGCTAACCCCTAAATGACCATACCTGCATCGGCCAGAAATAGTCGAAAACACGTTTTCGTTCGGCACGTCAGAAAAGACATTGCACTCCGTTGCAAAACAAAAAGTGTTCTGTAAGTAGCAGAAACTTTACGTCTGCTTAGCGGTTCAAATTGAACTGCCGAGTTTAGCACTAAGCAGTTCAATTTGAACTGCTCTGCACTGATGAGTCAAAGACGAAACGTAAAACTAATGAGCCGTGTTACAGGAAAAATTCGAGAATTCCTTCAAAACCGTGACGAATAATTTTATTCGTATTTTTTCTTCAAAGTATGAAGAAAACGCTACATTTGTATAAAAAAAGATCTTGAATTCAATAATAAATAACTGAAATACAGGCAATTGTCTTTTTTCCAATTCTATCTGAAGCAAGCTTTAGTCACTAGATTCTGCTAGTTTGCTAGAAGACGCATCGCGGCTAATTTTGATTTATTTAACCCAGCCCCGTTTGTGCACGTTTCTGGAAAGCACAGAAATTGTGATCAAAGGGCTCCGAACTGGATTGAATCGATTTCTCCGGTAATCCTGTTAGAAGCTAGGTCGATCAGTTCAAATTGAGGTTACACTTCTCACATTAGCTGTTGTTCGGATTCGATTTCCGGTTACAGAGTTACGGGTTGCTGGAAGCGATCTCCTGATTTCTGAGTTTTACTATCAGCTATAGTAAACATGAGTTTGTTCGCAGAGTAGCTGTTTCGTGCAGAACGTACATTATCCTTCGAGATTTTTTTTCATGCTTCGACTTTGACCTCATTGGTGCAAGGCAGTCCAGATGGAACTGTTCTCGCACCTTAGCAGTGCACCTTCAGTTAGACTAAACTTTGCATCTACTCTGTGATTCGAGCTGAACGGCCACATGTCAAGTACAGCTTAGTTTGAACTACCGTGCACTGATAAATAGAAGAGAATAGAAATGTCATAATAAAACGATTTTAAACGAGAAATTACAACAATAACTTTCTTGTTATTCGATTAGAGGAAATAATTTCACTATTTTTAAAATTTCGCAGAAATTTACGAAGAGCTTTGGGTGGTCTATTCAATAACTCGAACACGATTTTGAAAGTTTAAAAAATTTTGAAAATACACCATTTTTCTTACAATCTACGTTGATCTACGAAGTCGTAGAAATCGATATCGCCATCGGTTCCTTGACAGTAACTTCTAGTTTTTTTTTTATTGTTACAAAATGGCAAACCGAATCGTGCTTACCGAAAACGATACCACCATCCATCTCGAATCCACTTTCGATTTTCAACGAATTTTTCGCTTTTCAATGTTGCTTCGTTTCGCGAGCCATTTTTGTTTTTTACTAGTTCCGCAATTGGGTGGCTATGTCGAGAAGCAAAAAAAATAGATCCCATAGACTGACTGCATTCGGTCTCTTGCTAGCTAGCTAGCTAGCTCAGACTGCACGTGCATGAGATTGTGTTTGTGCTGTGCACGAGTGTTGACGACGACTGCACGAACAGAAGGCGAGAGGCAATCAGTGCAATTCGGCATATAAATAAATAAATAGAAGCAATAACAAGCGCGTGGATGCGACTCGATTCATGATCCGATTGAAGTGAGAAGGCGACGGAATGGAAAGGCAGATGAACGATGCATTGGTGGAGAATGCGGGTGAAAAGAATGTAGGCCGAATGCTTTTAACCTCAATACAAGCTTGATGATGGTGATGATGATGATGTTGATGAGGATGATGACCGTGTCGTGACGCCACACGCACTTGTGCACCAGTCCAACCTCTGCTTGCTTTGCTGGTGGGTTACTAAGCGGGTGATCCATCCTGCGAGGCCGGTTTCTTCGTTCATCTCTTGGTCTGGTCTGGTGTTGGTCTTTCTATGCGGTGTTACAATCCATCGAAAGACGATAGACTCGATCGATGTCTATGAAGTCGGTCAACCTTGCTGGTTAACGACTGGCCGACTACTCATTCAATCAGGTGGGCTATCTCAGCATGGAATGCATAAGGCATACCTTTAGGATCTTAAACGATATTCACCGCCTAAACGTTCATTAGCAGTGAGTATTTAAAGCGTTCGAAGGACGCTGTATTTTTTTCTTTTTACCTTGCCAAGCTACAAAGTCGTCAGAAGTCTACGGGGAACAGACTATTCAAAAATACTTCTAAGACGTCAAACAATGGAACCTTCTGCGTAATTCATATCAAACCAAAATCGCCTTTCTAAATGTTTCGAGGCATCATGATTAGTTCCGTTGTCGTTCGGATCGCAATAACATCCTATTTTTCTACTAAATCGCTTTTAAATTTCTGCTGCAAAAATTCCCAGAATCAACTGTCTTTGATGGCCACTGCCAACTGTTGGACAGAAGCAAAAAAAACGAAAATCTGAAACAAGCAACGTGGCAGGCACGGGGTGGCGGGAGTGGGTAATGATTTTAAAATAGCGCCACAATTCACCGCTTGACATTTGCTGACATTGAGCGATGGGTGCCGAAAAAGCTGTGTGTCCGACATGTTTAAAACATTCGAAGCAGCTCAACGAGCACCTTCACATCCAAAGACAAACAAACAAACAAAAAAAAAGAATCTTCAAAAAAGCGCAATTTAATTTGGCGGGCAGATTTCCGCAACCGACCCAAATTGCGGTGCGGGGCAAAACAAAAAAAACCTCCGCTCAACCGGTTCGACGAAACCGTCGGTCGGCTCAGATTTTCCCAGTCAGTCTTCGCAATTCTCACGGGAAAGTGAAAACAATGGAAAAGCCGACCTCAAAGTGGATCGCAACATTCGAAAACAAAAGTCAATTCGCTACCGAGTGTGGGCAACTGGGTATAGGAACCATTTCCATTTCTGGTGGGGTTGGGAAACTTGACGGTAATCATAACAGAAATACGAAACGAATACACAAAAAAACAGAAACGGTATACCGTGATTGTAGAGCACAGAATGTACATAACAGTAAATAGATTTCTGACAAAGGAAAGAAGGGGGTTCGGGAATCAGGTGGCGTGGTCGTCTGTTTAGCACACAAAACACGTTTTTTTTTGTTCACTATTCGTATCCCGTGGAAAATCCAAAGCCCTTGTTGAGCTTTCGGATGTCGGTGGCGATAACCTACTTCTTGAGGAGAAGCAAGGTCAACGCCTTTAAATTTCAATCTGCCTACCAACCAGTCTCAAATACTGCTTTGGTCTGGCGCTAGCCAGTTCTAAAGCGACTGCAATTTACTATTCTCAACTGGTTTCAATAGGTTTAACAGAACCGAATGGCATAGGTTGAAAAAAAAAAATCAAGGCGAGCTAACTCAATCGTTGATTCGTCTCAATTAAGAAGTGAGTGTGTAGAAAATGCCCATATTATGCAAGTCCTACAATCATGGCACCAGCCGTTTTAAAATTGGTTTCCAATTTGCCATTATGTTATCCAATCTGAGATCTATACTTGAGAAACAATTGTATTCAGATTTCGGTTGTTAGTTTAATGTGTGGAGAAATCATTCAATAATTCGTGTGACTAACTAATGAGAACATTTTTTTACCAAAAATCGAGTTTCTCTAACTTCATGATGCCGTGCTTTGTAGAAGGATTTGTCTTTTGCCTCAAAATAGACTTTACATTCAGCAATTGCTTCTACGTTTGAGTTGAATTTAGCCAGTAGATCAGCGCATAGTTAGTAGTCACTGGGAACCAGTTCTATACTATACGGTGGATGAGGATGAACAATTCGAAGTGCAATCCGTTCAATTTAACCATTGTCAAATTGTCATCGACTTGATGAAACAGGGGTTTTTTCTTTGAATTGAAGTGAAGTAATAGATCCATGTTTCATCCATTGTCACATATCGACGCAAAAAAATCTGATTTATTACGTGTTCAAAGGTTCATGCATAATTGTAAACACACTGCCTTCTGATTTTTTTACGGCAATTTCAATTTACGATTAGATATTTGTGGGCTTTTTATGTTTTCTGGAGAAACTAGCTCAATTGGACAACCAAAACGTTCACTATTGTCAGTGTCTGCCCGACCACGTTTAATTTCAATAAACCAATAACATATGTTTTTTTTTCGGTGGAGCAGAGAAGCAGCATAACACTTCCAAAACCTTTGCTGAGCTTGCACAGTCTTTTATTTTTCATCAAGAAGCAATGACAAATGAACACACGAAATTGTTCTGAATCTATTGTTTACAAAATGACAGAAGTAGCTTCACATCAATATCAAAAGTTTTTTCTTTATATTTCGCCTTGGACTTATTAGTAAATAGCAGTTTCTGTTTACCAGTTAGTACCACTTTGCAGCTCAGCATGAATCGATTAGTAGACGTGAAATTTGGCAATACTTGAGAAACACTTTGATCTAATCGAGCAACATAATTATTTCACACCAGCTGTATGAAGCTTAACACTCACTTATCAAATACTTTTGAAAATAGTTGGTCTTCGAATCCAGAAATACTTTAATAATTTCGTAGCTGTACCTGTCATAATTCTGAAAACAAACCAGAATCTTGAAGTCTGAATCTGAATACAGAACGCAGATTTAGGATCTAATATCGAAGAATTCACAATCAAAATCACAATTCAGTGAAGAAAAAGAATTCAAACCTAGGGGACGGGTATAGCGTGATGGGATAGTCGATGCCTTTCACGCAGCCCGCCTGGGTTCGATTCTCAACCCCGCACATAGGGTTAGAAAGATTTTCTGGTCCGAAGAGGCGAATGACCTAAGATGTTAAAGCCTCTATAATTGAAAAAAAAAAATTCAAACCTGACTCCAGAGCACAATTGCAAAATAAGTATTCCGAATCAGTTCTAAATAAAACAAAAATCAGAAAGCAGAATATAAACTCAGAATCATGATCAAGGATTGGAATTCCGAATCAAATTACAGAAACTAACGACGGTCTCTCGAAACTCAAACTCTGAATAAATATTCTTAACAATTCATTTTTACAATTTAAAATATAAATTCTGAGTCCGAATCTTATGTCTTGGTTTGGGGCTCAAAATGCAAAAATCGCTAAATACTAATGCAAATTCCTGAAATCAGATATTCGTCATAAAATCCATAAATTTTCCAAATAATTCTGAAATCTGATTGTGTTGTCAAATTTCCGAATTATTTGGCAACCAAACCAAATCGAAATGAAGGATATATGATCAGAGCCATGATTAAAAATTCAATCAGAATCGGGATTTCGAATAAGAATCAGAATCAGAATCAAATTTAAGTTAGTAGTAGTAGTAGGAGTAGCTCATAAAGGGGGCAAAAGTATTCTGAATTTAGAGAGAAAAAAAAAACAATTGTTTGGCAATTTATCGCCAATATACCGCGTTACTTACGTAGCAAAACATAATCAACTGGAAACTACGGCTCCGAAAATAACAACATGAAAGAACGTATTACAAAAATGTTCGTTCATATTGTCTCAATTTGCAAAGTGATTTGAAATTCCCCATCATTTTTCAAAATGACGAAATTGAATATGTTTCTGTAATCCTTATAAAATTCGTATTTTTGAATTCAGTAAATCCAAAAACGTGACATTTTTCATCTAGTTAGAATTATATTTCTCAAATTTTGAAAAATTACGTTTTACGGGTCAGTCAACAATCCGAATCAAAGCGTAGTTCGAATTTCCTAGCTTTTTCCTACTAAAACCAGAAACATTTGCTTTGTGTGAACTGGGAAAAATGGTTTACCCTTAAAATATGAGATTTTGGCTCGGAAAAAAATATGAGATTTGGACCTATTTGAATAAAGAGAGGCGACATTCGGTTAAAAAACTTGTGGCTTCGGCTTTCGTAGAAATTATATTCGACAAATGGATTTTTAACGAAATGGTTTCCAGTTAAACGTTGGTTTCCAGTTAATTCGACGAAACGGCTCTCGGTGAAATGACTTTCGGCGAAATGCCTTCAGATGAAGCGGCATTTGATGACATTACTATCGCCAAAACGACTTTCGATTACATTACCTCGACGAAATATATCATTCGGTGAAACGGTTTTTGCTAAAATGATATTCGAAGAAATGGATTTCGGTGAAACGACTCATCTGATTGAAGCTACTTCCGTCGAAATGACTTTCTAATAAATTACTTTCGACGAAATATATCTCGGTGAACGGGTTTTGTTTAAATGACGTTCAACTAAATTGCTTTCGGTGAAACGGCTATCGGTTAAATGATTTTTGCCGAAATGGCTTTCTGGGAATGGCTTCTTCTGGGGGAATGTCGATTTCATTCCAAACAAAATTTAAAGAATAAAAGCCGTTGGTTCATTTTCGGCAAAATGACTACAAGCGAACCAGCTTTTGATGAAATTACTTTCGTCAAAACGGCTTTCGATGAAATTACTCTCGACGAAATATACCATTCGGTGAACGGTTACGGTTTTTTGTTGTAATGACATTCGACGTAACGGCTTTCAGTGAAATGGTTTCAGGCGAACCGGGATTTGATGAAATAACTTCTAATGAGAAGGCTATCCGTTAAATGATTTTTGTCGAAATGGCTTCCGGTGGAATATGTTTCGGAGAAATGCCTTCAGCTGAAGCGTTAAAATGACATTCGACAAAACGGCTTTCGGCGAAAATGACTTTCGGTGAAATGGCTTTTTGTCCAATGACTTCTAATTGGCTAAACATTTCTTGGCATTTCAAAATTGATGATTAGAAGACACATAAAACCTAAAAAAAGCATTTAAAATGTTTGTGTTTTTGAGTTCAAAACGTTGAGAAAATAATCAACGGAATTTCCACTCAACTGACTTCAGTTAATTGCTATCGTGATAAGTATTTTTAGTCAATTTAGATAAGCTTCTATCCGGTGCTTGTTTATTTTCGGCTTTCCAACGATTCTGGTTCAGAAAGCGATCACGTGTTCCTGTTCAATAAACCCCAACCTCGCACATTCTAATGCTAATTCGAGCCCCGGTATCCGTTCGGATGAAAGTGAAGGTGTTCGTTCGGAGCGGCAACCCACGCCGTCCGCCAGCAAACATTTGCCGTCTAACCATAAATCTATATTTCAAAGAAAGCAATTATCGAACACCGACGGACCGACCGACCGACCGATGGTTGTCTGGAGCAAATCGAGCGGTTCTGTTTCAAGGCTCTGCTCCGGACCGATGAATAGACTACGAACGCCCATAACTTCAAGGAAAAGCCTCTGCGCACCAGTGCCTCTGCCTGCAGGCTGTGATTCAACTACTGAAAACCAAAATAACGTGAAGTGTTGTTATTGAAGGGTACATACATACAACTCATGCTCAGGCACAGTTCGATTTGATATATGCTCCATTAAGTGGATATGGTGTGGGAAGTAAGCTGTACCGTGCAATGCACGCACCTACAATCTTTTAAGTCGAGTAAAATATCTTTAATTGCCTTTATTTTTCAAACATTGGAAACCGGAATAAGTGTTTCCGCTTTGTAGTCGATTTTTTCCGAAGCAAGGCGTTGCTTGTTGAACTGGGGTACTTAATTAACGGAAAACTACCGACCCAATCGCTTGGGAAGCAAAATGCGGCATCGATTTTAGTCGAAAGTCTGAATTCCAGTAAACTAAACTGGTTTGCATATATCAATCGCACTTGAGAGCCACAAGGTCGTTCGCCGATTCATTGCAGCATGGGAAGCAATATTAAATTTCGGTGTTGAAAACAGACGGACGCAAAAAAACGGGTCTTGAACGTCTTTAACCCCTGCAGAGTTCAAACGATCAATGGCGTGCGTGGTTTTGTGTGCGCCAAAGGATCACGAAATGTTGCCAAAGAAGAATGCGTTAATGTTGTAGACCGCAGACGGATCATTACCGGTTATGATGGGATAGCAGAAGCAGACCCCCTGCACTCGGTACAATATTTTCGATTTAAACATGAAAAAAACTTCTTTTTCTCGAAAAAAGGAAATCCGTATGTGACAACATGTTCTGCATTACGTTGTGTTGGCACCGAGTAGGAGAGGTTAGGCTCGGTGAGGAAGCAAGGTAACGGACTCAAAGCAAGGTTTGATCCGTATATCATTTCGGAATGTGTGTTTCAGTGTGATGGAATGCTTCCAAATACACAAGCACTGGTCGGTCGTCGAGTCGCACCATTAATCTTTTCCCTTTCTTATGAAATGGCTCTCTGGTGTAAGACTCGAGTCATGATTGATGGACACGTAGCTGTGTTTTGTGTCTCGTTTCTTGCGTCCGTACTAATTTCGACGAGAAGTGGAACCATTTTAACTCGTATTATCTGAGGGATTAACTTTTTTCCCTGATGTCTCGAAAAACCTGCTCTGAATATCAATCAGTTTATTGTTGAAGATCACTACAAAGAAGATTAGGAAAACGATTTGGGAATTTGATCCCAATTGGATAGCGTATGTTTGTATCGTTTAGTACAACAAACTCTCCTCTTGAGACGTGCATTCATTAGGTCAACCAGAGATGCATTACCGTACAAGCCAAGCATTTCTATGATCATGAAATAGATGCAGAAACCCGACGAAACACTCGAATTCAATAAAGCCCAAACAAAGACGGCTTCCATCCGTAAGAAAGAGAGAGTAAAACCTGGTAAAATATCAAATTATATGGGACGCAGAATCTTTATATATGTGGTATGTGCTTTTGCGGCAGGTGCGAACACCTTGCACAAAGAAAAATTGCTGGAAATTTGAGAATGGTACCGGAGTAGGTACGAAAGATTACAAAGGCTCAAGCTCACGACCGACAGACAACAATCAAATCCGTTCTGGCCCCCTCTCTCTCTTGCTTGTCACGCTCTCACTCGCTGCTGTACATTACATTATGTACATCAGCAGCTCCGGACTCCGGAAAGGAAACCCTACAGGCAGGCAACAGATGCCATTCTGCTGCGCACTCCTTTCTCACTAGCTCTGGCAAACAACGGGGTCTGGCCACCGCCCTTCCTCGTCCTGTAAAATCGCGTACCAGATGTACTGTACTGTACGATAGAAAGGGAGAGAGAGAAAGGTCAACGTGTCTTGATTTTGGATTTACACTTTTGCAGCATCTTCTGCTGTGTTATTATATTATTCATTATTTATTTCCCCTGAGTCGGGAAGCATTATTTTACGCGGAATTATGCTTGTTTTATTGTACACACTGTTTATAATCGAGAGAGAGAGAGAGATTCCCGAATATGTGTTCGTATCCAACATGGTTATTTGAGCAAACCGTTCGGTCATGTGCACAGGACAATTGTCAAGATTCTACTGTCAAAAGAAAAGTCGGTGGGTAATGTCAGTGACATAACTGGATGACGTGAGTACGAATAAAACTTCTGAATATCATTTTTTTACTTCAAGAATTGCAACATTGCACCTATACTAAAGAACGACGAATTCTCGGCACACCTAATCTAGCACATAAATTGAAAAAAACAGGGTGAAAGAGAATAAAAATTTGTTTGTCTGCTGAAGCACGGTACACGGTACCAAATACAATAATTTCAATGAAGGAAAACATCGAAAGCTCTTCAATAACTAATTTACTGATATTCAAAGTTAACTGCGCAAGCTAGAGTGCATGAAGCGTGTCAATTTTTACATTTTATACTTACTCAATTGGTAACCCAAAAATGCAACGTCGCTCATTACATTAAAACCGCCGTCCGAGTACGAGAGAGACAAACAAACGTCATGAGTTTTTCTCTTTTATATACGCTGAAACCAAACATTGTAGTAAATTATAATTTTGAGTTATTTGTGGTTATTTCTTACTACTGAAAGTTTTATCATAAATTATTGATTACAATCCCGATAGTATGGAGAAACAGTGTGTTGTTGGGTTAAGTACAACATTCACGATTAAATTCTACCCATTCTTATACAGGAGCCTGTACATTTTGAAAAGACAACCCCTCCTTCATTTTTATCTTTCATTATTCTCATCAGTATTCAACAAAAATCACACATCGGTAACAGACATTCGTGCCTGTGTCGCGATTTTTCAAAACGGTTGAAAACTCGGATTCATGTGTTCTCTAACTTTTCTTTTAAAACTTCGGAATATCATTTTTTTACTTCAAGAATTGCAACATTGCACCTATACTAAAGAACGACGGATTCTCGGCACACCTAATCTAGCACATAAATTAAGAAAACAGGGTGAAATATAATAAAAATTTGTTTGTCTGCTGAAGCACGGTACACGGTACGAAATACAATAATTTCAATGAAAGAAAACATCGAAAGTTCTTCAATAACTAATTTACTGATATTCAAAGTTAACTGCGCAAGCTAAGAGTGCATGAAGCGTGTCAATTTTTACATTTTATACTTATTCAATTGGTAACCCAAAAATTCAACGTCGCTCATTACATTAAAACCGCCGTCCGAGTACTCTTTTCAAAACCGAGCATCGATGTTGGTTTTCCACCTCGGCCAGAGTAGCCCATAAAAGGGGAAGAAATCGAGCATCGATGTTGGTTTTCGTTTTCTTTATCGCGTGTACGAAATCGAACACCACACACAGCGTGCTTCGTTCGTAGAGGCAGTGATGTGTTTTCTGCTTCCGTCGGTGTTTCATAAGTTTTGAATTAATTGCTGGCCCGCACATTTTTCAACGGATCCAGATTCTACAATGTTCTATTGTATTATGATATATTGTTCTCAATTTTTGAAAAAGAAAATAAAAAAAATTGTACAGAAAAAATATGAAAAAAGGTTTTTGTGATTTATATACAATAAGTTTAAGTTTATTGTATTATCAGCGATTCGTGAAAGTTTCATTCAAACATGTTTATTTGTTAAGGGATGGCATGACTGTGTTAAAAAATTGACAAAAAAATCATTTTACTTTCAGAAAGTCAGTTTAATGATTAAATATAATCAAATTATCAACACTTGAACAAAAAATAAAAAAAAAATTGCACGATTTTTCGAATTCTGACTCAAGAGCGATCGCCCCATCCAGCTGTTGGTCATTTACAAAGCTCCGAAAGTGAACAACGACCGTAAAATCTGCCCTTTTGAGGGCTGTAAATGTTTACAAAGGACTATTAGATTTACTTATCTGTTGAAATATGTAAATCGGAAGTGAAAACTTTGACTTTATCAAAAATTTTAAGAACAATTTCATTTTACTATAACTATGATGTCATTTTTATGATCAAATAGAACCATATTATCAACACTTGAACAAAAAATAAAAATATTAATTTTTTTTCGCGATTTTTACGAATTCTGACCGAAGAGCGATTGCGCCATCCAGCTGCTGGTCATTTGCAATGTTCCGAAAACTGGACAACGATCGTAGAAAAATTTACAAATCAGTTCTTTTGAGGGCTGTAAATGTTTACAAAAGAATTATCTGCAATATGCAAATCGGAAATTAAAACTTGGACTTTATCACAAATTTGACGAAAAAGTTTCATTTTACTATAACAATGAGAAAAAAAAATTTTCAACTTTTTTTTCTGTCATTTTAATGATCAAATTCAACCAAATTATCAACACTCAAACAAAAAATTAAAATATTAATTTTTTTCGCGATTTTACGAATTCTGACCCAAGAGAGAATGCCCCATCCAGCTGCGGGTCATTTGTAATGTTCCGAAAAGTGACCGTGCCACCGCAATTATTTTACAAATCAGTTCTTTTGAGGGTTGTAAATGTTTACAAGAAAACTATTAGAATTGTTTATCTGTTGCAATACGCAAATAGGAAGTTAAAACTTGGACATTATTACAAATTTGACGAAAATTTTCATTTTACTATAACTTTCAGAAAATTTATTTTTAACTTTTTTTTCTGTCATTTTAATTATCAAATAGAACCAAATTATCAACACTCGAACAAAACATAAAAATATTATTTTATGAAGCCGAAATGTTTGAAGCGAAACTCGCACTACGAACTTCCCGCAGCAGAACTGCTTCCTGCTGCATATTGATCCAATACTGAAGCCATCTTTGTGAAGGGATTTTCTTTTAAGTGTTTTCGTTTGCTGGTTTTAACAGCTCGCAAAATAGCAACGCACTGAGTTTCGGAGTTGATTATTTCATTTCGTGTTTGCATATTTTAACGAATGGAAATTCATTTCTGGCTGAAAGTATAGTCAGAAACTGTATTCTTGGTATTGGAACTGGATCTGAACTCTGGATCTGGGCCAACCGAAATAATGCACTGCTTCACTTGCAGCTCGGTTAACCGCGCAGTCTAGAATGAACGAAATATATAAAGCGTTAATCTTTTATACCTACGCAGTAGGCGACGCCCTACTCTTGTCCACTATATCAAAACCAAATGGTACAAAACATTTTAGAAGACCTAAATTTTAAACTATTTGTGATTATATCATATAACTGAAAATGTTATCATAAATTGATGATCATATTTCTGATGGCATATGTCAAAAACTATGTTAATACGTTAGATACAACAAGAGATATTCACGATCAAAAACTTAGCACTCTCTCAAAGGGAAAGTTTTGAAAAGGAGCCCCATAGTAAAATATAGGCTCTCAAACGGCTATTGACTATGTTACCTTTGAACACCTTCTTCGATGACTGTTATGCACAGAATACACTGAGAACATACGAAAATCAGATTACCAGGTGACGCCACATAAGGAATTAGTTGAAGAAATAGTTCCAAACGAAAGAAAAAATCAATTATCAGAGAACACTACAACAACCAATTCGAGAATATAGATAGTCGGGTTTGAATTCGAAACGCTCATAGAAACATCAGATGCGCCATTTTAAGTCTGTTTCGCTCTTGAAACTAGTTCGTTTCTAAACCAGTCCCACTACTCTCGCTCGCGGGGTTGGCTTTGGGTTGGCAACATCCACACCCGTCACGCTTCTTATCGTTAATTTCCAATCAGCCAGAGACGACGAAATAACACCGGCGCACATTTTTTATAACCACCGGAGCCACAAATATTGCTTTTCATTTCACCATCCTTTGCACCGTCGTTCATCTCCGGAACACCTCCAGCCGCGACGACTTGTTTGTGAAGGTGGAATTCTGCTGTGGTTGGTATCCGAGGGGCACCACACAGCGCGACAGTAGATCCGAAGGTACAATTTGTCAATCAGTCATGGATTGTGCTCACCGGTAGCGCTATCGTCTTGAGTTATGATACGATTCTGTCAGACCTATCCACCTCGCTGTAAACTCGCCATTGTTGGTAGAAAATGACGGAACGACCACCGCAGTCCGCTCTACTCACAGAGACACATCGAATGAAATCTAGCCCAAACTGATTGTCTTCCGTGGTCCAGTTGCGGTTGTGGTTGAAGCTGATTTCGTACATTTGCCTCTTCTGATTTTTTTTGTTTGCTTGTTTGTGCAGAAATCTCTCATTCCATCATGTGATTTCGACGTCGTTAATTTTGCTCCTATAACGGTTTGTGCGAATTCGCATCGTGCGTGAGAGCGACGACATTGTGGCGATAAAATCTTCAGTGCAAAACACTCAAAATCTGATACAGAAGTGAAAGTGTTTCAAGACTGATTTTGCTGCGGTATTTTAGTTAAGCACATTGCGTAAAATATAAAGCGCTATGCAGGGGTGCAGGATTATGGAATACGCAGCTGCTAAAAATTCAGATAAGAAAAAAGTTTTCGTTCATTTAGAAATCTGGCTTCTATTTTCAAATAAGATACTTTCACTAAATACTATCAAAAAAAAACCAAACCTTAAGTAGTTCGACATGATTCATCGAAGAACAATGCTTACCTAACCTAGCTAATTATTCTTTTAGAGTGTGATGGTGTCTTAACCTTTTTTCCTACAGCCTAGGGGGCCTCCCCGTGGTACATCTTTCGCCTTATGTTTCTATTGTGTACGACAAAGAAACAAGCCATATAAATCAGTCCATGTGCCCTGGTGGTTGTTACATAAATCCAATACACAACCGACCGACCGACAGACCAACTTATCAGTTCTGCGCCAGCGGTTCAATTAGCGCGCGCAATCCACATAATAATCAGAGAGCCACTGTGTGTGCGAACAGCAAAAAAAACAACAACAAAACAATACATTCGTACGTGTTGACGTGTACACGACGCATGAAATGAACACGGAAGACGTCAGCAGTCGACTTTGCGACAGACAGGACTACGGCGGCGCTGATGATAATAACCAGTGAATACAATGAGCGGGGTAGGTTTTTGCCGCAGGTACACAATTTTTTCCCTTTTTGTTCAGATACCAATTTGAACTACATAAATTGCACGGATCTGAACGAAGTGGGTTACGACGTCGTAATACGTGCTTCGCTCTGCGATCTGAACCGGTTACGATGTAGAAATTAAACTTACTTGTCCTGGGATGCTATCACCGTTTAAAATTAGTGCTTGAGCAAGGAATAACACAGTGCATCAAGGTTACAAACATTTATTAGAACGTAAAAGCTGTTAGTTATCCTCATTCTAATGTAACACAAGGTTTGAAGTTATATACTATTGGTTCTCAGACTTTGTCAGATTTCCAAGGCAAGAAAATTACACTAAACACCATTAACAAAAAGTTGAAAATCACACACAATTATTTCGTTTGGCAAGCAATTTGTAGCTTCGGAGTATAACTTATGTTGGAATTTACGTTATTAGTTAATAACTGCAAATGATCGTCCAGGAATTACGTAGCTAGCTCAAGTAAACTAATTCCGGGCCGTGTCTTGATGATGCAACAAAATGGTTTCACCAACCTTAAATAAACTTCACGAATAAAGATTTGTTGTATGCCTGGAAAGTGTTAGAACTTAAACTTGTCACGTATTTTCAATGAAAGAATACAATCCAACAGTACCATCCTCGTTTTTTACTTTCTCAAAATGATCGTTATCAAAACAAACGAAGAGGGAGAGAAAGAGAGTAAGCATTGTCTTCTTTCACTTCAACAAAAGAGAGTATAAATGCCAACATCATTCGTTTTTCTACGACAATTTTGAAACGAAATATCTGTATAGGAATTTATTCGAATTTCAATTCTCATTCTTTCTTCAATATATTTAAAATCTGTGAACTTTAATATTTGGTGTTATCTCGACGTTTCATGCAATTCTAAGACATTTGTGTGAGTGTGTATGTGTGTGTTTAACCTATCCCAAGCCCAGATGTCCGGCAGTGGTTTACAGAGAAAAAAATTGTTTCCATGTGTCAACTTTAATCAAGGACTCAGGGAAGTGTTGACTCAATTGAATTCCGATGACTCATTTCGTATACAGAGTAAATCGTGTTCCGAGGTCACCGTTCCATCGACCAGCCCCGCCTAAATGGAATGTTTGCATCAAATGGATTCAAACATTACAAAAAGACTTTTGATCCTTTGCTGTTGGCAAACAATCGAAGCGTATTTAATTTATGTCCTTCAGTTTTGTATGAATAATTAATATTTCTAATCTTACCAGTACTCGAGTTGACATTCAATGTTCAATTTCTCTCTCATAAAACCCTTATAATAAGAATAGAATTATCATTTATACACAAACAGTTATTTTTACGCTTTCATTTTATTTCATGCGTCAAATTATATAAGAATGATATGCAAATTGCTAACTTATGAATTGCAAGGAATGCGGCAAATGGTTTTCCTGAAAACAATTTAAAGTCACATTAAGGGTTCAAATACTCTTCAGCAATTGGACGTCAAGGTGAAATACTTGACCTATTCGAAGGATTTTCAATAATTTTCGCATTTCAAATGAATTATTACATACAAACCAAGTCTCACCCTCTCATTCTGCTACTAACGCAGAAGGCGGTAGCACCAAGTCGGCGCCGTTCTATTAACATCAAAAATGAATTTTCTCAAACTTTGTTAGTCGATTTTTTCAAAAAAAAAGATCTTGTTGTTTCGTGTAATTCTAAGATATTTGGCAACAAAAAAAAACGAGATCCTTTGGTCACAATCTGAAATAATTATACGGATAGAAAAAAATATTTTGCCGATTACGCCACTTGTACGGTTATATCTCCGAAACTTGAAATGTCAGCCATATGATCTTCGAAATCGACCCTCAGCCCAATTTCAGTCTCGAATGAGCTATAAATTATTGATATTGGTTAAAACATATCCGAGAAAATTGAGCGGTAATGAGTTTTGACGTTTCAAACTTCAAACCTGTTTAATAAGCCAAAAGTAGTTTCCAAACGAGCCTAATTTGGCTGAAATCGGGCGCGAATTGAGCCCGAAAAACAACGCGTCTTGTCGGTTACGTCACTCATACTGTTATATCTCCAGAATCAGAATCAGCCATTTGATCTTCGAATTTGATCAAAGACCCAATAGTAGCTTTTAAACGAGTCTAAGTTTGTTGAAATCGGATCAGTCATTTTCGAGAATATTGAGTTCGAAAAAAGGCAACAGGTTTTGTCGGCTGCGTCACTTATAATATATCCGGAATCGGAAGTGACAGTCATTTCCGGAATCGGAAGTGACAGTCATTTGATATTCGAACTCGATCTTTCGAACGAGTCTAAATTTGTTATAATCGGTTCAGTCATCTTCGATAAAATTGAACGCGAAAAAAATCGTTGAAAGGTGTACACACATACATTTTCTGATCTCGTCAAGCTGAGTTGAACGGTATATAACGCTAAGGGTCTTCAAGGCTCCGTTCGAAAGTCGGGTTTTCCAGCAGTTCTATTACCTTTCTATGGAGAAAGGCAAAAATACCTTTAAAATAAAAATTGGTATACTTATACTTTTGTTTTTGTCTGAACCGGAAGTCGTATAAAGATGAAACTCATGATTTTTTCAGGCGTGTTAATATCTTCTATTTGTATACAAGTTTGTGAAATTCGGTTCTGCCATCTATTAGAAAAATTAGAGCAAAAATTTTTATTTATTTATTTTTTGCATATATCACCCTCTAATTCCGGAACCAAAAGTCGGATCTCAATAAAGTTCAGGATCTTTGTGAGAATCGATTCTCTGGTCATCTCTGAAAAAAATCAGTACACAAAATGTTCAATAAAACGAAACAAAATGCTCTTTGATACATCGAAATAAACGCATTTTTGCATCTTCTAGATTAATCGAAAAATATGCATTGAAAGTCGAGTTTAATTTTTGTGAGGAGGAATCTTTATAAAAAAATCCCGGTGCCACCAAAATTCTAGGTAAATAACCGATTATCTACACTTTGGGTAATTTTCCTCTTTATTGTTTTACCCGTCTGTTCTTACGATTGGTTGGGAAAATTATGAGTGAACTATTATATTATTGTGATCAAGTTGAAATCATTATTGCAATGAGAGTGTACTAAATACTCCGAGCAAAATGAATATCCATCATCTAAATATCGAGGTCACCATCACTCGTTATGCGGAGACGCACTTCAGTTATTTTAGGTAGGTTTATACCCAAAATTAGGTGGCGACTGGTAAGAGTGTAGGCTTGTTTTCTCGAGTCATATAGTATATAACCCCTCAACTTCTGATAAACTTCTAGTATCGTTTATGAGCCAATGTTTCAACTTACGTGATTGTAAATACCGAAAAGGCCCAGCAAATTAGGGGGTATTTGAAACCGAAAATTTATTCTATACAGGAGAAGGAAATATTTCGGATTAGATTCGGATACGGACAAATAATTTTAATTACTAAACGAGTTCGAGTCGGACTGGGTTCAAGAATTTGCATATAGAGATTCGGTCCCATTTACTCGAAAACGAATCCGACGGGTTCGGATTTTTTTCATTTTTTGATCAGGTACGGGGCGAGTGCGGGTTTAGAAAACAAAAACTTTCGGGTTCAGTTTGAGTTCGACAAACGAACATTCACGGTGTCAGTAAAGGCATTTAATAATAACTTACTTCTGGAATCGCGTTTGAGTTGTTTTTATCGTTACTGCAATGCACTCTTTCCATTGTTGTCTGAAGTAATCTACCCAATAAAAAGAGAGTTCAGTGCAGTGCAAATAAAGGTAAGCTGAAGGAGCACAAATCAATTGTTGAATAAATCTAACGGTTATTCGGCTTTTCGTCTTCGATTCGTCAATGCATAGCAGTTTAAGTTGAACCGCCAGTGCAACATTCATAGCAGTTCAACTTGGAAAAGGCTGTGATTCTGTATTTCTTTTGAACCTTTCAATTATTTTCAAAATTCGTCATCTTGAATACTGTACTGAGCTTCGAAAACCACTCCCAAAGGCTCCCGTCTCCCGTGAAATTAATCATCACCTATGAACATTTATGTGCTTCAGCCACACCAAAGTTTCAATGAGTCACGCGCTACGTGGGCTTTTCCTGTCGGATCGGATGTTGTGAAAGGAATACTTGAATCATAGGCTGAGCCACGCTATTGGCAGCTGGGCCAGAAGCATGAGTCAATCTCCTTCACACGTTGGTTGCTCTGGTTCTCGCAAAACAACTGGGAACCGTTCTTGTTTATTATATTTCTTTGGTTATTGCTATCTTCTGTTGTAATGAGAACAAAAAGGGGTAAGTTTTCGACAGCCTTCTCTTTTGCTCCGAAGAAGTCCAGAGAAAGCACTTGGGCTAATGGCGCTGCTGTTACAAAAAAAACGACAGCATGAATCATCGCTTTCGCTTTGTGACGACAATTATCTGCAAAACGAATGTCGCACAAACATGTTGCACAGGATTTGTTGCGCGCCTGTCTTTAAACTGAAACGCATATTCCATAGACAAACAACTTTCAAAACAGATGACTTGATAGATAGATAGATAGATAGAGCGAACAAACAAACAAACAACAGACTGTTGCAAAATAATGCACACGCTTCTCTACCCACTACTCTACTTGTTTTATTTTTGTGTTATTGTTCTCCACGGTAGATTGACTTACCAAGCCTTGTGACGTCATAAGTACATTTTTTTCCGTACGTATTCCCATTCACATACAGCTACAAACATACACACACACGTTCGATTTGGATCAGTTGACTTCAAGGCTTTTGAGACGACGACGACGACGACGGACTAATGAACATATTTTCGCCCACTCCGACATTTGGTAGGTGTTTCTACGTCGTGTTTATCACTCTTCGTCGTCAGTCAGTCAGTCAGTCAGAATACCAACGCACACACGTCTGCTGATGGTGTCTCACTGGCTCTCTCACTCTCGTTCTCGGCCTGTGGTGATATTTGCTCAGAGCGAGAGAGGATTCGTAATCGCGTCGAATGGCTCCAATGGCTCACTCGTGACAGTGTGAGTAAGTTTGCTGAAAGTGGAAATGAAAGGCAGGAATAGAACGGAGTTTTCATGATGGCTGCTGGTGATGAATTTCGAATTTTGAAATTACAATCGTAGAGCGATTACGTTATGGATTTTAGAGTTCGAATTCGAAAATGAATTACTGTAAATCTACATTGTCGTTCTGCGGTCTATGTCACTGAAACGATCGTGACTTTTTTCTTGCTCGGACTAATTTTCGACATCTTTCGATTGGGCTGACATTTCTAAATACCGTGATCCATTTTATTTCTACTGATTCAGCTTGTTTAGCTGTTTAGAAGCTACAAAAAATATATTTTTTCAATTGAAGTTAAATTACGTCGATCGTTCAATCCTAATATAAATATAAATTCTCAATTAAACTTTATTTCTCTCATCCATTATCTGTATCGCATGTGTATTAGTGTTACCAACTAATTCTATTTTTCTCTCTCATTCTCTTGCACAATTCGATAATCGCTATTAGATTCACGCTCCCACACACACAGACATTACCAGTTTTTCGATTTCGTTTGCTTCTCTATCTCTTCCTGCTTTCCGCCATTCATTGCCATTCGTGGTGTGTGTTGTTTTTTTCTGCTTCGCACTTTGTGACCTCATTCGTTATTATAGCCGCAAACGTACGTCTGCCAACCCCACCACCTGGTCTGTACGTACCGTTCACTGTGTAGCGCACTGCTGTTGTGTACATAACCCAGGAAGGTCTCGCACGTTGCTCTTCTTCCCACGTTCTTCCGCTCCACCATCCGTCCGTCTGCCTGTACGTCCGTCATTCATCCATTCGCTCCTCGCGTGCCTCTGTCATGCATGGAATCGTGACCGAGACGCTGTTGTCATCCTCTCAGCGATGTTGTCTTCGAGGTGGAGGAGTTCACATACCTGTCTCACTCTCGCACCCACTTCATCCGGTGCCGTATTTTTTCCGTTGTGTGGCTGCTGCTGCTGCTGCTGCTACCAGACAGATCCAGTACTGTTTTGTTCCATTCAATTTCAATTCGATTTTTTTTGATAACTAAATACTAATAAGTTTTCGTATTTGCTTACATCTACTTTCAGATCCAATGCGTGAACATTAGAAACTCAATCGTGACACGACGGCAAACTCCTGTGAACCATTTTACATCCCCGTTGGAAGGGTTGATTGAAAGAAAAAACCCCATCAAACTTGCTGAAGGATATCAGTGCTCAAAGGAAAAAGAAAAACAAAAAGTTATTGTTATTGAACAAATGAAAAAAAGGTGTTGTCTGTGAACCCCAGTTGCAAACAAATAAAAACGTGAAAATAGAGAAACAAAAAAATCAGTGTAACAGCAATCACAGTAAACTCTGTGTTTTTGAGTGTGTTTACACCAGAAGTTTTCAGTGCAAAAAGAGAAAAGAAACAGAACCCCACCCCTTATCCATCCAGGATAAATCAGGAAGAAATCATTTTCCTATCAGATAGCTTGCGGTGTTCGTGCGGAGCAGGTGCAAAATTTGTGGATGCGAAGGAAGCATCCCCGGTGAAAATCGCTAGTGGACGAGTTGAAGTTATTTTATTTTTCGGTTTGAGTTTTAACAATTCAGCGGAAATTGGTTGCTCGTACGGCGGATATTTCCGTGCTCGTGCCTCCGTGATCGTGTGACATCCGCACTAGTTCCTGGTCCGGCAAAATAGGCTCGCCGTTGACTATACTGGGCTAGAGCAACAAATCCGAAGTGATCCCACCGTCGTTGCCCGTTTGTTGCTCGCCGTCGCTGCCTGGAATACAAACACTAGAACAGTAGGAAAGAATATCCGACGCCAATTTGGTTTTTTTTCTCTGTTGTTGTTGCTTCCTCTCCGACGGTTGGAAGGCAACCCGTCCATCCGTCCACAGGGTCGAATTGCACACCAGCTAGAAGTGCTTCGGAGTTCGGAGACCACAGAATGGAGCGTGAGTCGAATCCAATGCAGCCGATGTGTAGATCAGGTTGTGGATTCTACGGCAATCCCGCGCAAGACGGTTTATGTTCAGTATGTTACAAGGTGAGTAGTTCAAACAAAAAATGGTTCTAGCCTAGTTCGCCTAGATATTGCCAACATTTCGGAAGATTTTTTTTTTTTGAACTGTTGTCTACATTGCAAATAATATGCGGATAACTTCTCTCAAATCAATACTGGTTAATAGTAATGCTTGCTTAAGCTGAATTGACACTTTCGATTAATGCTAAACGTGGAATGTTTTTTTTTTCACATGACCTTTCTCTGGTGACCTCAAAAGGTAATGAAAATTACGCATCCCGGTGAACGATCATGTTTAGGTTAAAGCGGGGGCAAAATAAACGTTATTATAATAATATGACTACACATTTTTTTTTTGGTAAATGGTAGGTTTTATCGAATGTTGAAGTGGATATCATACTCTATTGCACTTGCCACATGGATTGTGCTATAAGCTTAGGTGATGTCAGAGGGGAAACATCTTTTAACATACGTCCATTCCTCTTCGATCACTCCTTGTTGGGAACCTGCCTTTATCTTTTCAACCATACGAGACTTGAAAGCCAAATCTAAGAATTTGAACTCAGAGAAAAACAAAAATTACTGCATCTGAGGCTTTGAAGAAAATATCGTGGAAATCCTGTGTATGAAAATATCGTAAAAGCTCTCGAGGATCCAGGTTTGGTGCTCAACAGGACCGATTTGAATTGAATTTCTCCGTGGTTCCAAACTGTTCAGTGCACTTTCCTCGAATGCAAAGGATCAGTAGCTGAGGATTGCTAATCCTCTTGATGGCCCGATTTGGTCAAATTCTTTCAAATTTTCTCTGAATGCGACGCACCAGTTCAATACTACATATTGTTTTGACTGATTTCGCGGACTTCACACTTGAAGTGATACACACGGCAGTTTGCTAAATTTTAAAGGTTTTATCAAAATTTTATTTCAATACAATACAAATTATCAAGGAAGGAAACACAAGTTGATTAAAAATTAAATTAAATCCTCAAACGGTTCGGTTCCGCAAACAATTTTTTTTAGTTTTTGTAGGTGTCAAAAATGAAAAAAAACTGTTTTAATGCAATATGCCTTTCTCATATTATTTATTTTCTCCTATATATTAAAGCAGAAATTCCTCGAAATACTACAATTTAGAAAAAAAGTTCATAAAATAGAATCGAAGATTTCTGTTGCATACTACTACTACTACTACTACATTCATATACTTTGACTGAGTTTAAGTTAGTAAACATCTATGCGAGAAAGGGAACTGTGCTCCATTTTATCACATTTGATCGGCATAGTGATATTCGGTTCATTCAACCATACACTAGTAAGACCTACAATTTTTTGTTTGGTAGTCGGACTTGTATAAAATTCAGCAAATCATTTATGGGACTATCAATGGTTTGTTTGGTTGCAGACTCCCGGGTTAGCGGTTCAATGCATAGGACGCTGGTCTTACAAGCAAGTTGTCGTATGTTCGAGCCCCCACCTGGAAGGGTTCTTAGTGTCAGTAGAATCCATAGTGTACTAGCTATGCAATGATTCTGTACACTAAGAATCGGCTGCGAAGTCTGTTGAAACAGGAAGGCCAAATTCCACAAAAGGATTGTAGTGCCAAGACTTTGACTTTGACTTTGGTTGCAGACTCTCATGGTCTGCAAACTTGAGAAATTCACTAGCCAATATAAAGAGGTAGTTTATGAAAAAATATCCTTAAAATTGACATTTTTACACTAAGTACCCTACCTCCGGAACCAGAAGTTTAATCCGAATGTAAATTGGAACATTTTTATGGTATCTCAAAACCTTTCGCATGAATCTAAGTTTGTTAAAATTGGGTCGGCCATCTCCGAGAAAAGTGAGTGACATTATTTTCACATTTTTGGTGCATATCACCCTGTAATTCCGGAACCAAAAGTCATATACAAATGATATTCAGAATATATTACATATACTGTATATAGCCTTTGCATTTTTGTGATTGTATAGCCTTTCTATATGAGAAAAGCAAAAACACTTGAAATTGATATTTTTACTCTAAGTACCCTACATCCAGACTCGAAATTTGGATCTGAATAAAAATCGGGATATTATTATGGTATCTGAAGACCTCAGTTGAATCTAAGATGGTAAAAATGATCATTTTCAGTATTTTGGTACATAACATATAACACTGCAACTCCGGAATCGGAAGTCGGATCCAAATAAAATTTAGCAACTTTGTATGGACCGTAGGACCTTTTATTTCAATCTAGAGAAAAGTGAGTGACAATTTTTGTCACACACATACATACACAGCCATTAACTCAGTTCGTCGAGCTGAATCGAATGGTATATGAAATTCGGGCCTTGGTTGAAAAATCGGTTTTCACAGTGACTGAATAGCCTTTCGATATGAGAAATGCTGAAATATTGCTAGTAAGCTCGAAACATTCCTATGGGTGAAACCAGCACAATGCGAACTGCCGTCATTTGAAATCAAGCGCTTCAATCTAAAAGATATTTCTCACAGATGAAATAGTGTGTATTTTCAGTGTGTGCAATAAAAAAATCGAGTTGTGATCCGCATAACAAGTTATAAAAAAATATGACTATATTTTTAATTTTGGTTGAAAATCATTCCCAGATGAGTTTAGGAAACCAAGACGTAGTCGTACGTCAAAATTCCTAAAAAGGCAACTATTGTTTGTAATGAAATGACTTGTCAAATAAATGACAAAAAGAAATTAAAACATGATTTCATTCAGCGATTATCTTTCGAGAATTTCACAATTCAATTGAATTTAAAAACTAAAATGGAGTTCTTTGAATGATAAATGTTTTTTTTCCAAGCACTTCAAACACATCCGCCAATTTCCGCTATCTCTAGAAGGTTTTCTACGATCGTCGAAAGAATAATCTATCAAATTTCTCGAAAGACGGCATCAGTGACTCTTTTCTCAACTGAATCAATCATATGCGCCATGACAGCTTTGGAGTGCCTCAAGGCTGTCAAGTAGGACCATTTATGTTCATACTCTTACTACTTACTTTTTCATCTTAATGACAGAGAAAGGTTTTACAATGATTTTTACCTGTTGGTGCTCGAATCTGTAGTAGTTTTGGTTTCCAAAGAGGTTCTGGGGTGTAGTTACTTATCATATTTTAGTCACTATTTATAGCCAAACACCACAGGTTTTCATTATATCGATGAAAGAATGAGAACTGAAATTCTTCTGATTATCCCTGCAGACGTTAGTTTGGTTTTGGCTTGTCATAGAGGAATAAATTTGTTGAATAATTTTTTTCACTACCACAGCTTACCGTTTTTTTTCGATCGCGCTGTTCGTCGCCATCTCGTAACATTGATGTATTAACAGGTGGTGCAGGCCACATGGCTTGCTTGAGCCGGCAACCAAAACTTTGTATGCTTTGAATCCATCGTAGCTAGTTCGAACGACGAAATCAAGCACGTGGTTTTAGTTTCATTTAATCTGCTCAAGCAAAGCTTTTTTCAACAATACAGAAATGACAAGCTAGCTCCACCTTTTCTAGCTAATTGATCTGGTAACACAAGAGTTGATTACAAAGTAGCTAAAAATCACCGATTTATTAGCAAGCCAAACTGCTGAGAAGAACTAGACTGGAAGTCGAGAAGCCCTAAGATTCCGAAAAATATTTTATTTTTCGTCTAAAGGAACCAGATTTGAACTTTTCAACCAAAAGTGGTGTTTTCAGAGAAACATCTAATCAGCTCATGATGGAATAATATGATATTACATATTTTAGTACCTGAGAATATTTAAGTTTACAAAAACTTGGAGTAGGTAATGTGAGAGACAAAGCCGCGAGATTGACGTAGGACTGCATTCTAGATGTGTATAGATATTAACTGCTGTGATACGGTTTGACCGTTTAAGATTTTCTAGTCATGAAAAGGACCATTCGGTTTTGGATGATTGCGTTTGTATTCTAGGAATTAGAGCGGCAGTTTAAGACGGTTTTCTAAAAAAGGTCTTACCGTTACTTTTGGCTTTGGAAATGACTATTTGGATACGGATGATGATGTTTGTATTCCAGAAAGGACGCTATTCCAAGTCATTTGCAATGTGAGCCTGGACCTAGAAGCAGTGTTGGTGATTGCCGATAGTTTGACAGAAGCTGCTCGATATTTCTCTATATTGTATACAGCATTTTCAATCTGGTAGAAGATGCTACAAGTACTCGTGTCTCTCAATGAATGAACCGTGAGAGAATTTCTGGAGCGTTGAATACTCTGAGTATTTCACGGCCCTCAAAAAATCACAGTCCGAATTTACCAAGAGAGAATCGCAATTATCACAGAAAATCGAATCGATGATTCGACTCGATCATTCTCATTCTAAGTTGCAATATCTCAAAACTATTGTGTGGAGCATTCACATACATTTTCATAGACACATCTTATACATAGTTAGAATAACCGGCAATAGTAAAATGATTCTATCGCAATTATCAACTGTCCATATAGAATCGGATCGTGAAACAAGAATAATCGACCGTTAGTTGCTTCAGAGAGAATCCCCACAGCAGCGTGCTAACCTTTCGTTCTCAGACAGGTCATCGAGAGAAATTCGCTCTCACGCTGGTGTCGATTCTATATTGAATGAACCATGCCGGTTTTTTGTTGCTGCGATGATATTCGTCTCTCTTTGATGGCACTGATTGAATCGTGTGAAGAGTTGCTAGAGAGCGTTCTTTGGCACGATAAAAGCCACCATTGCCTAGAAGAAATCATTACATGTATATAATCGTAACACAAGTCGTAGAATTATTCATATATTCCAAAATGTCATACATCTCAATATTTGAGTGGAAGAAACTATCGAAATGCTGTACGGGATACATTTCCGGCTTTCAGAAGGGGCTTTCAAATTGTGAAATTTTCTACGATATTCGGAACATTTTCTCGAACGCGATGCAGCCAAATGCTAGCTTTATTTGCGCTCGTTTGGTGTTCCCTGTTCCGGCAGAATGCATTGTTATGGGGTTTGGGGCTCGTCCCTGTTAAGCTGTCAAGGTTCTTGTTAATCATTCGGATGGTTTATTGCCGTAAAATAAAATCAGCATGTCATGTTTACTTGAATTAAGGTTTAATATAGCTCCGTTCCAATGTCGTGTTTCCAGCAATTCTATTAACTTTTTATAGAGAAAGGTCTCGCTTTCTTTAAAGAATCGTCTGGCATTAACTTCACAGCTAAATATGCAAAAATTGGAATAAAACTAATAAAATATTTCAAATGTCAATTTATTAATGAATTGACATTTAAAATATTTTGTTAGTTTTATTCCAATTTTTGCATAATTAGCTTTGAAGGGAATGTAATGCCAAGACTTTGATTTTGATGTCTTCTGGGACGAAAGTGACATTTTTGGTAGTATACCATTCTACCGTTGATTTCGAGTAGTGGCAAGAAGCAAGATCTGGCCAGAAGATAACAGGATCCTTGTGGCTTCGAATCATGGATAGAAGTCGTTTTTGTAAACATTCCTTCATGTATATTTCGCTGTTCATTGAAGCAGTGATAATGAAGGGTTTCGAAATCTTACCGCAGCTACAAATTGCTTGCCAGACCATAGTTTTCTTACCAGATTTTTCGACTTCAATCGATGTCTCGGACTGGTTTAGCACTTGCCCTTCTCGCACCGTATAATATTGTGGTCCCGGCAAGGATTTGTAATCGAGCTTCGCGTAGGTTTCGTCGTCCATGATTATGCAGTTCAAATTTCCAGAAAGAATCGTATTGTACAGCTTTCGAACCCTCGGGCCTGATCGATGCTTCTTGTTTCGGACTACGTTTTGGTTGTTTCTGTTTCTTATAGGTTCGAATATTCAAACGTTCTGTAGCACGAAGAACATTTCACTTCGAAGTGCCCACTTTTTTGCCACATCGCGAACTGAAACCTCCTTCTTTTGCTCGAGCGCCTTCAGTACACGTTTATCCAACTGTGGGTTAGCAGGACCTTTTTTTCGACCCGTTTTCGGTTTATCCTCGAAGGTGTTATCCTCACCGAACTTCCTGATTGCATTTCGCACGGCTTTTTCACTTAGTCCTTCCATTTTTGCTATCTTTCTTAGTGACAGTCTCCGTTCTGTGCACCATTTGTACACAATTTTTCGACGTTGTTCTGCTGAAAGTCCACGCATTTCGAAACAAACTAATGAAAACGAATAAACAACTGCACAAGTGTTTTTTTGCGAATGGTTGCGTCCATACTTTCTGGGACAGTCTTTATATACCATTCTCTTTGTGTGTACACCTTTTCGAAATTTTTTTACCGCTCCATTTTCTCGGAGATGGCTGAACCGATTTTAACAAGCTATTGATTGAATGGCTGTTGTTTGCGGTGCTGGAGGTATAATGGTATAAGTGACATAACCGCACTTTTTTCTCTGCGCTTAGTTTTCTCGGAGATGGACAAACTGATTTCAACAAGTTTAAGCTCGTTTGAAATTTACTATTGAGTCATTGATCAAATATGAAGTTCAAATGACTTTCAACATTCCGAGATATGATGGTATGACTGATGCAACCGAAAAAATAGTGCTTTTTCTTTTCCACTCAAATTTATCTGATAACTGAACCGAACCGATTTTGACATTTATAGGCTTTTTTGAAAACTACTATTAAATCATGCAGTCTACCGTTCTGGGGATATAATGGTATAAGTGACATAACCGCACTCTTTTCCGGCTCAATTTTCTCGAAGACGACTCAACGAATTTAGATAAACTTAACGGCTCACTTCAAAGCTACAATGTTGTCCTTGAACAAGTTTGAGAAATTTTGATGAACATTTCCGGTTGGAGAGATGTGATGTTATATATGACGTAACCGACAAATCTCCAAAATTTTCCGGAAATCCCTGAACCGATTTTGAAAGTCTTCGATCTGTTTGAAATCTGCTATAACAGATCGGCTGAAAAGTTCGTATCGTTTCTATGAGACGGCACCACTAGAATTAAATCCATACCATTTTCAGTTAGTACCAACCTTCAAAAGATACGTGTATAAATTTGACAGCTGTCTGATTATGAGTTTGTGAGATATTGCATTTTGAGTGAAGCTACTTTTGTTATTGTAAAAAAAATGGAAAAAAGGAATTTCGTGAGTTGATGAAACACTACTTTTTGATGAAAAAAAGTGCCACCGATACCAAAAAATGGCTTGATGAGTGTTATCCAGACTCTGCACCGGGCGAAGCAACAATTCGTAAGTGGTTTGCAAAATTTCGTACTGGTCATATGAGCACCGAAGACGATGAACGCAGTGGACGTCCAAAAGAGGCTGTTACCGATGAAAACGTGAAAAAAATCCACAAAATGATTTTCAATGACCGTAAAGTGAAGTTGATCGAGATAGCTCACACCCTAAAGATATCAAAGGAACGTGTTGGACATATTATTCACGAATATTTGGATATGAGAAAGCTTTGTGCAAAATGGGTGCTCACAATCGATCAAATACATACGAAATGATGATTCTGAACAGTGTTTGGAGCTGTTATATCGAAATAAAACCGATTTTTTCGTCGATATATAACAATGGACAAAACATGGCTCCATCACTTCACTCCGGAGTCCAATCGACAGTCAGCTGAGTGGACTGCACGCGATGAACCGAACCCAAAGCGTGGAAAGACTCAACAATCGGCCGGTAAGGTTATGGCGTCTGTATTTTGGGATTCGCATGGTTTAATTTTCATCGACTACCTTGAAAAGAGAAAAACCATCAACCGTGACTATTATATAGCGTTATTAGAGCGTTTGAAGGACGAAATTTTAAAAAAACGGCCTCATTTGAAGAAGAAAAAAGTTTTGTTTCATCAAAACAATGCACCGTGTCACAAGTCGATGAAAACCATGCTGAAATTGAACGAATTGGGCTTCGAATTGCTCCCTCATCCACCGTATTCTCCAGATTTGGCCCCCAGTGACTTTTTCCTGTTCTCAGACCTCAATAGAATGCTCGCTGGTAAAAATTTTTAGTAGCAATGAAGAGGTAATCACTGAAACTGAAGCCTATTTTGAGGCAAAGGACAAATCGTACTACAAAAATGGTATCGAAAAGTTGGAAGATCGCTATAATCGCTGTATCGCCTCTGATGGCAATTATGTTGAATATTAAAAACGAATTTTGGCAAAAAAATGTGTGTTTTTATATTAAACGATACGAACTTTTCAGCCGAACTGTTACGGTTATATGATATGCTCACAATACTATCGGCCGAGGGCTTAGTCTTATAAATGTATTAATGAGACTATTTGAATGGCAAGAGAAAGGCATTATCACACCACTAGTTGAATAAGGAAAGGGTTTTTTTCTTGGTATACGGAAAAAAGTATACGCCTAATGAATCCTTCATACGTTATAATGGTAGTTTGATGTTTGTAAAACATTGGTGACATATGAAAATAGTTGACAAACTGTTCTCTGTCGCTGGATAATCGTCGAAGAATTTTTTACACGAACGTTTTCATCCGTTTTTTGTTTCGTATGAAAATATTAATCATAAATAGAGTTTTTCAAAAGGAATATGCCCTTAAAATCCAATTTTTATGTTGAAATCATCATTTCTAACGTACCGCTTCTACCATTTCCTTTTTCAATTTCAGGATTCTCTGAGAAAAAAGCAGCAACCGCCAGTCAGTAGCACATCAGTATCTTCCAATGCACCACCGCCCCCGTCGGCCGCTTCACCCGCATCTTCCACCAACATTGGCACCGTGGTCACGTCGCAGAGCTTCGTCAGTACAGCCGCAGCCGCCGCAGCATCAGTGTCCGCAATCCCATCCGCCACCTCAATCTCATCGATCACAGTAACAAACACCGCACAGCCCACAGTCCACAGTGCGCTATTTAGTTCCGAGAGTAAGGATGTGAGTATCGCCGGTTTTCGGCCGGGTTTGAATCGCGTATCGCTAATTTTTTGTTTGTTTGGTTTGGTTATTATCATCACCAACTCCGCGGGGCGGTATTTGAACTCTGAAACTACTCCTCTAAAACTACTACTGCTACTCCGATGGCAGCAGGATGACTTGGTGGAAAGTTCCGACAGTGCGAATGAGTGGGAAGATTTTTGCGTAGACGTGGTTGATTTGCAAGCCAACCCGGCCGGTCCTAGTACTAGTAGCGGTGTCCGGAAGTCTTGCGAAGCAACGACCGCCGAAGATCGTCCACTGGAAAATCTTTCCGGCGCGAACAGTAGCAAGTCAAGAAAATCAAGACGACGCGTAGGTTTTGAACTACATATTTGCTGATACAATAGTAGTAATCATTTAGTTTTGTGAAAGGTTTTTTTTTTGAATTTCAAATTGAAAAGTTTCCCGCTTGAGTTGTGTCCAGTAGTAAATAATACCTTGGAATTTGTTTTCATTCCAGAAAATCGATGATGACAGTGGAGCGAGCTCTAGTAATAACTCCGATGCCAGCGACGACAAAGACGGTGATAAAGACGGCAAGAAGAAAAAGAACCGATGTGTGACTTGCCGCAAAAAAGTAGGACTGACTGGTAAGTTTGATTCGTTTTTCGTTCGTTGGAATGGCCAATAATTATGGTTTGATTTTTTCTTCTCCAAAAAAAAAAAATAGGCTTCGAGTGCCGATGTGGAGGTCTCTTCTGCGCGATACATCGATACAGTGATAAGCACGACTGCTCGTTCGACTATCGGGAGCTTGGCGCGGCGGAAATTAGACGTAACAATCCGGTCGTGGTCGGAGAAAAAATTCAGAAAATTTGAACACTCGTGCCATATAATGTCTGTCTAATATACATCTAATTCAATTTAATCTTAATGAGATATAAATAATAATATTAAAAGAAATGAATGAAATGGATGGTAAACACAACTAAAAGAAAAAAAACAACAGCAAAACAAGCAGAACCCTTATACATATTACTACAATAATGAAAAGAAAAAGTTAAAAAACCCCCATCAAACAAACAATTAAAGCTAGTAATTATATTTCATAGATTTAATGTAATTGAAAGTGCTGTTGAAAGTGGTACATTTCATTTCCTTTCAGCGCATTAAATCCACATCCTAGAAGAAGAAGAAGGAACACACAATCGGATCAATACACACGTCGCCGCCGCAAAGGCTTACGTGCTGCGCACCACCATCTAAAAGTCACGGCGAAGTGTGTGCGTGCCCCTTTTCGGGTGTATGTGTGTATTTCCCATTTTGGAATGTGTATAAGGAAACTATTTACTGCAATGTACTATTTTACGCAATTTCAATTTTCTTTTTTGTATAGTCTCCTCCCGTTTTTCTCCTTAGTCTTTCCTGAACCCGCTTCCCCGTGTAAAAAGTTCCCCGCTTTCCCGGCTTCCCTTGCATCCCGCGCCTGTTTCTGCAATTTAAACAACAGCAACAAAAACAACAGATTAGAATAAGCATACAGAACGCTATTACCTACTACTATTACTACTATCTAGGAGTAAAACCAGAAAGATAGCTTGATGAAGGAAACAACAGAAAGAAGGCAAAATCACGCGTTTCAGAAGGGAGTATGTACTACTATTTGGCTCTCGCGTGTGCCGTCTGCTGCGCACCGAGCTGTCGATGCAGAAATAGGGCAAAACAAACAAATATGTGTGTGAATGGTATGTACTAGTACTAATAGGTAGAAATCGCGAGAAGAAAAAAAAATACAAGAGAAAGAAAAAAGCAAAGTTAATCCAGTCAAAGCAAAAAGAGAAAACAGCAAAGTGGCGAGAACCGTTTCTGCGGAAACCAACTACGAAAAGTAACTAATTTCTGTTTCTGGATCTAGGAAACAATCACAGGAAAAGTATATTTTAGTAACAAAATGAAAATAATGCAAAAAAAAACAAACAAAAAAATACGAATAAACGAACAAAAACGCAGAAAACCACTGGCAGTGAGTTTATAGTAGGCGGTGGAACGAAAGTTCCACCACGTGTGTATAAAGAAGAACAGAAATGATATTTTTTTCATTTACCCTAGGTTCATTTTATAAGGAAACTACTACTACCAACACGGAAAGGAGTTTTATGAACTTTAAAGCAAAAACTTATATACGACGCTACTGTGTAATCGCAGGCATGTTTCAAAATGTGTTTTTTTAGAGGATCGTAGGTCAACTTTCTGAAAACTCTGTCGTCTGTCTATCCAAACCAAACTCTCGTGTACACTCGATGCAATCACATTATTCCCTAGTTCCCGACCACCACTGCGGTTTCGATGATTGGGAAGTTTTGTGCTTTTTCTGGTTTTAAGTTTTGAGGAGGATAGCCCAGCAACCCCGGCATACGGTGGTTATGGCGCTATATTTCGATTAAACAAAAGAGAACAATCAAACATGTTTCCACACACACAATCAGCGTCCCTTTCGGGAAGATGAGCAGAGAGGGTAGGTGGGCAGTTGAGCATCAGGTTTTTGCGTTTGTTTCTTAATTTGTTTTGTTAGTTTAGGCCTAAACAAAAGAATAATCTCATTGATTGGCGGACGCAGGCGAGTATGACGACATCCGGAAGCCGCCAAATGGTAGAAAGGTGGATAAAGTTCTAGTCCGATCAGTTTATAAACCACATCCACTTGGCTGGCATCCCGTGGTTTTGTTTTTTCAAGCTGACAGCGGAAGATTCGTGTTTAGATTGGAGAAACAACTGTGCAATCAGTGTAACTATTTGTCGATCAGTCTTTGTTTTCGGTAAAATTTGAGGAAAGTCATCAAAAAAGGTCCTGTTTTAGCCCAACTGATTGGTTGGTTTGATTGGCCCCAAAAATCCATGACTCTTCCAAATGTACAGCGAGAAGTGAAAGTTGGAAAAAAATACATGAAATAATGAGATTCTAGTGCAATTTTGTAAGGTGTTTACCTCACACATTTTATTGTTATTTACTTGAAACTTTTGTTTAATTTTTTAATGTTTTTTTTGTCGCAAATCTGCTGCCGGAACTGCCCACTGCCGCCACTGTTGTCCACACAATCAACTTTGTTGGGTAATTCTTGCATCTTTAGATTAGTTTTGAAACGTTACTGCTAAATAAAATCACCTACCGAGATTTGAGAAGCTGAGATCGTTGATCCAACTTAAGTGTGTACACACCTAATTTTGGCTTAGAAATTGTTAGATCTTTTGACGAGTTTTCAACAGCCGAATACGCCAATTGTACTGATAAGCGGCATGAGCAGCCCCGCACGTGACAATATTATTGTCAGTTCAGAGTATTGTCAATACCGTCAATCCAATTGGCTTGGTAACTTGTATCCGCATTTTTCGCAAAAAAACAACCAAGCGTTTGCAGTTTTGTACTCCTTGTATTGACAATCATATTGTCTTGTGTTAGAGTCGCTATAGATCAGTGAGAAGAAATAGTAACAAAACAACATCTTTCGCTGATGATTTGGTTGAAATTAGCTGCCGAGATTGTGACAGCTGAGATCGGTAATTCAATTAAAGTGTACACATTAAACTTCTTTTGGTAATTTGTTTTATCTTACGACAAATTTTGAACAGCCACACTATCGAATATTTTCATTCTACTGCTACTGCGTGGAATGAGATGTTGTTAGGCCCGGCCTAGCAAAGATTTTGTTTTTCAACATAATCTTCATCTAGAGTGATACATTCGACCCATTGGTTCTTCAACATTTTGATGTCCTTTGAAAAAAAAACGTTTTGTCAAGGCCTACAAAATAGGTTTCCGTTTCTGCAATGACCTCATAATTTGACCAAAATTTCTTTCCCTGGAGAAACCTTTTCAGATTTTGAAATAGATAATAGTCGCTGGCGGCCAGGTCTGGAGAATACGGTGGACACGTACTATAGCAGCACTTCTGAAGTTTAAATTGGATTTTCGATTTCAATTGCTCATTTCATGACAGCGGAGCCTTGAGAAACGGCTGTCAACAAATGCTTACTTTTGCTTTGTCCACGTTCGGCTGTTCGAACCCCATCAAAATATGCAAGGATTACCGAACCATGTGAAGTGTGTAAGCTTCATGCGAGTTACCATCAATCGAACATACATGAAACGCATCTCCTCGTTTGTTTGATCTTCGTTCCAAGGTTTCTTTTCTGTCGATTCAACTGAATACCGTAGATTGGGTTCTCTTTGTACAGATAATCAAAATTTCAAGCAGATCGTGGGAAAGAAAACAGAGAGAGGTAGCATAAATCTTTTCAGCAGTCATCACTGACCCCGGGATTAGGGTTGTAGTAATACAAAAAAAACATTAGCCGACCCAGAACTAAAATTTAATCGTTACATCTTTAGAGAGAAAGAGGAAGAGAGCTACGCGTGTGCTGATTTGTTTTTAATAAAAAAAAAACCTGTTTTACTATGTCTTCGTTCTTTGTTCTTTTTTATTGTCATAGTACCTATTTTTTACCGGATTGTACCCACTTTAGGAAAAACCATGTTCGCGTACTATTTCGGTCGTTGTTGGTGTCCCCTATGCCGCTTCCCTCTTTGGCATAGTTTGCTTCCGTATATATATTTTTTTGATAATCATTTTTTAATATTTGTGTATAGCTGCCATTTTGAATCTGCTTCTTTAGAAAGAAACAACTAAAAACCTACACTTACACACACATACCTGTACGTTAGTAATGGACACACACACACAAACGTACACTTTCACTGCGGTGGCTCCTTGAAAAAAACTGGTGACAAAATTCAATGAAAATGCAAAAAACACGTTTTCTCTTGTTTGATTTTAGTTAGTTTTAAATTTCTGGATGTGGAGTTTATTCTTATTATTGATATATTATCACCAAGAAGAACAATGCCGCAATACAGCGAGATATATTGAATTCAATTTATAATCTTATTACATTCAAACGCAAAACGTAAGAACACATCTCTATTAAACTATATTTGCTAAACAAAAAGAAGAAAAAAAAGATTCAATTCATATGTGTATAAAGTAACTGCAAATATAATACCATCTGAAGCAACAGAAAACTATAGAGACTTATTAGCGGCAGAGGTAAAACAAAAAAAAACAAGTGTGAAATGCTAATTGACATGTAGTAGACTTTTGCGTTTTGTTCCGAATGAAAATAAAGTGCGTATTGCAAAAAAACAAAAACAACAAAAAACCGAATAACATTGCAACAACAGTTGAACTGAAAGAAACCAATAATCTAAACAACCAACTATTTCAAATGGTCCATTTGTTTGTTTTGGTCTTTCCCATACGAATACGAACATTACTGCGCGAGAGTTTTTCGTATTCGTTTCATGGTTGTACATGTTGTCAATCTGTAGGAAATCGACAGAAGTAATCGGCCGGTTACACATACACACACCACACACCGTTCGACAAAGAAATTAACTAAAAGGACAAACATTCAGAAGATGAGAAACAATAGAGAATATGAAAGAGGAATAAGAAGAAAAAACACAACTTATAGCTATAATTTTCGTTCAATTACACGATTATTGTTTTTAAATCAATTGAATTAATTCAAGCAAAAAATATACCCATACAATAAAATTGTTGCACTGTTTGATTCATTTTCTACCGAAACATATTCGAATCGAAGCCTGGAATCATGTACGATGATAATCACCAAGTTCTTGTCACAACTGCTAGAGGGCTAACATCACGCTCAAATGACGGGTCACCTCGAATTGATTACCTTCCTTCCTGATGGAGTTAGCTATTTGATTGTCACTTTTCACAGCAATTTTATATAGGTTTAGAAGTGGATTGAAAAAAAAAAGATTCGTTAGATGAAATTGAAGCCGATGATGAAAATATTATCTGTAAAAATTAATTTGGAATTGAAATAGAATACTTTCTTCGTAAAATTAAGTGACCTGTTTTGATTATTTTCGTGTTGCTACTGTGACGAGAAACACAATACGAAAGTGGAATGCTACCGAGTTTATCGGTTGGTTCAGTGGTTCATCGACATGAAAGATTTGTCCATCAAATAAAATCGAAAGCATCGATTGTCTTCTGCCAATCACAGCATGCCATCATGATATCATCCGGTTGGTTTGTCTCGTACGGCCAACGGTATCGATCGTTGCTTTACACCTTACATTTCATTCAGTAGCAATTCAACTTGGGTCAGTATAGGGGGGTTTCGCGTCATGCATAAAAAATACCGCATCGTTCTCCTTCCTATGAATCTTCGAACAAAGAGGAATCTATAAATATCACTATTTTACAATTTTTTTCTTTAGTCGCTTTAGACTGCCTGATAAAACTTAATTTTGGCATTGAACATGGTTGAAATTCGTCTCACTATTCATTCAATCAGTAATCATTTGCTCGGTGTACAGTGCGGCGGTGTATGTAGGTATGCCAAATATGTGTTCGTTTGGGTGGGTGTTCACTGCATTGCAATTCGCTATTATTTTTGGTTCACCGGTGAACGATAGGGTTGCAGTAACCGCTGTACTTACAGAGTAAGCTCAGAATTACCGTATTTTAACCGCTGCTAGTTAGGCTTTTTTGTCAGCATGATCATTGAGTTCCTAATACTATTAGTTAGTTATGAGGAAATTTTCATTGAATGAAAAAATTATAGACGAAAACTTAAATTTTTTCTTCAAATGTAAAATATTACTATATTTTGAAAACTTGTGTATGATGGTATTTTTGTCAACATAATCATTCAGTTCCCGCCAATGTTGCCAGGTATACTGATTTCTCGATAGTTATACCGATTTTTGACCCCTGTATCGCAATACAGATATGTTCTAAAATACCGATAATTCACGTATCATACAGATAAATACTGATTTTGGGGCTAAGCTTGGCTAGGTATGAGAAAAGGTTGTCGTGGGACCTTTTTTTGCTTACTTCAATGAGCTCTGGTGACATTTTCCTGGTACTTATGTGGCAGAGATTCTGATTAGGGATGTCGTAATATCGATCGATGAATCGAGTAATCGATTAATAACCCTGATAATCGAGTAATATTTAATCGAATAGCTTAAAACTAATATTCGATAATTGAGCTAATCGAATAATTAAAAAATCCCATAGTAATAATCGAGTAATCGATTAATAACCCAGATAATCGAATAAATTTCAATCGATTAGTTTCAACATTATACTCGATTATTGAATAATCGAGTAATTCGAAATTTCCGACATCCCTAATTCTGATACCAATATGGTACAGATACACGGAATCGCAAAACAACATAATTTTAACTACATACCCCCCGATTTGAAGGTTTCGTTCAATAACCTAATTTCAGGTAAAGTGGCTAGTTTAGTAGGTAGTTTCCGTAAGGCACGTGCTAAAAAATACTTGAGATATTTACAGTTGAGTCGAATTGACTCAATTTGAGGTTGATACAGTTTACTTAATTTTAGCTTATTGAACGAAACTCTCGCTGTTAAGTGGTTTTGCTCTTTGTATTTTGACAACAATGGAAGGAGCGAATGAAAGTAAAGATTCAAAAGAACTCAAAATTAAGTAAAAAGATGTCAAATAATAGGTAGTTTCTATTTTCCGTGTAGAATACAGATTTTCGGAAAAATGATCTGGAAACGCATGTAGTCGTTTTGTCACATGTAGTATGTCTGAAAATTCGTTTAATCGCGATTACATATAAACAATCTTGGTTGCACGTTTCAATCATTTTTTCATTTTTGGAACAAAACTTCATATTCGTTTTACGAAATATTTTGAAAATGATTGTAAATTACGGCCCAGATTAAAAAATTTACATCCACGTACAAAAATATTGTACTGTATGAACTGGAACTATAATTCCAGGTAATAAAAAAAATTTCGGATGCCCGGACTCTATCCCCTACTTCGTACGTACGAGATTCGATGCGGACTCACCTGAAGGGGCCAAGCTCGCAAAAAAATATGCTGCTGTTTCATACAAAAATGACGATGGATCACAGAAAATAATTTTTATAAATCATGGAGATTTTCGCAAAAACCGCATTTGTTTCAAGGCGAATAAATATAATTCTTATTCACGATGAAAATAAAAGCGTATAAAGTTTCTACGTACGGAAAAAGCCTCAAACTCGTAAATAAAATCTAATATATTTTTACTGATTACATTCAAAGCAGACATAACACAGACATAGTCACGAAAAATATCAAAACGAGTTTATTCATAGCGGAATTTATTCCATCCGAATAAATTTAATGTTGATCGTAAAGCTGGTTTCGAAATTTTCTTGAATTTGGAGTTTTAACGCAGGTTTATGCTAATTCTTTACTTTGTTTTATAAACCTTATGAAGAATGGTCCAATTGGCAGGAATGTTTTTGTAGAGGTTTTCAGTGGTTCGTGGAGTTTAAAGTTTTAATGCAAGATTAATTATGTAGCACTAAATAAACTGCCCTGGGTCAGTTTCCTCAATCGAAAACGACATTTATTTCGTTAGAAGATTCGCAGCTAAATAAAGTATTGAAACGAAAATATGCATAAATTCCTATCAGAATCGTGTACAGTGTTCAGTCAAGCTGAGTAAATCATCAATACATTGTTTCAATGTAATAACGTGTGATTTATTAGCAATATTTCTCGAAAACAATCATTGTATTTTATGTTCAGTAAGTCTAAATTTTTATCACATCAATTAACAACCACATTGAGATTGTAACCGACGACACGACCTGCCACTCGCTTTTAAAACTGTATCGTAAATCGAGCTACCCCTCAGTAACTGGTAATGTCAAAATGGAATCGCTTGAAAAAATGTTGTAACTGGCAACACAAGTTGGTAAATTATTGATTTTAAAAAACAGTTACCAGTAGCCTTGGTAACCACAAAAGAAATGTAAACAAAAACAAGAGATTCTCACTTAAAACGAAACCACTGAGTGTAGTTGGCCCGCTGACAGGTATTAAATTTATTCTTTCAGAGATCTGCCATAGCTGCATAATCTGCCATAGTGATTGTGTCGTATGCCGCTTTGAAATCAATGGCGCGTTGTATTCTCGACACTTTTGGAGTACTTGTCTCATAACGAATATGTAATTCGTAGTGGCGTACCGTACCGGCAACGCAAATTATTCACTACTAAAAATTTGATTTTGGTTGTTTAAGGCAATAAAAAACTTCTCGTGTGTTATCTTCAGGGGGAATATATTGATTTAACTAAGCAAAAAAACTAAAACTAGTCCACCAAGCCGATTGAATGTCTCCAGGCGACTTGTAACTTCACTAGTAATGATACTAACCGAATAATTATAATCCATCATAATTTCTTGGTGTAAGGGCAGTTTTGAACGCCGTTAATAAGGCGTCGACTTGCACTATAAGGAATTGTTTAAATGTTTCCCCAGCTTCATACGATGCCAACTCTTCCTCAGCGAGGTTGTGATTGTGATTGATAAATTGGTCAACCCACGGATGCAAACGAGTTTTAAAAAAAATTTGCACGTGCCTGTTCAACGTCACTAGTTTGTAATCGCCCTTGCTGGATTGAACTTTGAAGTGCCGATTGGGCTAGATCTATGTAACCGGTAGGGTAACCAGATTTCAGAGGTGATTTCAAAGCATTTTTGAAATCTAGTTCCAAGCAACTAGCAGCGTTATTAACAACAGCACACACTCCGTCTAGCGATTGCGTTCCACGTTCCACGTCGAATGCACTTCCGAATAATGAAAAATACATCATCCAACATGCTGGAGCATTGCTGCCCGTTTCAATGCTGTACAAAATTATCGCTTTCAGGACGCTTTTAGCTTCACTTCCTAAGTATTTGGTTCCAGAGAACTTTTTTCGAGATCGAACTAAAAACACAAAGCGATTAGAAATAAATTTATACGAATGAGAATATCATTTACACTCACCAAGCATCGGCGTTTGACAAACTTTATATACAATTCAGCCACAGACTAACAGACATGACAGTATGAGTAAATTCTTATAAAAATAATTTTTCGTTATGCACTAGTTCCACCTATATTGTACTGCGCGAACTATCTACTATCTATACACCCCTTGTGTTACATAAAGGTTTTTTTACTAGTTGGTTTCCCCTCGTTTGTCAACATTGATCAGCTGCTTGCAGGGATGCCTGATTTCATCGAAATATTTGAAAATGAATCGTCACAATAAATTTTTGGATTACGTTGATAATATATTTAACTTTTTTAGCGATGTTGGAAGGTAAACATTTATTTTACTCAACGTTGTTCATTTTTGATTGTGTTGGTAATTTTCACCCGAAATTAAGTGACGGCAGACCAGAAGCAAGTAAATATTGTAACAAAACGGGTTCGATTTTGTATTGCGTTGTAGGATGAGAAGTAGGCACAATTCTGTATATAGTTTTGGCAATATGTAATTAATCTGTATCCTGCATGAAATTCGCATGGGGGTATACAAATCAATACATTACAGGTAATTCTGTATGAATGGCAACTCGGTTGGTAAATGAAAAAAATAAACACAGTCTAGATGACAGACAGAATGTTTTTGATGGGGTAACGTGGTGCCATCATGACACATGTGAGTACTGTCCCAAATAAATGAATATTCGAAATGACCGTTTATATGGTTAAAGAATCTAATTTGAGTGTCCTGTCTGTTAGTCTGTGATTCAGCCCTCGAATGAATTATTGTTATTTTTTGCAGTTTTTTGTAAGATTTTTAATAACCATGAAATGTGGAATTATTCCACAACTGTTTCAAACTGTTTGTTTATTTATTCTGGTGCTCCTTGGTAACTAGTTCATAGCAACTTAAACAGTGTTGCTCGAATAGTTAGTTTTAGTCATTTTCAAGGGGTCGCTATATTTATGGTAACTGGTGGTAAATCGCTCACGAACACTTTTTATTCCGATTTTTCTTCGGAGTGTCTGGTCGTGTCGTCGTTGTAACAATTCTTTTTTTTTTGCTGTGTACAAGCACAGTCAAAAAAATTACCCTATCTCGCCACCAGTGTTAATTCTACATCGTGACTTGATACAAACTTGTTGCAGCAGTTAAATTCACCACATAGGCCCGCCCGCTGTTTTCAAACTTCTTCCGAGGGCTGTCATCTCCAAAACGTGTTTTGTGGTTTCTGTTGATTACCTGTGTTTCTAATTCGACTGCCGTGAATTAATTAATTTTTCGTGAATTTAAGTATTTTATTGGTTCAGATATCCAGTAAAGCAACCGTTACAATGATGATCCAAACCAAAAAACGACCACCGCTCAGTGAGGGAGTTAAGCCGTCCGCAAAAAAGCAGAAAATTTCAAAGTCGTCGAATGGCGAAGGCGACGAGAAACCCGTGAAAAAGTTCTCAATGCGACTTGATCGTAATCCTAGCGAGGGTAAATTTCAAAAGAAATTGTCTTCTGGGACAAAGAAAAAGTTCGGTTCCAAGGATGATTCTCAGGCCGGGAAGGGAGAGAAGAAACCGTTTGTGGAGAACACTCCGGAGGCCAAGCGTGAGTACTGGAACAGCATGAAGGCAAAGCAGAAAGCACTGCGCGAACAACGACGTAAATCCAAAACGAAAGATTTGTACGAGCTCAGTGTAGGGGCGAAGAAAATCTATGAGACACTGAAGAGGAAGTCAACCGAGAATAAGGAAGAATTGGTCGTGAAACTTCACGAAATGCTGAGCAAGGAGAAAACCTACGGTAGAATTGCGACCAGCCACGACACGGCCCGTGTTATTCAATGTATGATTAAGAATGCATCGGATGAAATACGACTGCAGATCGCAGACCAATTGATTCCGGAGATTTACGAACTGGCCACCTCGAAGTATGGGCATCATTGTGTGACGAGTTTGCTGAAAAACTGTAACAAACTCTTGTGGGCCAAAGTCACGGATGCCGTCATAAAGCATTCGGTTAAAATGGTTAACCAGACATACGCCGGTTCGATTGTGGATTCGGTTTACAACGAGTATGCCACGAATGAGCAGAAGGCATTTATGAGACAAGCTTTCTATTCGGAAATTTACCAGCAGAGCAAGGATAAGAAAGTTTCCAGTATGAAGGATACCTGGGAAACGAATGCTTTCATGAAAAAGACGGTTTTATCTACGGTGAAAGGTCATCTGGTTCAGGCTGCCAACAAGCAGCTCGCAGACAATTCTTTGCTGCACGCTCTTCTGTTGGATTTCCTGCAGGAAGCTCCGGTGGTTGAACGGTCGGAAGTTATGGAATTGTACATGCCTCACCTGGCAGCGATATCCAGCACCAAAGACGGAACGGCTGCTGCTATCTATTGCTTTCTGAATGCTATGGTCAAAGATCGCCGAGCGGCACTGAAGGCATTGAAACCGTTTTTGTGCAAGCTTAGTTCTCACGAACACGGTCATCGGCTGGTTCTGTGCATTCTCAACTGCTATGACGATACCGTAATTCTGGGCAAACAAGTCATTAGCGTGTTGATGGAGGACGTGGAAACGATCGTCGGTAGCGGAGAATGGGGCCGAAAGGTCATTGGTTGGATTTTTTCGCCGGCTGACAAGGATCTGTTGCATCCAACTCAGATCGAAATTTTAGACGGCTATTTGCAGTACAGCAAGAAAGATAAAGACATTCGCAGAAGGGAGATATTTGCAAGTGCGGTGGAAGCTTTTGGCAAGGCTGTTGCTGCCAATGCCGAATTTTGGTTACGAGGAGGCCATACTGCGTTGTTGACGGCTGCCATCGTGAAAAAATGTAAGTATTAATACTTATGCTAGGTGATTTTACTCAAAGGTTTTGTTTTTTAGTGAAAGGCGACTGCTTGGGAAAGGTGCATCGTGCTCTGGCAACCGTGGTTTGTGACCCAGAATGGCAAATTCAAGAAAACGAAGTCAGCTTGGAAGGGTCTATAATGCCGGAGAAGAAACAACCTGCCTCAAACCAGACCAGTGGGAAGATCAAGAAAATTAAGAAAAGTCCGTTTGAAGAGGAAAAAGTAAGTCGATTTTTTTTTGTTCATGAGTTCGTCTAATTAAAATTTTACGATGCTTTCAGGAAAAAATAAGGGAAAAGCAGCTGGCTCAAAATCCACTAGTGAGCGGAGTTGAACATGCCGGGATGCACATAGCCCTCAAAAAGATCATCAAATTAGACCAGGAAAAACGTCAGGAAGATGAAAATTCGTCACAATTTGGAAAGGCCATGATTGACATTCTATCACCTGAGACGGTACGGAATTTTATACTTTTATCGAACACCACTATTAAATTTATTATGCTCATTATTTCAGATCAAATCCTGGCTACTCCAGAATCGAACCTGTTTCCTACTGCTTCTGATATTTGAGAACTCATCGGAAACAGTGCAAGCGCAAGTTAAACAAAAACTGAAATCGACGAAAGCGGACCTAAAGAAACAAACTCACCCGGGAGCGAAACTTCTCCTGGAAAAACTTAAACTGTAAACTATAGTTTTAAGGCATTTTTCGGTTACAAACAATATATATACTTTAAACAGCTAAACTCTGCTAACATGAATTTTATTTTGCTTTAATCTCTGCCACCTAATTTAAATCCATTCACCATTTGTTCACTGTTTGCTTACTTTAGTCTGAGAATCAGGTGCACCCCGGAATCGGTATCCACCATGTCGGACATTTCGCCGACCTTCAGGGCAAAGGCGGCCTCTTCGAATGGTTTCTGCATCATGCCGCGTTTGAACATTCCCAGATCGCCACCCCGTTTGGCAGAGCTGCAGTCCGAGTATTGCTGGGCCAATTCGGCCAGGGTGGCCTCGCCCGATTTGATCTGCTTCCGGTATCCCTCGAGAATGCGCAGCGCATCGCCCTTGGTGCGTGTGATGTTCTCTTCCCGCCAGGAGCTCGGTCGACGGGAGTCCTTGTGCTTCACCAGCAGGTGGGCGCACTGGACTTCGGATGTTTCCTTCAAATAAAACAAGTTAAACAAATAAATGTTTTGGTCATTTGTAAAGAACTTACATCGGGGCTGGCCGCTTTTGTAGGAAGATCCCACTGTGATTCCTTAGTGTAAGTGTTGAGATAGTAGACCATTCCTGGAAAAAAAAATAATCCGAATAACAAACGGTCGGTCGCATTCTTCAAGCAAAAAACACAACACCAACATACCTGTGGACCGGCTAGTGCGTTTTTCCCAACCTTCTGGAACGGTTTCCTGGACCTCGGACATTTTAGTCGGTTGATATATTCAGGGGCTTGGCGAGGATGGAATAAAATACGCAAATCGGGAGTCAATGAAAACTGTTAGTTGTTATGAAAACGCGCCTGAAGATGGTCTCGTCAAGCGCGGAGATTCCCAAAAAATTCTCTATCGATTGACAGTTCGCGTCTCTTTCGCTGATGCAAAGAACATGACAGTTGAGGTGAATAAAAAACAAAGCCGTCATATTACCAAGATAGTCAACCTCATGCATCCGGATCAAACGAAAACTTCGATGCACATTGGAAACGGTCCTGACAATGTCCAGTTTCTTTGAGTTTACGTTCTCTTTTGATTTTTACGGAAAATTTTTGTATTTTCGAATAATTTCTTCAGTTGGAATTAAAACATTGTACTACATTCGAGATTCTTTGTAAAGAGTTCGGAGGAAAAATTGCCGATAGTGCCGTTAAATTGAATGAAGCGAAAACAAGGAGAAACGTCTTAAACTGCTAGGTGGGGCGAATTAATGAGAGGTGAACAAATCCTTTTAAAATTTGTATATTTTATATGGGCAATCTAATGGTGTATTTCACAGCTAGATGCGTACGTGTGCGGGGATGATAATTGTAAGTTCATCTATCAAAATCCTACTGAAAACTAGTTTACACTTGTAAAATCATTTAGAAACTGTTTACAACATCATTTGTACAAGTTAAAAGTTTATTTTTGAGTGAGAAATATCATATTCCACCTCTGTTATTTTTGCACAATACATTAAGATCAACACCTCAGAGTAAAAACTTTTTATTCCATATCTACTATGATCTTTCAAATGAATCTGCTCGTTTTAAAAAGAAATCGTTAATAAGGTGAAGTAATTTAAAAATATTCGTGCTGATTTGACAGCCTTGTGCTGAAAGTATCAATATTGGTCGATATATCATCTTATAATAATAACAACACGTATCTACAGAAAATAAAATTTCAGTGCATGCAACAGATTCTAAAATTCTACATAATAATTGTTATTAAACGAGTTCACCTGTGTAAAATTCAATCGTCATCCTAGGAAAGGTTCAAATAATTAAACTTAGATGACGCGCCAGGTAAAAGTTTTGCATTAGATTGCTCTCATTGCTGTGTTTGCTGACATTGTCATAACCAACCTCATAACCTCTCTGTTTTCTTTTAATACAAAACTTTTTTTAACTTTAGAAATGATATTTTATTTGTATGTGTTTCGGAAAACTCGTTCCGGCTTTATCTCATTACCGAGCACTCATTCTGTTCTATGGTGTGTAATTTTGGATACCAATTTCATCAACATTTTCCATTGTGCTCTCAGAAAATGTTATGTTGATCATTTTCAAATAATTTTATTCGTTGCGTACATCATGAAATGTTACTATGTAAGGACATTACAGACTCGCAAACCGAACCAAATATGCGACATTATGATGATAAATAGTGTTTTACCGTCCCTTAAATAAACTCGACCGAACCGAAACAAATAAAAGAATATTAATTCCCTTACATTTTCAAAATAACAGTTCTTGTAACAGATCCTAAATTTCAAGAATATAATTGAAATTATATGAGTACCCCATAAGAGCCTGTATAAAATTCAATCGTCAGCCTAAAAAAGGTTCAAATAATAAAACTTAGATGACACGTCGAATCCTTTGTTGCTCTATGTGATGATAAAGTACACTGAAATGAAAATCTTTTTTCTATTCATTAAATGTGTCATATGAATCAATTTTTTTCATTTATTATAGAAGTCATATGGAAACATATAACTATAATTGATAGTGTATATGAAATTTATATAATATACAATAACTTTCAAATATCCATATCCATAGTGAAAATATTGGGAATATCATATATGAGCTGTATGAATGTTCGATGACATGTATATAACAAAATTTAACAGTGTAAGATTCAATTTTGGGCATGACGTCATGACGGGAAATACGGAAAAAATAATGATGGCTACCCGAGAACAACGCGTTTTATTCGAGTTGGGATTTCCGCAACATTTTCTAGACGTTTTGAGTGGTATGTATTTTACTTCGTATATATTTTGTACTCAATAATACTTTTTCACTTCAATCAGGTTGTGGTATCGGTTTATTTGAGTTGGCGAACATCGGAAAGAATTATAATAAAAGTGATATATGATTAGGTGATATGATAATAAAACGGTAATATGTAATGTTTATATAAATAAATATTTTTATTTGTTATGAACAGAACGTTGACTTTGTTTTATTTTATATGGCATATAAAATGGACTACATTAACCTGTATAAATACGTTTCAATATAATACCAAATGCATTTCAAAAGGTTTTCCGATATTTCTTATATGATTTGCCTATTTGTGACTATAGAACACGCTAATAGATTCGATACAGACAAGAATTTTCATTTGCTATATTGAAATCATATGAGAATAACTTCCAGAAGAATGTTATGCTTCATAGCATTAACATATATACTTGACATGATGTTGAATACACCATATAGCTATCATTGAGAATTCCAATAGTGCAAAATCATTACAATATCATATAATGTGAAAGTGATAATTTGGCTCAGTGTAATACATAGAGTATGTTGTTTTGAGTTTTGCAGTTGAAAGTCAATCGCGCTTTTCCTGATTGGCCTTCTAACGACAGTTCGACGTGTAGATGGTGCTGTTGTACAAACGATGATGTTTTCGAATGAAGCTGTCAAAATACATAGGAATGTTTATTCTCCAGTGAATTTTTATTTATTTGTAGTTGAAATTCGAATAATCGATAAATATTCTTTTGTTATTGGGGAAAAAAACATTGATTTCTATTTAAAAAATGAGAAAAAAACTTTGCTTTTAGAATGACCTACAGATTGATAATATTGACTTTACTTGTTGACACCGGTCTAAAATAATTGGTCTGGCCGTTTATTCCACCCAAGTAACTGTTTAAACCTTTAATTTCGATAACGAAAATTAATAACATAACCTCACTTAGCATCAATATTTAAATATAGTTTAGTACTGAAGAAATTGAAGGTTTATATTTATGCAAAAGTTGAATGAATGCAAAAGTTCTACCCATTCCGTAGATTTTTTTTAAGGAAAAAATACTATGTTAGTAACTAATTTCGCATTTAATTCTCGATTCCTATATTGCTCTATGTGATAATTTGCTAACATCATCGTTTTCTTGGTCCATAAAGTGAAACATAGAAGGCGCGGAGTTGATTTGAGTTTTGCGTTTGAAAGCCAATAACGACCAATCAGTAATCTATCAACATCCTCTTTGAAAAGTAATTTCTTACAAATATGAGCGTTCAAGTATTGATATTAACTATAAACGAAAAAGAAATCATTTCTTTCACGATTGCGATTATGATTGATCATCATCAGTCATCAGAAGAAGAAAATAACTCGAAAATCGGTTTGCAAAAAAATTGGAACCGTTATTCGATGCGCGTCCTCTACATCTGATGTTGTTCACTACGTTAGTGGATTCAACGAACTCGGCCACCTGGGGTCAGTTTTACTGCTCGGTAAAAAAACGTTTCCCTGACAGATGCCGTCAAAAACACTGCCGCACATGTGTGTTGGTGTTGCGTGGGCATTTTGCTTGCGCGACGTCGTCGTGTCTTGAATGCTCGCTCTCTCCACATCGTGAGCACAAAGCACGTCCAAAAACCCGTACGAAAGTCCATGTCGAGCAGCGTAGCAGCAGAACCGTACCAGTGGTAGAGTTGGATTGTCGTGGAGCGTCGACTGTCAGACAAACGGCTTACAGTAAAAAGTAATACAAGTCGTGTAGTCATCAGCAAAAGTGAAAATTTTCTATCATCTGCTCGCGATTGTGGTCCGATACGCCGTGATTGATTACTGTTGAATGCTATTAACTGTTGGACACATTCCGGGCGTACAAGTGGTTCGGGGTTCATCGGGAAAAGATTTCGCCTCGGGCTCGGGAGTGTCAATTATCTGGTTAGGAGGAAGGTGCAAGCAGCAGCCAACGAGTCGAAGTGGGAGGATTGCGTGTTGAGGAAAAGTTTCGCTTACTTTGTAGGCCATAGAGTGGTTGCAATACAGTGCAGAAGAAAAAAGCAGTAAGTAAAGTGCATCTTCGTCGAAGAATGAAGAAAATGGGGAATTAAAATCGTAATTTATTTCAGTGATATGATTGATTAATTAAATTATTTGTGATTCCTGGTGGAGGGAAAGTGCTAACAGCAAAAAAAAAGTGCGACAGAAAAATCCCCTGGGATACCCCGTGGAAACATTTTATTTTCTCATGTAAGAGGTGTGCGCCGTGTTTTTTTTCAAGTGCTGTGTTTGTGCGAGGATTTGTTTTGCAATCGAATTGAGCTTTTTTGTAGCGAACTCTACATAGCTTCCACATCAGCTGCTTCATTTGAAACACCGTTTAGCAAACAAATAAAAAAAAGATCGAAAATCAACAAACGCAACCCCGAACAGAAGAAAACCTTTGGCAGCGTTGGCAACTATTTTGTTGAAAATAACAACAACAACACGGCGGGCGCGACTGAAGCAAAGAAGATAAACTTCAGGCAGAGGAAGTGCTAAAGTTTCTCTTCATTAAAAATCTTTTCTGCTGTTTTTGGTGTGAACGTGAATGTCGCAACACGACCGACGCGTGCAGGTTTTTAACTCAGGTGAGTTCACTAAACACAACTCAAGCAAAACAAAAGAGAATCAATCGGAAACGACTTTTTTTGTTTGTCTACTACCGGAAAATGAACGACAGTTTCCAATGATATACAGAATCCAACTCTTGAATAAATTCGCAGAAAAACGGATAAGTAACATTGAGAGGCTCGCTTCAATTTCTTCTCTCGTGTTGATGACTAAGTCAATGTAGAGATTGTGTTTGTAGGACCGAACAGTGGAAAACTATATTTGGTTCTGTCACAAAAGAACTCATATGGTATGCTGATCTCTTTCTGACTTTATTTAGTTCTGTAACACTTGTAGCATTTAAGTTAAAAGTTTACTAAACGACGGGAATTACTATTAGACAATTTTTTGTCTAAATAGTTGGAAAACAGGGAGATAAATAAATAGAAGATTCAATCGTCAAGTTCATTGAAGACGGAGTGCTATGGTTTTGGTGCGAATTAAATCAATGCGTACCTACGTACATATTTAAATACTGCAGTATCTACAGTCAATAAGGCGGTACTAACGAGAGTAAAAAAATGCCCAGCCGCAGAAGACACGGTGCCAGAGGGAAAATTATCGCAGATTCTCTCTTGAAGGACATAAGAGCCTCTTCTACAGCTCTACGATCCACACCAATAATATCAATGTCGTCCACATAACTCTATCTGTGAGATAGACTTACCAACCGTAAAAACGGACTATCTCTGAGATAGACTTACCAACCGTAAAAACGGATTTTCTTCACATGCGCAGGGGAGGATCAGCACGGATCAGAAGCTGGACTCTCAACTGGGATTCTAAATTTGGATTTGGACCCTGGATTCTGAATCTGGATTCTGAATTTGGATTTTGGGCCTAGATTCTAAACCTGAAGTTGGATTTTAAACCCATTATTCTGAACTGGGATTCTGGACCTGGATTATGAACCTGATTTCTAGCTTTGGATTTTGAACCCGGACTCTGAACCAGAGTTACCATATTCACAGATTTTTCTGTAAAACCACAGATTTTTTTTGTCTACTTTGTCACACAGATTCTGTGTAACAGAACACAGATTTTATCGAAATTCACAGATTTCTACAGATTTTTATGAATATTTCATAAAAATGGCAGATTTTCAAAATGTTTTTCACAGATTTTCACAGATTTTGATCGAAAATATGCAACACAGATGGTACCCAGATTTTTCAGGTTGATACACAGATTTTAAAATGGTAACTCTGCTCTGAATTCGAATTCTGAAATAAGTTTCCTGGATCCTGGAACAGAATTTTGGAACAGGATTTTGAGCCTGGATTTTGGATCAGAATTCTGAATTTGAATTTTGGACCTGGATTCTGGACAGAATTTCCTGGAGCAGAATTTTGAACTAGGATTTGAAAACTGAATTTGGATTTTGAACCTGGATCCTGGAACAGAACTATTTACATGGATTCTTTACCTAAATATGGTTTTTGGACAGAAGTTTAAATTTGGATTTTTGTCCTGAAATCTAAACTGGGATTGTGGCCTGGGATCCTGGAACAAAATGTTGAACTAGGATTCTGAACCTGGGTTCTGAACCCGGATTCTGGACCTGAATTTAGACTTTAAAACCTAGAATTTGAACTGGGATTCTGGACCTGGATTATGAACCTGATTCTGAATTTGAATTTTGGGCCCGGACTCTGAACTCGGATTCTGGACTGAATTTCCTGTATCCTGGAACATAATTTTTAACAAGGACTCTGAATCTGAGTTCTGAATTTTGATTTCGGATCTGGATCTCAACTTGGATTGTGGACCGGGATCCCGGACGGAAATTCTTGGATACTGAAAAAGAATTTTGAACTGTCAACCCTGGACCTGGATCTGAATTATGAACCTAAATTCCAATTTTGGATTTTGGACCCGGACTCTGAATTCGGACTTTGGGTCGGGATTCTGGACTGAATTTCCTGGGTCTTGGAACAGTATTTTGAGCAACGACTCTGAATCTGAGTTCTAAATTTGGATTTCGGACCTGGATCTGTACGGGGATCCTGGAACATCTTTTTGGACCACAATTATTCACCTGTATTCTATACCTTAATTTAGATTTTTGATCGGAGTTCTAAATTTGGATTTTGGTGCTGAGATCTGAACTGGGATTCTGAACTGGATTTTGAACCTGGGTTTTGAGCGCGGATTCTAGGTCTGGATTATGAACCGGAATTCTAAATTTGGGGTGATTCTGAATCTTGATTCTGAACCTGGATTCCGGGTCAAGTTTCAGGACCTTAATTCTGAATTTAGATTTTGAAACTGGATTCTTGACTAAACATCCTGGATCCTAAAATAGAATTATGTACCAGAATTTTGCAACTGTATTCTGAACCTGAATTTGAATTTTTGGCCTGAATTCTGAACTTGGCATTAGGTCCGGGATTCTGGATTGAATTTCTTGGATCCTAAAAAAAATTTGAACCTGAATTCTGGGACTGCATTTGGATTTTGAACCCCGGATTCTGAACTGGGATTCTAGACTTGCATTATGAACCTGAATTCTGAATTTGGATTTTAGAACCGTACTCTGAACTAGGATTCTGGACCGGGATTCTTGACTAAATTTTCTGGATCCTGGAAGAGTTTTAAACCAGGATTTTGAGCCTGAGTTCCTAGTTTGGATTTCGGACCAGGATTCTGAACTGGGATTTTGGACTGGGATTCTGGACTGACTTTCTGAATTTTCCTAGACTCAGGACCTTAATTCTGAATTTCTGATTTTGGTTTTGCATTCTGGAGTGAATAATCTGGATCCTGAACCAAGCTTTTGAACCAAAATTTAACACATCACTAACTAAATCACTAACTAAATAAACTGATATTTTACCTTTGAATTTCCAACAGAACATCAGCGCCCTCCCTTTGGTTGGTGGGCTTGACGGTATTGCAAACACCATCACATACAATCAATTAGCGTTACAATTTGATAAAGATATGCGTTACAGTTTTTAGTTTCATAATTGAATTAAATGAATAATATATGGAACGACTTGAATAAGATGTTGATTGCATTACGCTCCAACATCCGGGGTTGGAGAGGCCGGTAGGGCTTAACTGAGCTCTTTTTTATGTTTTATTTTCATACTACCGGCCCTTATTACCAGTGTGAAGTGAAAATTAAGTAGAGTAAACGTATCCCAATTGGGTTTCACACGATGACAATAAATGAACGGTAAATCGAATCCATCTTTGACGTTTATTGGTGGTTTGTGTACCATGGAATACTGTGGAATGAAATAGAATATTGTAGAATATAATAAAATAATAATGAGCGAACCAATGAGCAAACCACTGATAGCTGTCAAACGATGTTCATCCAGTTTATATTGTGAGGATGTATCGTTTGGGACCTGATGGGTGAGATGATGTGTGAATGAAATGTAAGAGTGAGTGCATGCAAGAACGGTAATAAAGGCCACCGTTTCAGCTCAGGACTAACGATCGACCAATAGAAGAGATAGAAATTGGGTAACGGTACACCCATTCATCTCAAATCCATTAGTCATTTCATGTACGAAAACCATTAGTTAGAGTGAGATCTGTTATATCTGTTTGATAGATTAATTTCAAGAATAACATGAAATCTGGAGCATTTTTTTTTGTTCGTTAAAACAGCAGTATTGAATCATTTCTGAACTACTTTTATGTGCCATTGCTTCTTACAGACGAGGCAAAGATTTTGTATTCGATTTTATCTCAATAAATTTATTGAAAGTCGAGTAATCGGTAAAATAACATGGTGACTCTACTAATGAGATGACTATTGGCACACAAATTTTAGTTAGAATCTATTAGAATAGAAATAGTAACTCAATGTTGTGATGCTTGCTTGTGGAATATATGTAGGTATGTATGCATGTGTGTATGCGTATGTGCCTGTGTGTATGTATGTGTTTTTGTGTGTACAACATACATTATACCGCTCCCTCGGGTGTGTTGTATCAAATTGGTTGTGACACATTTCGATTGCGAGTCAGTGTACCAGATGTTCAAAAGTGCCTGAGCGGATGGTAATATACTGTCAAGAATCAACCGAAGATAACGAAATGTGAACATGCTGTAGCAATACTATTAAACCCAAGTGTTATTATCATTTAAATAAAAACGCATGTCCTCAGTTCTTATCCGTCAAACCATGATGAGCTGCTCTACAAAGATCAATGAAACACTAATTTTTTTTATTTTTATTTTTTTATTTTTATTTTTATTTTTTTTTTATTTTTATTTTTTTTTTTGGAAACGGATGACTGGATGAGGAACAAGAAATACGAAAATGCTGAAAGAATTAGAAAGGAATATTGGTAAGAATATAAACACCATTGCATACAACTAAGTTTTACATTTAAGGAAGCAACATAACATGCCAGCAAAGTACGGAGTGAAAAATGACAACAAAAGACACGAATCACAGCTGAATAGAACACTGGAATTAAGGTAAAACAGAATACAAACTATGAACAACATGAAGAAATAATAGAAACTGCTGGGTAACAATGTAATTTCCTCATATTGAAAGAGGCGTTTATATGGCGCGCATGCGCTAATTCGGCCTGATACAAATTAACGGGGAGGGCAATACATTTTGGACAGGGCTGTAACAAGCTGATTAGAACCCTTTCCCCACCAAAATGTAATATAAGGAAACTATAAGGAATTTCCAACAGAACATCAGCGGAAATAAACTGATTTTGCGATTTTGCGAAGACAAATGACTGAAATGGTCAACCGGAACGTGCAAAGCATCACGCAAGCGTTTCGTATTACTCTAGGGGTTCCATTCTATTCCGACTCGAGGAAAGATGCGCAATCTTTTGATTACTAAGAAGTGTGAAAGTGATTTTAATTCAATGAATTAAAAAGCATCGAATAGTACATATTTTGTTACGTTCAATTTTTTGAATTTTTAAAGTCAAAACTACGATTTTCACGAAAAAATTCGCTATTTTGTAACTGTAAAACATCCTTAAAGTTTTTATTTCTAAATTGAACTTGTTTTTCTCATATTTTTTTTCTTTTAGAAAGGGTGTGCAAAATTTTGAAAAATGGAAATGGTGAAGTAGTTTTTGAATGAAGAAGGACACGGATTTTCGAAACCTGCTTCCGAGAAAAACGCTTTCAAAATTTATTGACTATAAAATCGAAGGAAACAATTTATTTTTCTAGAGGGCATGTAGGGTCTAACACTTTTGAAAAAATCATATGTTTTCTTGTATTTTGTTATAAAAAAACGTTTCAAGAATGTTTTGTCAAATTTTCAAGTCAATCGAAGTAGAACTTTTTGGCTCTTGTCTTTTCGCAGTATGAGATAAAGTCCCTTAAGTTCGGGAGTTTCGTTCCGATAGGCATGCAAATTTGACAAAACATTCTTGAAATGTTTCACTATTAGAAAATATAAAGAAAAATTAATTACTTTTCAAAAGCGTTAGACCCTAGCCGCCCCTTGACGAAAAGATTTTAAATACCAAATACTTCGCTTACTAGACTTTGAATCAGTTCCACCTATCCTCAAATAAGACGTATAACACATCAAAATAAGCGTTATTTTCGCCCCACATTCCCCTAAACACGCTGTGCTGCATGAATACTGCGAAGGAGTAGGAGGAAATGGTGAATGAATGACTCAATTTGAAAGGTCATTTCTTCTTCTGCTGTTACTTTCTGCCTACCTACCTACAAATCTATCGAAAAAGAAGAATGTAAAAAAAATAACAACGGACAGTGGACTTCGCGTTCGCGAATGATGATGGTGTACATTGTATTTGTCATGATGTCACAGTTTGTCTGCTGTTGGGAATTGACAAACGTTCGTGGAACCGACAGAATAGTTTCTCGTACTTGCCGCGGTGCTATTTGTAGATGAAGTTTAAACAAAATGTGCGGCGGTCACTGTTCGAAAAAGTCAGCGTGCAAGTTATCGTTGATAATTTTTTGTTCAGTTAATATAATGATGACAGGAGCATTCACGAGAAGCTCTTGAGCATAATGTGCAAAACTATCGAATTCATACGAACTTCGTTTTCTATTATACGTTAAATATCATCAAAGAGGGTAAAAAAAATTCTACAGTTGGATAACTGATTATTGATGAAAGACAAGCAATTGTTTAGCAACAATAACTCAGCAGTTTATATCGAACCGTTACTTTAGAAGTGACATATCTACAATAGTTAAAAAAACCTTCTATGCCTTCCATACGGATTGCATTTACAGAAATTCACAATCTTTTTACAGTTACAATTAATTGATTTCATCCAGCAATCTGCTCGGAAAACATTAGTAACGTATGAAGCTCAGGTAACCGGCTGCTAAATAAATTGTATTATCTTCCCAATATGAGTTACGAATTGGAATCCTACGGAGTCGGAGCTACATTGGCACAAGAAACGCCACCGGGTTCTTCTAGTGAAAGTAATTTGTCGGCGGTAGTAAAGAATCACTTACCCTTGTGAACGCCGGAATCATCGACGGCGGTAATAATTTTCTTTCAGCTGACTCCACACCGCGATTATTGCCAGAGTTGGTTTGCTGGTCGGGTTCACTCCCAACGAACTGCAGTTGGCAGAAGAGGTACTCAGCGAAGCATCGTGCTGAATTAATTAACACCAATTATCGTGGCAATTTTCCTCGTCATATCACCAATTTCTTCTGCTTCTCTCTATTTCTATCGATATCAACCTGTCTGTGTTGATGTGTATGTGTGTATGAGTAGGAGAGTAGTTTCTAGACGGTAATCGAGGATTTTTTATCCAATCATCTCGGTGCAACAGAACTCAATCGACGGGCGTCGCAATGGAACCACTACTCAGACCACGTTGGAGTGTGCTGACATCGCGAGGTTGCAGCATTTTCTACACTCGATTGTTGTTGTGCCCACAAACCCAGGTACAAAATCTCGCCGGAGCTTCTTCACCCGCAGACGCGCATTGAGAAAGAAAGTTGAAATTTGAACGGTGCAAAAATTCAACGGCATAGCGAAAAGTTGCTAATAACTGATGAATTGCGCGTTTTTATTTCGGAGTTTTCACGTTGGCTCCGATTTGTGGGACACAGTCAACGGCAATCCGCGATTGGAAAGTCCGCAGTTAGAGGGACGAAAACGCTTTATTTACCTCGCTGGAACATGTCAGCCGGTGCCAGCAATTCGCAATGCTGATTGGTCGATGAAGTCGCGATCATCGGAAAACGATAATCGAATATATTAAAAAATTGTTTTTTTTTAATTTGATTTGTTTAAGTTGCATTTAGGACGGTGGTTTTATTTGATCATCATGAAGCTAAGCTGAAATCCGTGATGGATAACTGTTTCCTGAAACTGCGAACTGTTTGTAACTGACTTGACATTAACGTCTCAGTGCAAACTTTCAAGATTCTTCGCTCATATGAAGATCACTTCTCAAGTTTCAAATTACTGAACATATTTTGATCAAGGTCACCTCATATGGCCGAGCGTTGTGGTGATAAAAAATGTCGGGTTCATTTCTGATCCTGATATTACAGTCGAATTAGTTGGGTTTGGTCCAACGATGCTTTGATGGGGTGACCACCGACACAAAAATAAATGATACTTTGTCACTCTGGAATGATTTAGAACAGTGGAGGAATCAGACTATTGTAAATGGTTCACACTACCTGCTGCCCACAGGGTTGCCAGAATCTGGGTGGCTTTCTGGAACGAGAAATTTTTAGCTCAGTGATTCTCAAACTCTTTTTTTCTAATTTTTATGCACCCATTGCCTCCCACCCTTGGTTGGCTGATGGCACGACCCACTTCAATTTGCATGAAACTTTGCATGTGTGTTCGGTATAGCAAATGCAGTATTTTCGCTGAATAAGAGAATTGTTTCACTCAAGACTAATTTTCGAAAAGGATGTATGTGTTTGAAGCCACATTGTATCCAAACAATTATAACGCAAAATCTAAGGACTAAGGACATTGTGTCTAAGAAGAAGTTGTAGGTAATCAATTGAAATTTCTAAAAAAAATACACACTGAAAAAAAATTTCCAATTTTTCATTAAATGGAAAATAAAGTTAATTTTAAAAAATTTTCTGTTATTCCATCAGATGATTTTTCTTGTTTTATACCACAAAAAACGTCAAGTTCTTGTAACTAATGAATGTTTAAAAAAATTGGAAAGATGATCAACAAAAAAGGTATTGAAAAAATACCTGCTTTTAGATAACCGGTGCAGGTATCAAAAATTAGTCTTCCTGTTTTCCACTGGTATAAAAGTTTACCTGTGATATAAAAGATTACCTACACTCAACTATGAAAGCGCATTTTTAAATACAAAGCGTTAGTGTGAAAATAACCGTTAAAAAACTAAAGTATTCAGTGAGTATGATTTAATGATGGGAAAATATTATAGTTGTAGACCTTTTCATGAAAACGAAAAACCTTGTTCGTCTATGCGTCGAAAGGTAATAGATAGTATGGTTGAAAACTTTGCTTCCAATCAGTGCGCAATTACTATCAACACTAAAATGCATAGTTGCGACTTATGTCGATTATATTCATAGCGGCCTGTGTCTGTTGAAAATGTAAAGCAACAGTGACAATGAGATTCCAGATTATATGACAGCTTCACCAGCAACATCGGAAAATTATTTATAAGAAATACCGTTAGCTGCATCGAAATATGATTTAGAAGAAATACTATCAGCGGCTTCACTTGTCTCAGCATCCTCCCAAGACAGTGATCAAGCAGATGATTTATGGAATCAAAACGTTGGGGTATTTAGTAAAGGAATTTCTGGAATTAATGTATCTCTTATAGCAGTTAGAATCCTCAGATCTGACAACTATCGTCAAGAAAAGCATTCCAAAATCGTCGGAGGCATCAAGAAACAACTATTTGACCATCCACCACAAAATGAATCTGAAGGCGTTCAGATAGTGAAAGCTAAGGTTGCAGTATTCGACGAAATCATTAATAAATTAAAGGCGAAATTCACCGAATCAGATTGTTCAATAGATGATAAAATACGAATACTATCAATTTTATCTAACTCTGGTGGTCTGTTTCAATGACGACGAAAGTATTTTATGTGAAGTAATACACGGTTTCAAGTGGTTAAAGAGCAAGGAGTGTTGGCTGTTCCTAACAAAAAATGTGACCGTCCATTGGATCCCGCTATATAATGTGAAGTACTGCAGTTCTTCAACGACGATGATATTAGTAAAACTATGCCAGGACAATGAAATGACGCTATCTATCAGAACTAATAGTGGGCGTGAACCAGTTCAGAAACGGCGTTTTTACTTTCACGTCTTAGAGAATTTTTTCAACGATTCCAAGAGGGCAGTGAACACCAAATTTCATTCATTACATTTGTGGCGTTAAGACCAAACCAAACCACAAACCGAAAGACGCCATCATGGATTGTAGGAATTCCAAAACTATAAACTATTGATGTCCACTCGCCAAGCGTACACAAAAAAATCTATAATTCCTTAAAAAATCATGGAAAATGGTAAAATATTATTCATGCATAACCAAAGGTTTTTAAACATAATTACAAGGAAATGAAATACATCAATAATATTCAACCTCTGTTTTCCTCAACCATAAACCTAATTTACTCCAATTACTAAGTAGTACAAGCAGAAAACATGATTGCAAAAATAAAAAAATCCGGGGTAATTCCAAGGATTATTTTGGTGACGACAACAAATTTGGTTTGATTCAGCGAATGTTTTCTTGAAACAATCAACAATGAAGTTCTACCGTTGGCATTTAAAAAAATGGACAACAAATTTTCATGGGCCCGCACTGACGAAGCTCCTCTCGCAGCATCAGTCTTAGTAACCCATGAATCAGCAGCCAAAATTTGACAGCTCTATCAGTCGAACTCTAACCGTGATGGCAAAAACAGTGAAGCAACTCCTGTGATGGACGACGAGACGTATCTCGCCCTGGTTGTAGACAATCAGCGGGAAGGCCGTACGAAATGCATGAAACGGAAGTTGCGTTGTTCATCAAGAAATATCGCAAGGGCGAAAAAGCGGTGTTTTGGTCGGATCTGACGTCGGCCCACTACACAAGTCGGCGAACCCGCGCAACGTCCACCAGCTGCGTCCCATAGAGAATTTCTGGACCATCCTGAAGCGTAAGATCTACTCCAAGAATTTTGACGCGGAAGGAAGTGGAGGAATCGACAAATAGAACGAAAAAAGAACTGGCAAGGGCGTAGAATTTTTTTCCAAGTAAGTTTAAATAAATGCCTTCCATGGGGAATTTATCAAAAGCAATTATCTGTCGTAGATTTTTTTTATCACCATCCTAGAAAAGTCCATTCATTTAATGCAAACATTAGTTGGTGCCTGTTTTACTAGCAAACAAAACGTGTCGTAAGCTCACTGCACTCAATAATTGAGAACATTCCGTATTTCTATGTGTCGGTTTTTCACGATACGCTTTGTGCGAAGATTCGTTCAATTCATATGGTTGCAATGTTGCGCGCTTAATTTCGGCACTGTATTTCAGCCTCATGCTTATTCATGCAACACATTTAAGTACAGTAGTAGTAGGTTCATGCAAAAGAATCGGTGAAAAAATTCAGTAGGCTTTCTGTGACAAAGCCAGCATGTTCAGAGCGATTCAATGGAATCTGTGAGGGTGCTGCCAGGATTTGTTCCTATTGGTTCGTACTGCGTTATTTGTTATTTAGATCAGTAAGATTTTTTTCTTGAGCTTGAGCTTGAGCGACCACTCCTGGTTGCTACTCCGTTACTGATCGGGATTAACTAAAATTGTACAGGGAGTTTCTAGATGATCCTACCTGGGACTAGTAAATCATCCTTCAATGTACATCTTCTGGTAACCCCAGAATTCATTGATGAGTACCGGCGTCGGCCAGGCCCGAACGTAGATCGTCTAAGGAATGGGAAGGGATGTTAGTCCAACACTTGTTGTTACTAGAGGCCGTATATACTACTGCACACTCCACAAGTGTCACGGGAGAAGGATATTTGTTAGTAAAAATTCAGTATTAGTATTATTTGCGCGCGACTCAGTATGTTCCGGTTGCAAGATGCTCGGATGCACCACTCACCGAGTGAATGTTTCAACCATATCCTATATTGAAGTCCCGGGAAGTCTTGATTCTTATTCGAGGAAACTGAAGAAAAATTTGCAAATAAACGAGTGAATAGGATTAAGACAAAATAGTTGTTTCATTGCATTGACATATTCTAAACAGTTGTTATAAAATCATTTTAAATCACCAAATAAAAGTCAACAGATTTCATACGCGTCTTGATTCTTTATTATTTCCTATTTATTATTTTAATTATTTATTAAAATTATTAATTGATTATATTGGTTGATCTGGGCAGCCGGCTACCGAGAAAAATATAAATTTATAGTTTGAAATATTACTATCAAGTACACTAAGGTCTTTTATATGCGGTTTTTTATGCGGCTTTTTTATGCGAGTTATGTGGTTATGCGGTTTATTTATGCGAAGTTTCAGAGTTTTGCGGTTTTTTATGCGAATTTTCAGAGTTATGCCATTTCCCTTCTGCGGTTTTTTATGCGAAGTTTCAGAGTTATGCGGTTTTTCTTATGCAAATTTTCAGAGTATGCCGTTTTTTTATGTGGTACGTAAACTCGCATAGAAAAAGACTTCAGTGTATTTCTTTACTATGCATTCAATATATCGATATATATATTATCTCTGTTATTAACTATGTAATATCAACGGATTTGCGCAATAGTTGTTTGTATCTGATAACTGAAAGGAAAAAGAAACTCCAGCAATTGTCGCCTATTACGACATGGAAGCAGGAACCCAGTGGATCTGTTCTTGGTTCATTTTTTCCGCCGGATTCCACACGGCATCTAGGCTGGTACTGTCCGGAGAGAGGTAATAGGTACTATCAATCTCCTAGTGGACCCCAGCCCCTATTAGATCAGTAAGATTTTTTTCTGAGAAAAATGCCGATGGTAGCGGCAATTCGGGGTTAAACGTTCAAAAGGGCAAAGTAGCCCAGTCCGGTTGAAGAGAAATGTACGAAAACTTTTACCGTAGTACTCTAGTCTTTCGTAGGCGATCAAAACCTCGGAGGTGCAACATCTCAATGAAAAAAAAAAACAAAATTCAACGAGCACCACTAATTGTAGAATATTTACAGCCACGTCCGCCGGTGATCTGTCGTCATATCGCTGCTCTGTTTGTCTCAGTCGAACGTTTCACCACCAAGGACAGTTGTTCGGGTCTGCTACAACAACTCAATCCATCGGTAGCGGTGTTACAAACGCCACAACACCTGAATAGCGTGCACACTACGACCTACCACCGACAAAATATACTAAACAACGTTTTGAATTGTTCGGTTTTTAGATTCACACTTCTGCTAGCATTGGTGTTTTTACCTGGGTGGGCCTTTTTCGATCAACATTACAACGCACCGGTGATGCTCTCCAATATCCAAATGCAGAAACGCAATTCGCCAGGCGTTTGTAAACATTGAACCAATGTCAGTAACCCCGATCGACGAGGCACCTACCCAAATTACGTGTCTGGTTTTATTTTATTTTATTTTACTTTTTCCTCTCTATCAAATAACATTCGCGGCACGCTTCTGACTGAATGCGTTCAAGTATCAGCCATAGGAGCACTCAATGCTCCAGGCCGCTCCATCGAATCTCCCGAATGCTGTATCTACGTACGATCCCCGCTTGCTTTGCTCGAAACTATGTTTCAAAGCAGACTCACAACTGGCAACTTCAAACCCCTGCCTTCATATGTGGCAGTTTGAAGTCGCAGTAGACACCTTCGAAACCTGCCGTTTTTTCATCTGTATGTGTGTGTGTATCTGCATGTTTTTCACTGTTTTGTTGTGCTTTACTATTTTCACATCCAAACGCAAGGCGCTGTTGCATTGAATCTCCTCCAAACCATCTCGCGAGCGGAGTTAAGTACGGTTGAGGGTACTGAAAACATACACACTAATATTAGTGCAACTGCATCGGAAAAATAACCATCACCGACAAGTTCGACCTTTCGAGTGTTGTTTCCTTTCGTAGTTCAAGCCAGTTTTCCCAAATCTTTTATCGACCCGGTCTGGGCCCTACGTGCGATAGCCTATCATTTTACCGGACGGTGTTTCGACATGTGTGCCGTGTCTGTTTTGTCTGTGAATGAATAGCGAGCACTCTGATGGAATCATCGGTACCGATGGCGTGGCGATGGTGATTTCATTCAACATCAATGCAATCAACGGTGTTGCCTCATCATGTCGGATGCAGAGTGAACAACATGCTCGGATGAACTCCGGTGTGGTGTGGTTTGGTAGAGTAAAGTAGTGTCGGTGGAATTCAGAAGATCATTAAAATTGCTAGCAATTTTGGTCCGGTGGAATCCATCATTCATGAATTGAACGGCGAGCCTAGGCTGCTTGGAATATTTTTTCCGAGTTAACGGAACACGATTTCGGTTTGGAAATACAATGTTTCCTCTCACTTTTAAGTGATTGTAGTTGACTGAGCAGCTTGTGATTCGGCACGGCATATAGTTTCAATTTACACCCAATTTTTCTACGTGGTTAGTGGTCAGTTGTCCACCTAATCTAATCAAAAGTTTCAATAGTTTTTTTTGCGTACTGTAGGTTTATTTTCTTTTGATTTCTGGCAGCACCTTCTCAGATTTGAATGAAACTTTCTGGACATGTAGATTTTGTCACAAGTAGCCACCTCGCTGTCTTTTGAAAAGGGCTAAACTTTTTTATTCTATTTTTCGCAAATAGTTATAGTGGAAAACGACAAAACGTCGTTTGCATTGGAGAAAAATACAACGAAAAGTGAACAACGATGGAGAACACTCTACAAAATCGGCCCTTCTAAGAGCTCGAAACATTAACTTTTAGTTAAGTCGGAAATAAAAATCATCAGTTCAGTGCAAATCTAGAATAATTTCATTAGCACGAGTGCAAATAAAGGCAACATTTGGCTGCTTCGTGTTAAAGAAAAATACTCCGAACAGCTGATTCCGATAGTTTCTTTCGTTGAAATATGCTAAATCTAAATGAAATAATCAACATCAAAACGCAGTATGCTGCTATTTTTGCAGCCGTTAGGACCGCCCATTTGTGAAAAAGCTGCAAACGAAATCACGTAAAAGAAGAAACGCCCTTCACAAAATTGCTTCAGTATTGAATCAATCCGTATGTGAACAGTTCTGCTGCCGGACGAATTTGAGTCTAATATAAATTGCCACACTAAATTTGATTCAAAAAGAGTTTATTTGACTCAAATTTTAATTCAAAAATATTTTTATTCGATTCAAACAATTGTTTGAAGTTGACTTAAAGACTCAAAATGTTGGAATCTAACGTGTTCTATTTCTCTGCTTGAACAGGTAAAAGTCATTGTGAAAGCTTTTTCTGTCATTTTCGATTCTCAAAGCTTCGATTGAATACCGACACTGCATACTATGGGATTTTCACTGAAAACCGCAAATGACTGAAAGGACGAATGAAAGAAAGAACACAATTTTGAAAATACTGTTCCGCTTATGTCATTGACTGGACATGGATTTCGTTCCAGGCCTTCCGAATGCTTTTTTTTTTTTTTGTTTCAATTATAGAGGCTTTAACATTAATGTCATTCGCCTCTTCGGGCTAGAAAAACTTTCTGACCCTATGTGCGGGTTGGGAATCGAACCCAGGCGGGCGGCGTGAAAGGCATCGACTTACCCATCACGCTATATCCGTCCCCCCCTTCCGAATGCTCATGCGTGCAAAAATGCGACAGCGAGAGCGCACCGAAAATGTGTGTGTCGCATATTTATCCTGTGAGCGTGAGCACCGACTCAAAGAGCAAACCAAAAGCAAGTAAGAGACGCGTAGCGGGCACATAGAAACGGGATGTGCTGCTTGAAATTTCAGAGCATCGCATTTTCTTCTGCGCGCGACTCGTGCGCTTTGGTCTCAAGAGACAGCGCACGAGATTTTTTATGAGCCCAGCTTGTGTGCTATGTGAGCCACAGTAAAAGCTGCTGTTATTATTATTTGTTCGTGCCTAGAGCGGTTCGTGCGACTTGTGTCCTATCCTAAAGGAAGAGATGAAGAGGATGAAAATAACGTACAAACCACTCGTAGATCGCATGAAGCGAGCGCGCCGCGCTATCTCATGCGACGAAAGCGCTTGAGCCTCGCTCTTGGCAGAATGCGATGAGACTTTACAACGAAGCGTGCATCAGTTTCTGGTGCGGTACGTAAATGTGCCAAAGAGTTCTCTTGAGAGCGGCAAAAGTACGTCGCATGCGCGTGGTTGTCTTATGAGAATGAGAATTTATTTGTCTCAGCGCAAAATAAAGAGCGCGCGTGCATAAGGCCTGTTTCGTTCTCATAGTTTGCAAGCGAAACTGACAGTAATTTATTGACATTTTCGTCTGTTTTGAGTCAATGCAAATGACTTTTATTAGCTCTAATAGCGTCCCTTTTGCGCAGCCTACCTGGGTTCGATTCCCAACCCCGCATATTGGTTTAGAAAGTTCTTCTGGCCCGAAGACCTTAAGGTTAAAACCTCTATAATTGAAGCAAAAACAATGTTCCGTCGTAATAGGAATTGGTTTCAATATGTTGCGATACTGTAAGTATCGAGATCCAAATTATCGATACTAATATTATCGCTCTGATGCGATATCGATTCCAAAAATACCCGATTCCTGAAAGAAAGTATCGATACCTCAAAGTATCGACTCGGTATCGGACATCCCCGTGAAAACTTAATATGATGTAGATTTTCTCGAAATGACACGTCACGAGCATAATCTAAAAATAGAACAGCCAAAAAAGGTCCGGGATAATATACATTTAGGCGATGTTACTCGCAAGCAAGAAAAAAGATTTCATGCAATTTCCACACTACTGCGGAGAGAATCCGGTTTCGAACTTAGGTGTTTTGGAATGCGAACTTTTTGCGATTGCTATGGACTGTAAGTGCTAGCTATCAGGAGATGGAAAATGTTCGGTTATATGACAAGCAGTGTTGTTTCACAAAGTTGTATGCAGGTAGTTTCTGTCAGTGCACACTCGTTGCGTCGCTTCCATCCCGCATCCACAGTGAATAGCAGTGTGGCTTTGAGCACAGTATAAAAATGTTCTCTTTGTCCTTCTCTTATCCAAATATGTAGCATTCAAACATTATAACATTAAATTGAGTAATCTACTTGATCTCAAACAACTCGCACATGTAATCACTTTGAAATATGAATTTAGAGGCTCTGAAGATCGAACGTTTTACAGTGAAGTCTTCTACAACACAGGGAACGTGAATTAGGAATTCGGCAATAAGGTATCCCAGATTATTTGTTTTTTCGACTAATTGAAACAATGAACGATTATCTCGCTTCTGACGTGTGTTAAATACTTCTCATAGTATCTAGCGTTAGTGATGAAGTTCTAAGCATTTATAACTAGGAATGAGAATTGTTTTGTAGAGTGTCTTCGACACAGTTTGTGGACTACTTAGGAATATACAAATTAAACATATATTTTCTTTGTGGCTGCTCTAAAAATATTATTAAGAATTAGCTCTAGGTTCTGAAATCTGAGACATTCAATGTTCGATGTTCGAACTTCGTAAACAATTAATTTTTCCATACTGTTGGATATAAAGTTGTGGGTATTTTCAGAACGGGTTTGGCCAGTAGATTATTTTCGCCATCCAGGTCTCCGATTTCTGGATGCACTGAAAATAATGGTCTAAAAACTTTGGAATGAACTTCGTGACGTCGTATGATTACAAATATCGAAACATTTGTTTTAAACTGAACACAAAATTTGTTACAGGATCGGATACTTAACGTATCTAGAAGGAAATCGATGACATCAGATATATTTCTCATATCAAATTCTGAAATAAGCTCCTTCTACGGCAGACGATCATCGAGATGGGAATGCCAAAGTCACTATTCAGATTGGCCTGTTTCAGACCAGCGTGGTACCGATGATCGCCAATTTATCTAGTGCCTCTCGAACGTGTGGTTTGACGCCAATATTCTCGTGGTCAAAAAGAAGGATCATTATTTGCGCAAAAGTTGAAAAATGTTGAAAAAATCATTTCTTCGCGGTTATGGTTGCGGTCAACTGCCACTCGGCAGGATGTCAAAGCATTTTGTAAAAGGCAACATATGTATGATTGAAGGAATAATTCTTCAATTGAAACTTAACTTTGTATTTTTGTGTTGCCATTTGAAATTTGCTCAATTTCAATGCATTCACTAAGTTGTTGATTTTAATATTTTCATTTTTTAAGTTTCACAAAATTTTTGCCTTTAAACAGCAAAATGATAACATAATGTGATATTAATTGAAAATTTGATGAGTCGATATCATATTAGGATTTCAATCTGATGTTGCTATCATAAGCAGATTTCAATTTGTTCTCATTTTGATGTTAGACTTTACTCGGGTCCCTACCGTGGTCTGGACATGTAGCACGAATACCACAAGACAAATTAATAACTATTTCGGTCTTGCATCATAAAAGAATAGCACCACTGAAGACAGAAAGAATCAAACTTGAAACTTGGAATTCAGTTCAATCATAGAGTAATAAAAGAGGTACTCCTTATCACAATCTTCCTATCTGATGACTACAAAAAAAAACGCACCGGACAGGAATGCCACGCGGTCCAGAGGTTTCAATCACACAGCAACCTTTTGGGGTAAAAACTTTTAACGGACAATTTCCTCGGCCTACATTTCCTCGGCTAGTGCGTTGATTCCTGCCTAGCGATAATTTCCTGCTGTAGTAATCTTCATTCTCGCTAGATATCGACACGGACCATCAAACCTGAGTCGAACCAAAAAAGAAAAAAACCAAACAAAACACAAGTGGCTTGATTTAGGTCAAACAAACCCGTAGAGACGAGACACAGAACGCGTCATGCTGGAAGTACGGTAATGGCTTCTGTTTCGGAATGGTAGGGTGGCTCAGACACTGGAATTTAAAAAAAAAAAACTTTAGTTGTGTAAGTTAAAATTTTTCCGTTTTATAGTCATTATTATTATGTCTATTCTGAGCAAATATATTCATTTTTTTAGTATAAATAATAAATGCTCCGGAAGTGAATAGAACACCCTACCAATATAGAAAGCTTATAATTTTTGGTTGTGCGAAACGAAGCAAAAAATACCAGACCGTGCAAAAAAAAATAAATAAAATAAAATAACAGAACGCACCTCCTTCCTGCCTCTTGGGGCTCAGCACAACCTAAAGCAAAAACCGAAAAACTGTCTTGATGGAAAACCTCGCAAGCCAAAATTGCTATCTAAACATCGAAATATGAGGTATGATGCCCCGTTAGAGGTGCGGCCGTGAAACGTGAAGCCACCGCTAATATCACGGCGATGACGACAGTTTCATTTATTTATTATATAGAAACACATGAACAACATACCAGAAACCGACCAATCCACCTGATGCCCGTTCGTTCGTTTGTTGCTGCTGATGAACGTCAAATGGTTGTCATTATTCATTACACTACAATGTATGATGAGGTACATTACAGCTCATATGGCGTACCGTACGTGGGATATCAGTTTATGGGGCATTAACCAGCCGCCGGTTGGAACCTCAAACCGAGTTGACGAACATACAAGCGAAAATAATTATCTCATTCGACGATAGCTGCTTAACTCCCAGCAGCTACGAATCGGTAACGGAATTCGTCCGCTCTTCTGGTTGTTCAACTCTGGTCGGTAAGTAAAGTGTTAGGACAAAACCCCCATAGATGGGAAATTCCACGCGGAGGAAAAGATGGAGTTCAATAACAAACGCCGTCAAAGATTTCCAACCCGCAGAGAATTTAGTCTCTGTTGTAGAAGGAAGCCTTTTCCGAACGAATTGTAGAAGGCAATAAACAAATATTGACCCAAAGAAACATCCATTATCGGATCAGAATAGCGCATAACGATGTTCCCGGGGCAGCAACAGCAGCAGCAGCAGTAGCACTCAGATCATTCCGGGTTTATGTTGGCTGCACGAAAAAAAACTATACCTTATTTCCTTGCTATTGAGTGCACTGCAGCATATTGGAATTTATGTTACACTACACAGGGATGAAAAAATGAACTTTCCTAGGCCCAGCAGCACAGCAGCAGCAGCAGTTGACCGGGTTGGGAGTGCATAATCAATTTTCTTCTCGCGTTTCGAACCTGATAGAGATAGATTGATCATTATTTTTTTCATCTGTGCCGAGACAGATTGATGGGGGACCGCCCTCTGGTTCCTTCGGTAGGCCACTTGAGAAGGCAGCCATGTTTACCTTTTCTTTCGCTCGCCACTGTGTAGTGGTTTCGAGGTATTTTTCTTTTCCTGCTCCTCACCAAAACTCCAGTAGTGATACGATGCGATGTGTACAGTTAAGAACATGCGCTAATGAACAGTTCAGTCGTGTTTGTTTGTTTGATCGATCTTCAACTTCGGCTGTTCGACGATAGCCGGTTGGGCTTTTAGGATGATTCAAATTGTTCCCTATCGGATATGATTACTGTACTTCACCGAACAAAATTTGTTTTATTTTTCTCAGTTCATAGGAAAAATATTTGCAACCCCTTTAAGAATCATTTTTTTATCAGCATCTAGCAAAGAAGACTGCCAAGGGGGACGCGAACTCGTAGTCGTCACACTCTGAGTTGAGATTTATTCATTTATTTTGAAACATACTTGACCCGGCTCCAGACCGTGAGTCCTAATGCGTTAGAACGTTCATCTGTACTCACTTGAAAGTATGCTAAACAGATTATAACAACGTATGGAAGTATGATACTATTAGAAAAACTAGTAGTGAAAAGTAACGTCTCTACTCAGTATTGTTTGGCAAAGCATCATGAACAGGTTAGCTCCAGAGCTTCCTAATCGTGAAAATTTAATTTTCAAAATCAGTGTTCAATTAATACTGTTTGAAGGAGTACCCTGTGAATTTTATGGTGCATATAATCGTTCATCTGGGACCATTATAAAAAACGTAATTACTAAATTTCGGTCACTCTTTTGGATGCCAAGTCATCGACAAGAATGAGAAGAGGTCTATGGGCTTGTAGGAATCATCTTATTTCTTTAAAAATGAGGAAGGACGACGCGTTACCGTGATTGAAAATCGCTACAGAACCATGATCAATAAATTTTGTTGTTAAATCTTCAAGATATGGATGTGGACGAAATATGGTTTCAACAGGATGGTCACTGGTCATACTGCGACCGAACCATCGACTTATTGAAAGAACATCAGCGTTTGTGTGATTTGACGCACCTCGATTATTTTTTGTGTTGATACGTGAAATCATTATTTCATGTGTATAAACAAGCAACGTTTGATGCTTGGGAAACCAATTTACCATTGCTGAAATACGCCCTCAAATGCTCAAAGAAGTAGTTGAAAATCGGACCTACGGAATGGCCTTTATGAAAAATAGTCGTGGCGGCCATATTCCCGAAATCATATGCAAATGTGAAATGCCAAGAAATTATCTACCAAATAAAAAAAAATCGGCCGTTTCATAATTTGGCATTTGTTCTTTTCAAGTTTCAAATCAGTAAGCTCTTACAAAATTTGGACAGTTTGGAGTTTACAAGAAAGACTCGATCCCTTGCAATTATCTTATGTTCTTCAGTTTTGTATAAATAAAATACCAACCGTCATCTTACAACTAATTACAGTTACTTACTTAGGCTGCATGAAGAAACTACGAACTTTTGAGTTTTTACTTCAGCCATTAGGGTATGTGCAGACTTCTCTTCAGTTGCGTTTGTCAACAATTTTCTATAGTTGTAGCTTGTTGCTTATATTGAGAGAGTTCTATCTTCACGAGAGCCCAAAACCACTCGATAGGTCGCAACTCCGGACAGTTAGATGGATTTACCTCTGTCGGTACACCATGGACTCTTTTTAATTTATACCATTACAAAATATTTTTGACGCAGTGACAAGATGTCAAAACAGATCAGAATAGCGAGGGAGCGCCATGACTGTGTAGGAATTGTAATAATCAATTGTATCAAGGCATTATTCGCGGTATATTTCCTTGTTCACCGTTCCGGTAGTAATGAAGCTCTGACTTACTCGACGACATTGTTATGAAAATCACAAAAGTAACTTCACCTGAATTGCTGGAACTGGTTGTTGACTAATCGAAATTTCATGAATGTTGATATTTCATAAACGTCGTGTGGATTTGGCAATGATAGCGCTACCTGTGCAATTGTAATTGGTAGCTGGGGTGGAAAAGTACAATCCTAGTTGACTTCTACTAGTGACGCATTCGACATTCGCTTTAAGAATTTGGATTTTTTCTTGAGAAGAAAACGTAACGAGATATAAATCTAGTGCTATTGCTTCTACTGAATAAAACTAACAATGTTATATATGTTCAATTTTATAAGGTGGGACGGTTATAGTGTGATGGGTAGGTCGATGCCTCTCACGCAGCCCACGTTTTCCTGACAAGAAGAGGTGAATGACCTTAAGGTTTAAACCTCATTAATTGAAAAAAAAATTATAAGGAGTATAAAGCCATTGAGTTCGTTAGCAACAACAATGTTCACTTCGTAACGCCTATGACCCACAAACAAGTAACGTATGTAACGCTTCGTCACGCCTTCAATTCATCTAAAAGTAACGCTTTGTAACACCTATAACTTCCAAAAAAGTAACGCATGTAACGCTACGTAACGCCTGTAATCCTGAAAAAAGTAATGCATGTAACACCTTGAATTCACAAAAAAAAGTAACGCTTGTAACGCTTCGTGATGTCTATAACCCACAAATAAGTAACGCATGTAACGTTTCGTAACGCCTATAACTTACGAAAAAGTAACGCATGTAACGCTTCGTAACGCCTTTAACCCACAAAAAAGTAACGCATGTAACGCTTCGTAACGCCTATAACCCGCAAAAAAGTAACGCATGTATCGCTTCGTAACACCTATAACCCACAAACTTAAGGAAAACTCTTCCTTCTTAAGTGACTCTAGGTCAGGACACAAGGCTCCCATGTAAATTCCTGGTCATCTACGATAATCAACTGGCTGTATGCGAATTTTGCCACGGAAAATCTTACGAAAAACTGGGCAAGAAGACGAAAAATTACACAAGAACAATCAAGCTCCGTTTTCACAAGTCTCAGATAATCCCTTCGGAGTACTTCGGAGACATCACTTAACAAAAAATTAAACGATATCATCTACGAAACCATCATCTGCAACCGATGCAAAACAAGTTTCGCTTATTCTATTTTACATTTCGTCTTTGACTCATCAGAGCGTATCAGTTCATGCTGAACTGCTAGCGCAACCTGAGGGCTCAATATTGACGTCTCGGACGAAAAAATTCGGCTTGCTAGCCGTACAGATTGTGGTAATATGAAAAGGGGAATATTTTTTTAGAACTTGCCCGGCACGGGTCGTAATTGAGCTATCACTTGAACTTGACCCGTAAAACCTTTCCAGAAATAAAACCAGCGAACCTTTTCAATCAGATGAAACCCCACCAGCTTGGTGGTTCTTTCGCCGCAACACGATACCAACAAGTATGGCACTACTTTGAAAGACCAAAAAAAAAAAAAAAGAAACCAACAAACAAACAAACATACCGAGCGAGTAATTTGTTTATGGTCTCCGCTCCCGTTTTATATATTTATAACTGCATGCACACACTTTCATCGAGCACGCCATCGCCGGAGCGCCAGGAGGAGGTCATCATTTTTACGGGCTTATCAATGCTGTCATCGGCACGTATAAAAACGGTCTAGGCTTCGCACCACAAATAAGGCCAAAGACGACCCACACACGTGTCCGCCCGGTTGCCACCCCTCCCTCAGGCTTTACGATACCTTGGAGTACCAATGGAATGATAAAAAATTTATTAGGCAAGTCCCGAACTCCAATTGGCACAAGGTGTCTTGTTCTTGGCGCTTTCTCTCTTCCTCTCTCTTCGCGTGCGCTTCCCAAACGCTTACATTCGTACTATCAGGTTACGGAAAAAGCAATGCGGTATCATTCTTTGAAGCCAGTGTTTCCAACTAGGGTATGGCTGCATTGAGTGGCATTTAAAACTCTCCGCAATGTCAAAGCGTAGGGTGTATGGCACTGGATTCTGGATTATTGTACTTGCTGTGAATTCCTTTTGTGTTCGATGCGATGCACAGTCTAGAAAAAAAAGGAAGCTGAAAATTCAATCCTTTACCCTAATCTGCATGCGGCGTGGGGGCGATTTTATCGACACAGCAAGTAACTTGTTTAGGAGCGTGAAATCGTGTCTATTGAATTTCTTTGTTCGTCTCATTTCTCCTATGAGCTATTCGGAGCAGAAAGAACCGGTGATGGCACGAAGGCGTATTTCTGTACTGAACTTAAGAACTCAAGTCAGTTTAGTCATCGAACTCAGAAGGGTGTAGGTGCTAAGAACCGCTCGATTAATCGCTAAAAAGTCTTCATATAACAATAAACAATGGACGTTTTTTTAGTAACAATATGTACTACAACGAATGATCGATTTTTTAATACATTTGTTTGGCGATAATCGTACATCGATTAAAACTAGATGTAAGAAAAAGCAAAAAATGTAAGGAATAACAAACATAGGAACCCTTTTGTGTTATAACCAAAAACAAAGTCTCGAAAATTTTACAGCTACGATTTAACGTTGGATGTTTTCCTCATAACATAGACCTGCTAAATGGTTATTAATTCGTATACATTTGAGTGGTGTTAAATTAACCCACACACAGATTGTTGGAAAAAATAATTAATACAGTCGTTAATGTCAGCAGGCTTCGTAGGTGGTCGGTCTTTCGCACTTTCATGACTCGAACTAAAAATGTTGTCGATTCATCCAACATTCAAGTTCTGTGAAAAGGTAGAAAGTTATCATTTCCTTAAGAAAAGGATTGAAATAGCCGAGAACGTTTGACCATGAACAAATCTCGCTTGTTAATGAAAATTAATGTGGTCGTCAAGACGAAAACATAACTCGAAGTTAACAAGTTCGTAGTAGCTTATTCACCATAAGTTAAAAAAAAAAGAATATCTAACTGGAAAATAACAACTTATATCGGAAACTGAAAAGTACCAGTCCTACACACTTAAATTTAATTGCTTCATTTAAGCGAAAGAATAACCAATTATTGCACCACCGAAAGAGTCGGCAGCCTTGCACCATTTTTCACTTGAAATTGTTTTATAACTGTAAATAAAAGGTATGTACAAATTTCGCACTTTGGTATTTTAGTATACCCCCTTATCTTCATTGTAAACTTTTTGTAAACAGAATAATTGTAGTTTATACATTAAAATTGATTTTTTTTCCGGATTGTAATCTATAAGCCAAGACAGATATTTCCTTTTGATAAATTTTCCAGTTAAGCTTGCTTGCAAAAAAGTTCTACGCCCTTGCGAGCTGCCTTCCGACAGCTATCACGGTTAGTGCTCGACTGATAGAGCTGTCGAATCAATTTGGTTTGCTGACTTATGGGTTACTATGATTGATGCTGCATGGGTAGTTTCGTCAGTGCGGGTGAAATCTGTGAAAAATCGACATTTGTTGTCCATTTTCTCAAATGCAAACGTTATCATAACGGAATTTATAATTGTATCAATTCATAAAACATTGAATAATACTGTTAGAAAAAAATTATTAAAGTAGCATTCGCTCACAAATTCATATTTTTACTTTAAGTAATATAGTAAATTATGATGTATATCATGCAAGTAAAAATGAAAAAAAAACTCATTTGAAATTGGTTTCTACACTTAACATAGTACATTCACTTAGCGTTATTTTTTAAACTAATTTTCTATGTGTTGACATTTTTTTGCACCATTCGAATTGTAATGAAATCTATGAAATCATATTCTCTGATACTCAATTTCATTATTCTTTGCAAAACTGAATAAGCATTGTGTCAATTCAATGTTTATCAATCAAATCTTTCATTGTGTCAATTCAATGTTGAAAAATTTTGATACTAAAAATGTGTCATTGTCGTCGCTAAAATGAGATTCTTTTTTTTTTTCTTCTAAAGTAATCACATATTTTTAATAAAATTTGAATGGAGATCACCGAAATTACTCACTTTACGTTCACCTGGTGGTGTGATGATGCCTTTCTCTTGCCAGTCCAAGTAACCACGACGCATTATAATCCAACATTATTTCAGCTTTGAAAATTTGCGTACGAAATTGATTAAATGCAATATGATTTTTTGAAACTAACACATGGGCGGAAAAGTTCCGGTCCTAACAAAAAGAACACGATTTTTTGGTTCAAAATTAACTTCATTCATCAACGTAATCTCCATCAAGAACAATGCCAACATTCCAGCGCCGCTCCAACATTTCAATACCACTTTTGTAGAACGATTTATCTTTTACCTCAAAATAGGCCTCACTTTTAGCGCTAACCTCTTCATTCGTGCGAAATTTCTTACCGGCGAGCATTTTTTTTCAAGCCTACGAACAGCCAGTAGTCGCTTGGAGCCAATTCTAGCGAATACGCTGGATGTGGAAGCCATTCAAAGTGCAATTCATGTAGTTTCGCCTTTGTTTTGAATGACTTGTGACACGGTGCGATATCGTGATGAAACAAATTTTTTTTCTTTGCTATATGCGGTCGTTTCTTTAAAATTTCAGCCTTCAAGCGCTCCAATAGCGCTGTATTATATTCACAGTTAATGGTATTTCCTTTCTCATGATAGTCGATAAATATTACAACACTCACATCCCAAAATACCGAGGCCATAACTCGACTGTTGAGACCAGTTGCAGTCCACTCAGATGACGATCGTTTTGATTCCGGAGTGAAGTGATGAATCCATGTTTCATCTATTGTCATATCGACGCAAAAATTCCGGTTTATTACGTTTAAACATGGCCAATCACTGCTCATCAACACGCTCTCGTTTTTGGTTAACAGTGAGCCAACGCGCCCACTTTGAACAGAGTTTCCTCATAGTCAAATGCTCATGCAATATAACGCCAACACCTTCTTTTGATATTTTTACAATGACAGCCAACTCACACAACTTCACTTTTCGATCATTCAAAACAATTTTGTAGTTTTCCTATCAAGAAGCAGTGTAAAATTAAAACACAAAATTGTTTTTAAACCATTATTCTGAAAATAACAAACTAATGAATAGAACATCATGAAATTTCAACAGTTGTCTTTTAAAGGTTAGTATTAACTGAAAAAAGATGACTGCAACCAAACTAGCGCCATCTATGTGTTAGGCCTGCAACTCTTAAGCCTATGTTCCCATGAAAAGGGCAATTATTAGACTTTTTTAGGATCAAATAGGTGTTGTATTAGCGTTTAGAATATTTAATTCTTTCAGTGTAACTGCGCTTTACTATAAAATATTTATTTATTTTATGTAACATCCAATAAGTGTGTTTATGATGACGACTACCTGAAAATAAAAGTATGGTCTAAGAAAGAGCTGTTCTCTTCTTCGATCGAACTTCAAGCAAACAACATGTTTTATTTAACAATTACCGAAACACCTTAAAAGTTCTTTCAATATACATATTATTGTTTCGGATATAATAATAGGCGAAGTAGGAATTGTGTATTAATAATAAATATTCTTGTTTACTTGTTTACCATTCGACGAATACATACTTTCGAATGAATACGAACAAGCCATTCTTGTTTTCACTCGAATGTATTCGAACTTGATCAATGGCGCAACGGCAGCTTTCATACGAACCTACGCTTGTTTAAATCGGTTGAGCCATCTCTGAGAAAATTGAGCGGTAAAAAACAACGCGCTTTATCATTTACGTCACTTATACCATCATATCTCCGGAACTAGAAGTCATAGCCATTTGATCTTCGAACTTGATCCATAGCCCAATAGTAGTTATCGAAAGAGCTTAAGCTTGTTAAAATCGGTTCAGACATCCCAGAGAAAATTCAATGCTAAAAACATCTTCGAAAAGTGCTAACCGATACACACATACATACATACATACACAGCTGCATATTGCCTGCCAAACCAAATATTTTAAGGGAAACTTGACTTTTTCTTCGTCCTGAAATGTTCCTCTACGCCGTTCCGTTGCATGACAGTAAAAAAAAGTAACTTCATACCTTGCCGGTATGATATTTTTATTTTTCTAGTCACAGTACTTACTAGAGATGGACAGCAAAGTTCATTTCAAAAAGCCGTCCAGAACTTGACAGTTCTACCGAAAGAACTAGTTGTCCTGTACCGTCCATTCGTTTTTCAGAAATTTCGAATGTTTTTGCATACACTTTCTGATAGAATTCAATCATTTTTATTTCTTTCGAAAAGATTAGAGAACTATTGTTCTTAAACAAAGCACTGTTGTTCACTCATTCTTCCAGGACAACTAATCCTTTTGAACCGTTCGCGAACGGATTGCCCATCTCTAGTACATACCGATCGATCTGGTCTCTTCTGTAATATTTGCTTCACCATCGCGTCCGTCTGGTGGTTCTAAGATCCATTTTTGTTACGCTGCCAGCCTTGCTGGCTGTTTTCAAACGTGTATCGAAAGATTTAAGAACATTATGGGAAACCAAACTTTCTTATTGACGAATCCAAATTGTCATAGCGACCGAACACAATTGCTTTTCGCACTTGCTCTTCTTTCAACGCCATCTTCGATCTAGAATTTGCGATATTACTGTCATAACCGTCATAACACAAAAATTATCATAACTAAAAGCAATAAACAACACGCTATTACCTAATAGTGCTAATCATCGCTTTTCTCTCGTCTATTTCAGGAAACATATTCACGACACTCTGAAAGGACTGCAAACTGCATACTCAAACGGAACAACAGCCGAACCGCACAATAAGCAAACAGCATTTGCGAAAGGACTCATCACAAACCACCATCCCCACCGTCATTGTTGATTTTTCTGCTATTATCACCTTCAGTGCCGGAACGTTGTGAGCCACGCGACGACGTCGACAACAACAACAACAACAATAAAAACAAAAGTCCATTGAAGCACCCACCCATCCACTTCGCTGCTGCTAGAAAGACAAAAATCTCACCGTCGTGTCGTTTAAATCTCGATTAAGATAAAAGCCATAGGCTGCTGGAAGGAACGGACACTAAAAAGTAGCAACAACAGACGGTTGGAATCGGTTCGACGACGTGCGACGAAAGTTGTTTTCTCGCTATTTGGTAGAAACTGAAAGTATTCGCGAACTTACTTACCACCCATCCACCCACGCACCATCCTGGGGGACCCACCGCCACCTTGCCGCGACGAGTTTTTGCTCTCATCGCATAATTACTCGGCAGCACAGTCGTGCACAGCTTCTTCTTCTTCTGTACGTGCGTGAAACAAATAACCGGAGCGGAAGCTAAACATCTATAACATCAGCCAGTTAGTTGATTGTTTAAATACACACACGCACACACACGATCACGCGCGAAGAGGAGCTCATCCAGAGTAGCATACTTATCCATACCCGAGCGAAAACTCGATAACGATCCGTTGTCGTTGGGTTATTTTTCTCTTGTATTATCGTGGTATTATTTATTGTGTAGGTTTACTTTGTTTTTATTTTGTGTGTATTTAGAACACATGCATTACTTTACTGCTTGAACTTAACTGCCACGGGTGCTTAGCGGCGTTTTCTTGTAAGCCAGCGTTAGAAGTATTATTTTTACATTTTTTCTTTATTTACACCCTAGAGAAACGATCTATTTATCATTATTTAATTAAGTGTTCCTAGAAGAGGACCATTGATGGATTATGTCCCATCACGAAACTAGTTCAGTAGCTTCACTGTGGGACATTTGTCAAAATCAAACGATCTGTGTTATTACATTCCCCACCTGTTAGAGCGTAACGCCTAAAAGCTCATTTCCACCTTTTGTGTGTTGTGTGTGTTTCTGTGCGAGTCTTTGTTCACTGTCCATCGTCGTCGTCGTCCGTCACCTGGGAGCTTAATCCGCGGGATCGGCACCAAAACCCCTACATTATTCCGCATATTAATGCTACACGGAGTACGCGTGTGCGATCGCGAACCCTGAATGCTTGAGTGATTCCTTACGGTTCCCCGCGAAATACCCGATAGTAGCTTAACTAGTATGACCTTGACGGTGTCGGAATCGGACGGCAATAATCTGCGCACTAACCACAACCACCACCACCATTACCAACCGATGGATATGACCGAATCTCTACCTAGTTCTGAACTCTCTCTGCTAGCCAAACTGGAGGCCGCGAACAAGCTGATCGAAAGTGACTCCAAGAGTCTCAACTCGCTGCAGAGCTCTGCCCACAGCCGTAAAAGTTCCGACACGAGTCAAATTTCACTGAACTCCGGGGCCTCCTCCGTCGGGGAGGAGGACATCTGGTCGACATGGGCTAGCATCGTAGCCGACTGGGAGGCCGGCCAGAAACGAAAAACTCCCACGGTGAAGGAACTGGTCCGGAAGGGTATCCCGCATCACTTTCGGGCCATCGTTTGGCAGTTACTGTGCGGAGCGTCGGAAGCCGACAAGAAACAGTACGCGGAGTACATCAAGGCGACCAGTGCCTGTGAGAAAGTGATCCGCCGAGACATTGCTCGAACCTATCCGGAGCATGATTTTTTCAAGGAGAAAGATGGTCTCGGTCAGGAGGCACTGTTCAACGTGATGAAAGCTTACTCGCTGCATGACCGGGAGGTGGGCTACTGCCAAGGTTCGGGCTTCATCGTGGGACTGCTGCTGATGCAGGTACGTCGTTCAACTTCCTTCATTCGAGTGGCAACCGCACACAAGCGGATATGTTATCAATTTTACTGATGATTGAATCAGAAAATGATGAATTGATTGAGAGCAAAGTTGTTAATGTATCTGCTTGTGTTTGGTCTGTTTATTTGGCTAGTAAAGTCGTTTTCGCTTGGGAAGCCTAAAGTGTATTTAGTGTAATTTCTTCAATCAAACAATTTTCCAAAAACTAAGTTAGGTTTGCTCTTAGTAATTACCGAAATAAGAATCCTGGTAAAATGTCACTACATTCGCGTTGAGATTAGGTTTGAAACTGATTTCAAACAAATGATTTGAAAGCATTGAGGGTAGGAATTGGTTTGGATATAGTTTCAAGTGAAAACGACCTAAGGTAATCGAGATATAAAAATTAAAACAATGTATAATTTTTATTCAAGAAACAGTTCATTATTCAAAATATCTAATCAGAAATCAAGAAGTTGTATCTCTACTCTCAAATCCTTTTCTACAACAACAATTCTTGCTTCAATAAAAGACAAATATTCCTTTATAGGCATAGCTCTATATAAAAGTTTAAACAGAAATCTCAACAAACCTAGTTTCGTTGATGCGAATCTCCGATGTTAAATTTTTATTTGTTTTATTTTCGCTTAGTTTTTTTTTAAATATTATTTTGACCTTTTGGTGTCATTTTAATTTGATTTTGTTTTTCATTTAAATTTGGAATATTTTTAATTTCTTGAAGCGTTTTGTATTTGCTGGACAACAACCTATAATTTTCAAATTTATTAAATATTAAAATTTTTAATTTCAATTTATGATCTTTAGATTTTGTTTTGAGTTTTCAATTCACAGTTTTCAATTTTTAGTTTTGAAGTTTCGTTTTTCAATACTCTGTTTTCTGTTTTCAATCTCAAATGATTCGTTTCTTATCGTTAATTTTCTATTTTTCATTTTCTGTTTTTTATGTTCTATTTTATATTACCTTTTTTTCTTCTTTTTTTTAGTTGAGAATTTTATTATTTTAAAATTCTAGAACTTCTTGAATATTTAGAATTTTCTTCTTCAACTTTTTCTTCATTTTCTGAGTTTTTATAAACTTTTTTTCCCTGAATTCGAGTTTTCTTTTTAATGTTTATTTTCTTCTTATATTTGTTTTTTTTTTCATTAAGATTTCTCGCACTATTCAAATTTTGTGTTTGTTCATTTTCTTAAATTATTTCGATGTTTTGAATCCTTTCAATTTTTGTTTTGTTTTCTGAATTTTTAGTGTGAATTTTTCGTATGAGTTTTGAGTTTCGAATGTTCCATTTTCGTTTCTAAATTTTTAATTTTCGATAGTTAATGTTTAATTTTCAGTGTTTGTTTTTAATTTTCTATTTCAAATTTTTAATTTTCGATGTTGAATTTTCATATTTCAATTTCTTGTTTTCCTTTCCTTTTCAAAATTTTTCGATTTTATTGTTGTTTATTCTTAATTTCTCATACTCATCATCAACATTCTGTTTATTGAATTTTTGAATTATTTCTGTTTATTTTAATCTTTAAATTTCATTTTTTTAAATTTTCTTGAATTTAAAAAAACGTTTAATTTTTTGTGTGTTTTGAATTTTGAGTGTTCCATTGTCGTATTTTTTTTTATTTTCATTTTTCAATTTCATGTTTTTGGTATTAAATTTCCAATTTCCAGTTTTCTATATTAAATTTTTTTTTGATTTTTAGGGCGAAATTTTCATATTTCGATTTTCAATTCTTCTTGATTATCAACTTTTGATTTTCAGTTTTTATTTTATGTTTTTGATATTGATTTTTTAAATTTTAATCTATAACGAGAGATTCCCTATTCCCGTTTGTTATTTCTCAGGTTTTAATTTTAGTTATTTGTTTATTTTGTTGCGTCTAAAATGTTAGAATTGTTGAATATCTGGAATTCATATCTAGTTTTTTTTTCATTATTTGAGATTTTATTTTCATATTTTTGAAATTTGAAGTATTTAAATTTACAAAAGAAAATAATTAAAAAATTTATTCATTTTCGGACATGATTTTTTCTAATTTTTCGATTTTTTTTGTTAATTTTGTATTTCTAAAACTGATCGAAGTTGTGTTTATTGTATGTTTGAATTATTTCTATCTATATTCGTTTTTAATTTAAAATTGTATGTTTTATATTCTGCCCTTCGAATGTCTTATGCTCTGTTTTAACTTTTTATTATTCAATTTTAATTGTTTCATGTTGTGTTTTCATCTTTGAAATGTTAGAATTTTCATGAATATTTGGAATTCATCTCATCTCAGTTATTTTTTTTTTCATTATTTGAGTTTTTATATTACTAAAATTAGGTGGTTTAAAATTGACAAAAATAAATTTATTAATTCCACGAATTAATTTTTTTTAAACATGAACTTTTTTTTTTAATTTTCCGATTTTTCTGTCTGTTTTGAATTTCTAAGACTAATAAAAATTGTGTTCATTGAATGTTTAAATTGTTTCTGTTCTTTTTAATTTGGTAATTTAAAATTGCATGTTTTGAATTTTGAGTTTCGAATGTTCCAATCTCATTTTTAAATTTTCTTTTTTCGAACCCAAATGGCCAGTCGGTTAAAAGGTCCTTAATGAAAAGAAATTCATTTTTCAATGCTTTATATTGAGTTTTCAATTTTCAGTTATCCATGTTTAAATCACAATGCTTGACTTTTTGTGTTTATTTTCATATTTCGATTTTCAATTATTTTCGATTTTGAACTTTTGATTTTCGGTTTTTACTTTTATGTTTTTTTTTATATTAAATTTTCAATAAATATTATCTACTCCAATTTGTCACGTTTTAGATTTTAATTGCAGTTTTTGGTTTCACTTATTTTTTTGTGAATGAAAAGAATTTCTTGAATGTTTGGAGATGATCTTTTCTTTTTTTTCATCAGCCGAGTTTTTTTTAAATCAAAATTTGCTGTTTTTGAAATTTATATTCTTTCCGAATGTTTAATATAATTAATTATATTAAACATTCGGAAACTTTAATAAAATACTTAAATTATTATAATAAAAATTCTTTTTCCGAATGTTAATATTTTATTAAATTTTTCTTTGACTGTTTGTTTTAACTTTTCAAACTAAACAAATTTTGTGTTTATTGACTTTTTTTATTATTTATGGTTCAATTTTTCCAAATTTCTTAATTTTCTTGAATTTCTAAGAAATTCGAAAAAATTCAAGAAAATTAATAAATTAAAAAAATAATTTTTAAAAACTTTATTTTTAAGTTTTTATCAGACCAGAATGACCAGTTCAAAAGGTTAATAATTTTTATATATTAATTGCAGTTTTTTTTTTATTTTTTGTGATTGAAAATAATTTCTTGAATATTTAGAATAGATCTTTTCGTTCTTTTCATTAACCGAGTTGTTTTTTTAATTCAAAATTTAACTTTTTGAAATTTATATTTCCTGATTTTTTTCCTGAAAGACAAAACTTTTTAAAACTTAACAAATTTGATGTTTATTGATTTTCTAAAATTATTTCTGGTCAAATAATATTTCTATTTTATTTTTTCAAATTTCTTAATTTTTTTTAATCTTCAAAAAGTTTTTAAGTTTCATTTTCACTTTTTTTTGGGGTTGAATTTTCAATTTTCAGTATTCTATTTTTAAATTTCGATACTGAATTTTCGTTTTCCGCTTATCTATTCTCAATTTTTTTCTTTTAGATTTTGAACCAAGTTTATTTTAAATTCTATGTTTTCGATGTTGACTTTTCAATTTTCAACCGTCAATAAAAAAATAATCTGTTTCTGTTGTTTTCACTTTTTAATTTTATTTTTTATCTGTTAATTTACTATTTTTATTTGAACATTTAAATTATGAAATTATATTTTACTTTTGATTTTTGCAAATATATGTAGCTAACTATTTTAAACTACTGCTTTACTGCCTTTCTACGCATAAATGTCCCATGTCGTATGGAATTTCCTGATATCTGGTAGGGTTATACTTGGAATCACACTTTAAATAAGCTATGTTTTGTATGTAACTATAAATTTCACATGATTAATCTTCTGAAAATTAGATGATTATGAAGTTTTTCTCATTCCGCAATTCGCCAGACGATGTGAAACTTCATGTCATTTGAGTTTCGACATTTAAGCTTGAATTATTATTATTATTATTTTACTGGCAAAAAGTTATTCAGAAAATCGTCCCTATATCAACGATAGTCGAAATGCTTCCTTACAAAATGTGACGTGGAAGAGAACGAAGAAATTAATTTGAATTGATAGATGAATAAAATTTTCAAAGAAGTATCCTCCAAATGCTGAATTCTAACTTGAAACCCTTGTTCGATCTGATGAGTTGCTCTGCTTTTGTAGGTTCTGAAATTTAAGGATCTACATTTCTGCTAGCAACCCGATGAAACAGCGCACCGCGTATATGCACTGTGTTCTACATTTAAACAACCATTTAAAGTGACATTTTCCCATTCTAAAATAATAGGTTATGCATTTCTTTACCCCCAGATGCCCGAGGAGGATGCCTTCTCCGTACTGGTTCAAATCATGCAGCAATATCGCATGCGGGACATGTTCAAACCATCGATGGCAGAGCTGGGTCTCTGCATGTACCAGCTGGAGAGCATCGTTCAAGAGCAAATCCCCGAGCTTCACATGCACTTCCAATCACAGGTACGAAACTCTAGCATCGGGTGAATCCGGAATAACGTCTAATCATGAGCTTTGTTTTTTTTATGTTCTTGTTATATAATTAGAGTTTCCAAACCTCGATGTACGCTTCCAGTTGGTTCCTAACATTGTACACGACCGCCTTGAACCTCACGCTGAGCTGTCGTATTATGGATGTCTTTCTGTCCGAGGGTATGGAGTTCATCTTTAAGGTAGCCATCGCTCTGCTGCTGATCGGTAAAGACACACTTCTGTCGTTGGATATGGAAGCGATGCTGAAGGTAAATTGGTCGACTGAAGCGGAAATTGGTGGCTGAAGCGAAAGTTTGAACTTTGATTATTTCAGTACTTCCAAAAGGAGCTTCCCCAAAAGGTTGAACAGGACAGCGACGGTCTGTTCAACCTAGCATTCCAGGTGAAGATCAACACCAAAAAGATGAAGAAAATGGAAAAAGAGTATGCCGATCTGCGGAAGAAGGAACAGGAGGAGATGGTCGAGCTGAGGGTAATGAAGAAGAGCCTGTCTGGACGGACGAAAAGGGCGTTGGTTCTAATGCTGCATCACTTTTGCTTTCTTTTTTTTTTGCTTTCTTTTTTTTGCTTTCAATCTACAGCGATTACGAAGCGAAAATCGGCTGCTGAAAAAGCGCAACGAGCTGCTGGAGGCGGAGAGTGCCGAACTGGCCGACCGGCTGGTGCGCGGTCAGGTGTCACGCGCCGAAGAGGAAGAAACCAGCTACGCCATCCAGTCCGAGCTGTTGGCGTTGCGGCGGGTACACCTCGAAGTTTCACACCAGCTGGAGAACGCGAATGAGGAAGTGCGAGCACTCAGTCTGCGGCTTCAGGAAAATGTAAGTAGCCTGATTTTTTTCCTACTCAAATAAATTGTGAATAACTCAGCTGTAAGTTTGTGTGTAAGTGCTGATCAAACAATTAACAAATTGTCATGTTTCTATTCCTGCGGCAAACAGACTTCGGATAATTCGTTGGAATCTGTAAGTTATAAGCATGACCCATTTTTTTCTGTGACTTCCCGTTGAACAGCAGTAGATTTTAGGCTCATCAGTTTTTTGCAGTTGTTTGATCGAACAGAGTGCCATTTGCATGTCATCCAATTTTCGAACCTGAGAAAGATATTCTGTTCGGTATTATGCATGGGACTTTCTCAAATCATTTTCCAGAACAAGCAACATATTTCCTAAACTTATTGAAAAATTTTATTCCAACAACAAAAAATAGAATTACTTGTGCCTCTTTTTCGACCTCAAACTAGTGGTCGGTCGTATCACTCGTTTACGTTCTTCGCGGTGTTTCTTCAGCTCTGCCTGACGTTTTCTGTCCACGTGCTGTCGCTTTTTCCCCGTAGTGAATGTCATCTGACAGTTGCCAAGCCCTCCGATGGTTTTCACCTCTGCTGGCTTACTAGCGGCCAAACGCTTACCAAGACCAGCCCGACTCATTTTGGCTGTCCGATGAATGACGTTAAAATCATCCTTCTCCTGAACCTGGAACCTCGGAGCATCATTATCACCATCGTCATCCGCCTCGTTGTCCTCCGGTTCACGTCTCATTTCTTGTCTAATTTTTTTATATTCTTTCTTAACATCCTTCGTCCATGTTTGATCATCATCATCCGAACTCGCGTCCCGTTCACTAAACAAATCCCCGTCGGTGCTAGCTTCTTCACCGGCAGCTTCCTTCTCGGCAGCTGCCAGCGCTAACTGTTCTTGTTGCTTCAGTTTTTTCGAATGAGACTTGTCCAACCGGGTGAGCACGGGATTCAACAATCGGTATGCGTGTGACGTTTTGTCTACCTCGAAGTCAGGATTCTCGAACATACCCTTGAACCGGTCGTCGGCTAGTAAACCACTGGCGGCCGATTTTAGCTTTCCACTACCCAACTCTTGTTCGGTCAGTAGTTTTTCAGCCAGCTCAGCGTTAACCTTCGGCAGTTTCGTTTTCAGTTGCAATCGGGCCGGACGGGACTGTTCGATTTGTTTGGCAATCTTCTCTTTGCGATAGCGATCGAACGCAAACGGATCCGCGAGGGCCTTTGCCTTGTTGTACAACCGGATATCGATGAAGTAGCCATGCATATACGCCCGCAGCATGTTGGTTCCTTCCAGATGGATCAATCCAAGATCAGCCAACTCTTGTTTGGTAATAAATTTGTAATCATCGTAGATATTCTGCACATTTTCCGATTCAATTTCTTCGGTTAGATTATCCAAAAACGAGCACCAACGTGGAGCAGGTCCCAAACTAGGAATATAATAGCTCATCATTCTTGTATCTTCTTGGGCGAAGAAAAATAGACCACTTTTTGGAGAAGTTGTGAAATCATTAAAATTACTGTTCGATTCAATGTAGGCAACTTGTTTCCCAGTATTTTCGTTCCAGATTTTCAACATTGCATTATCCAAGGAACAAACGACATTCTGTTCTTTGTTGAATGCAATTTTTTTAACACACAAATCGTTGAGGTGATCTTTCACTAATAGTGGTTCCTTCGCTCGAATATCGTACAACAGAACGTGACCGGAAGCTGTCCCCACGGCCATATGTAAACCATTTTTAAACTTTAACGCTGAAACCGCCGTAAGTTTCGTATTGTTTTGGATATTTAACGCAACATCCAATGTGCCACAACGTTTCTTGTCCCGTGGGTCCCACGCTTCGACGATACCTTCCTGTGTTCCCACACACAGCAGATGGTGCTCCGAGTTTACTTCACAAGCATTAATACTACTACCAGAAGTGACGTAGGGTTGCAAAAACTGTCCTCTTTCGGTGTTCAATCGATAGATTTCCGACGAAGCTCCTACGAGAAACAAATCACACGACGGTTTGTGATAGTCCAGATCCCGACCGAAGCGCGGTATCCGTAACCGGTAGTGTCTTCCGTGTGCTGCATGAAATTCCACATACCGATCGGCTTGCAGGAACGCAATTTTACTGTAATCTTCACTCAATATTTTAAACTTAACCACTTCCGAATCGAAACATCGTTCGAATTTCAGCGACAGATTGTTCACATCGTAACACTTGACCCGGGGTTTGTACGTTCCGGTTGCTAGAATGTACTGTCCATCGGGTGATAGTTCGATACTGGTAGCCACACACGGCATATCGAAATCCTGTATCAACTCGATTCGCCGGTTGATGTCGACATTTTTTCGCTGTGCCTCGCGCCGTTTCTGATCCGACAACCAATCAGGTAGCGCTTTACCGGCGCTCAGATTATAGATTTTCACATCGCCCACGTCGGTGACTATCATTTTGCGATGGTTTTACATAAAATTTTATGAACAATTCGAGAAACACAACACGACAAACTGAAACGCGAGAGTAAATATGCACTGCTGCTGAATGTCATCTGACAGTAGTGAACACGCGTTTGCCGTATAGCGATGTCAGCCCTTCACTTTTGTTTGACGTGTGCAATGTTTGAGATAAATATACTGTGGCAAAGGCCAGTGTTGCCTGTTTTAGGTTTGAATGGTATTGGTATTTAGTTTGCATGTTTGTAGAAATAATTTTCGGAAGGAATAAAATGAGAAATGAAAATCATAAGGTAAATCGTATATGTATAATATATATTTATAGCATTTTCATATGTACTACAACTAAGGTAACGGAGGTATTTTGGCCACTCTAATATATTATGTCCCGGCGCTCATATTTCTGGTTGTAATCGAAGTGAAGTACGTATTAATATCCAATATGTCAAAGAATAAAATAATCTTCCAAATTCTGCGACATACTTGTATATACTTCATTTCAATTACATCTAAAATTATGTACGCCGGACCAAAAAATATTAGAATGAACAAAATACGGTCGTTGCCCTATCACAATGTAATTTGTATACGTGCATATTATGGATTTGACAACACTTGAGAGATCTCATGTTTTTCATGAGAATTTTAGGTTTTTTTTAATGAAATGAAACTTTAAAAGACGATTTTATAATTCACATCTCCTTTATTAACTATGTTATAAAATTATCGATATTTTTACCTGAGTTATTTACGTTTTTTATGATGTCGACCAATACACCATCTGTAAAAATCCATTTTAAGGAGATTGCTAGATGAGTCAATGCTTACAAAAAAGTTAGTCATATTGGCTAACATTAAAAGTTTGTAGGTTCGCTGGTGTTAATGTCCATACTCGATCATCACTTATCTGCCGTTTCTCTTCAAAATGAATGTTAAAACATGGTTTGTTGGTAGATTATTAAAAAACAAACACTAACGTGAAGCAGGTTCCAAAACTAGGAATATAATAGCAATGAATATTAATATAATAATGTTAAGCGATGGTATATTGGTTGTTATTTGAACTCAATTAAGTGTTTATGAATGAAATACTCTGATGATTCTCATCATCAGACTAAAGCTCTTTTTTTAATCTCTGTATAAATTGTATGGTCAGAAACCAGAAATATTAAATTGCAAATTGAAAATCGATTTGTGTATGGAGACCTGAATCAATCTCAAATAGCAAAAATGTTTGTTTTGTTTATGATAGTAAACATTAATTTTACTACTTGATTAGTAAAAGAAATCAATTTTGGTATGTTATTGTTATGTTCAATATTTACACTATATCGATTTGAATTGATACTTTTCGGCATGCATTAGCTGGGAGAAGTGAAAGATATGAAATGAAATGAAGATGATTGCAAATAGCACACCGAAATACTAGTATCTCGTGACATTTGTGGGGAAATAATAGAGATTTTTTTAGTGGAATTCAATGGAATATATTTTATTTTAAAACGATCAAACAATACATTTTCTGAAACGTTTTCGGAGCTCGACAGGGCAATTAAAGCCATAGCACAGAGAACAGACATTCCAAGTAGAGATTTCAATGCGTGCAAAAATTCAACGGTGATTTGTGTAAAGTGATGAACAAGTAGCAATTCGCCTATAGAGCAGCCCAACAGTCGCTTATGGACTCTTGCGTTCGAGCTTTCATACAATGATAAATCATGCGTGCAAAATCGTAAGCAACGGAGATTTTTAACAGATTTTCACTCGCATGCTTCACACAGATTTTTTGAAAAAGTTTGTACTAACTTAGATGTCTGTTCTCTGTGGCTATAGTTTGTAACGCTAGTGACAGAGCGGAGAAAAAAATATTGCTATTGGAAGTATTTAAATGTTAAATTTGACAAATTTAACGAACATGCAAACGTAAAACTACCATTCGGAACAAACTGTTGATCTTGCATAAATCGATTTACATGTTATGGAAGCGTCTATACATAATGAAATGTATTAAATTGGCGGTTAGCATATATATTTATCAATTTCCCAGTTTCGATAGTATCGGAAACTGGTGAGAAATTTCACACGGAAAACTCAGATAATTTTCCCAGAGATGGCTTGTCCAATTTTCTTTAACTTAAATTACTCTTGATTTGTTCTTAATGATAGTTCCTGATCAGTTTTGTGGATCCCTCATCAAAATGAAGTGCAAACGTCAATATTATTTTTACATTGGAATTTGAAACAGCAGTGCTTTTTAAATGAATCGTGCGCCAATTTGCGAATATCCAACTAACAAACACTTCGACCAACGTGGATCTAACTTACGAACCTCGGCTGTACCATGGCATTTCCTTCGTAGCAGAGAAGTCAGGTTTGCATGTTTGTGTGTAAATTTACAATATTTTTGCAAGCTGAAGATTGTCTCGTTTGTTAATTTTCAGTGTTTTAGATTCTGTAGATATAATTTTTTTACTGGCATTTTTAACTCGTGTACTATTCAAATAGCATCCCTCTTTCGTGTTCGCTAAAAGGACAAAAATAATTCATATCTAGCGCCTTGCTAAGAAGTAGACTTTTTCCGTGAACGTCGTCTATGAAAATTTGATTTGGCATCGCTGCGAGGAAAAGTGAAGTTAGCCCAACGATGGAATACCTTCTTCGTTGTCAGTAAACAATTTGTCAGATTTTTGCATTATCCAAAGAATGTCTACTCAAGATCTCATTAGTTTTTAGTTAGTTTTCTTAGTTTTAATTAGTGAAAAATTATAATACTGTGCAAAACAATCGTATTATCTGTCACGTATTGTTCGGTACTAACTGTGCTCCCCGATAAAGCTATACAAAATCGAATTGTTTTCCATTAACAATGTCTAATCCATCTGTGGAACAGCAGGACACCAAAGATGAGTCCCAGCACGACAGTCAGGTGAACAATAGTTATTGTTTTCGATTTGTTTTTACGTTTCGTCTTCGACTCATCAGCGCATTAGTAGCATGTATTGCGGCTCAGCAGTTCAACATTAACCGCTAAGCAGACGTAAAGTTCAGCCCAACTGGATTGAAAAAAAAAATTGCGGCGAAGAGCAAAATGTCTAAACTGATGTCATCAATAAATCCAAACTAGACTCAAATAAAAGTTGAGGAATATCTAAAAATAATACAATTGCAACGTTCACCACCTAGCATTTAGTAAGTGTCCTGCATATCTGAGATTGCTTGAAACGAAAAAGAACCACATTATGTCGATAGAATAGCAACTAATGGACGAGAGGCCTTCAGAAATTTTGTATCCTAATATAGCTGGTTTGTCGACTAATTGTGTCGCAATGCGTTATCTTATGGAGGACAGGCATGCTTCATTAGTTTTGCTCTCAGTAATACATACAGTTGATTCTGGTGCTTTCGATCAGTTCAGTGTTCCGGATTACACAATTGCTTTTTGTTTGTCCCATTCCAACCACATAGGTGGAGTTGAAATTTACCTCAGAGAATCAGTTAAATTCAGCATTCAATTAAACGAAGTAGTTGGAAATAATTGGTACTTGGGTATATCCGTTGAAAAAGGCATGCAGATGGGAAACTATGGAGTTGTATAGCACTCTCCAAGTTTAAGTGACTGCCAGTTTCTGGAAATTCTAGAAAACTGGTGGGAGCATTTCGTCGATTTTGGTAAACTAAATATTATTACTGGAGATTTCTATATTGATTGGTGTACTACAAAAATGACGGACAAACGCGTTTCAAAGAATTGATCATGTTATTGATCTTGCTGTTTTGTTGGATGTCAAAATAACTTTAAATCGGCAATTATGTTTTATGCATGTAATCGGACGTTAATCCACATTGTTTGAAGGCGCTATATTGCTCACTAGTTCTACCTGGACTGGAAAATATTTGCATAGTTTGGAGTCCGTATCAGGGAACTTGGAGTTTACGAATTGAACGCGGGAAGAAAAGAATTTTTAAACTTGTTTCACTGACCAAACTCGAAACTTTATTGATAAAAAATGATTACAGATTCAATATTCAAAGTATTGTCCATCGGTAGTCACTACTTTTTCTCTTCTTTCTAAAAATTCACGTTTAACCTGTTGAAAAAATTCGACCGATTTGGCTGCAATTCACGAATCGATCTATTTTTTGACTTCATCATAATTGAAGAAGTGTTGGTCAGCCAGGCTATGCTGCATCGACCGGTAGAAGTAGTAATCGGAAGGTGCAATGTCTGAGCTGTACGGTGGGTCGGGTAGGACATCCCATTACAATGTTTCCATGCATGTTTTTACTCTGTCGTGCCTACCGGTGTATCGTTTAATTCATGTGGCACCCAACTGCCTACCTTTTAGTTTATTCCCATTGCATTTAATCGTTGGCAAATGGCTGACGAAATAACTGCCAGATTTTGCCAGTTCTTCTTTCGTTTGCGAAAGGGTCTGGCGGCGCTCCAGTTCGTTCTTCGTCTTTCAAATAAAAAACTGCCACTTTTATGATTTAGTTAAAGCTAAACGGTTGAAGCCGGGCTTTTTCAGTAAAAAATAAAGGACTCTAATAAATGCTTATTCGAAGTTGCAAAAGAATATTTTATTTTGATATTCGCGAAGCATTTTTTAGAATATACTGGAGAGTAAAGCCAGTAGAGGAGAATGGAAGGAACGATGGTCGAATTGGAATCGACACGAGAATTTTGATTTTTTGACTTGAGATGAATTACGACTGAATGATACAACATTAATGTGCTTGTGCTCTTTCATCTCATTCCACTATGTAACTGATTTCATTGATAGGTTTGATGAGTTTTAGTTCGATTTATGAAGTGATGAAAAATCGGTTGCTTCGTAAATAGCGTACATTTTCGACTTATCCGGTAGTATTAGTAAATCATATTGAACACCTTGCTTGAAGCATGATAGAACCGATCAGATCCGCTCGACAAACTACGTAACGTGACTGGTCTGATCTTTCTCCGCAGAACAATTCCCGCCAAAATTCCTTCGACGAATTGATCATGAAGGAGGAGGCCCTGAAACAGCGTGACGAGATGGTTTCTTGTCTACTAGAGGAACTAGTTAAGGTGCGCCAAAGTCTAGCCGAAAGCGAAGATGTGATACGAAACCTTAAGACTAAGATCCAGGAATTGGAAGAGGTTTGTTTCACGGTTCGTATCAATATATTTTTAATAATTTCTTGCACATATATAAACAGGATAAAAAACGCCTTCGGGAGACTACCATTGACAACTCGGTAGCCCACCTGCAAGACGAACTAATAGCAAGTAAGTTACGAGAAGCGGAGGCCAGCCTGTCGTTGAAGGATCTCAAACAGCGCGTTCAGGAGCTCAGCACCCAGTGGCAGCGACAGTTGTCCGAGCAGCGGAATGAAGCGGCCCAAAGTAGCGATTCCGGTGCGAAGAAACTTCTGTTCTGGGAATCTTCACGCACTCAGGATATGCAGAAACTGGAGGAGGACCTGATGACCACACGGATACGGGAAATGGAAACTCTAACAGAGCTGAAAGAGCTACGACTGAAAGTGATGGAACTGGAAACGCAGGTGCAGGTGTCAACGAATCAACTTCGCCGGCAGGACGAGGAGTCGAAGAAGGTGAAGGAAGAACTGGAAGAGGCGCTAGTCCGTGAGAGAGAACTTTCCAACAAGGCCCGCGAACAGCAGCATCGGTACTCGGACCTAGAATCTCGCATGAAGGACGAACTGATGAACGTCAAGATCAAATTTACCGAGCAGAGCCAAACGGTGGCAGAGTTAAAACAGGAGATTTCCCGGCTGGAAACTAAGGTAAGGAATAAGATAGCTTGTTGCCCCGTTGAAGTAAACTAAACATGTTCTTTCATCTTTATTCAGAACTCGGAAATGCTGGCAGAAGGAGAACTTCGCTCTAATTTGGACGAGTCCGACCGTGTCCGAGATCTGCAGGACAAGGTTGCTGAGCTGAAGGCGGAGGTAGGTGCTCCGGATATTCACCCAATCCAGCCCCATTTGAAACATTATTGTAAATACACCAGCAGCAATGGCGTTGTGATAATTCCCAGTAACACTGCACATGACTCATACATTACACGCTGATTTTTATGCCACCGAAAAAGACTCACCCACTTTCCAATTTATTTGCTACGTCAAAAACATGCAAGCTAAGCTCTGTTATAAATTCTATTCCATGTGGGTTTGTTAGATCAGGTGGCAAAGCGCAGTTGTTTTACTCACCGAAAACACACCGTCGTAAATAACAAATTTCGATAGCAACGCTTATTTTCTGTTCAATTATTTAATTAACAACACATTTTCTTCAGTTCGAATTGAATCAGTAATCACAAGATTAAGTGGACAGGGCCTGTTCTTCTTCAACCTACCTGTTCCAACAACAGGACACCAATAAACATCTCATTTTACTGCACTTTCGCTACCCTCTTCCGTAGTTTCCTACGCCGATTACCAGTCCGGAAACCGAACCGTGGAAGTGGATCTCTTAAAAAGGAAGCTTAACTTAACCCACACGCATTGACATAGTTAGAAATTCGTAGAATGGTGCCACCTGGTGGGCTGCTAATAATACCTTCGTAACATAAACACAAATTACTCAATCATAACTCAATCATCAATTTGAAATATGTCATCTACTTTAAACATCGGAAATGGTATAGGAAATAGACTCACTGCACACACTGATGAATGGTGATGTGTCGGCGGCAGAATCATCAATTTTTAAACGGGAAGAAAGCACGAAATAGTCATTAGCAACATACAATCTAGTCGAATTGAGCAAAAACAAAAAAAAAACAGTATTGTATTATTATCATCAAGCAGCAGCAACAGCAGCATTAGAGCATAGTAACTTCGACGGCGACCGGGAGGTGGTGTGCGTTGCGTCACTGCGCCATCGAGGAACACGATTATTGTGCATTTGAAAATCGAATCAGGTTATTGACCATCATCATCTTATTATCCTTTTATTCTGTCCATCCTTCACTGGTTTTGCCTCGTAGCTGTTTTTCGTTAAATTCTAATGATTGGTTGCTTCCGAGTCATTACCTGAATGTGAAAATGCGGCGTGGCCTGAAAATATTCTTTCGGACAATGCCCTCCTATTCTTATCATATTAGAATAGAAGAATCTGGCGTGAATGTCATTCACTGATAGCGTCTAGTTCAGTTTTCTTTTGCATGACAATTTCAATTTTAGCATGAATTTTGAAACAATTTACTTACTTCATGAAACTGTGCAAGTTTTTGTTTTTTTTTCATGTATTTTTATTAGAAATATTATTGAGTTTTCCTATCGAACAATTATTGGGAAATCAGAACTGTTCTACTGTAGAGTGTTTATGAGAAATTAAAATTCAAATTCACGTCTTCAATGTGAAAAGTGGATCAATAATATCCGGAACTGAAACAAGCTTACAAAGATACCTGTCAAAATTTAATGCCATTTTGATTTATCAAAGCAATCGTTAGCCCCGAGTGAAGTGCGCTCGGCGGGATTCACCAAAGACAACCAAAATCGTCAAAAAATAGACCGGTAAGATTATGGCCTCAGTATTCTGGAATACTTCCACTTCCAAAGGCTAAGACAATTTTTACTGAACATAACATTGGCCTAATGATGCGTTTGAATAACGGAATCAGTAAGGAACGAATCTACGATTATGTCCATTCCCGGAGTATTTTTGTTACATGAAAGAAGTGCAAGTGAAAACGAGTATTACTTACTATACAGGTATACATACTTCCAGCAGTTTTTTTTTCGGTGCATCAAACGGGTATATTTTCAGCGAAAAATGGACAACGGAGAAAATTCTACAAAATTTCCAGAGAGCTTTACATGTTTGCTAAAGAACTATAAGAATTACTGCAGTTTGAACTTCGCATCAAACGAGTGCAAATAAAACCAACATTCAATCGATAATAATGCACTTTTCAATCGAGAAAATGCACAATTTCGAATAAAATTCCACAAGTCAGCCCATTGAAATCCGCAAATGAATCCCGTGTAGCATTGTGATTGTTTATTAGGCTGAAATATGCAAATCCGAAATAATATAATTAACACAAATATGTTGTTTAATGCTTTTTGCGTTCGTTAGGACCGACCATTTTGATTAGAATGAAAATAAAGATTCGTTTTAAGAGAACCTTATATGTAAATCAGATCTATTGCGAAGCAATTTCAATACCAAACTTCAGCTTCTGATCATTGGCATTTGAGCTTAATTTACGAAACAGTTGTAAACTTAGGAGAAATAATATTGGCAATATTACAATAATGCCAATTGAAATAAAAAAAATGGCTCTTTTCACATCCCTAAGACCTCGAATAATCCTTTTTCAGGATCCCGAAAATATTATATAGAATGGATTCGGAAAGTATTAAGGTTCTACTTACAATTTAAGGAAACCAGCCAACGCATATACGCGTTAAAAGTTTGGAATTGAGGAATGATCTAATTTTGTAGATTCGATAAAAACATTATGGTCTCTCGATGAGTCCAGTTGCTAGAGATACCCCTTTGACTAACCAATTTTCAAAGCCTACTTGATGACAGAGTCAGTTTGACTGTTACACGATTTTTTCTAGATTTGAAGTGTTCGAGTCGTGATAGGTAGTTGAAAAGTTTCTGTTATAAACAAGAGAACATTGTTAGCGTTCCGGATCGAAGTAAAACTATTTTTTGAAATTGAGCGGCACAATCACGAATCCCCTTTTTTTTTTTTGAACGAATTTTGTTCCAGACTGGACATTAACAGATCTGCGATGCAATCCAAACAAATCCTCGTTTTGCAGTTTCAGTTTCACAGTAGCTTTATAGTGTCATCGAAAATTATGCAATTTGCTCCAATTACGTTTTATTTGACCTCTCATTCTCCCTTCCCGTTTAGTATCGGCTCAAAACTCCGCACAGTCGGGACATGTTTAGTTTTGCAGTTGACAGCATCAAAAGTAAATTGAGAAACTGATTGTTCCGTGGCGTGTTCCCAAAAAAAAAGCACTAGGTGTAGGTTTTGCTCCATAAGTTATGATTGAAAGAAAGTAAGTTATTCCATTCTTTGTGTTTTAACCGTAGTACCTTAGTGCATGTTTTTTCTGTATTTACCTGGATCCTCAAAGCTATAGCTTTCGTAAGCTTATACTGCGCATGTCGGCATGAAGCACCCCCCAAACTTACTAACTGTATTGTGTTGTTCAATATCATATCTCCAACAATCCTCTCTATCTCTCTCTGTTTCAATGTACTGATGTTTCTACCTTTCCTCTCTAGCTGACAGCGCTGAAGTGTCGCGGTACCCCACTGAATCTGCGCATGATCAAAAGCACCTCGATCCAGTCGATCGATTCCACCAATGAGATCGACTTCAGCGAGATGCATCTCTCGCGAAAGGATATCATCACAGGGACCGGAGGAAGTGGTTTGGCTAGCACCGTGAATCCAGCCTTTGTCTCGTCACCCTCCCCGTCATCGTCGTCCTCGTCGTGAAATTTAGTATTTAAGGTAGCAGCAGCAGCAGTACTAGTAATTGCTAGTAGTAGAGTTGTTAGATGATAGAAAAATTGCACACACTCATCGGCATTGTGACACCTGGAAACTCATACATACACCACTTTCTCTGTCACTTTAATTACAGTAGAGAAAGGAACGTGGAATCGATGGCAGAAAGTACTAGTTTTTATTGATAAATAGTAACGGTAACATTTACTACTTAGGTTGTACCGAGCGAGATGTGAACGAGCAGTGAAGCACAGGGAGGAATCTTACACAGTACGACTGATTAACCTACTACGAGACGCAGTTCTTATGATTTGTATGTGAATGTGTTTTGTTCGCTTATTTTTAGTCTAGAAAAGGTTTATTTAAATTGCTACCAATTGCAAATACCACTAAGCGTTCTGGTTTGATAGCGGGAGACTAGAAGAGCTCTAAGCGTAATAGTGTGCAAGTCAAGCTGACAGCAAATACAGGCAATCTATATGTTATTATTATTATTAATATTATTATTATTATTATTGCTATTATAATTATTATTGTTTGTGTTTCGTTTCGCGTATTAGTTTTTTTTTTATTTTTATGTTCTGCGTGAATAAAATGCAAAAAGTGAGAGTCTAACTGTCATATATTGCTTGTTGCACAATGTGGATCGAAAAGATGAGTATTTTCAAAGAGTTTATATCCTATATGTATACACACACAAGGCACACACACACACACACACACACATCTGAGCGGAAGTATTTCGAAATCCGGATACAGCACGGGTTGCTCTCAGCTCAACAGTCCTGAATTCTCGTATTAACTAAACTTTACTCGTTTATGTTTTCTTAGCTGACGTCCAACGGTGCCGGCATAGTTTAGTATCTCATACTGACAGTATGCATGCATGCATATTACAATGAAAAACCAATTCCACTAACTGATATGAAAGACGGTATTATAACAGAAACATGTTTTCGGGCGTTGGCGCCCTAGCGCTTCTTGAACTACTAAGTTTCGAGTGCAGTAGCAATAGTTAACCAACCAATATTAGTCGTTCAAAATTTCGCATTCGAAGTAATACAGCAGCAGCAGCAGCAGTTTAGTCTTTTTTGCTTGTCTGCCCAAATCTCGTAGAAATTTGTCGTGTGTTCCAAAACGAAAAAAAAAACATTATTCTGTACCTAGATTAGTAGGCGTGAATCAAACGAATACTTGAACTGATGTGTCAAAATACAAAGCAAATGATAAAACACGAAAACATATGTCAGGCGAGAAGCTGTGAACAGTCCTTTCTACGGTAATTTTATTTGAACCGAAGTCCATTCGAGTCAGGTGGTTTGATTGCTTTCAAATATTATTGATTACTTATATTTCTTCTTTTGAGGGGTTTTCATAAGACATCGTACCATCACTGTGACTAGACTTTACTTACCTAGCACTTGTGAATAACTTGCATAGTAATCCCGTTTAAACAATTTTCAGCTTGATTCGTTGTATAAACTATTGTTTCGATTCTAGCATGATTGATTGTCCTGGTCGGTCCTAACCCATGAAGGCTGTTCGATTTTGCGCTTTTTCACTGCCAGAAGCAGATTGTAATCCAAATATATATAGTCGCAGATTAGGTTCGTCTCAGGACAGTGTGCTAAGTATCCGTCATGTTCTTTCTTCAAGATTTGCAATGTGTAAGTTGTATGTAAAACGTTCATTCAATTAATAAAAATTTTCTTGATATCGATTTGATGAAAATGAGTGTCAGTTCTGAATAATGGCCCTTATTACCGTTCTCACTTCCACTTTCACATTCACTTCACTTACATGTCACTTCACTTGATTTTCCCTATTACCAGTATCACGCATAGTGATCACTGTAGTGGAAAAAACTCATTTTTTCAACGAAATGTTGGTGGCGTGATGTTCATAATGACATCAAGTTCATCCAAGTAATTACTTTTGTCTCTGAATCGACTTCCATAATAAGGATCTACATTCACTTCACTTGATATCCACCGTGAAGTGATACCCATAATAAGGGTCACAGTCACTTCACTTGATTTTCACCGTGTAGTGACACCGGTAATAAGGGCCAATGAGAAGAACAATTTGGAATAAAGCAGAAGCGCTTAAGAAATCAAGGACAAAACTTGGAGTAGGTAATGCCCGAGGCACAACCGCGAAATTAACGTAGGGCTGCATCCGAGATGTGTATAGATATTGATTGAATTGATGCCGTTTGACCGTTTAAGATTTTGTAGTGCTGAAAACGGCCATTTGGTTTCAAAAGATTGCGTTTGTATTCTGGGAAGTAGGACGGCGATTCAAGAAAATTTTCTAAATAAGTTCTGCAAGACCGTTAGTGGAAACGACTATCTGGTTATGGATGATTACGTTTATATTCCTGGAAATCGGGCACCATTCCACGTCATTTGTAAGTTTGATGAAAACGAGTGTCAATTATGAACAATAACGACAAGAACAAGTTGGAATAATGGAATAAAGCAGAAGCGCTTTAGAAATCAAGAACAAAAGGAAGACGAGAACGAGAATCATTGTTTGGAACATAAGAGAAGCGCTTTAATTAAAAAAAAAAACGAAAAATTTGAAATGGACATGAAAACAAGAATGTAATTATTGCTATGATAATTTCAACAGTGTAGGTAAGTAATCAAGAAAAAGCCCTAGAAGTTATCAGCCATGTTATGTAAGTATAAGTTATAATTAAAAATTGCACATGATTAAAGGACAGTACACAATTCCTGGCCAATATCAGTGTTGGTCAACATAGACTAGTTGGTCTGGTGAGGAAATGAAAGTGTACCTTATGATCAAAAAAGAACCGGAATTTTCATTTTAAAATTCCCGTGCTTGTCCAATCGGTAAACTTTCATTCTCTCAACGTTGGCAAGTTTTCGTTTGGCGTCTATACAAAGAAGTTGAAAAATTTTCGTGTGGCGATTTTTATAGTGGATGAAAGTTTAGAACAACGTACGTGCATCAAATTTTGTGTTGCAAATGGATTTAAGTGTTCCGAAACGTTGAAATTGTTAGAAAAGGCCTTTGGTGAATCGTGTCTAGGAAAAACACAGGCATACGAGTGGTATAAACGCTTCAAAGGTGGTCGTACAAGCTTGGATCATAATGAGATCCCTGGCCGCCCAACAACATCTGTTACTGAAGAAAACATTGAATCGGCGAAGCAAATCGTGTTGCAAAATCGTTCTGTACCGATTAGAGAGATTACTGTGTTGTTGGGCATCTCTTATGGATCAGCCGAACACATTTTAACTAATGTTTTGGGTTTGAAACGCGTCGCTTCTCGGCTGGTGCCAAAAAAGCAGAATTTCATTCAAAAACAGCGTCGTGTTGATGTGGCCAAAGAGATGATTTCCAACGCAGATAGTGACCTCACATTCATCGAATGCATCATAACTGGTGATGAGATGTGGATCTATGAATATGACGTCGAAACCGCACAACAATCGACCGAATGGGGCTTCGAAGGCGAGCCGTTGTTCTAAATTTTCATCCATTATAAAAATCGCCACACGAAAATTTTTCAACTTCTTGGTATAGACGCCAAACAAAAACTAATCGTACGATATGCGTCAAAATTCGACAGAATGTGTATGGAAGTGTTGCCAACGTTGAGAGAATGAAAGTTTACCGATTGGACAAGCGCGGGAATTTTAAAATGAAAATTCCGGTTCTTTTTTGATCATAAGGTACATCATGGATCCTAGATATTTGGCTGCCTTTACCGGTTAACCCAGAAAAAATACAGAAATGTCGGTTATTCTCAAATATATTCAGCACTCAAGACCTTATTCAGACTGTATTTGTAAAGTTAGGTGTTTTCTACGTTGTTTGCTTGAAATGAAGATTGAACTGAAACTGACAGTGAACCGAGTTTATCGAGGGGTCCCAACCAATTGATACAAGAGAAATCGCAAACCATTCTATCTTGAGATTATCTTGAGCTACTGAGACCAAATCAGTTCCTTTTATCCGAACTTTTGCTTAGTTAGACGGCTTTTGTACTCAATGTTTTTTTTCCGGTAGCTTTTGCATTCTTTCTTTCAGGTCAAATTCCGTAAACGTTGCTCACTAATATTTATTATTTTCCGATGCAGCGAATTTCCGGAACACTTGCAAAACTTTCCACACTCAACCAGTGGGAGCTGGGTGGTATACATTTATGGGTATTTTTTGACCCCGTAAGCTCCAGGGCAAACGCACGCAGGCAGGCACTATTCGCCGTTGGTTATCGCTCGGTTGTACTCTAGCATCTGAACAATGCGTGCCAATACGATTCCGAGAATGAGTGGCAAGATCGAGACGGTCGAACCGGATTGAACCGAAAATCAGTTTAACCGGGCAAATCAGATAAGCAAATAAACCGCGAACGGAGTATGTTTGCTGCTAAAAAGTGGTAAAAATCATCCGGTAAGACCGTGATCCGAAATACGGATCTCGGATCCGACAGATGCTAATTGTTTGAGTAATCGTTGGAATTGCCGTTAATTTCTTTTCCGTGGTCAACCAGATTTGTTGTTATTCGAATGAACGAATGATTGCTTTGAAAGGAGAACACGCGCACGTCCTTTACCGGCCTTGTCCAGTTCGGTAGTTATTTATTGCGTGATTGAGCAGTAGCCAAGAATCCAGAGAAAAGCTCCTGCCGTACCATGCTAATTTGCGAGCGAACGGTTCAGCGGGGTTGTGATTTATAACATTGTTAGAATTTGAATGTTTACAAACAATTTATAGAGCTATGAAATCACCGTTGAATGTTGATTCGGGACAATCATTCATCCGGAAAGGCATTTTGCATTAACGTACAGTGCTGTGTTCGTAGTTCAACAAAGTTTTGAGAAGAGCAATTATTTACGCGTTTATAGGAGAAACTAAAATGCATTCTCATGGTCCACAAGTTGCGATGCAGTTAATGTTGGGGCATGTTCAGGAATGTTCTTGTTCTAGATGCAGAATTTATGTCAGTTTTAAAATTTAAATCTAAAAAATATAACAAAATAAACTGGCAGCCCCAGCAGCCGTCAACGTCAATGGAACGAAGGCTTCCGTCAAAATTAGTTTAATACTTTCTTTACCGGAACGTTCACACTCTCCGTCCGTCAAGACGTTCCGTGACGTTACGTGTGAATGGTTCCATAAGAATCGCACTTAAAACGGCTTGCTGGAGGTACGTTTGTTTCAGTTTCAGTTATATTATAGACCACCCATATGGATCGTGCAGCTGCTGAATTTGCTCTTAGGTATTAGATATTCGATACTTCACAGCCCTTCTTCTCTACAGTCGACAACTTCCGACAGTCTTCCGGTTTCTATACTTCTAGCAAGTATGAACGGCTTGTTCAGAGCAAGTTTCGTGCATGTCTGCTCGCTACAGGTTTTCAGGCGGCCGCGGAGTCTGTAGATAATCCTATTAACAACTGCAACACGTCGACATGTCGCCAGTATTCCAAGATATATCAACTTGTCGACATCTTCATATCATACGCATGTTAGTGGTTCAAATATACTTATTTGTATTTACGAGGAATATACTTAAAAAAAAAAACAAACAAATATTTAATAGAATAAGCTAAAACTTAATTTACTGGAAAGTCCATTAAACAAATCAATTTTCGATTGATGAATCAGGTAGGTTGTTTGAACGAAAATAACAAAACTAGGTAACCATAGAGAAATTCATTATTGTTGCCAGTAAAAAAACATTTGCAGTAATACCGTTTTCGTTTAATGATCAGAGCAGCCCGAGAGTCGCCCAAACAACTTTTGATATGATTGTTTTAGCAACCTGGGGTCGTCTTAGATCGGACTCCAATCGCGTAGTTTCGCTCTGAAAATTTGCTCGGGTTGTACCACGCATCCATGCGAGTTTGTTTATTTTTTCTTTTTCATGTGAGTTGTTGTTTAGGGCGCGTACCACGTGTTCGTTTTACTCGGAGTCGGAGTCGCCCGCGTGTAGGTTTAAAAACGAAAAACGGTATAAGTGTCACTTGAAACGGCTGAGTGGAAAAATAGGTCTGATCGTTTGATGACCAAATAAATCATCTATTTCCAAGCAGTAGATGTAATGATATTGAAATTCTGATGAAAATTGTTCGAATTGCTGTAGATGTTCAAACCCTAACCAGTTTGTGCGGGTTTATTTTCCGTATTTCGAATGCGTCGTCCCTATTTAGAAAACAATGACGTAGTCCTACGTTAAAATTACTCACTGAAAATCCCAATAAAATACCTAATTATTGCAGCTCAATTAGGTATTTCATTCAGCTACTCAGAAGAAGATATTCAAAGTGGTGACTCACCAGTTCTGATTTTAAAAAAAACCAGCACAACTGACACCAAATACTTCAGCACTGTTATAAAGAGAAATTCATTTATTTACGTCCAGAATAGTTACGGTCCACCTATATTAAGGTACGACAAAAACACGACACATTTATTCTAACGCACAAATTATTAAAACAGAGTGTAAAATTGTTCGCCTGCATTACGAATTACAAAAGTTTCTATGGAAGAAGATATCAAAAAGTCAATTAATATTCTGATATTGAAAGTCGTGTCTTTTTTTACATTTTTGCCTTTCTCATATAGAAAGGTTATGCAATCACAGTGAAAACCGACTTTTGAACCGAGGCCCGGAGGGCCGAGTGTCATATACCATTCGACTCAGTTCGTCGAGTACGCAAAATGTCTGTGTGTGTATGTGTGTGTGTGCGTATGTGTGTATGTAACGTTTTTTTGCACTAACTTTTCTCGGAGATGGCTGAACCGATTTTCACAAACTTAGATTCAAATGAAAGGTCTTGTGGTCCCATACAAAATTCCTGAATATTATTTGAATCCGACTTCCGGTTCGGGAATTATGGGGTAAAATGTGCAAAAAATTGTGAAAATAAGTGCACTAACTTTTCTCAGAGATGGATGAACCGATTTTCACAAACTTGGGTTCAAATGAAAGGTCTTGTAGTCCCATACAAAATTCCTGAATATTGTTTGGATCCGACTTCCGGTTCCGGAGTTATGGGGTAAAATGTGCAAAAAAATGAAAATATGTTTTCTAGCTTTTCTCATAGATGGCGCGACCGATTTTCATAAACTTAGGTTCAAATGAAAGGTCCTGTGGTCCCATACGTAATTCCTGAATTTCATCTGGATCCGACATCCGGATCCGGAAATATAGGGTAAAGTGTGTTAAAAATTGTATACCATCACTGAAAAGGACGAAAAACCGTAAAAAGTTTAGTAAATCGACCTCAAATCTTCTCCAATTAATAGTTTTTTTATCAGCAGACGGTCAAACAAACCGATTTCGGTTATTGTTTTTAGGAATCGAAGAAAATTATTTTGAAGAATACTACAGTAATATATATGATAGTATGATTGATATGAGAAAGGCATCATTACACCACTAGGTGGATTAAAACAGGTTTTTACCTATCCAGTTAGTAACACGAGAATGCAATGTCGCGCTACTGCATCAAAACCGTCACCCGAGCATGAGAGACAAACGAGCGTCATGAGTTTTTGACGTGAAAACGTCCTTTTCGAATTTCGCCCTGTAAAATAATGGGTAGAACTTAATCGTGAATATCTCGAGTTGTACTAAACGCAACAACAAAACTCTTTCTCCATGCTATCAGAAATATGTTCAGCAATATATGCCAAAATTTTCAACAGTGTGAGATACCATAAATAACTCAAAGATTAAATTTTCTCTAATTATTGGAAACAGGAATGAACAAAACCTCATCAACTGAATTCAGAGCCTGGATTCTGGTCGACCTGAATTCTGAACAAAATTTTAGTTTTGGAATTTAGCGATTCTGGATTCTAGAACTAAATTTCGATTCTGGATTCTAAACTAAATGTTCGGGATTGAAGAATTCATGAACGTGAATTTTAGATTTGAATTCGGGAACTAAGCGTTGGATCTGAACTCCGAAGCTGAGTTTTAGAACTTCGAAGCTGAGTTTTAGGCTTTTGAACCAGAATTCAATTTCTGAATTCAGTTCAAAAATTTAATTTCGATATTCACACTAAATTCATGGATTCTGGAGCTAAATTTTGGTGGTACAAATCTCGACAATTATTTTACCGAAATTCAGCGAAAAAAAAAGTGTGTAATATTTTTTTCTTCAATCTAATCCGACAGACCCAAGAAGGTAAAACGGTGAATCAAGTCAGTGAACGGAGACTTGAAAAGCTAGTAATATAATTTATCACCAAACTACCTGTAACCACGTAAATCACCTGTCTCTGCTTGATGTATTGTACATATATAACACGCACAAGGCTAACGAATGTGTGGAACAATATATATTTTCCCGTTCATTCGTATGCACAAACGAATGCAACGGACTACCGGTCGACATTTGACATTATTGATGTCGTCAGAACCGCTTCGGTTCGGCTGATGTCGTTGTCTCGGCCGAGTGTCTACGGGCATATTAGTTTCTTTTTCCTTTGCACCGACTAAAACCGTTAGACGTATGTAAATTTTACCGGTTTAAACCCGGCATGTGGATAGTCTTGAGTACGAAGAGTTACCGGCCTCGGGCACTAACTGCTTCCTCGCGTGAGGACATCCGTCACTTTCCATACGGTTAGCATCATCACTTTGGATACGGAAGGTAATTGAAGGTCACACCAATAGGCGGTGGAATCGTAATCGTTGTCAGGGACTTTTGCGCTGCAGTTTGTTTTCTTTTTAAAGTCAATTTAGATGCTGGAAACAGGTTTGTATTTGAGATAATCAATCTAAAATTGTTTTAAGTGCTATTTAATTTCAGAAAGATTTTTAATTACCCCGTTGCAAAGTTTGATGTGATGAGAGATCGGTGTGTCTTTTCTCAAAACAAGTCATTTTTATGTGATTTTTAGTTACTACCGTCCCTAAAACTGTTCCGGGTTGACGAACAATGACAAGATGGAGACGGTCAATTATCAAAATCTAGCGTCACGTGCAGTGATAGCCAAAATTTAAAATTTTGCGTGACTTTGTTAACGTGATTAGAAATTTCCGCAAAAATCTGTAATTTGCGTGAGATAATGATCATAATTGGGCAGATTTTTGTTACAACCATAGGTAATTAAAAATTGTATTTTTCTATTCAAACGATAAACAACAATAACTAGAAGATAAGTGGACAGCTTCGTTCTCAGAACGGTCGACACGCAGTGACTGACATCAAAACTTGGCTGAATCTGTCGCCAAGCCGACCGTCGTTATCCAATATCCAATCAACCTGTTGCGTGAACAAGTACCTACCAAACAAATTGGAAAATTGTACACTTCCCCATTTATACCTCGATCCGAGCGACCCCGTGTATGACGGAATTGGTTTATCTCGTAGAACAACAGACGCGATCAGGCGACCGACGACTGAGGGTTGCTTGCGCCAATCAGTCAGCCAGTGTGTCAGCCGATGTATGTTTTAACCTCTTCACTTGTCGTTTGGTTCGTTCCAGCATATTGAAATTTTCGTGTGATCATTTTATGAGATCATTCACTCATGCACCCAAATGTAGTGCCGAAACGCAATCTAATCTAGTCTAATCAACAGCAAATTTCCCCCGCAAATCAACAAACTTGTTTCGGTAAGACTGGCCGCTCGGTGACCGTGTCAAGGGCCGCCTTCTCTGAAGGTGGACGCAGTTGTCAAGTTCAACCAATTCTAAAATTGGATGATAATAAAATTGAATCGCTACTGTTTGTAATCATGCTCCAACGCCTGATAAGATAACAGTTGCTAGTTTGCTGAAGTCCAAGTGACTTGAAGGAATTGTGAGAAACGAACCTCGGCGGAGAAAGCAAAAGGTCTGCATTTGCCTTCACCTGATTAGTCAGCTGAGATAATATTTTACACAACCCTAGCCCTCCGGTTGCGTGACGGTCATCGGCAAATATGGACTAAACAAGACCCAAGGTCAATTAGGCAGTTCTCAATTGTAGTGCAAATTCATATCTCTACTAACCCCAGCAAGGGGTGGGACCAGTCCGGTGTATCTTTTCCTGAAAAGTGTCGTTCTATCAAAGCAGGCGGATTTTTGATATTTCCGTCGCGTATCATGCGAACGTTAATTGTCATCGTTTATGTAAAAATAAACAACCAAGTGGTCGTCAGGGTTTCGAGGAGATGAAAACACGCAAACATGGCCTACCGAGATGGATGATTCATGATTACATATTATAAATCGCACCGTCAATTTGTCAGTTCTATTAGCACCCTCTATAATAACATGGTGGTCCTGTTTTAAACATTTTCTCCAGCAAATAAACAATCTATTAGCATGCAGATTTAATTGTGTTTTTTGTGTGCTAAATCATTTTATTTACTTTTCAACATTGGTGTTGATACATCTGGAATATGAGAATTTTGTTCAATGAACATTTGTTGTCGAAGCGGATTTTGTTTTTCAAAATAAATTGTGATTAGATTTGAGCAGTTACAGATGTTAATTTGGAATCTAGACAACTATAATCAAACTGTTTTTATATTCTTAACTAACTAACATTCAATTGTTACTATTAACCTCTTCGTTATCTTGGTTTACCAAGGTATGTAATGCCAGGTATGTAAGCTGCAAATGGACGTTCACAAGATGGCGTCAAGAACTTGAAAGTGTGCTTTCACTGAACTACCTAATATTTAAGTTAAATATTGTCGAGAAAAAATATATAAGACACATTACGTCAAAAATAATCATGTTATTATGAATAATATTATAACTATGTTCAAGAAACAAAACAAAAATTACCACCGAATCGTAAAAATAATGAACAGAACAAGTAACGACTGTATTTTGTTGTTGTTTGTTTGCAGTCTTCATTTATTCGACAAATAAATAACTAAACAATGATAGTTTTCTGTTCTCATTCGAAGCAAACCGCTGATTTCAATTTCAACGATTCAAAAGAGTGGACCGTGGAAGACCATCGAAAAACAATTGAAGATTCCGAACTGCTGGTTGGCATTGTTGGACGAAGATAACACGAATACTCACAACAATTAGCAAAAGCATTCAATGTGTCACAAATATCCATTTTTAACCGTTAAGAGCCATAATAAAAATGCTTAAGGTGGGGAAATGGGCACCACATGGTTTGAACGAAAGACTACAGGAAAACCATCGAATTATAGTAGAGACTAACTGAATTACCCGGCGTTGCTCGAAAATGTTTCGGAAAGGTAAGGCTGCAGAAAAATTCTCGAAATCGTCTCGCCCAGTGAAATACTCTGATTGTAGTAAAATAATCACAACATAGACGGCAACCCGACTGACCTTAAAATTCTTGCCCCTCTTGTTTTACAAAAAACTGGGAGATTGATTTTCAAAACCCCTCTCCTTCTAGTCTAAACCAAGGGGCCCTTGCCCCTCCCGAAATCGGATACTTTCATCGTTTGGTTTGATACATACTTTCTATACATTCATTTGAGCACTACTTCCGGTACTTCTGGAACCGGTATAGTAGAAACCACTTAGTTTGGTCATCAACCAATAGGTCCTACATGTTGGAAAAGTTTTATAATTCCAAAATCGGAGGTCGGATCCTGATAAATTTTCATAGCAATCTATGGGATGATAAAATCTTTCACTTGAATCTAAGTTTGTGCAAACCGGTCGAACAGTCTTCGAAAAATCGAAGTAAAAAAATTTAAATTTTGGGATTTTCAATCACTATTTCCGGAATCGGAAACAAAAATGAGTTTTATGGCCATCAACTTACAAGAGCTTCTAAATAGAAAATTCTACCCACCAGTTTTAAATAACCCGCTTCTTTTTGCAATCGATTTTCTTTGTGTTCATCACACTGTAACTTCAGACCCAGAAGTCGGATCTAAATGAAATTCAGGATTATTTTATTGAATCTTAGGTCTTTTCATTTGATATTAAGTTTGTGAACATCGGTTCCGCCATCTCCGAGAAAAGTTGGTGCACAAATTTTCACTTTTGAACACTAATAGACCTGTAATTCCGGAACCGGAAACCGGAGTCAGATAAAATTCTGGAATGTCATACCTGACCATAAGACCTTTCAACTAAATTTATGTTTGTTTTCAGATTTCAATTTGGTTTATCTTGACGAATTTATTCGAATTGTATGTGAAATTCAGTCCTCCGGGTCTTGGCTCAAAAGTCTGTTTTCACAGTGATTACATACCCTTTCTATATTAGAAAAGCAAATAGGTTTTTGCTCCAAAAAAAATTTGGGAGGCGTAAGTTGAATAAATATGACGGAGCTAGTGTTTCTCCAGACTACACCGTGAAATAGTGGTTTCGAGAGAAGCCAGCAGGCAGGCCTTCCATAGCGATTACAGAAATCAATGTCAAAATTAAAGGAAATAATACTAGATGACCCGAAAGTGCTGCCGCACATGCATACTCAAGATTGAAAAGATGAACGCTAGCACACTTCGGAAGCATGTTCGCCTATGCTGATGCAAATTGGTGTCGGTTGATTACTGTTGACGAAGCCTAGATCGATTTTTATACGCCAGAGAACAGAATGACTGCTTCTTCCGGACCCTATCTGAAGCCGGAAGGCGGATTGGGTTGAAACAGCTTAGACATTTATAAAACAATAAAACTTTTTTTCATTAGTTTGTTTCGAAATGCGTGGACTTTCAGCAGAACAACGTCGAAAAATTGTGTACAAATGATGCACAGAACGCGGAATGTCACTGAGAAAGATAGCAAAAATGGAAGGGGTAAGTGAAAAAGCCATGCGGGGGGTAAACCGAAAACGGGTCGAAAAAAAGGTCCTGCTAACCCTCAGTTGGATAAACGTATACTGAAGGCGTTCGAGCAATAGAAGAAGGTTTCAGTTCGGGAAGTGGCCAAAAAAGTGGGCACTTCGAAGTCAAATGTTCTTCGTGTTGAAGATCGTTTGAATCCTCGAACCTATAAGAAGCAGAAACAACCAAAACGTAGTCCGAAACAAAAAACATCGATGATGCCGAGGGTTCAAAAGCTGTACTATACGATTCTTGCTGGAAATTGGAACTGCGTAATCATGGACGACGAAACCTACAAATCCTTGCCGAGACCACAATATTATACGGTGTGAGAAGGGCAAGTGTTAAACCAATCCGAGAAATCGATTGAAGTCGAAAAATTTGGTAAGAAAGCTATGGTCTGGCAAGCAATTTGTAGCTGCGGTAAGATTTCGAAACACTTCATCACCACTTCTTTAATGAACAGCGAAGTATACATCAAGGAATGTTTACAAAAACGACTTCTACCCATGATTCGAAGCCACAAGGATCCTGTTGTCTTCTGGCAAGATTTTGCTTCTTGCCACAACTCGAAATCAACGGTAGAATGGAATACTATCAAAAATGTCATTTTCGTCCCAAAAAAGACATGAATCCACCAAATTGCCCACAACTTCGACTAATTGAGGAATTTTGGGCATTCACGAAGGCACATCTTAGGAAACATGTCTCGGCAGCCGAAACAGTTTTTATGGTCTTTAAAATGTATCGATTCTCGTCAAATTAGATAAACTTTGTCATGACACCCTTTCCCCCCATGTTAAGGGCACTTGCTACGCTACCCTTATGACCATCTCTAGAGAGCAAGAAGTACCTGTGGCAAGATTGATGGCAATCCGAAAGAAACCATTCCAACAGTCTCTTTTTCAATGTTTTACTGTCTCATTCGTAAATGACTGACACTAGAACAAACGAAGAGAGACGAAGCATTCTCGTTTCTCATTGAAACAAAGAGAGAATATAATTGCCAACGTCACTCTTTCCTCTAGGGAGCATCAGCAGAATTTCAATTCTCATTCTTACATCAATGTATTGAAAATCGGTGACGCTTGGCTATAAAAAGAGACTAAAATATGACAAATCGAAGTAATTACATCACAGAACCTCTTTGGAAACCAAAACTATTACAAATTCGAGCACCAACAGGTAAAAGTTATTGTGAAACCTTTTTCTGTCATTTTCAATTCTAACAGCGTCGGTTGAAAATCGACACTGCATACTATTAGATTTTCACTGAAAACTGCAAATGACTGAAAGGGCAAATGAAAGAAAAAAAACACACAATTTTGAAACTATTGTCCCGCTTATGTCATTGACTGGACATAGAGATTTCGTTCTCACAGTTTGAAAGCGAAGCTGAGAGTGACAATAATTTCTTGTCATTTTCGTCTATTTTTAGTCAATGAAAATGACTTTTATTAGCGCTGATCAAAATACCCTTATTGACCATCTCTGAAAAGCAAGAAGTACCTGTGCTAAGTTTGGTGGCAGTCCGGTGTGTAGTTCCGGAGTTCAGCGCTTAAATGAACCCAAGTATGCGAACATCGGTTCAACATTGGTTCGAGAGAGATAGGAAAAAAATGTTCGTCAGAAACCTTCCAAGATTGATCAACGTATTCAAGGAACAGTTTGAATGACTTTAGGTTTTAATTAAAATTTTTCCGAGTTCCAGAATCAGCAAAGACGAAATATTTAAATGGAATTAAAAAAAACTGTTTTTGGAGCAATCTGGCCTAAGGAAATACTACCAGACTAAATAAACAACAAATAATGAACGTGAGTATAATAAGTAAGTACAAACAAAATCAATTACGAAGACAAAATGTCACAATTCAACGATCACATTACTTTCATCACATTAGAAGATCATAAAATTTGCATTCCTACCAACGGAACACCAGCCCCGATTCGTGCAGCTTTCTGTACTGACCGAACAGTTCTAACCCGGCCGTGGCAGATAATCATCCCAATCAATTTACTAACCATCTAGATAGTATACAGGCAGTCTAAATCAGCATGTTAGCGACGGGTTGGAATAAAGTATCAGTCCTCTACGCCAACCGATGCAGTGCTGTTGTTCCGCACCGGGCGTCCTGACGTTGTCTGCTGCGAATAGTAGTAGAAACCAATTCATCACGAATGCTAGTATAAATGCAGCGCGCAACGGTCGCTGCCGAATAGTCAACCGTCAGTCGTAGAACAGTGTGTACACAAAACAACGTGAGTTCCGTGCCTACTTAGATTACCAGTGCAGTGACAAGTCACAAGTTGTCATCAACATTCCAACCAGCTGGAAGACAACAAAAAAAGAAAACACCCGTTAAACGGCTATTGTTATTTTCCGAGGATTCTACTGGGAGCGTCCTGTCCTGCCTGATCCGGCCGCCGTCATCATCAGTTTAGTGCGAGTGTTTCTACCAGTACGAAGTGAGTGTTTTTAAGATTTTCTCTTTCCCGAAGTAGTTTTTCCCTACCCACGCTAGATTTTTGTTACGGTTTTTGTTCGTTGAATCGAAGACTATTAGTAATACGGAAACCTGATCGACAGCGTGTCATTTGGCGATGCCAGCAGTAAACATGGTGAAATTTGCGCGAGGAAGGTAAACTAACAACAACAACTGTGTCCAACGAAATCAGACAGTGCAATTACCTGCACACATTGGTCCTTGGCGCTCTAATGGCGGTTGTGTAGCAAGGGTCGCGCCAAGTCCAACTGCCGTTCGTTTGCTTTGTGAGTGATCGACGCCGTTTTAGAATGCGTGCGGACAAAAGAAAGATGTGCTTTGTTCTCGTTTGGCGTCTGTTTAGATGTTAGCTCAAATATTTTATTACTTCTATTGTTGACTGATAATAGTTATCAATTTTATGTTGGTCATGGGATTCTTGATGCAGCAAGCGGAATTGATTAGTTTGGTTGATGGGCGTTCTTCATGACGTCCATAGCTGGACCTTTAGTGCCTTTATTTCTAGATATAAATGATGATTAGGTGATAACAAATCTGCTGTTTTTTTTCATTTCCGAGAATATGATATTTTGGTAAATTTGTTCATTTATAAGGAATTTTTTTTGTTCTCCTAAAAGAAGAAAACGGAAATTCCTGAGAAAGGGCATTATTAATTCAAAATCGTTTGTAATTTTTGTTTGAAGCTTTAACTAACCCAGTTCAGATTCTTACTACTGACAAATCCAAACATTTTACCGAAGTTACTGTTGGCTTTAGCTTCTAACGAAAACAAGATCTGATTGTCGGTTTCAGTTGTTACCTTTTACAACTTTTGAGCCCTTCCTATCAACAGCCGGTGTTTGAATGGCTGACCAAACATAGATTAAATAACACACACACACACACACACACACACACACACACACACACACACACACACACACACACACACACACACACACACACACACACACACACACACACACACACACACACACATACACACACACATACACACACACACACACACACACACACACACACACACATCTTCTCGCAAGTAACAGTGGACACGGTCTTAGCTCTTTTGTCGAAAGAATGATTTGTTTACCAACGTGATCGATCGTAAGCACGGCCTACTTAGTCGAATTAGAAAAAAATAATGTTTTGAACGGCTGACACTTCTAACCATGCTCAGTCTCAGTTTTCGAGTTGTCTGCGTCGACCGCGTTGATTCATTCGGTTTTATGTTAGGGTAATAAAATTGTTGGCCGAGAAACCTTTTTTTTATGACCGACCTTAGAGCGCATTTGGACACTCTCCTAATAGCTGCTGTCGTACACAAATATGTGATAAGGGTTTCGGTTTTATTGTTTTTTACTAAAAGACTGCACACTTTTCGATTCTGATGTACGGTGCAAAACTTACAAAACTTTGTTAAAAGATTTTTTTAAAAATTTTTTGATGTTTTATATCCGCCTCTACTCGATGCATTCCATGTCAAATTCATACAGATCCACCAAGGTCAAGATCGGTGTCCTACGTACGTGATGTTTCGTCGGCATCACGTGCCATGTGGATGTGAATGTCTATGAGTAACTACCAGCAATCCATTAATTACCTTTTGTGATTACCCGATCTCATCACTCGGCCATTTCTAGTTTTCCTAACGTGGCAAGACACGGACCGCTCATACGAGGTAGATTCAATCGCTAAATCGCAATTGATTAGATAATATTACTCTGCTCAAAAAGAAAAATTCTTATCCGTAGTTATCATATGAAATGACCGTCATTCAACGTAGTTACTGTCATTTATTGCTTCCATTAGGACAAAGTTGGTCGTTGAACAAGTTGACAGTTGATAACATCGTGAGAACCGTAATTGCTCGTTACTTGTCTTAACCGGTTACGGTGACATTGGGAGCATTTCGCCATGCTAAAGGCGAAAATAAACTGCTTTTTGACATCCTGAAAACATCATACTGTGAAAGTTTTAGATAGCAGTTAATTGCTTTAGCCATTGTCATTTGCAGGTTGAACCTTTTCTAGTATTTGTCTTCACGTTATTTCAATACCTGTCAGTTTCCGTTTTTACACGTTTTATACAATTGAAATTTAATACCGAATTCAAATACAATTCAGCACAAACACGTACAAAATCGAAAAAAGACTGATATTGAATTTTCAGTCAATTCATAAGAATTCAGTTCATTTTTTCTCACCTAACTTCGACACATTTTCGATCCAATCGGTTGGAAGCGAAATTCACTCGGAATCGGTTGTTGTACTGAAGTTTACATTGATTTGAAATTAATACTAAGTTCCACATGGAAAGCCGAATAAATTTTTTTCGTTCGCTCGAATTTGATTCACAATTAATTCCGAACTGCACATGCACATTTGTGAGAAATTCTGACAACGCCAAGAGAATTTCCTTGCTGGATAAGTCGTATAAATTTGGCATTCATCCTGTTCTTCAGTTTAGCTTCATTTTTGTCATGGATCTTTCCAACATTTTATTCATTTAGTGAAGTTGGTTTTCCTTTCGTACAAACATTCGAATTAGGAGAAGAGTTGGTATGTTAATATTTAAAGATGAAAATTTGGGTAGCAATGCAATTTAACTTCATAAAGACGTATAATTAAAAAAAATCTAAGCAGAAACGAAAAACATAACTTCACTAAGAATAATGTAGGGAAGAGTGTTCGGTTACCGGCACCCGTTTAATTTTATGCTCATAACTTCTGACTTAGTGCACATTATGCGGACATCTATACATCAATGAAAAGCTAAAGTCCCTGGCTAACAACTGATTAAGAAACTAACTATCAATTTAGTAAACGAGAAATTTTGGCCATTTCAAAAAAGGTGTTCGGTTACCGGCACCCCTAGAAATTTCACTAAAAATCGAAAAATATAAGTAAAGACTGCAGTTATTCAAATAAACACAGGATTTTTGGAAGCGTTTTGGACAAAAGTCTTCTATGTCTGATGGTGACTTCACCTCGGCTCTCTTGTTCGATGGTTTGGGGTGGTGGCGCCTTTGGTGTTGATTTGGTCGGTCTTCCACGTTTTTTTCTTAGCCGGAGCATCTGCTGTATGAGCAGCTAGATGTTTGGCCAAATCTTGTCTCGACAGCAGCCTGCATATCACTAACCATTTTTTTTCACGATTTGTCGAAAAATGGGGTGCCGATAACCGAAATCGGTAAACATTTTAAAAATGGCAAAACAAAATTTTGATAGCATTCGGTATTAAATCACGAAATAGATCGATTTCACTTCATAAATATAAACCTTTACCTTTTCGATTGTAGTTTTTCAATTTACGATACTAGAAAAAAAGTCATAAAAAACTTTTGTGTTGATTTTCACGCAAATTAAATTTGTTTTGAGCGCAGCAAAATGTACAAGCGTCTGTATGCTTCAGTATTCAGCACAAAAAGAAACGTGCTGCTATTACACACACACATTTGTCGGAATGACGCTATCTATTTTCTGTCAAAGGTTACGGTGGGGTGCCGGCAAATCAACACCTTCCCCTACCAAATAGACTGATATTTCTCTTGTGAATCTCTTCACGACAGAAGAAAACTGCTCTTGCGTTTTGCAACAACAAACACCTGAAACTATCACTACACTGTTTCCATACCTTTTTCCGGAATTCTGACAGAATGCCAGTAAAAATTCCTGGCTCATTTAGTTAGGCCAGTCATCTGGGGGGACTTTATTCTGACAGTCGCATACGAATAGAGAGGAACAGAGTGTACCGTGACGAATATGATACGGGGATTCGCAAAACCGTTGGTTTGCAACGTGACACGATATCGAGTATCTTGGATGTCGCGTAATCACATTGGACTTGATTCGGAACGAAATCTAAGCTGTTTAACCATGGCGACCAAAACAAGCAAGTGCTTGCACAAAAGCATGGCATGCTTGATTCCATTAGATATTTCAAACTAGATGATTACTGCACGGGTCATATGTATAGCAAGAATATATTCTTGGCAACTTGTTGGGAATAATTTTTCTCAACAAAATGTGTTGCGAGTCTTTATTATGCCTCGGGTTTGACCTTGAGGCCATTAGTCGAGTCAAAATGTGTTACTAGAGTACGTTTGAAAACAAGTTTAAGACCCTCGTTCAAGTACCATGCACGAGGGTGGTTTTAGAAAATTGTCGATGGAAATTTTTGAAAAACTTACCAAAACCAAAAACATACAGACCTTCAAAAAACAGGGTGAAAATGGCTGGAAAATTCGGAATGTTATCAAAAATAGCTCTGAAAATTGAGTGTTTTGCCTTTCTCATAAAGAAAGGTTATGCAATCACAGTGAAAACCGACTTTTGAACCGAGGCCCGGAAGGCCAAGTGTCATATACCATTCGACTCAGCTCGTCGAGTACGCAAAATCTCTCTCTCTCTCTCTCTCTCTCTCTCTGTGTGTGTGTGTTGGAGATGGCTGAACCGATTTTCACAAACATAGATTCAAATGAAAGGTCTTCTAGTCCCATACCAAATTCCTGAATATTATTTGGATCCGTGTTCCGGTTCCGGAGTTATGGGGTAAAATGTGCAAAAAAATGAAAATATATGTTCTAACTTTTCTCATAGATGGCGCGACCGATTTTCACAAACTTAGGTTCAAATGAACGATCTTGTAGTCCCATACGTAATTCCTGAATTTCATCCGGATCCGACTTCCGGATCCGGAAATATAGGGTAAAGTGTGTTAAAAATTTTATACCATCACTGAAAAGGGCTAAAACCCGTAAAAAGTTTTCTAAATCGATCTCAAATCTTCTTCAATTGATAGTTTTTATCAGTAGACAGTCAAACAAACCGATTCCGGTTATTTTTTTAAGAATCGAAGAAAATTATTTTGAAGAATACCACAGTATTATATATGATAGTATGATTGATATGAGAAAGGCATCATTACACCACTAGGTGGATTAAAACAGATTTTTATTTATCTTTCACAATTATTTGGAAAAATAATGCTTCTTCTTCATTTTCGATTAAACCTTTTTCTGACATTCGGACACATTTATGGAAAAGCATTTCACGCTTTTCATGGAAAATCAACGAATTTCATATAATCGATTTCGTTGTATTTTGACGATTTGGAAGTACTAAATGAAATACAGTGGTGGTGAGCTCACTTCGTCCGCGTGCCTTGTCGCTATGTCGCGATTTGTTAGCAATGCTATCATTTTAAATAATTTTTTTTGCTATCAGATTTAAATTTTAAAGCTGGCATAGAAATTGTGTATCCAAAACTAGAATACTCCTAAACAAACGTCCCCAAGAAACGATATTGCAATAAAATCGGTTTGACAAATCGTGGGCATACTCGTGTTAGAGCAAAGGAAAACTTCGAATCGAACGCACAGTTTTCTATCTCATGTGATGGATTAAAACGTTGAGAAGAGATGGCAGATCTTATTCTAATCTGGTTTCACTAATTTTAAGTACAGTTCATTAAACTTGACCGATACTAAAAGAAAGAGCATGTTCAGGAGTCTGATGCTGACTTGCTCTAAGAAATATTTTACGATATTTATTAGAGCAACGGTCCAAATCCAGAATCCTTCTTTATTGAACTTGCCTAGGACCAAAATTGGACAGTTGTGAAATATTTTTTACTGGAGAAATGCAGGTCTACAAAAATCAATTATAATGACATTTTGCTAGAATTTGGAAAAAAAATAAATGTAAAAAGATCATTTCTTAATTCAGAAATTTGACTGCTAGTTTTAACTAACTATACTCTTACACGCTACTCTAAATTTATTATAGGTAAAGAAATTTATCTTGTTAATACGCAGAATGCATCGCCAGAGGACGTGAATGCTCCTTGTCTAAGAGTCAGTTTTCTGTTATTTTCCTATTCTGATACGTAACTCAAGCGATTGATAGGTTTTGTATCGATGAATATACTACCGATACTCGCATATCAGTCCCATATGGAAAATCGACATGTCGAGAAAAAGATGGTTTAAAGGAAATACTTGTATTACCTCATGAATATTTCAATGTTTTTTGTTTCTGAACAAACCCAATAATGCAATTTTTGATAGTGTAAAAATAAACTTCATTCGTCAAGCTAACTCTAAAATGGCGAAAATCTATATGGGACTAATATGCGAGTACACACTGGGCAGTAAGTCTACTAGGTGATAATTATCATGTAGGAACGAAGCAGGCCTCGACACAACATCAATCAATCAATGAATATGCGCCTCGGCCGGTAGTCGGTATCCATGCACTATATTTGCATCGCCACAGTTTATCAGCGCAGTACGTGGGAACAATGCGAATGATCTGTTCGTGGAACGCGGCTTCAACTAGTAGGAGTAATATGCATAATGCAAATACAGTTTGATGTCAATTATTTCAGTTGAACATTTTTACGCTTGTAACGGAAAACAATTTCCTAATTTCGTGTAAACGATGTTGAGTATGGCTTGTGTTTTAACGGGAACATCTTTTTGTCAATTTAAGACGGTTTTAGTTGGAGTTCAAATTTGATTTCGTACTAACTAATTTGTTGGACTATCGCTAACCTACGCCCAATAAATGACTTAACAGGAAACTTATATGGGATAACACTTGAACGATGTACTGCGCAGTTTGGACCCAAACTGCTGTCAAAAAACGTATGCATTTGACAGCAGCTTTTGCGATCGAAACTGAGCTAAATGTCATTCAATATGGTCATAGGCAAGTTCTATATAGAGCTACACGTCTCAACGATCTCCCTTCGGGCCGGTTCGGTCCCTCGTTTGAAAAACCATTGCATAGGACCAAAATTGTAAAATATTTATTAAAGCAAGTCAGCTGCAGAATACTGAACATGCTCTTACTCTTACTATTGGTTATGTTGAAAAAAAGTACTTAAAATTAGTGAAACTCTTTTCAATGTTTTAATCCATCACATGAGATAGAAAACTGTGCGTTCGACTCGAAGTTTTCCTTCCCTCTAACACGAGTATGCCCACGATTTTACAAACCGATTTTATAGCTATATTGTTTCTTGTGGACGTTTGTTCTATACCGAATATTCATTTGAATAGTGCTTTACCTTGACCATCGTTCAGATCTTGAATCCTGATATCAAAAGGATCGATCCCTCCACGTTGTAGTAAACCACTTCGTCGTCTTCGTCGTCGTCGTCGTCGCCGTAGCAGAAGAGGGACGGAAATGAGCAGCTTTAACGAACTTCCATGCGTATCTCTAATAGATCGACCGGTCTTGCGGATAAACATTGCGAGAACCAACCTTGGCACGGGTGTTGGTCATTCGTAGAATCCCATCCCCGCCCGAGGAGGGTACGGAAAGGGACAACATTTTAGCACCTTTTCGTCGTGGTAAACACACGAGCGCCGCGAATATAAGTTTACGGCCGTCGGGCGGTTTGCTTCAGTTTACGATTGGTTGCTGCGATTGAATCTTGAGAGAAAACAAAAATTAGACAGCAGGTGAAGTTTTTGGCTGTCACAGTGGAAAATTTTGAAGAAAAACGACAATAATTAGCATTTCGGAAATATGGTGAATCAGTTTATGTGAGTGATCTAATTCGTAGTGAGTGTAATAAGAGGACGCAATGGACAAATACAGTCAGACGGATAGTTTAGTTTTCTGTTTTTGAGAAATTTAAAGAAATCAAATGACATAAATTATCATTTTATAATAACTATATTTTTATCTCATATGATTTATGAGTAAAATATCAATAAATCTTTTAACCAAAAATTTTATCGCTTGTGAGCAACACAGTTGATCGAATATTCTTCCAAATAGTTTGATTCGCCGTTTCGAGATACTTTTCAGGGCATTAATATCTCATATCTCTCATATCCTCATATATAAATGTGTGGATTTTCGCAAAATAATTTGAATTTTGAAAAACAAAAAAGATTTGTCCCTCAACTAGTATAACCTACAGAGTGAAACAGTTCTCAAATCTGTAAGACCATCTCTTAGTAAACGAAGTGAGCTCCACTATTGCAGGTACTTCCGAAACCGGAATCCGGGAACGGGTATAATCGTAGTCGGTTCGAGAAAAATGACTGGGATCCATTTCTGAGTCTATAATCACAATCTTCGGTCGTTATTCGGAAACCGGGAACCAGGAAAGCCGAAATTAATTTGTTTAGCCGTCTACTGACAATACCTATCGATTGGACTAGTTTTGAGGCAAGCTTAGGAAGCATTTTACAAGTTTTACTCACCGCTTTTAGTTACGGTATAAATATTTCAACAATCTTCACCTTGTAATTCTGCAACTAGATGTCGGATCCCAATGAAATTCAGGAATTCCGTATGAGACCGCAGGACCTTCCATTTGAATACAAGTTTGTGAAAATCGGTCAAGCCATCGCTGAGAACAGTGAGTGAGATCCATTTAGGAAAATATGACCACTATTTCCGGTGCTTCCGGCATCGGAAACCGGGATCCAGACTAGCTGGAATTAGAATAGTTTCGAGACCAGATTAAAATTTTCGTTTACTTATTTTGTATCGCCGCTTTACGTGGCGGTATTAAATTTTTATAACTTTCTACCCTACAAATCTGGGACCGGAAGTCGAATCCAGATGAAATTCGGAAGTTTTGTATGGGACCATGAGACCTTTAATTTTTTTTCGATTTTGCTAAAATCGATCACGCCATCTCTGAGAAAATTGAGCAAGTAATTTGAAATATGAATTTTTACACTAATCACCCTGTAATTCTGGAACCGGAAGTCGTATCGCAATAAAATTCAGGAGCTTTGTATGGGATAATTAAACCTTTCATTTGAATCTGAGAGAAAAGTAAGTGCACTTATTTTCATTTCTTTTTTGCACATATCACCCTGTAATTCCGGAACCGGAAGTCGGAATCGAATAAAAGTCAGGAACTTTGTATAGGACTAAAAGACCTTTCCTTTGAATTGAAGTTTATGAAAATTGGTTTAGCCATCTCCGAGAAAAGTGAGTGCAAAAATGTTACATACATACATACACACACACATACAGACACATGGCACTCGGTCTTCCGGGCCTAGGTTCAAAAGTCGGTTTTCTATATGAGAAAGGCAAAACTTACAAAATATGGAACCGAAAATCTTGAAAAATGCTCACTATCTAAATTCACTTTTATGGAGAAAAAACAGACTGCAGAATCGAACACTTAAGGGCTGAGGCCAGTAGGTCGCGTAAAACCATGTGGCTCGCTGTGCGTGTTACATTATTCTCCATGCTCTCTCACAAATGTGCAAAATGACTCTCGATGTGGCCGGGTGGTCAAGAAAGTTTTGATATTTCCGGTTACAAGTTTGACTACATCACATAAAATCCAATAAAGCTACCGCTTGTTTGGCAGCCTTTCTGAGTCGATTTTATTTCTCTTACCAGGAAACTGGAGCAGAAAAAGTGGCGCGTGCATAGAAATCGACTTACCATCACAAAAATAACATTCACTTCATTTTTATCGCGACAGCACTTATGTTTTTATGCACTAATCGCAAATAAATTAAATTATCTAAACATTGTCAGGATAGATTTTTGATCCATGCTTTTTAAGGCGAAATATGCAATGAACAAGTTGAAAGTTGCCGTTTTCAGCTAAGCAATTCTTCCTTCCGAGAAAAGACTTTCCCGACGCGCGACCCGGAATTTTCACAGAATAATCTAAACTAATTTTCTAAGAGATTGTCAGTTGGGTTTTTTTATTTTCGTCGCCGTTTCTGAGAAAATCAGATTTGAAGTGTGAAAATAGCCTTCTAAAACGCCTTAAAACACACTGGCCTCACCTCTTAACTGGAAGTATCGTGACAGTACAGTAGTAGAGCTCAGTGGAGAAATTCCGTTGAAAGTGAGCAAAATAAACTTGGTAAAGGGTGCACACAAAATTTTATTGCTGAATCTCGGCAAAAAAAAATGCCGAGATTTGCACAGCCGAGAGATCGGTAATCATCTCGGTAACATAATAATTACTGAGAACCTCGACAATACCAAATTTTTTAACTGTCAATTATTGCCGAACTTCATCTAATACAGTAGTTTTTTTTTATTTCACTTATTTTTTCAAGAAATATAAAAATCGCCCTTATTCTGAATAACGTCGTATCGTTTTTTCGCTCGTATTTCATTTGTATTCCCAATAACGCTAGCAAAATCAAAGGTAACTATGATTCGATCGAACCACATTCGATCGAAAAATCAATACGTCGTTATTCAGAATAAGGGCGATATATTGAACGAAGGTAAGGTAAGGTACCTTACCTTCGTTCAATATATCGCCCTTATTCTGAATAACGACGTATTGATTTTTCGATCGAATGTGGTTCGATCGAATCATAGTTACCTTTGATTTTGCTAGCGTTATTGGGAATACAAATGAAATACGAGCGAAAAAACGATACGACGTTATTTAGAATAAGGGCGTATATTATTTTCCGCTCCACCAGCAATAGCTACCGTGGTGTTTTGCACATTCGACAAGAGACATTAAATGACAAGTGTTTCACCGAGTTTCAGTAAAAGCTAACTAACATTTCGAAATCTCGGCAAACGGATTTGCTGATTTCGGTATATTTGTTGGTTACTGACATAATAGTTTTCCAAACTTCGGCAAAAGAACAAGCTTTACCGAGATATCAGAATATTACATTAAAGAATTTCGGAAAAGAGCATATGGATTACCGAACAATTAGTAAAATGCCAAGCTTAAAAATCTGTTTTATGTGTGTGTATTCGATAAAAACGTGTAAACACATGTTTACAAAATTAAGTCGCTTATCGGATTTTCTCGAGATTTACATAGAATGAAAAACTATTAATGAGATGATTAATAATAATCGTTTTTTTTTTTTTAATAATTATTTATTGGAATATGAGTTAAAATTAAATTATTAAGATTTAAATTGGGTGTTCAGCCACAAGTGGTGACTTTTCAGCCCTGTTATATATATATATGATTTGGTTATTACCATGAAGACATCATTTGCTTCCGCAATTCTGAGATTTTTGTGTGGGGAAAATTCTAAATCTACTTGTATTGTGTAATGGGGAAAAGGAACTTATATACTAACTTACTAACTAATACAGAGAGCGAATCGATTCAATTGAAGATTGCATCGATTTTTGTCGGAATTTGCTTATAATATTATGTGACATTACATCTAATGGTTCTATGTTTGTGAGTCTGTGTAACTCATTTGTACTAAACCAGGGAGGACGCTTCAAAATCATTTTCAGAATTTTATTCTGAATCCTTTGAAGCGTTTTCTTCCTGGTGGAACAACAGCTTGACCAAATTGGAACCGCATAAAGCATGGCTGGTCTGAAAATTTGTTTATAAATTAACAACTTGTTTTTTAGACAGAGCTTAGAATTTCTGTTTATAAGAGGATATAAACATTTAATATATTTATTACACTTTGCCTGGATTCCTTCAATGTGATCCTTGGAAGTGAGTTTTTTGTCATACGTCAAACCTAAGTATTTAGCTTGATCAGACCATGTCAATTCCAAGCCATTCAATTTGAGAATGTGATTATTGTTTGGTTTAAGAAATGAAGCTCTTGGCTTGTGAGGAAAGATAATTAATTGTGTTTTTGCTGCATTTGGTTTAATTTTCCATTTTGACAGATAATCACTGAAAATATTTAAACTTCTTTGTAGGCGACTGCAGATCACTCTTAGATTTCTACCTGTGGCTAACAGACTTGTGTCGTCACAGAATAGCGATTTCTGACAACCAACGGGTAGATTTGGAAGATCAGAAGTGAAAATATTATACAAGATTGGAGCTACACTCGAACCCTGCGGAACACCGGCTCGTACGGGTAGCAATTCAGATTTACAATTCTGATAGCTAACCTGAAGAGTACGATCAGTTAAATAATTTTGAATCATTTTGATCAAATAAATAGGAAACTGAAAATCAGACATTTTTGCTATTAAACCTTTGTGCCAAACACTGTCGAATGCTTTTTCTATGTCTAGAAGAGCAACTCCAGTGGATAACCCAGAAGATTTATTTGCTTTTATCATGTTCGTTACTCTGACAAGTTGATGAGTAGTTGAATGTTCATGACGAAATCCAAACTGTTCTGGTAAAAAAATTGAATTCTCATTTATATGAGACATCATTCTCAACAAGATAATTTTTTCAAAAAGTTTACTGATAGAAGAAAGTAAGCTAATTGGGCGATAACTTGATGTTTCTGCTGGGTTTTTATCAGGTTTTAGGATAGGAATTACTTTAGCGTTTTTCCATCTTTTTGGGAAGTAAGCTAATGAAAAACACTTGTTGAAAATTTTAACCAGAAGTCTCAAGGCAACATCGGGAAGATTTTTAATAAGAATATTAAAAATTCCATCATTACCAGGAGCCTTCATGTTTTTGAGTTTCCTAATAATTGATTTAATTTCATCAAAATTCGTCTCAATAATGTCATCGTGTGATAACACTTGGGTTGAAATATGATCATATTTCAGTGAGACTTCATTTTCAATAGGACTCATAACGTTTAAATTAAAATTGTGGACACTCTCGAACTGCTGAGTAAGTTTTTGAGCTTTTTCACCATTTGTAAGAAGTATTTGATTTCTTTCCTTGAGAACAGGAATTGGTTTCTGAGGTTTCTTAAGAACCTTAGAAAGTTTCCAGAAAGGTTTAGAATATGGTTTAATTTGTTCAACTTCTTTAGCGAAATTTTCATTTCGCAAAAGAGTAAATCTATGTTTAATTTCTTTTTGTAAATCCTTAACTATGTTTTTCATAGCAGGATCACGAGAACGTTGATATTGTCGTCGACGAACATTCTTCAACCGAATGAGCAGTTGAAGATTGTCATCGATGATAGGAGAATTTAATTTAGTTTGAGCTTTGGGAACTGAAAGATTTCTAGCTTCGATAATATAATGATTCAAATTATCAATTGCTGTGTCGATGTCCGCAGAATTTTCTAAAATAGTTTCATGATCCACATGATTTTCAATGTGAGATCTGTAATCCAACCAATTAGCTCTATGATAGTTGAAAATAGAACTAATTGGATTAATTATACCTTCGTTGGAAAGTCTGAATGTTACTGGAAGATGATCTGAGTCAAAGTCAGCATGTGTAATTGGTTCACTACAAATGTGACTTTGATCTGTTAGAACCAGATCAATTGCAGACGGGTTTTTCACGGAAGAGAAACAAGTAGGATTACTGGGATGAAGAACTGTGAAGTAACCAGCTGAGAGTTGATTATGAAGTATTTTACCATTACTGTTATTTTGCCTACAATTCCACTGGACATGCTTAGCATTTAAGTCCCCTATTACGAAAAATTTCGATCGATATCTTGTAAGTTTTTGCAAATCGCCTTTAAAGAAATTTAATTGTTCGCCGGTGCATTGGAATGGCAAATATGCTCCAGCGATGAAATAAATTCCATGAATGGTTTCAACTTCGATTCCCAAGCTTTAAATAACTTTAGTATTGAAGGAAGGTAAAATTCGATGTTTAATTTGCCGTTGGACAAAAATGGCAACTCCACCACCCATTCCAGTAAACCTGTCAAATCGATGAACCACATAATGTGGATTACTTTTCAATTTTACATTTGGTTTAAGAAAAGTTTCTGTCACAATGGCAATATGAATTTTGTGAACTTTGAGAAAATTATAAAATTCATCTTCACTCGATTTCAAAGATCGAGCATTCCAATTTAAAATATTCAAATAATTATTTAACATCACTGTTAAATTTTAAATTCATTATAATATTATTTGCAAATTTCCATCCGATTTGAAATGCTTCAAAAAGTGATGAAGTCGAATTCATTTGGATGATCATTTGAAAAAGTTGATCTTGTAGGTAGATCATTTTATTTTCAGTTATATCGCCTAAATCGACTTCATTTAAAGAAGCGAATGGCATTGAAGGAATATTTGTAGGTAGACTGCCATTAGAAGAAGATGATTTGGCCGGTCTACCTATTAATAAATTGTTTTCGTTAGAAGAAGAACTGCAAGGCGGTCCTGTGTTTTGATTATTTACATTAGAAGAAATAGGAGATAGATTTCTACCTAATATACCAGCATAACTGACATTAGAAGAAGATGATGACGAGGTCGATCTACCTGTCAATAAATTGTTTTCGTTAGAAGACGAATTGGCAGGTGCCTTAGAAGAATTTTCAGGTATATTCTGTAAATTTAAGGTCGTTGATTTGACTTGTTGTCTAAGCGAACGAGCGTTTAAAATTTTTTCCCTGACAGGACATTTCAAATAATTGGATTTATGATTTCCATTGCAATTTGAACATGAAAATTTATCAGTGGTTTCATTCATTGGACAAACGTCTTTCGAATGCGATTTACCACAATTCAAACACCGTATATCCATATGACAATTTTTGGTTCCATGACCGAAGCCTTGGCAACGACGACATTGCGTTAAGTTTGCAATACGATTATGCCGTTTATAATGTTCCCAATGAATTTTAATGTGGGAAATGAAACGTACTTTTTCTAAAGTTTTCAAATTGTTTACATCACTTCGATTGAAGTGTATTAGGTAAAGTTCATGGGAAATTCCAGAGCGTGGTTTAGAAGTACCATTCGCTCTTTTTTTCATAAGTATTACTTGGGAAGGGGCAAAACCAAGCAATTCCTTTAGTTCATTTTTAATTTCATCAATACTTTGATCATTTGATAATCCTTTCAAGACAGCCTTGAAGGGTCTGTCTGATTTTATATCATATGAATAAAATTTATGAAGTTTCTCGGTCAAATATCGAATAAGACGTTCGTAATCTTCCAATCCATCCACCAAGACTCGACATTCTCCTCTTCGTCCGATTTGAAATGAGACCTTCACTTCCGGGAGAAAAGTAGAAAGCTCAGTACGGAATGCTTTGAAGTCGGAAATCATCACCGTCACTGGTGGCATAGATTGATGTTTCTTCCCAGAACGACAAGCGTCCATTTTGGGAATTTTTGAAGAATTTTCTTCTATGTCGCTACAATCGGATTCAGGAAGAATCTCGTAAATATTGTTAGACGGCATAGGATCAACGGAAGGGAAATCCGTCCGTTGTCTTTTATTTTTACATTCAGATTCTATAAGATCGTGAATGTTATTAGAAAAATGTTGAATAACGGATTGTGATTTATTCCGTATTGAATTATTTTTAGCCTTAGGCTTGTTGCCTTTCCGGTTGGACGCAGGCATTTTTGAAATTAATGAAATTTTAAATTAAATTAACTAGGCTAAATTAGTCTTCGATTAGACTCCTAGCTAGCCTTAAAAAAGGCTGATTAATTTCTTAGTCACTCTAATATCACTCTTTGTATCACTTAGTCACTCTAATATCACTCTTTGTATCACTTAGTTAGTGATTCAGGTAGCCTTGAAAAAGACTGAAGCCTTGAATCAATGAAACTCTAGGTAGCCAGAAAAAAATTCCAGTAGCCAAGAGCTATACGCGTGCGGTGCGAACGACTGTTCAACACCGACTGTTAATAATAATCGTTTTATTGAATTTCGTTCCCCATCTCGAATGCTTGAACCTTCCTTTTCACTCCATCTGTCAAATTTTAGGTACCCAATTTTCCCAGTGTTTTTGATGTGTTTACCTGAATTGTTTTTAACTCCAGCTCTTCTCCAATCGTTTCAGGATATTACGATGTTCCATGATTATAATTGCCCAGAATTTCTCTATTGGGCAAATTTTCGTATTAAATTAGTGCGTTCATTTACTACTGTTCTACGCATAACTGTCCCATAGTGTAAATAATCTCATAGAAAAAATAGAACCACTCAGAGCTTGATCGTTCTACCAACAGAACTGGTTCTGTTGAACCGTTCTTTTGGATGTTCTCCGAAAAAAAAAAATGAATAAATTATATTTTGTGGTATACAAATTCAATGACATTGAGTACTTTTTGACATGTGATCGCACTAGTTCTTCTGGAAGAATGAGTGAACAACAGTTCTTTGTTGAATGTTAATCTGTTACAAAAGTGACTGAATTAAATAAAAAAGTATATTAATAACTGTGTATTTTGAAACGGTCATAGTGTTTAGTAATGCAGTAGAAATTGTATATAATTAAGATAAGTGCAAAAACGCGAGCGATTGCTACTTTAAATACATACAAAAAAGCCACTTCATTCATTGTTAAAGAGTTTGTTGCCAACGAAATATAATTATTTGCTCTCGTATGGTTTTCGCAGAAACATACAAAATTGTGGAAGAACGATTGAACGGTTCAGGAGAACTATCAAGTTCTGAATCTTTTTGTCAAAATACTGACTCGGTTAGCCCGTTTCGAGCGTATTGGCAGGATGCAACATCGAACCAAAACAGACTTGATCCTTTTGCAAAGCACGCTTCTTAAAGCACTGTAAATTTTTTGATAGTTCCGGATGTAATAGAGGGTGTGCATAAGCAAATCGCTTGCCAAATCAAAAATTTCATTGCAAATTTCGTTAATTTCTTCATCCGGACGGTTCCGGGTTTGTGTTTTCGCAATAATGTTTTGCTTTTCAAATCGGTTTGGACTTTCCAGTGACGTCTAAAATTGACATTTTTGCACGGTTGTTGACAGATGTAAACCATACACTACACTGTTTGGTTTATGATTTCAGAAGAATGGATGAAGAATTAGCATAAAATAATGAACAGATTCCATATGCATTATTCTAAATTGGTTTTAATGTGGAACACCTTTTTGTTTTCTATATAGGGGTGCAAATTAGAAACTCAAAAAAAATACACGTAGAAATGTGGTCAGGTTTTGAACAATTACAGCTCAGTCAATTTTGTATCAATTATTAATATTATGCTATCATTTGATTGGAAATATTTCTACGTATTGATTTGAATGTTCATAGCCATGTATTTTTAATTGTGAATCATTGAAATGTTAATTAATAGCTAGCAGTGTCCTATTTTGTCTGCAAAAAATCTCCGGCATACCGGATTTCCCTGCCGTTGTCGACGATTTTGAAGGAGTAAGCGATATATCAAAGGGAAAGCATTGTTCTGATTGGTCAATCGATGCAAAAGCGAAGCTGTTGGAAGCACGCGAAGCTATAAATATAAGCAAAATTATAGCTAACGTTTCAGTCCTACGTGAAGCATGCTAGAGGTAGGTTGTTGCTAGACAGCAAGACAGAAAGTGCCATAAAACGATTTGAAGCTTTAATTGGTATGCTCTGATCTTGTCTCTGATCTTGTGTCATCGTTTCGCCTGAGAAGTTGACAACTACCCCAGGGTAAATTTTGAGTGCATATGATAAATTTCTAATTTAACATATATAAGATGAACTCGATTGATAATGAGAAATAATTTATCGTTTCAACCGAAATCGCAGAATGGTAGTAATGGCACAGAAACGCTATAAAAATAGCTGCTTGCATACAAAATTTGAACAAAAGCTTGGCAAAGAGAAGCTTAAATATCGATACATACATTTGGGCTATAGATGTAATTTCGTCGGCTCCAAAACAAATACAAATCGCGACAAATAGAGTCTATGTTCGGTGTTGATTTCTGATAAAGATCAATCTAAGCAGATTATCGTTCATTTGCGGATTCAAAAGTGGGACGATTAATTGAAAATGTCGATCACTATAAAATTTGGTTGCCTTGTTCCAAATCAATGGCTCGAACAACCCCATGGGGCTGATCCTTGTAGTTTTTTTTTGTTTTTAGTTGTAATACTAAACCAACATAATCACCATTGATGTAAAATTTTGTGTTTCAGCATGTCGAAGACATTGGAGGAATCTCCCAATGCCCACATCAACAAGACCCTGCTGGACAAGTACAGCAGTTTGCCGATGCCGGAGAGCAAAATCATTGCGACGTACATCTGGATCGACGGTACCGGAGAGAATGTCCGCTGCAAGGACCGTACGCTAGAGTTCATTCCGGAAAAACCGAGTGGTAAGTTTGCTCGTTGGTGTGATTCGAGCCGCCAAGAAAACTGTCATGATGAAACAATAAACTCTAAATCGTGTAGCACTTCGTCGTAAAACCTGATGTAATGCGACAACGTCGTCGTCGTGTTTCACAGCTTTGCTCGCAATTAATTCCCAAGTTCAATGTCAATGTTATTTTTTCCTTGTTCGACGAGTCACAAGTTGGACTATTGGTCTCACATTACAACCATTCATCGCACTATACCGGTTTTGTTCTTCTTCTAAGAATGATAAAACTGGCCTGCGAACTGGCAGTCAATCAGCTGTTTGTCGGTGCGGGATGTAGGAGAATCGAGGGTGCGATGGTGAGTGACAAAACTGACCGGTATTTCCTTTTGTTTTATCTCACCAGTAAACTCGTGAAAACCTGTTAAAAATATTGTTTGTTATTTATCGGATGATGATCGCCGAAAACAGTATAACCCCAAGCTTTCCTACACGCATTTACGGTGCACAAAGCCGCAATTTGAATGTGTGATCTAATGCACAGATGGGTGCATCCGATGCGGCAACCCGAAGGCATGGAAATTTGCTGTAGGGCTGACTATACAGCACCGTTTAGTAGCCACGATGGCCTTCATCATTTGTCAGGGGTTATTTTTGCTGTCTAACCGATGACGCTACAAAATCACTTAGAGCTTATTAAAGTTAGATGGGGGATGATGGGATGATAGGAGGACGGACTGGACGATGATTGATGAATTTTTCAAGAACAGGGCTTTCCTTGGTTGGTTTTCTTCGTGGTGAGCCATTCAAGGAATTGGAATATACATAATCAAGAGTTTGACATAATTTACAAAAACGAATTACCTTTTTATGAGCAACCCACAAGGCGTCAATTTTCTTTGAACAATTTTTTTTTCTTCTCTTCAAAAAGAATTGGTACAAATTTCTTCTGTCATCGGAAATCGTTAACGCTAGTTCCAATGACTACTTGATCTGTGCAGCGCGTTTACTGCGACCCACTTTGAGCGCTTTGAGTGATTCCGTCCGAAGTCGCTCATTTAAATAATTTAATCAGAATTCTGATTGAAATCTTTCTAGATTCTATTCCCGAATCAATCAGTAATCGTATTGTCTTCCAGTCGCTTTTAACGATATTGTTTGTGTCACGAGTTAAACGATTATACAAGTGAATCGAACTACTTATTATTTGTATTTTGCTTTGATAGCAAATAATTGCTGCGATCAAGTCAAGTTAATTGTATTCAAAGTATTTTTTTTTCAAGACACGCGAAGGGAGGATCTCATTCATTATTGTTCGTTGCCAAGTCGGAGCATATGCTGGGGCAGCGGTAAAGCATCGGAAATATGGTAGTCACATCATTGTTTGTCACACAATGATGAATGTTAAGTCAAAATAACCAGTTGTTGTGAATTAACTATACCGCATTTGAACTCGATAGTCAACTTTTTACTGCGTCCAATTGCATCTCACGTGTGCGTCGGTGTTTGTTTTGATAGCTGGCGATGTCCATTCACGTCTTGTTCTTATTATTACATTATATTGTTTGTAATGTAAATAAAAAACAAAACAACATTAGTCATTGGATCTCGTCGTGCTGCGTCATTCGATACATTCTGACCGTAAATTTGTTTTCCCGCAGATCTTCCCGTCTGGAACTATGACGGTAGCTCGTGTTACCAGGCTCAAGGTCACAACTCGGACGTCTATCTGCGCCCGGCTGCCATCTATCGGGATCCGTTTCGCCGGGGAAATAACATTCTGGTGATGTGCGAAACCTATCTGTTCGATGGCACTCCGACCGAATCGAACAGACGCAAAACCTGCAACGAGGTGTGTGACAAAGTCGCCAGTGAGCATCCATGGTTTGGTATCGAACAGGAGTATACTCTGCTGGATATCGATGGAAGACCGCTGGGTTGGCCGAAGAACGGTTTCCCCGGTCCTCAGGGACCGTACTACTGCGGAGTCGGTGCTGATAAAGTTTACGCTCGTGACATTGTTGATGCTCACTATCGGGCTTGTTTGTACGCTGGAGTCAAGATCTGTGGTACCAATGCTGAGGTTATGCCGGCCCAGTGGGAATTCCAGGTTGGTCCATGCGAAGGAATTTCCATCGGAGATGATCTGTGGGTAGCTCGTTTCCTGTTGCACAGAATTGCCGAAGAATTCGGAGTAGGTTTTCTTCACTCAAATCGTGCCCGATCGTATTCCTAACCTAAATGTATTCTTCCGATTTACAGATTATTGCTACCCTGGATCCGAAACCGATGAGTGGCGATTGGAATGGTGCCGGGGCGCACACCAACGTATCAACCAAGAGTACACGGGCCGATGGTGGCATCGTGGAAATCGAAAAGGCCATTGCCAAACTATCGAAGAATCATGAACGTCACATCCGTGCGTACGACCCACGGGGAGGAAAGGACAACGAACGACGTCTGACGGGAAAGCACGAAACCAGTTCTATCCACGATTTTAATGCCGGTAAGACACGATCCCGTTTTGGTGTGCTTCGTTTTCTCCGATAGTTAACATTATTCTTTTAACTCTTCTCAGGAGTGGCTAATCGTGGAGCCTCGGTGCGTATCCCGCGTGGCGTAGCCGACGAAGGTAAAGGCTACTTCGAGGACCGTCGACCAAGCTCCAATTGTGATCCGTACTGCGTCGTGGAAGCAATTCTGAGGACAATCTGCCTCGACGAGTAGAGGAACCACATTCACCGAACGCGGCACTGGTGCTGCTAATTCCCGTTCTCTGTTTTCATTAACCTACAAACACGTTTTAGTCAGTTTAATGATTTTATCTCACGATTTGTAATTGTTGGAGAAGAAAAAAAAAGTCGTAATATGTTAACCATCAGGAACAATTCCAAAGTAGACTTCGAAGCTGCTTTTGCAAGCATGTGTATTATTCATAAAGTTATAGGCTTAAGCAATCATACGTTTAATAATGCTGTTCTATTTTATGTGTGTAACAAGTGATTAAATTATTATTATTAAAGTATGTTAAATCTTTTGATTTCAAAGAAAATTCTATTCAAGTAAAAAAATTTATTATTGTGGTCAAGAATGGATTTTTTTACTTGATTATAATTATGATCACCTCAACCAGTACCAAATATACCGAAATCAGAAACATCATTTGCCGAACGTGTTTGAAGAGTGTTTGCCAAAATTCGGTCAAAATCAGCTCATTTGTCAATCATTTGTTGTTATCCTGCAAATTCAACTACTTGTGTGATGGAAAAGGTCGATATTTATGTTATTAATTTCTTAGTAAACGAAATCGCCACACTTGTATAAACAAATTAGAACGTTTCTAAACCGAACAGAAGTACTACCTACGTACGCAAGTTAATCGAGTAATGTTCGAAAATTGAACAACTCGAACGAATGATATTCGAGTTCATACCCAACTCGAACGGAATGCAGAATGGAAATTGCACATTCGATCAGAATATTTCGAATCGATCGACGTGCAGAATAGGTGTGAATTAGAGTGCCTTAAACCAGAGTGACGACAGCTGTTCGTTTTGAATGACAGCTTTGTTCCAAACGAGCAAACGATCTGTCAAATACAATACAACGCGAACAAAACTCAACATTTCGGATTATACGGTTTGAGTTGTTGCCAGCATTACGGATGAGATGTCGTCACTCTGGTTATGGGCACTCTAGGGTGAATAGCTTAGCAATGACATACACACCATTCGAGCAGAGACACACACCCGAAACGGAAAATGAAACGCCATGATGCACTTTTCCGTTTGTTGTAACTACTAGCAGACCCTGTCAGCTTGGAGTGAACTCAATTTTCAGTTCAGCAACGCCATCGCACGGCATCACATTCAACATATCATGTCAATTGTATGGATGCGCAGGGTTGCTATTTTGGCGCGCACGAATTTGACATTTCTTCCCTATGCTTCTACGTAGGAGATTCGATGCGGACTCACCTGAGGGCGCCATGCTCGCAAAAAAGGATGTTGCCAATGATTTGTTCGAGAAATGTGAGAGCTGGATGTCTTGTTAATATGATATCTTCGCTACTAGTGACCCTACAACCAGAGATCAGCTCAATTTTCTCGGAGATGGCAGCAACGATTTCAACAAGCTTAGACTAGTTTGAAAGTTACTATTGGACCGTTGATTAAGTTCGAAGATCAAATGACTGTCACTTCTGGTTCCGGATATATAACGGGAATACATCTTTCTCTACTACGGGCGCCTTTTCAAAATTCGCTCTGTTAAAAAATTAGTATAAATTAATCGTGATATCTCGAGTTGTGCTGAACGCGACAACATAATTCTTTCTCCTGGATATCAGCAATTTATGAAGAAATTTTCAATAGACCATGGTCGTAAATCGATCATTTCTTCATATGCTTTGGACGGACCTGGACGTCATGGTGAGGACCTTCCACCAACAGCAGCAAAAACAGACCTTCTGCGAGGTGTGAGCTCAGGACGCGTTCTCGTTTGCTTTTCGGAGGACGTGACGAGCAGTCGCCTTCTCAACCAGCAGCAGCAGCAGCAGCAGCAACAACAGATTATAAGCACTTGCATTCAGCTTCTGAATACTGGATTTGAATTCGGGAATTGAATTTTTGATTGGAGTCTTGAACAAAACTCTGGAACTGAATTTCAGAACTCAATTCCATGCTTAGATAATCTAGTTTCAGACTACAGGTTAAGAAATTAAAACTATGAATCTGGAAATAAATCCTAATTATGGAACTGGTTTCCAGTATTAGGATACTATTTTCATACATTTTCTAAATCGACTAGATTTTGGAATTGAATTTAATTCTTTCATTTATGTTCGGAATTTGAATCCAGGATACAGATTAATGATTTCAACTTCAGAATAATGGAATAAAATTCAGAATATTTTCTAATTCATATTCTGATATTAAATTTTAGATCTGAACTCCGAACCTGAATTCCCAAACTGACTGCTGAACCAAAATTTAATAATTTAATTCTAGAATTTATTTCAAGCATTCAGAATTCATTCGATGTTGGAACTAAATTCGGAACTTGGATTTTTGAACTAGATTTAGAAACTACTCAGTTCATTAACACAGGTTCAAAATTCAAGTTCAGAATTCTGTCATAGAACATAATTCGGAACGTGGATTCTGAAAAGGAGTTCAGTTTCATAATTCTACAATGAAATTCATGCATGCAGAACTCTGGATTTCTAAACCAAAATTTTGCGACTGAATTCTAAGCCTGTTCTACATTTCGAATTTAATTCTTGAATGTAGTTTCAGTTGCTGAACAAAAAGCGTAGTCTTGGCATTACATTCCATTTGTGAAATTTGGCCTTTCTGATTCCACAGACTTCGCAGCCGATTCTTAGCGTACAGAATCTTTGCATGGCTAGTAGTACGATCCAACTGACACTATAAATCCTTCCAGGTCGGGGCTCGAACATATGACAACTGGCTTGGCGCCGTATGCATTGAACCGCCAACCCAGGCTCAGTTCCTGAACACTGGTTCTGAATTTTGGTTCTGGCGAAGATAAATAAATGATGGCAAAAATACTCAACAGTTATAAACATTGGATAAAATATTGTGCGATGTTTTGCTCATTTTTTCAACTGTTCCGTGTTATTTAATCGTACGGTAGAATATGATTGCCGTCAATAAGTCGAACTCTAGTATAGATGCACCGTTACAATTCTGGTAGCGAAGCAATAAATGTAGCAAAATTCACACAATCAACTAATACGAACGATCATCTATATTCAGAAGTGTGAAAGAAGCACGTCAATTTTATTCACGTCCTCCAGTTATGTCTGCGACATTACCCGCCCACCTTTTTTAACGCTCAATTTTCTCGGAGATATTAGCAAACTTAGGCTCGTTGGAAAGCTACTTATGGGTCATCAAGTTTGGAGATCAAATGGCTGTCACTTACAATTCCGGAGATATAATAATATAAGTGACGTACAAGACAATACTGATAGTTGCTCAATTTTCTCGGATATGGAAGAGCCGACTTCAATAAATTTAGGCTCGTTCGAAACTTACACACTTAAAACTTAATTTTGATTTCGGCGAAAAATATGCTGGAAACGAACGGCAAAGCAATATTTTACTGAAATTTCGGCAAAGATAGCTTTTTACAAAATTCTCGGTTTTTTATTTCCGACTTCTCGGCAATTCAAAATGTTATACTGATATTCGGTTTTGTAAATTACCGTGTTTACCAGCAAATTAATGATATCAACTTACCGGAATCTCGGTAAACAACTTTTAGACAACCGAAATTCGGTGATTCATCAAAGTAGACATTTTTATTCAGTGCAAAACTGAGTGATGTAAACAAGTGCATGTGTTCATATGTGAAATTAATTGCAAATAAAAATTGAATCCGAATATAGCGACATGTTTCGTGATATTAGAAACAAATTTGTTCAATGTTCAACGATTATTCGTGACAAGAAATTCCCCGGAGCATTCTTACGGGATAAAGATCCTCGCAAAGCTAATCTACTGCATGAACTTGATTGGACTCCGGTATGATATATTTCTTTGAATATTCAATGTTTTATTGAGCCATTACTTTCGTTGTAGCGGGAATCTGATTTTCTGCGGAAAATCGAATTGTGTTCTCTACAGTAAATAACATGGAAGTGCATCCATTCTACGGCGTATATGTTTGGCAATATTTTCTTCATGGGACATATTTTCTCTTATTTTACATTTCCTAGCCTATTAGTTCAACAGCCAACATAATGTTGAAATAAATAAATGAATGATAACGAGTTTTAACTGGAATGTTTATTTTATATTTAAAATTTTATTTCAATTAATTGCTTAAAATATCGGCATTAGCTCACATGCTTGAACACAGATAATTTCGGTAATTTGTTTCCAAAAGCGACGAAGTTCTCGGTAAATTATAGTTTTTTCGAACCGAAAATCTCGGTAAAAGTAAATTATCTGTCAAATAAAAATACCAAGATTTTCAGTTGTTTTAATGTTTACCGAGATGATTGCCGAAAACTCGGCTGTTCAAATCTCGGTAAAATTTTGCCGAGATTCGGGAAAAAAATCTAAGTGTGTACACACTTCAAATTTATTGCTGGACCTCGGTGAACAAACTGCCGAGATTTGCATAGCCGTGCGCTCAGTAATCGTGTATCGGCAAAGAGTAGATTTACTGAGAATGTCGGCAATCCTAAAGCTCGCAAATGTCAGATATTGCCGAAATTGTCAGCAAACATTTCACTGTTAGCTCGTCAAAAGCGCTCAAAAATGATTCATGAATTCCCATCAGTAATTGAGCGTGAAAAGTTTTTTTTCGTAACTATTGTTTGAAATAGTAAATACAAAAAATAGGGTTGATGAAGAAATATTTATTAATAGCATAATTTTAATTTTAAATATTAAACTATATGAAACTCATATAAACTTTAACTCAAAAATAATACCACTGAAAACATTTGTTTCTAGTTTGTATTCCGCAACGCCAGGTGGACGAACGAACAGAATAGAATATATAAAATGTTGATTTTTAAATTTTTATTTTACTTGTTCGATAGACCGCTGAATCTCATTCGTTCATCTTTTCGAGAAATATCGGAATGCCGAAATTTGCACAGCCGAGAGATCGGTAATCATCTCAGCAAAACAATTATTACAGGGAATCTTGGCAAAACCGAATTTATTACCTGTCAATTATTGCCGAGCTTCTCAGCATCAATTTTGCTGTTAGCTCGGCAAAAGCGATTATGATCGAATAATGAATTGCCGAGGCCAGCAGTAATCGAATGTAGGAAGGATGAAATAAATATCACAAAAGCTATGGTTGGGGAAACGGGGTGTTTTATTAATGTCAATTTTAATTCAGTATACAAAACAGCAAAGCCACCTCAAAAGAAAACATCACGGTTAAAGACAATGATTTCCAGTACTCTTCAACGCATCAGCCTGAAAATAAGAAAACTTTTTTGAGTATATATGAAAAGCAGAGTTTTTTATTTCACTTATCTTTCCAAGAAATATAAGAATCTCTTACCTTCATCCAATATATATTATTTTCCGCTCCACCAGCAACATGGCACATTCATTAACTGACAAGTGTGTCACCGAGTTTCAGTAAAAGCTAACACACTGTTCGAAATCTCGGCAAACGGATTTGCTGATTCCGGTATATTTGTTGTTTACTGACAAGCTCCGTTTGATATTTTTCCAAACTTCAGCAAAAGAACGCGCTTTACCGAGATATCAGAATATTACATTAACGAATTTCGGAAAAGAGCATATGGATTACTGAACAATCAGTAAAATGTCGTATTGCCGATCTAATTCGGTATTTCATTATGCCGAGCTCAAAAATCTGTTTTAAGTGTTTAGATCTAGTTCGAAGATCAAATTGCAGAAACTTCCGGAACTGGAGATATAATCGAATAAGTGACATATCTGACAAACCTTTTATTTCTATTCGCAAAATTTTTTCAGAAAGTGACCAATGATCAAGTTCAAATGTATTGTTACTGATACAATTGGTTCGAGGAATGTTGCCGAATATGACAAGAGAAAGGCATTAGCATACCACTAGAATAGGTTTTTCATACATTCATTTATTTGTTTATTGTGAAAAAAAATGTCCTTATCTTCAAACTACTCAATGTTTTGCGCGTTCGGAAGAATACATTTAAACCCCGAGATGTGTGTTATAACAGTTCGGCTGAAAAGTTCGTATCGTTTAATAGAAACACACATTTTTTTGCCAAAATTCGTTTTTATTATTCAACATAATTGCCATCAGAGGCAATACAGCGATTATAGCGATCTTCCAACTTTTCGATACCATTTTTGTAGTACGATTTGTCCTTTGCCTCAAAATAGGCCTCAGTTTCAGCGATTACCTCTTCATTGCTTCTAAATTTTTTACCAGCGAGCATTCTCTTGAGGTCTGAGAACAGGAAAAAGTCACTGGGGGCCAAATCTGGAGAATACGGTGGATGAGGGAGCAATTCAATTTCAGCATGGTTTTCATCGACTTGTGACACGGTGCATTGTCTTGATGAAACAAAACTTTTTTCTTCTTCAAATGAGGCCGTTTTTTTTAAATTTCGTCCTTCAAACGCTCTAATAACGCTATATAATAGTTACTGTTGATGGTTTTTCCCTTTTCAAGGTAGTCGATGAAAATTATACCATGCGAATCCCAAAATACAGACGCCATAACCTTACCGGCCGATTGTTGAGTCTTTTCACGCTTCGGGTTCGGTTCATCGCGTGCAGTCCACTCAGCTGACTGTCGATTGGACTCCGGAGTGAAGTGATGGAGCCATGTTTCGTCCATTGTTATATATCGACGAAAAAAATCGGTTTTATTTCTATATAACAGCTCCAAACACAGCTCAGAATCATCAATTCGTTGTTGTTTTTGATCGATTGTGAGCTCACGCGGCACCTATTTTGCACAAAGCTTTCTCATATCCAAATAGTCGTGAATAATATGTCCAACACGTTCCTTTGATATCTTTAGGGTGTCAGCTATCTCGATCAACTTCACTTTACGGTCATTGAAAATCATTTTGTGGATTTTTTTCACGTTTTCATCGGTAACAGCCTCTTTTGGACGTCCACTGCGTTCATCGTCTTCGGTGCTCATATGACCAGTACGAAATTTTGCAAACCACTTACGAATTGTTGCTTCGCCAGGTGCAGAGTCTGGATAACACTCATCAAGCCATTTTTTGGTATCGGCGGCACTTTTTTCATCAAAAAGTAGTGTTTCATCAACACACGAAATACCTTTTTTCCATTTTTTTCACAATAACAAAAGTAGCTTCACTCAAAATGCAATATCTCACAAACTAATAATCAGACAGCTGTCAAATTTATACACGTATCTTCTGAAGGTTGGTACTAACTGAAAATGGTATGGATTTAATTCTAGTGGCGCCCTCTCATAGAAACGATACGAACTTTTCAGCCGATCTGTTATGTGTGTATGTCAAACATATGTTTCTGGCGTATAAATCATTTTATAGGGAGAAACTTTATGAATTACAACTAACTGGCAATCTTAACAAAATGCGCACCGTTTTTTCTGCAATAGTCCACGTTATAAAATATTTTTGGAGCTGCTGACATCTGCTAAAACTGTTAACAACCTTCCCTACCAATAACTGTTAAAATATTTGAGCCGAATAATTGCGACTACCATCTCTTTACTTTGCTGAGTCACGCTTCGATTCGCGTGAAAACTCGCAATAATGACTCACTTTAAGGTACCCACAAGTTACCAGAAAGTTGACAAAAATTGGTAAAAGTAATGAAAAATATTTCGAATAAGTTTATTTCAACGATTCTCTTACAATTATTGTTTTACAAAAACAAACGGACGTTTTTAGTACACCTGCCAAAAACGAAGGTGATATCTTGGGAATGTTTTGTTCTTCTATAGCGGTCACATGCAGCGCGCTAGTCTACGGTTTAAGGAATTGTGATCGTTCAACACGAGGGTAATTCACTTTTTAAAATACTTTGTTAGACTTTTTTATTGCATTAAGTAAAAGATGCGCTGTATAAGTTAACATCAAATATAACTGCTTCGAATGAACATCAAAATGAAGTAATTATTTATCATTTCTTCTGACTATCGGGAAATTAGCTGCGATAAATATGTAGAAACACTACTCTATTTTTTTTAAACATTGTGCGTGTTTTTTTTTGTCGAAATGTTAATTTGTTAAAACACTAACATTAATACTACAACGTTTGCCAATGCTGTTAAAATCTCTCCCGTTTTCCAATAGCTACCAAGGCATTGTAGGCCCACTGCAGGCTACGGTTGTTCAACCTAGGATATATTCCGATACTTCGTGAACAGAGTGTACAGAACACGTAGGGTGGATTTCAGATCCATGTTGACAATATCTGCGGAAGCAATGAAGAATAACGGAATACAGAATGAACACACCGAGTCCACGCCAGATCTTACCTTCCGGTCGAGCTTTCGGTTTCAATCCCTGATCCATCATCAACTCGAACGCGAAGCTAACATTGTGCACCATGTGTTCCGTATCCTTCGGGGTAAGATGAAACTCGTGCAGCGGCACGAAAAACCCTCCGAGCAGGCCCATCAGCAAACACAGGAACACACCGTCCTTGAAGTCAGAACCGAGGTCAGCGGCCTCGAAGTTCAGTTTGTTCAAATGCTTGTTGACGAAGGTGATTAACGACTTCTTGACGACAGCCAGCTTTTCCGGAGCGTGATCGAACAACGTATCGAAGGCATCTCGCTCACAGCGCATTCCAACGTCATCGTACTGGAGCGTAATCTGTTCTTGAAATTGTCTACAAAGAGTCGGTAAATATTTAAACTAATGCCACCCGATAGTACCAAACAATTATTCTCACTTGCTAGTTAGCTTCCCGTTGATCTTCTGTGCCATTACGACTGTGACTTGGACGTTCTCCGGCAAACGAATCGGTGCTCGAAAATGACGAACTAATGCCACTAGCAGATGCAGAATCGAAACGATGTTTTTCGTGTGAATACTTTCCACCGTCCATTTCGGGATGTTGTGGTGGAAGCCCAAGGTCTAACGATAAAAAAATTGCCTATCAAAACTACAATCCGGTAAAACAAATGAACATGGTTAACGTACATGATTAACTGCATTCAACACAACGGCTAACTTTTGCCGTTGTCCTTCGGCCGATTGTGTCACTTCCGGAACGTTCAGTTTGTGACCGGTTAGCTTCTCGAATAACTTCTGCAACACCTGGCCATCGTAAAGGTCCTCTTCAATGTCCGTGACGATGATACGTTCCTCGACCAGTTCATCGTTGATCCAGTCAATCAGCACCTGCAGCAGCTCTCGGACGTGTGGATGCTGCAACGATGCTGGCTGGATGATCGATCTGGACTCGTTATCTTCGAGATTGTACTCCTCCGGTGGAACGATCGGTGCGTTCGGGTTTCCAGGTGAGTCGATGGCAATTTTACCTTCCTCTTGGACTTCTTGAACTGTTAAAGGGAAGAAAATTTGTACGTCATGAACATACGCTTCTTCGAAACATTCCATCTGTTTATTTACATTCATTGATGATTGGATGACGTCATGAATAAATGAATGCTTTCTACCCACAACAAATAATTTCGAGCATAGCATTAGTCAATCAGTTCACGGAAATTGACCAGCTGCTTCGAGTTTACACAGGCTTTTTAACAATCTTGTTTTTATAGTTGATTTTATGACACTCACGAATAATTTTTAACTCGAAAGGAGAAATGTTTACTTTTTCATGCCCATAAATGGAATAAATTCCTTTGCTACACCCAAATGAATGAAGTCGAAAATTCAATGAACGCGTATCCGAATTTGATTCTCAACAGTACGTACCTTCTTTAATGCGTTTCTTTCGGCCCAGAGTGCCGATTTTGTCCCAGAAACTTTCCTCTTTGTCGAAATTTTTGCCAGAAGTTGGCGTCCGCGGAGATTTCGGTCGATTGAGTGTACTCATTTTTGCAGAATGATCACTGAACAAACAGAACCGATTGATTGTTGCTTTGCCTGTACGGGCTGCGTTCTTCGCCTGTGTTGACACTTATCGAGGTTGTCATCTTTTCGTTCCAGAATGATAGGCAGAGATGCCAAATAATTCCATTGAGCAATTTGGCGAGTCTGAACGTACGCACAAAGATGCTAGACATTTTCATACAAAATTTGTAATGGAATGTATAAAAAAATCTGTATCTATCGGTATTCACTGATAAAATCTCAGTTCTCGGTTGATTTTTCATTAGGACGTATAAGCAAGTGACAGTTTCTCTTTGATCACTCTCTCTATCGATTATTGTGATGTGATTAAAAAGATTTTTTTTGATTTCACTACACTGTTTGAAAGTCGAAAATTTCGGGTATCATAACACTAAGTTCCATGAACAATACTTATTATGAGCGACCCTTACACGAGTCATTAAAAATGTCATTACTAAACAAAATATCATTTTAATGAACGTGTATGGTGCAGTAATGATGAGATTTCTATCAAATTTTGAATACATCATTACTTTGTCATCATTAAAAATGACAAAAATAATGCTCGTGTAAGGGCCGCTTATGGTGCAGTAATGACGCCACCCCTTCCTTTTGAACCCCCTCTTGAACCACACCCCTTGAATGATTCTCGTGCACGGGCCTAGATCGCTTATATTTGGATCTCGAAATGAACAAGGTGGATTAGTCCATTCGTTTATTTCGTTGTAACAGTTTAGAAGTCTTGAAAAAAAAAATATATATGTCAACGCTTAAAAATCGAAGCAAGGAAATTTCTATGGAACATATCAAGTTTGTTACTATATTTTCAAGTTTTCATTATTCGGATACATACAAGCGAAAAATTCTAGACCGGATCACATCGCGAGTACCTATTTGAAGTACAAAATTGCAAATCCGATTGCCTGCTTTGTGATATAAAGTATAGTGATTAATTTAAAATTATAAATATAAAAGGATGTTTACTTTTGTCTTTCGATTTTCTCAGATGACACAACAATGTTCACAAATCTCGATGAACATTAGAAATGGTCCCAAGTGCAAATGACAGTTTCTCTTAGTTTCCCTTCTCTTTGAATTATTACGGCAAATTTTAGTAGCTTCTTATAAATTCTACAGTTCATATCGAAATTTGATGGTTTTTGCTATTATCCTATGTGAAATGTTAGATGCAAGGATTGCTGATTGGACCGTAATACTCGAAAGAGAGAGTAAACAAAGGGAAACTGTCATTTGCACTTGGGACTTTTTCTTTTTTAGCCAAAAAGTAACAACTGAACTACACAAACAATAGAATAAAAATTTACAGCTGATATGGAAGGGAAGATAAAACGGGGTTTGTACGTACTTCCATAATTCTGTGTATTCATCTCAGAATCGTATTTGCTGCTCGACAACAATTCACGTTGTGTGGTATCTCTTTGCAGGATCCCATTCTACGCTAGACACCCCGTAGGATACTTAGGGTAACAGAGGTATTTTGGCCCACCTAACAAACTTTATGGATTTAATCGATGTTAAGTATCCCATGTTGCATCAATTTGAAGCTAATTACATTAAATTACCTATTGCGGAAGGGGGTTTTCAAAGGTATTACAACATTTGGAGGATACTTTTATAAAGTGGGCCAAAATACCTCTGTTACCCTACTTACTGTGTTGAGCTGTGGTATGAAATTAATTGGAATTTCATAAATGTAAGTGACTAGAATTGCTTTAAAATATAAAAATCGAAGAAAAAAATTTTGTTTTGTCTAAATTTAGTTATTTTCTTCTACAATATATTTTTCACTGCATGAATAGGTGATCACCATAAATATAGTTCATCGTGGCTTTCATCCTCGCCATCAGATGACGTTTACTTTTTGTTTTCGCCGATTCCACTTTATTCCTTCCTTCGTATTTCGTTCGTTGTGCTTCGAAGAAGACAAAAGAAAGCATCATTTTTCCTCGCAAGGTCGAGCTGCTGAATAAAGTTACGGTGAATATCTGGACCTGTAAATCACCGCTGGTCAAAACCTTGATATTACATTACAGCTAGTACAGTTCATAAACACCCTGGTGAAGCGATGGCAACTGCTGCGGACAATTGGATAAAAAAGGCTGATGATCAGGAAATTTCAGCTCTCGTAAGTGATTTTTTTTACCGTAAGCACCTAACCTATTTTTGGATCGTTAATCATTTTGTTCTTTGATCTGCTTTGTTTGGATCGTCTGCTTCTAACGCAAACAGGTTAGCGATTTGAGTATTGCGAAAGAAAAGGAATCAGATTCGACAGCAGAGCCAGCTGTGAATGAAAATACGGAAAAGGCTACCGAACCACCGGCAGCAGAACAACCAACACGGATAACACCTGGAGAACAAACCGCCTCGCCAGTATTGACTGTACCAGCAACAACAGAGTTACCAAGCTCGAAACCAACCGACGAAAAACCTGCTAATGAAAATGGTGAAATCGCCACATCCGCGGAAGATGCCGAAGCGTTCAAGTAAGTGGTTATTTTTTGTGACGGGAATTTAGTAATTATTTTTCTTTTTTCAGTCCCGCAGACGCAAGTTTGCTGATGAAAATTATTCGCAAAGGCCTGGTAGAATCTAAGCTGGATCTGGAGGTACAACGAAAAGATCCTTCCTCGCCACTGTATTCTGTCAAAACTTTCGAAGCACTACATCTGAAGCCAGATTTACTGCAGGGCGTCTATGCGATGGGTTTCAATGCTCCTTCCAAGATTCAGGAAACGGCGTTGCCTACTTTGTTGGCCGATCCTCCCCAGAACATGATTGCTCAGAGTCAATCCGGGACAGGAAAAACGGCTGCCTTTGTGCTCGCTATGCTGAGTCGGGTTGACCCGTTGAAAAACTACCCGCAGGTCATATGCCTGTCGCCAACGTATGAACTAGCGATTCAGACGGGGGAAGTGGCAGCGAAGATGGCCAAGTTTTGTCCGGAGATTAAGCTTCGCTATGCAGTGCGGGGAGAGGAGATTGCCAAGGGGGCAAAGTTGACCGATCACATAATTATCGGCACACCGGGCAAACTAATGGACTGGGGCATCAAGTTCCGGGCGTTCGAACTGAAGAAGATTGCTGTTTTTGTGCTGGACGAGGCCGACGTCATGATTGCCACCCAGGGTCACCAGGATCAGTGCATCCGGATACACAAGCAACTGTCGTCGTCCTGTCAGATGATGTTTTTCTCGGCCACATACGAACGGGAGGTGATGGAATTTGCTGAGTACATTGTGCCGAACCCGATTGTGATCCGGTTGGCGCGAGAGCAGGAATCACTCGACAACATCAAACAGTACTACGTCAAGTGTCGTAACCAGGACGAGAAATATCAGGCCATTTCGAACATTTACGGTGTGATTACCGTCGGACAAGCGATCATCTTCTGTCATGTTAGTGTTGAAGGATTCTTATTTTTTTTCTTTGTAAGAAAACCTGTTCAATTATTTCACTTGTAGACTCGCAAAACGGCCAGTTGGCTGTCTGCCAAAATGTCCCAGGACGGGCACTCGGTAGCCGTACTGTCGGGTGACCTAACGGTAGAGCAACGGTTGGCCGTGTTGGATCGATTCCGGGCCGGACTGGAAAAAGTTCTAATTACAACCAACGTTTTATCTAGGGGTAAGTTCCGGGGTTTTTCCCTTCACCCAGTAAACAGTCGCTTGCAAAGTTTCATCATTCGCCTCAGGTATCGACGTCGAACAGGTGACCATCGTTGTCAACTTTGACCTACCGATGGATCAGCAAGGACGAGCCGATTGTGAAACGTATCTGCATCGAATTGGACGCACCGGTAGATTCGGTAAAGACGATCGTTCACGAAGTTGCCATCCTTTTTTTAAGCTCGATTCTCGATTCATATTTTCAGGTAAGAACGGAATCGCCATCAATCTGGTGGACAGCGAACGCAGCATGATGCTTTGCCGAGCGATCGAGAAGCACTTCCAGAAAAAGATTCAACTGCTAGATGCAGAGAATTCCGACGAGATCGAAAAGATTGGATCGTAAGATGTTTCGGTTTGGTTTGAGGGTAGAAAAAAAAACAAGCTGAAGACGATTCTGTTCATATTTGTTGAACTCCGAATTTAAATTTTAACTTTTCGCTCTACTTAATTCCATTAAGTTGATGAGCGTAGTTTCCTCCTTTCGAAATGAGCATTTGTTAGTGTAGGTTCCAAGGGCACGCCGGAACGGGAACGTTGTTAGACGGATGTTTTGATTATTATTACCTAGCAGGATAAGAAGACTTTGAACACACACGATTCGATTTAGTTTCATTTTTTTAGTCGTTGAACGGCCGGTAATGTTTCGAAAAATGCCCAAAAGTTTAGAGAGAGAAAACTCCAGAACTGGTTTTCTACGTCATACCATTGTAAATCAATATTCCAAGACAGCGAGAGATCAGCTATAAAACACATAAAATATTATCTAATTTATGCTTCTAATCGATTCAGGTTGACACCACCGATAAACAAATCCGAAGGCCTCAACGGGGATTAGATTTACGTTCCATTGACGAGTACATTTTTGGAAAGTTTGCACAGAACCTACGACATGCGGAGAGTACTTAAAACGACAAAAAAGGGAAACAATAATTCGCACAGATATGGCGAAGTAAAAACCTACAGGCTTTAGGTTAATCAATCATTTCGCAAGTTGAAAAAATGACAAAATTTAGCTCCAATTTCAAGCGTTTTCGGCATCCAGCTTCTGAATACAGGAACTAAAGGGTGATTTTTTAAGAGCTTGAGAACTTTTTTAAACAATAAAACGCATAAAATTTGCAAAATCTCATCGGTTCTTTATTTTAAACGTTAGATTGGTACATGACATTTACTTTTTGAAGATAATTTCATTTAAATGTTGACCGCGGCTGCGTCTTAGGTGGTCCATTTGGAAAGTCCAATTTTGGGCAACTTTTTCGAGCATTTCGGCCGGAATAGCCCGAATTTCTTCGGAAATGTTGTCTTCCAAAGCTGGAATAGTTACTGGCTTATTTCTGTAGACTTTAGACTTGACGTAGCCCCACAAAAAATAGTCTAAAGGCGTCAAATCGCATGATCTTGGTGGCCAACTTACCGGTCCATTTCTTGAGATGAATTGTTCTCCGAAGTTTTCCCTCAAAATGGCCATAGAATCGCGAGCTGTGTGGCATGTAGCGCCATCTTGTTGAAACCACATGTCAACCAAGTTCAGTTCTTCCATTTTTGGCAACAAAAAGTTTGTTAGCATCGAACGATAGCGATCGCCATTCACTGTAACGTTGCGTCCAACAGCATCTTTGAAAAAATACGGTCCAATGATTCCACCAGCGTACAAACCACACCAAACAGTGCATTTTTCGGGATGCATGGGCAGTTCTTGAACGGCTTCTGGTTGCTCTTCACTCCAAATGCGGCAATTTTGCTTATTTACGTAGCCATTCAACCAGAAATGAGCCTCATCGCTGAACAAAATTTGTCGATAAAAAAGCGGATTTTCCGAATGGACCACCTAAGACGCAGCCGCGGTCAACATTTAAATGAAATTATCTTCAAAAAGTAAATGTCATGTACCAATCTAACGTTTAAAATAAAGAACCGATGAGATTTTGCAAATTTTATGCGTTTTATTGTTTAAAAAAGTTCTCAAGCTCTTAAAAAATCACCCTGTAGATTCGGAAACACTTTTTTTGGATTGAATCCTAGAACTGAATTCTAAAACGATAAACAAAGAGCCTGAATTCTGGTTCACCAGTATTTGAACTTAATTTCAGGTTTAGGATTAAGATTCAGAATTTAGTTTCAGATTACAGGTTCAGAAATTAAAACTCTGGAACTGAATCTGGAATTTGGAACTGGTTTCATGACTAGATTTTGGTACTGAGTTTAATTTTTCTATTTTACGTTTGGAATTCGAATCCAGAGTTCTGATTATGGATTTCAATTTTAGAATTCTGAAACAGTGAAGAAATACATGATATGATCCCTAGATCGGCATTCTGGAACTTAATGTTAGATCTGAGCTCCGAATCTGAATTTCAGAACCGACTCCTGTACCAGAATTTGAATCCCAAGTTATGTTTCAGAGTAGTATTCCTAAATTCAGTTTTAAAATTTGGAACCTGCATACCGAAACCGGGGTGGCGGTTCAATTCATAGGACACTGCTCTCACAAGTCAGTTGTCGTGCGTTCGAGTCACGACCTGGAAGGATTCTTAGTGTCAGTAGGATCGTAGCACTAGCCATGCAATGGTTCTATACGCTATGAATCGGCTGCGAAGTCTGTTGAAACAGAAAGGCCAAATTCTACGAAAGGAATGTGATGCCAGGAAAAAAAATACCGAAGCTAAATTTGGATCCTGAGTCATGGTCCAGAATCCCTACCTCCCCGCGGTGCCGGCTGTGGTGCGAGTAACTATAGGAAAGATTGGGTAACCAACCTCGGTGGGACCTTGGTCGTATGCTGACAGGGAAGGGGGGGGGGGGGGGGAGCTTGCTTTCTCAAGCAAGCCTACCCGAGTGTCTGTTCCCCATGTTGGGGCGGCTAGAAACAGCGTCTGTTCTCCATGTTAGGAGCGGCTGATTACCGTCCTTGTGTCAGTGTGGGACTCTGAACAGTGCTGACACGATGGCCCTATTGATAGACGGTGACGAAATCGAGGTGGTTGACGAGTTCGCGTATTTGGGCTCACTGGTGACCGCCGATAATGACACCAACAGAGAAATTCATAGACGTATTTTGGCAGGGAATCGTGCGTACTTTGGACTCAGAAAAACCCTCCGATCGAGAACAGTACGCCACCGCACGAAATTGACCATCTACAAAACGCTCATTAGACCGGTGGTTCTCTATGGGCACGAGACCTGGACTATGTTGGCAGAGGACCATCGCGCCCTCAGTGTTTTCGAAAGAAAGGTACTGAGGACCATCTATGGCGGAGTGCAGATGGAACACGGAACGTGGACAGCTGATAGGAGAACCACCTATCGTACGGACAGCTAAAATCGGACGTCTACGATGGGCTGGGCATGTCATAAGGATGTCGGACGACAGCCCAGTGAAAATAATTCTTGAATCTAATCCGACTGGTACAAGAAGAAGAGGAGCGCAGCGAGCAAGGTGGATTGATCAGCGTCCGTGCCTTGAGTGGCTGGCGACGAGCAGCCATGGACCGAGTTATGTGGAGACGTATTCTTGATACAGCAAAGGACACCCCAGGCCTGTTGCTGTTAGGTGAGGTAGGGTAAGAAGGCACCGTTTTATATATTCTGTTGATGAAAATTTTTGACACGAACGTTTTTCACGTCCATAGTTTCAACAGGGCCAACTGTGACTCAATATAAAAACGAATACACGTTTTCACGCATATAAAACAAACGTTTGACGGGAGCTAAATGTTTTCGAATTCGATGCACAACAACACGCCTACTGCGAAAACCCATGACGTCGAGGGCAGTGATAGTACACTGGAAAAAGAAATAAAACTCCAGCGCATTTGTCGAAAAAACACTTTGCTTTCTTTAAATCATTATCTTATATTTTTCGTTAACTCACGTTATTGATTCTTAAAATTACAGTTTTCCTTTTTGTTTTCATTAATTAATATCAAAATGAGTTCTATACTCTTAACATTTTTCATTTTTTTATCCAATTTTCAGATGTTTTTCTTCTTTTTTCTTATTTTTTGCTGTTATTTTATAATTTATGTAACAGTGTATTTTTTTTTTGTTATAACAAACAACATTAGGAATTACTTTTACTTTATTTTTCGTTTAAATACCACAATTGTTCCAATCGTCCTTACGGCGTGTGCGCCCTCGTTTTCTCTCTTTGTCTGTCCCGTGTCCCAAATCCCCGTACGTTCCGACCGACCCATCCATCGGATTTTCTGGCCAAAAAACCGCGTAATAGAAAAAATAACTCTGCTCGTGTGGATGCCGCCCCGTGTGCTAGCCAAACGAAGCCAAGGACGGTTGGAACAATCCTATTGTTAGTCTGGATTTCCTTTATTTTTTTATTTCGTTACGTGTTCTGTTACGGTTTCTACTAAACGAAAAAAAAAAACACATCTCACCTACACTTGGGAGGGGGGGGGGCTTGATCCTCGCTGGGCAGAGAACCGGACGTCTTGATCATAGGGGGCTTAGCCGGGCTAAGGTGGCAACGCAAATGATACGGCAGCCTTCCGATGCAGTTGTTGCGGGTTGGGGACAGTTTTGGCGTGTGTTTTGTTGTTTTGCTTCCCATCCCAGCGAGGAACAGTTAGCTAAAGTTATCGATTGTTTACTTTAGATGGCATTCAAAAAATCAACTACCACTCAGTTATGTTACGTGTTTCTCGGGGAATGCTTCGCGCTCGCACTGATCGAAGCATGCCTTGGAATCGCGGTTGACGTTTCCATCGAAATTTTCCACCCGGGCCCAGGTTTTTGGGTGTGATGTATAGGGTTATGTATATAAAAAATTATTGATAATTTGCTAGACAATTTCTCGAGTTTTTTTTTTTATTTGTGGACCCGGAGGAAATGTAAGACTGGTAAACGGGGTGTCGGCTTGCGGGATTTTCTTCCATTCCGTGTTGGTTTCGGTTAGCCTGGACCACCTGCGTACGCATCAGTTTTGTGAATGTATTCTATGTTGTGTATTTTTTCTCATCGTCAACCTGTCGCCGTTCCGCTCAATGGGTTTTCGTAACTTTTACTTGATAAATTTGTCAATATGATGAATTAATTTTTTTTTGTTAGGCAGTGATTATCAATTTGTCGTACACAGGGGGCACCGTTTCGTTCACCGTTCGACGCTTGATTCCAAAGCTTGTACGAATTGGCGGCTCGCTTGCCTGATTTTTGTTTCTTCTTCTTTTGGTTTGTTTTCAACTTTAATAAAACTGACATTTCAAGCACCGAAATTCGACCGGCCTACTATCGTTGCCTGCTGAATTCCCGTGGGGGTAGCAGCGTTCCTATTTCTATCTTTCTCTCGCTCTCAGTGTGTTCGACTTCGCTGTTCAATTGTCAATTAACTGTTCTCTCGACCGATTGTTGCTCTCCGTCTGCGAATCAGTTCCTATCTGTTTGTGTGTGTTTGTTTCTGTATATCTAGTTCCTAAAGTGGATGAATTGTGTGTACCAAGGTTTGATATTTTTTTATTTCCTCTCGACCGTGTAGCCTCGTTTGAGCAATAGATTAAGTGTTTCAGCAATTATTCGGTAAAGTGCAGCTACAATCTCGTTGGATTTGACCATCATACTGAACCGGTGCGGGAAATGATTGAAAATAAACAGATGAATTAATTCGCTTTTGTGAACTGTTCGAGCTACGTTTGTGCAGAAGTTTTGCACATCAAAAGATACTTCGTCAGAATATTCTTTTAACTACCGAAATCCACCGAATTTCGTTCTCGGAACGAGTGATAATCAACGAGAATTCGTTTCGGGAATTAATTCTAAAGAACGTCGTCGAACTCACAGAACTCTGCGCTGGCTCAATAAGGCCTTCGAAACCAGTAGCGATGTCGTGTTCCATCAGGACAACGTCAGGCCACACGGGTCTTTGGTGGCTCGCCAGAAGCTCCGGGAGCTTGGTTCGGAATACCCACTAAACAATTGTCTCCCTCTTGAATTTCTCTAGTGATAAGCGATTGACATCAAGGGACTTCTAAAGGGTGATTTTTAAGAGATATAGAATGATTAAAAAACACACCGAAAATTTGTGAAAATTTATGAAATCTTTATTGGAATCGATGGAACGATCAATATAATTTAATGTTTGAAGATGATTTCATGGAAATGTTGGCCGTGACTCCGCTTTAGGTGACCCATGCGTAAGTTCCAATTTTGGGACACTCTCTTCAACATATCGTTTGGTATTTCACGAATGCTTCAATATTGGCTTCCAGTACGTCAATCGTTGCTGCCTTAACATGGCCCCACAAGAAATAGTCCAAAGACGTCCACACGATCTAGGCGGCTCTAAATTTGATCAACGTTTTGCGTGCCGTGTGGGATGTGGCACCGTCTTGTTGGTATGTCGCTGAACACCGTCTCGTTTGCCCGGTCTACTCAAAGCTAGGTTTGTTTACTTTAGTTAAGTCCGAACGAGCGGTAGCGATGTGGTGAAGCCACATTAGATATTTTTTACTTAGTATACGAAAAATACCACATACATTCGCTTGGTAGATACACCTATGCAATTGCTTCGATGCTCAGTGGCTAATAGTTAACAGGTTTCCTTGGGAACTCCGTTCTGAGGTTCATGAATCAATCTTTATTCAAGAAGTACAATTGTAGGTCAACAAAACGGGCGTTAACGTATTATCATTCATTTGTGTTTATTTTAAATGAATTCCAATTAAAATATCCAGACAATTGCAGGAATCGGCGAAATCACTCTTTCGGCGAAATAACTTTCGGCGAAACGGCTTTCGGCGAAACGGCTTTCGGCGAAATGGCTTTCGGTGAAATGACCCTGATCCACTGTTAATCACCCTTATTCTGAATAACGACGTATTGATTTTTCGATCGAATCCTAGCTACCTTTGATTTTGCTAGCGTTATCAGGAGTACAATTAAATACGATCATAAAATAGATACGACGTTATTCAGAATAAGGGCGAATAATGTAATAAAAGTGTTCGGAGATCGTTCGTGTCGACAGCCAGTAAGTCCAGATGTGGAGGTAATTGAAAGCTTAAAAGGCCACTTTCACAAGCGGAACCCCAACTTCTCCATCAAAGCAATGTCGTCTACAATCATGCTTCAAACTAAAAATCTAGCAAAGCAGTTCACTTTTTCTGCTCTATTTTTTTTTTGTGAACAGTTTTACGAGAATATCATCTTCCGAAGAGTTGTCAAGCTAATTATTGCGTTTTAATGTAGGCTACCATTAAAAATTTATTATTGTTTTTTCATCAAAAACTAGTCAATCTTCTAATATCAATATTCAACAGATGCCAGATCAATAAAAAAGAATCTAGTACGGATTTTGAAAGGTCATAAAAAAGTAATTAAAAAATTACACCCTTTCAAATTTCTCTTCAAACTTTTCTTATTTTATGACCTTTCCGAAACCGTTTAAGGGCTGAGGACAGTACCGTGTAGGTTTTTTTTTGCTATTTTCCCGTTTCAATTTAAATTTTCTTGGAAACGGTGCAGAATATAGAAAAACCCACCTGACAATGTCTTCGAAATTTAGTTCAGAATATTCTGTGAAATTTTTAGACTGATCCATTGAGTTTAGCGGTCGTGTTGTATTTTCTTCTGACTGATGAACTGCTGAAAATTGGAACGCTCGGAAATGCATACCTCTAGTTGTTCATCGAATATCTCGGCTTTGAAGGCTTGTATCATAAATCTACCGTGACAAAGTCTGGATAATTTAGTTTAGATGCGATTAGTACATAAAAACATATATGTTATCACGATAAAAATACAGTCCTGTATTTTTCTGTGAAACAAAGTCAGTTTCAATGCATCCGCCATTTTTTTTTCGCTTTGGTTTCCTGATAGCATTCTGAAAAAGGAGAGAGAAATAAAATTGGCTCGACAAGGCTGCCAAGCACACCGACATTCAATCTTTGTGAAAGTTGAATATTTTTTCATTGTTCGTTGGAATCATGTAATGTTCAACCTATACGATAGATTAATGTGATAAAACTTCTCACCAAAATAATAAAATGTATGCTGGCAACCCGGTACAGTTTGCTCATATACGAGAGAGTACAAGAGAAATACGATGCGCAAAGGGAATTGAGCGAGTCACGTGGTCGATTTAACTCAACACGCGACCCTCTGTACTCAGACCTTAAGGTTCATTTTTACCGATCTGTCATCGGTTGAATATTGATATTAGGCTTACTAGTTTTTGATGAAAAACCAACGGTTGTAATGGTAACCTATAATAAAACACTTAGTTGAGCAGAATTGTGCGCAATAATTAGCTGGATAACTATTTGGAAGACGATTTTCTCGTAAAACTGCTCACAAAAAAACGTTTTTTTTTTCAGGGCAACCCTACTTTTACTTCGAAAAATTGATGTAACTCAATCAAATAAATCAAATTGTCCCGGGTTGGCGGTTCAACGCATAGGACGCTGGTCTTACAAGCCAGTTGTCGTATGTTCGAGCCCCGACCTGGAAGGATTCTTAGTGTCAGTAGGATCCATAGTACTAGCCATGCAATGATTCTGTACACTAAGAATCGGCTGCGAAGTCTGTTGAAACAGAAAGGCCAAATTCCACGAAAGGAATGTAATGCCAAGACTTTACTTTGCATTCGATCAAATAAAAAGCAGGGAAAGTGGTTTCTTCAGCAAAGTTGCTCAGAATCAAACTTCCTTCAACGTGGCAGTGAATTTCAATCTATTTTAAATTTAATTAAGAATGTTAGATTCCAGATTTCGATCCAAACATGGACTACCCTAATGACTTTTTACATCAAAAGATTTATTTGATTATCGGAAATTTTTTGTCTTGCTAATTTCTCGTTTCTTTTTCAGTGGGTCGTTCAAGAACGCCAAAAAACATCCCGAAATTCTCCGTGTGATTCACGAATTGAGCTATTGTTCTTTAAATTAATTTTCACAATTTGGCAAATGTGACACACACGAAAACACACTCTTTAAGAACATTGATCCTCTCCTGGTACCGTCCTGCTACTATAAACTGCTCAAGTTATAATGAATTCATGTAGATACATTCAAGGATGGCTTTTATTGTATCAAAGAACGCTCACTAGCAACTCTTCACACGATTCAATCAGTGCCATCAAAGAGAGACGGATATCATCGCAGCGACAAAAAACCGGCATGGTTCATTTCACATACAGTAGACACCAGAGCGAGAGCGAATTTCTCTCGATGACCTGTCTGAGAATCGAAGGTTAGCTCGCTGCTGTGGGGATTCTCTCTGAATCAACAAACGGTCGCTTATTCTCGTGTCGCGATCCGATTCTGCATGGGCAGTGGATAATTGCGAATGAATAATTTAACTATTGCCGCTTATTCTATGTGCATATAACCTTTGTATAAGTTGTGTCTATGAAAATGTATGTGGATGCTTCACACAAGGGTTTTGAAATATTGCAACCTAGCATGGGAATCATCAAGTCGAATCATCGATTCGATTTTCTGCGATAATTGTCAATTTGCGATTCTCTCTTGGTAAATTCCACACAGCCGCAATCATTATCAGACTGTTATTTTATTTTAGGGCCGTGAAATACTCAGAGTATGAAGTGTAGCGAAGAAATGTAGAAAAATTCTCTCGCGGTTCATGCATTGAGAGACTCGAGTTCTTGTAGCATCTTCTACCGGAAAATGTTGTACACAATATTGATAAATATCGAGCAGCTTCTGTCAAATTTTCGGCAATCACCAACACTGGATACATTACAAAATTTGATCGTTTACGGCTGTACTAATAGGCCACAGTTACTGGCCCTTATTACCGTTCTCACTTCCACCTTCACATTCACTTCACTTACATGTCACTGCACTTGATTTTCCCTATTACCAGTATTACGCATAGTGAAGTGATCACTGTAGTGGAAAAAACTCATTTTTTCAACGAAATGTGATGTTCATAATGACATCAAGATCATCCAAATATTTACTTGTGTCTTTGAAGCGACTTCCGTACTAAGGACCTAAATTCACTTCACTCGATTTTCACCGTGCTGTGATACCGGTAATAAGGGCCACTAGCTCCATACTGTCGTGTGTGCTTGAGAAACACAAACACGCACATGAGTTTTTCTCCTTGAAGTTCCAGAAGAAAACCATGAATCTGTGTTCTTCACAGCCAATGATGTCGAAAATGAAAGCGAGTATGAACGAACTGCAGAAGAATGAAGGTTCGATTCCTGCCTCTGGACATTTTTTTTTCCTCCATAGAACATCTTTCCCGTAGCTCATATGTCTTTTTTCCGCTTAGACATCATTAGTAACTGAATTTTAGTCTCTTTTGTTTAATATTACTAAAGGTTAGATCAAAAATTGCTGAACATATCTCAGAATACATGCTTCAAGTTTATCCATTTTTTGACACGAATTTTAGAATGGGATCTTCACGTCAAATTCAGAAAGCACCAGAAAGCAGAAATAAAATTCACCATCAACTTCTGAGAAGAAAAAACGTGCAAAATTTTCACTGATACTGAAGTGGTGAGATTAAATGAAAAAAAAACATCGCGTTTGTTAAAAAAAAACATTGGAAAAAAAATCGATTCAATCATAGCCCGTCATCAAACCGGATCGACCAGACACTTCGCGTTCCGCCGTGCGACAAAACACCGAGACTTATCGCGCTCATCTTTTTGTTGTGTGTTATTTGTTCAATGTTTTTGTTTACGATAATACCCTATGAAACCAATGACCAAGTGCCTTCCTTCGCATTTCAGATCTTTCGCAGCCCTCGGGGTTTTCTTTGTTTTTTTTTTTGGTGATCTTTGAAAATTTTTAAAAACTAAGCCCAAACATTTCGTAAGTTTTCGTATTGCAATTCACATTGATTTTTTTTTGTTGTGGTTAGATTTTTCCTAGTTACTCTAGCGCACGGTCTTCTCTCCATTTTATTTTTTTTTCCCGATATTTGGTTAGCTAGGCGCTGGAAGCAAGGGACGAGTATTTTTTTTGGTTGCTGTTGCTTGTTTCTCTTGTATCGGAAGTGCAGTTTTATCAATTTGGGGGGGTGGGGGGTTTCTCGCCTTTGTGTTTACTCCGGGCGAAAAATTATGTGGTGTGATCTACTACTGGAAGATTCGAGGGGAGTCGTGATTCCCTTTGACGCCATTCCCGTTCGTGTTTACTGAATTTGACCATTTGACCTTTGTTCGTTCCATATGCGTATATGCGCGCGCTCAAGTGTGTGTGTGTGTGAGTTTGTTCGTGTACGTGTCAAATCAATCAGGCTTCTTAGCCTACTTCATGAATTGATATTTGGTTTTCTATTTTTGTGTGCTTACACACTAAAAAGACGTTTTTCTCTCGTTTTTCGCTTGCATACTTCGTCCGTCGCTTTCGTACTGCGTGTGTGTATTTGCTTTAATTTGCTGCTATATTTTTGTGTGTGTGTTTTTGAATGTGTGTCTGTTACTTATTCCTGGACACGCTCACCTTTTTGCAATATCTCTTGGTTAACCTCACGTTCCTGCTTCTGTTAAGTTATAACTGTTTAGGTTCTTTACACATTTAATACATGATTAATTGTTATGTTTACTTATTCGGTTAGTGTTTACCTTTTAGTTGCCTTTTTTTTTAGTGTGTACGTGTGTGTTTTTAGTTTCCCTATTTTGCAGCAGCTCACATTTGCTTTCCCGCTGTTTTTTTTATTGATTGGCTGTTTCTTCGCCTGTACAAAACTTGCCTTTCGACAACCATGACCATGGCCTACTACTACTAGCAGTTCTTTTGCTAGTTTTCTGTCTAACCTCAAAACAGGGTTCATGATTACCTGTAAGCGTATAAATTTGAGAGCGCTCGGTGCGGAATAGAAAACTGAACTGTTTGGGAAATAGTTTCATCAACAAAATCGATGATCCAATTTGGTTGGTTGGATTTTGTGGAAAAATTTGAGCTATCATTTTTTTTTTGTTTTGTTCTGTTTAGTCGATTGTTTTTTATTCTACACACCGTTTCTTTTGTTTTAGGTTACTTTTTGTATCAATGTCTAATAACTATTCCGTACAAATATATAAAAAACAACTGTTTATTCTTCTTCTTCTTCTTCTGCTTCTTTCCCTTCGTTAATTATGTTACAAATTACCTCGTTTGGTTGAGCGATTACAACGATTTTCCTCTCGTATTTGCGTGTATTCTGCACACTACTGTCAATTTGTATGAGACGTGTGAGAGTATTTCTGTGTGTGTGAGTTTGTGTTGCGCCATGTTGTTACTGGTTTCGAATGGATTTGTGAGCGTGTAGATAATTTTGAATATTTCCTAGTTTTTGTTATGTGTTTTTTTCTGTGTATGTTTAGATTGTTCATTCGTTTACGATTTGCTTCTTTTTTTTTTGTTTTTGGTTGTATCGTTTCAGTTAGCAATTTCTACGTTTTTTTCAAATATTTGTTTCTTTTTTCTTTTATTAAAAATGGGTTCAATATAAAATGAACTTTACAAATAAAACAACTTCACCACCACCGTCTCGTGTTTCTTCTTCTCTATTTTTTTTTTGTTTTCAATTGCCGTAATAACTATGTTACACATACAGTTTTTTTGTTTCCATTACTGCATCTTGGAAAACCTAAACTAAAATATAATGTATTGCGATTGGTTATGAAATCTTTCTTTGTGTTGTTTTTTTCCTCTTTTTTTACCTATACTTGTAATATCTGTTTATCGTTTGTTTACTCGCCGCCCTCGACTTGTTTATGAATAACTTGCTTGACAGTGTTGATTCATAGTTGGATAAAAAATTCATTACTTTTTACCTTGTTTAATTTAAAATATTTAATTTATCTAATGTTAGTGTTATTCTTGTTTAATTATTGTTAATGCCTTCTGCTTGATTCGAACAAAACAAAAAACTGCACTAGAAGTCGTTTACAAATAGAGATAGTAATGACGCACCGCGTTCCCGATTATAGTCTGATTTGTGTGTGTGTGTGTTTTTTTTTTAATTTTACTAGTCGGGTCGTCACTCAAATTCCTTGTCACTTTCCGCAATTGTTCTAGTAGTAGATAACTTTCGAATCGTCGTCGGTTGATAAGACGACTGCCGCTGCCGCCGTACTGGGATACTGATAGTTGAGAGGATAATGAAAGAAGTTGTATTGGTGCAGGTTCGGTTCTGTACCGTCGACATCACCACCGCCACCGTCATCATCATCGCCATCACCGTCGACGGCGTCCGGGTTGTTGTTGTTGTTGTTGTTGTTAGTGTGATGACAATCGTTACCGAGACAGAGCAGCGCCAGCAGAACGGAACAGTAATCGTACGGATAGTAGTACTGGAGTAAGCAGCAACAGGGTTGTCGTTGTCCACGGTAAAACAGATGCTGACAGAAATGGCAGAGGCTGCAGTGTTGGTGGAGCAGCGCCGCTGTCGGTCTTGCCGATCGCTATACACACTCGCCGTTGTCGTCGAATCGATCGCAGCCATTGACAAACAGATCGTCGTTCAGGTCGTCCGGATCCAGCAGGGTGTCGTTGATGCAGACGTGCGGCGGTATACCGAGTGGAGGCAACGGTGCCGGTGGGATTACCATCGGTTCGCTGTTGTTGATACCGTGCAGGCTACCGGACAGGCTACCACCTCCCTGGAGATGTCGCCTGCTGGAACCCAAGCCTGTAACGGGGGGAAAATTTTTTGAATGAAATTTCATTTCTTCAATGTCAATAACCCAAAAACAGCAACAACGATGGATTAGCACAAGTTTTCACATAGATTAACGAGAATACTGAGCTTTAACGTGAAATGTTTCTTGCATGCATTTTCTTCGAATAGTTGTAACTCGCAGGATTTCGAAACCCAGAGATGAATTGTGAACCAGATTCCAGGCCTAGTATCCAAGTTCAGACGACCCTAGATTTTGAAGCTGAATTTCGGAACTCAATTCTAGACCCGAAATCCAAATTCTGCAACTTAATTCCGGAATTCGGAAACCAAATGTTGGGACTGAATTCTGAACCAGAATCTTACAGTTTGTCTGTCGAACTGAACTCCAAACCTGGATTCTGGAAATGATCTCTGAACTTAGACTTTGGATCCGGACTCTGAAACTGGATTCTGCACACGGATTTTGAACTCGAAACTGAATTCGGACACCAAATTCTGGAGTTGGATTTTGAACTCGACCTGGATGATCTCGGATCTAAATTCTACAACTGACATCTGTGCATGGATTTTAAAGCTGAACTCTTGACCTGGATTTTGAAATTGAATTCTGGAACTGAATTCTGGATGTAAATTTTAGAACAGAATTCTGCACTTGAATTTTGAACCTGGATTCCGGATCTGGGTTCTGCAACTGACATCAAAAGCAGGGTTCTGGAGCTGGATTCTAAAAATGAGTTCTGGACCGGGAACTGAAGTCTTGACTTGGATTTTAAAGCTATATTCTGGGCATGGATTTTGGACCTTGATTTTGAAACTGAATTCTGAACCTGGACTTTCCACTAGGATTCTGAACCTCAATTCTGCACCCGCAGCTGAATTATGAAACAGGATGCAAAATCTGGGTTTCGAACCTGAATTCTTGAACTCTGAAACCTGGGACAGGATTTTGCAGTTGAATTCTGGAGCAGGATTTCGAAACCCAGAGATGAATTGTGAACCAGATTTCAAGTCTAGAATCCAAATTCAGACGACCCTAGTTTTTGAAACTGAATTTTGGGGTTGGATTTCAGAACCGAATTCTGAACCTGGATTGTATAAAAAATTTCTGAACATAGATTTACGAATTCAATTCTTGACCCGAAATCCAAATTCTGCAACTCAACTCCAAACCTGGATTCTGGAAATGATCTCTGAACTTAGACTTTGGATCCGGATTCTGAAACTGAATTCTGTTCATAGATTTTGAACCCGAGACTGGATTCGGACACCAAATTTTGGAGTTGAATTTTGAACCTAGACTCAAGAACCCAATTTCAATTCGACCTGGATTTCGGATCTAAATTCTGTAACTGACATCTGTGCATGGATTTTTAAGCTGAACTCTCGACTTGCATTTTTTAATTGAATTCTGGAGCTGGAATCTGGATCTGATTTCTGAATGTAAATTTTAGAACTGAATTCTTCACTTGAATTCTGAATCTGAGTTTTGAAACCCGGCCCTGAAGTCAGAAACTATTATGAATCCATTCCGAATTTTGAACCTGGATTCTGCAACTGATATCATAAGCTGTGTTCTGGAGCTGGATTCTATTTCTGGATTTTAATGTTGAGTTCTGGGCCTGGACTCGTCACTAGTATTCTGAAACTCAATTCTGCATCCGGTGCTGAATTCTGAAACAGAATTTAAAAAAACTAAGTTTCAAACCTGAATTCCTAAACCCAGAGCTGAATTCTGAACCTTGATCCAGGTCTAGCAACAAGATTCAGAAGACCCTAAATTTGGAGGCTGAAATCTCAAAACTAAAATTTGAACTTGAATTTTTTTAATGATTCCCGAAACTGGATTCTGCAACTGGATTTCGATTCTGAAACTTATTTCTGAACCTGAGTTTTGCAATTTAATTATGGACCTGGATTATGAATTCTGGACCTGGATTTTGAAGCTGAATTCTACACTTGGATTCTGGATTTTATAACCAAATTCTGTATCTGGATTCCAAAAGTGAGTTCTGAAATTGAATTCTGGACCAGAATTTTGAATCTCTCGGGACTTGGATTCTTGACGTGGATTTTGGAACTGAATTCAGCACTTGGATTCTGATTCTGAGTTTTGGATCCAGAGTTGGAGTTCCGAAACGGGATTCAGATTCAACTGAGTTTCGAACCTGTACTTTGGAACTGAATTCTGAACCAGGATTCTGCAATTGATTGAATTTCGAACCCGAAACTGAAATCGAGGACTGAATTTTAAAACTGAATTCTGGAGTCGGATTTCGAAGCCCAGGTCTAGGATCAAGATTCAGAAGAACCTCGATTCGGAAGCTGAATTATCAGAACTTAATATTCAACTTTGATTTTACTAATAGTTCTCGCATCTGGATCCTGAAACTTGATTTGGATTTTAAAACTTATTCCTGAACCTGGATTTTGCAGTTCAATTCTAGACCTGGATTCTGAAACTGAATTCCGCACCTGGATTTTGGAACTGAACTCCGCACTTGAATTCTGGATTTTGAAGCTGATTCTGAATTTGGATTCTGGAACGGAATTCTTGATCTGAATTCTAAAAATGCATTCTAGATCTGGATTTAAAAACTATATTCTGGTATTGATTTCTAAACCAAGATTTGGGATCCGAGTCCATGATTCCGATTCGAAACTAGGCTCCAGACCCTGTATTTTGAATTAGATTTTAGAACTGAGTTTTAAACCTGGATTTTTTAAAATAATTTCTAAACCTGGATTCATTAACTGAACTCTGGGTTTGGACTCTGGACCTGGATCTGAAGTTGAATTCCGGATTATGGAGCTGACGCTGGATTTTAAAATGATATTTGAAACTGGATTCTTTAACTGTATTCTGGAACTAAGTTCTGGGGCTTAATTCTAGAACGAACTGAGCTTGAATTCAGGACTTGTTTTCTGAACCTTGGTTCTGCAAAAAGGTTTGAATATGATTTCTGGAACTGAAATCTTAATCCTGCAACCGAATTCAGGACATGTATTCTAATACTGATATCCTGAATTCTATAACCGATATCGGTACCTGGATTCTGCAAACTGAAATTTTCAACTTGATTCTGGAATCGGATTCAGAAATTAAATTTTGGACCTGAATTCTGGAGTAAACTGAATTCTGGGACTAAACAAAAATTCTGGACTTGTATTCTGGAATTGTTTTTTGACCCTGGATTCTGGACCTGAACTAAATTCTGGGGATTGGATTTCAGATCTAAATCTCGGAGCTGGATTTCTAAAACCGGAACTGAATTTTGAATTAAGATCCAGATCTGCAGCTCACTTTCAAAACCTTGATCTATAATCTGGATTTTGAATCTGATCAGATTCAGATTCAACCTGGAATCTGAACCTGGATTCTTGAAATGATTTCTAAACCTAGAATCCGCAAATAGATTTGAATCTGAATTTTGTAACAAAAATCTGAACCCGGAATTGACTCCTGAACCTGGATTCTGAACCCAGAGCTAAATTCTGGGGTTGGATTTCAGAACTGAATTTTAGAACTGGATTTCGAAACCCGGAACTTCAGTTCCTGTACTTGGATCAATGATTGGCCCATAATTTAGACTCCGAACCCATATCCATAATTCAGACTCTGGATTCAGGCCTTGGATTGTGAGCCCGAATTTTTGGGTTGGATTTTAGAATTGGATTCTGAACCTGAATTCTGCAAGTAGATTTAAATTCTGAAACTTAATTCTGAATCTGTCTTCCGGAACTGAATTCTGGACCTGAACTCTGAATCTGAACTCTGGACCTGAATTCCGGAACATAAATTTGAACCTGGATTCTGCAACGAAATTTTTAAATTTGATTCTTCAATTAAATTTTTAGCCTGAATTCTGAAACTTCTGAAAGTTCAGAAGCTGGATTCACACACTGGATTGAATCTGAATTTTGGGGATAAATTTTAGAGCTTAATTCTGAGCCTGGCTTCTAAAATGATTTCGTCGTGAATATGACTTACTTTACTATGGGGCGCCTTTTCAAAATTTACCCTCTGAGAGAGTGATAAGTTTTTGATCGTGAATATCTCTTGTTGTATCTAACGAATCAACATAATTCTTTCTACATGCCATCGGAAATATGATCTCAATTTTATGATAAAATTTTCAGTTGTGTGACATAATTTCAAATAATTCAAAATTAAACTTTTCTGAAATGTTTGGTATAAACGAGTATCAAAGAGAATAATTCATAAGGCGCGTTTGCCTTAGCTCAGTGATCTGTGAAAGGATTTATATAATCTAACCACCAATAGAATCAGAATTTTTCAACTCAAATGTGTGTAGCAATAGCATTGAAGTATTTCAATAGTACACTATTGAAAAACCTGTCTCATTTGACGTATGTCACCACCAGCCAATCAGAACGCGTTCTGAGGAAGAGAACAAAATATCTGCTGCTGTGCAACAAATCGTTCGAGAAAAATGTTCCGAACAGTGCTTAATATCGTGGTGAGTTCCACAATTTCGTCCTTCTGAAGGGCAGGAATGAATCCCGTACAGCATCCTGATAGTTTCTTTCAATGAAATAATGGAAATCCAAAATGAAATAATCGACATTAAAATTCCACATGCTGCTATTTTTATAGCCGTTAGGACCACCCATTAGTGAAAAAGCTACAAACGAAATCCGCAAAAAGAAACCTCTTAACAAAAATTGGATCAGTTTGGATTCTATCGCCACTGCGAGCAGATGTATTTTGTGTCGTTTGCAAAGCTAGTTTCGCTTCCGACAAGAGCAATTACGCAAATACAGCTGCCAGTCGTTTACATTGGTGAAAAAACAACGAAAAGAAGACAACGGTGGGGAGCATCACACAAAATCAGCCGTTCTAATGGCTCTAAAAGTTTTCTAAAGAACTATTAGGATTTCTTCGTAAATCGAAGGTAAAAAACCTCTGTTTAGTGCAAATAAAGAACTGTTTGATTAGATTTGTGCATTTTTCGCTGTGTGAAATTCACAGTAATCGAGATCAAGTGAAGCCTTCTTTGTTTTTACGAAAAATGTGAAAAAGGGAAATGCTTGCATAATTCATACAATTGATCAACTAATTTTTTTTTTTTTTTTTAAATAGAGGCTTTAACATTAATGTCGTTCGCCTCTTCGGGACAGAAAAACTTTCTGACCCTATGTGCGGGGTTGGGAATCGAACCCAGGCGGGCGGCGTGAAAGGCATCGACTTACCCATCACGCTATACCCGTCCCCGTTGATCAACTAATTGATTTTCGAAAGTGTTAAGGAACATGTCAGTTGTTGTCGTATTCACGACATCCAGTTATGTGTCTGACATTACCCACCCGCCTTTTTTTTTAACCTGGATTTTGCACATGGATTTGGCTCTGAATCCTAATTCAGAATCTGAATTCTGAGCCTAGAACCGAATTCTGAACCTGAATTCTGGAACAGAGCCTGTACGTAAATTCTGGACTGGATTTTGTAACAGAATTTTTTAACTTGATTCTGGAATCGGATTCTGCAATTAAATTTTGAACCTGGATTCTGAAACTGAATTCCGGACCTGGATTTTTAAAAATAATTTCTTAACCTGAATAATTCTGGAACAGGATCCTGCACTTGGATTCTGGACCCGGAACTAAATATTCTGAAACAGGAATCTGGCCCTAGCTTCTAAGACTGAGTTCCGAACCTGGATTCTGGAATTCGACTTTGGAACTATGTTCTGGACCATAATACTGAATCTGAATTCTGCAATTGAATTTTGGAGCTGGGTTCCGAATTCCTGGATTCTGCAACTGACCCGGAGTATGGAACTGGATTGTGCACTCGGTTCTGAATATGAGTTCTGGACCCAAAACTGAATTCTGCAACAATTTTCATATTTAAAAATAATTATTTTATAATAGTTAATAAAATTAAATTATTTTAAACTATCTGATGCATGGGACAAGCTCGAATATAGTGAATAATAACGTTGTTGACACTTTGATCGATCTACTAGTGGCGCCATCTTTTATCAAAACGTCAAAAACTTCTTTTTTATTTCGTCTAACGCAATCAATCCGGTGCTAACCCAATCGGGAGGGATGTGAATCGGGATCGGCCATTGGCCACGGGGGACCAAAAAACACTAAACCATATTTACTTATACCGGTTGCGCTGGTCGTCGAGTCGTAGTGGGCGGCGTTCCTATGCAGACCCAGCTGTCTGTGATGTCTGCGTTTTCTTTTTCGATGACAGAGAGTGCAGAGGAGACAGATTAGGAACGAGGCGGCGGCTATGCAGGATATTATGAGCGCGCCGTGATCCTCCTCGGGAACCGTGGTGATGCCTGGTACGGTGGTGAAAGCACGCGACGAATTGGTTTAAGATTGTGTGTGAGAGAGAGATAAAAAAAATACATTGAGATTAGCGTTGTTTGGTGTAAACCGAGCTTCAAGACTATCGCGACCGTGGGTTAGAATATTGGTTTTTGGCTATAGCGAATTATTGGTTGTTAGCGGTGATGGTGTCTCATTTGTTAGTGTTGTTAGCGGTGATGGTAGTAGTAGTAGTAGTGATAGTTGTGATGGTGTGCAAAGTGTTGAATTGCATTTACGATAAATATATATTCTTATATAGTAAGTTATCATGAGTCAAACGCTATTATCAGTTACGTTGTTAATAAAATGTGAACATAATATACGGGCAATATTAATATACTGAACAAACAATCGTTAGCAACTGCTTTTTGCCAGAAAGAAAAAAATTTAACCCAAATATCAAAACTTAAGAAAAACGAACATTTTCGAACGCTGATTAGACGGCGGTTGCCAAACGTGGAAAAATAACGGAAAAAGCGAAGCGTAGTGGTTGGTTCGTAGGTGGTGATATTGTCGATTTATACCGACAGAGCGCGATAGGTGCTAGTGTGGGTGAGAGAACTGGATGAATCGATTCAATTATGGCGGTGATGGTGGTGGTAGTTGTGTATTCGATTATGTTTGGTTGCCATAACTACTAGAAACCATTCTAACGCTAGGTGTAAGAAGGCGTCTATGAAAGTTCGCGATGACCGTGCTGCTTGTGAAGTGTTTTAGTTTTTTTTTTGTGGTTGTTGTTGTTGTCTAAAGCAAACAAATTCGAATGTAACGTAACTAAAGTGATCATAGAGAAGAGAAAACGGTGCAGATAACTCACGTGATTGTTTGGTTTTTATTTTATTTTTTTGGAAAAATTTATTTGATTTGTTTGGTTGATTGAAGATGGTGGCCATCGAAGCGAAAGCGAAGTTCCAGTTTTTTTTTGTTTGTTTTGATTTGATTTTGGCAGAATGGCTGTTGATTGTTTGGTTGTTGTGGATCATGCAACACCGACTACTTTGAGAGAGATGGAAACATTGTGTGGTGTGCTTGTGCTTCTTGCAAGGAGTGGATTCATTCACGGTGCAGTGCGCGTGGGTGCGAAAAGTTTTTTTTTATATAGATACGGAACGGTTGGCTGTCCTTACATCAACTGAGCGGGAAGGAAGTTTTCGTGTGTTGCGTGTTTTTTTCACAGGTTTTGGATCGGCTGCGGCGGCTTTTTGGGTATCGGATTGTTGTTCTTGTTTTTTTTTTGTTTCGAACTCAACACTCACTTGTGATTCGTTTAGTGTGTGTTTGTTTTAGGTGTGTGTTTTAATCTTCTGGTTTGCTGGTGGGATTTCGAGTGCACGATTTAGTTTCGGGAGAACAAGGGGATAGCTTCAATGATAGTAGTACAAATGGTAGTAGCGATTGTGTAGTAACCAACTAAATGCCACTAGCAGGAAGTGATACGTAACAGGAATAGGAACGGAAGTTGCTTCACCTTATTCGTGGAGCCGGTTGTTGTTGTTGTAGTAGTAGATGTGGTGAATTAGTAGTAGTAGTAGTAATAGATTGGTTGAATGGACATTTTTTTTGGTTGGTAACGATAGTTTGTTTTTTTTTTGTTAAGAAATAGAACAATGGTAGAGAAGAAAAGTAAGAGAAAAAGAACAGGATGAGTATCTTTTGCTCAAAACCTAGGTATTAATCAATATAATGCTTCGTTGGTGGATTTCATGCTGACAAAATATAAACGAAAAACAGAAAAGTAAGCTGTTTTGCAACGAGACTCGTTGGCTCTTGCAAAACAGCTGTCAGTAAGTTGAAACTAACGTTACTCAAGAAAAAATATAGGACCATCAAAATCCGGATCAAATTTACATCGCGCTGTGTGAAAGGAAAAACAACCAAAAACAGTAAATGGACCGAAGTGAAAATATACAACTGGTAGAACAACAAAATCGTGCTTTTATATTTACTTGAAACGTGCAACCTCAACGAGTTACCCTAGAACTCTCTAAATTCGAACAGCAGAGAAAACACACAGGAATTTCGTAAGGCAAAACATGTTCAAAGTTCATTCCAACTGCGTTTGTATTCATGGGATTCATCGGAGTGACGGTGGTGGTGGTGGTGGTGGTGGTGATAGCAGTAATAGTTGTAGTAGTAATAGTTGGTAGTAGTAGTAGGTAGTAGTAGTAGGCGTGTATTCACTGAATTGGATTCGATCAGAGCTTTTGGGATGGTATGAGGCATACTAATCAAAGCAGGCTAAGCACCGCTGTTAGTTTGATTGGTTAGATTTGGCTTTTTGCTGTTCTTCTTTTTTTTCTAGCATCTATCTTTCTAGGCTAAGGGAGAAAAACTCTTTTTATTTTAAGTATTTTTCTAGTTGCCGCAAAACCTTCGGCGGTAGTTTTTCGCTCAAAAAATGCATTCGTGGAAAAAAACAGTAAACAAACAAAAAAACAGGAGCTCTGAGTTTGCATTGCGCAGCGGGAGGTGGTTTTTTCAATCAGAAAATGCCAAAAAACACAAACATCCTACGATCGATCGGTGATAATCGGGTCAAACGGAGCGAGAGCGAGAGGGAGAGAGAGTGAGAGACAGAGGTCAGAGAGTTGGGGAAGGGCACGGGCATCCAATGTCCTATCCTAGCTTGATGATTGGTTGGCTCTGGCTGTCGCGGGGCATTTTTTTGATACGACGAAACTAATCCGATTCGAACTGATAAAATACTTGAAATAAAAAGAAATTATACTGCGAAAAAAAATGAACTGAAATCCGTTCGACTCACTCACGACTCACAGTGCATTTCATCGCTATTATCCTGGGCGCCGCAGTTTTTGACGCCGTTGCAGCGCAGCCTTTCGGAGATGCAGTACCCGGACCCCAGACACTGGAAGTGGTAGGTGGACTCGCACAGTAGCGAAATCGTGGAACTCGGCCCAACCGGAGAGTCCTGCACCTCGGTCCAGATGATGCGGAAACCCTGTCAGAATGTACGTCCCGTTAGTTAAACGGTAAAAGTTTTGAAAGAAACAACAAAAAAAAGCCTCCCACCTGTGCCCCAATGGCCTTGTCCGCATTGGTGAAACTGATCCGGGCAGTTTGACCCTGGGTTACGTACTGCCAATGTTCCATGGCTGGTTTTTCACCGCACATCTCGATCGGCGGCATGTCGGATTCCGGCGAAAGCCACAATCGCATGACGGCTGCCGCACAGCCTCGAGCTATAGAAAAAAAAACGCCATCATTACTCACTCTTCACCATCCATCAATAATTTCCACTTACTTGCTGGCTCCCCTTCAACACCGAAGAAGTCAAAATTGAGCAGTATCTTGTAGCCGATCCGTGCCGTGATGTACCAATTGCAGGCTCGGGAAGCTAGCCCCTTGCCGGGACCGTCATAGTTGGCCGGGAAGTTCGGTGAAGTAACGATACCGGAATCTTCGCCGGAATAATTGCCTCCGCAATCGCCGAAAACCGATTTGGCCGTTTCGAAGATATACCGAGCCTTGAATCCACTGGCCACATTCTCCTGGTCCGTGTGGAGTACCACTCGTATGCCGACGGCACCGCGGGGACTTTCGACGGGTCCCGGTGCTGTGAGGCTACAGTATCGACCCAGGAACCGTTCCGTTCCGTCCCGGTACAGGACATACATTTCCAGCCAGTCTTCAAAACAAACCGATGCTCCATAGGCGCCGTACGTCGTGTTCGCACCGTCCGCTTTCACCTTGAAGTGATCGAAAACGATGGTCACCTGTTCGTTCGGAGTCGCCAGAAACACAAACGAACAGTTCGTTTCCGACGGGTAGTTCGACGGATATCGTGGACTGTTGAATTCGCCCTTTTTGCGTGAGGTGCTCCGGTAGGTGAAACTACAGGTTCCATCCGGTGCGGCCGTTCCGGGAATCTTGTACTCCGTCTCGAAGGTATACTTCGCCTTGAAGCCACGACCTTGCAGCTCACCGGAACTGAACACCATCACCAACCGAGGTCCGTCACTGATAACGGCATGCGGCAGATCGCCACCGCACAGTTCATGATCGAACTTATCGTACGCATCTGCCACCTCCTGACCCTTCAGGTAGACTTTGAGGTATCCGTCGGTGCAGTTCGAGCTGTGAGCGAGACGAAAAGTTAGGAAAGGCAATGGAAACTGATTGACCACTACTACTTACTCGCCCTTGTGTTCTCCTTTCGGAATCTCGAAAATTGAAAACTCCAGCTTCACTCGTTCGAGATTCTGGGCGTCTTGCATGCCGTAAACGAAATATCTGCGAGAAGAAGTTGAAAGGAAAAGAAAAGAATTAGTGGTTTTGATTGTAGATTGTTTCAAAATCGATGGCGGGCTCAGAGCAGTGTCTGAGCCGAAGCGGAAAGTCTATCAGAAAATGTTTAGAAAATCAACACATGAATCTGCATTAAAGCTTGACTCATGTTGTTTGCCCTTAAAAAGCAAAAGTCCGATTTGAATTTTAACGTTTGGTTCTAGTTATTTAGGGGTTTGGTACCACGTGGGTACCGGATTTGTGCTAAGTACACAACTTCTTTTTGACAATTGTCCAATTTGATTCTCAATTGGACGATTTTAAAGGCAGCTCGGAGAAATGATGTCCGTTTCAAACTATTCAAAGTCTCGATACCACTTGAAAACCGCACTTCCCCGATGTAGGTGGCAACCTACCAAATTCGGCCAGAACTCCTACAATAGCAATGTAAGCGGCAATAAGGAGTATATCGAAAAGTAGTTAGAAACGTTGATTATTGAATAAAAAAGCGAAAAAAAAACATATTTTGACATCAGTTTTCAATATATTGTAGAAAAATTACATTTTTATGCATTTCACTGATTATATTGAAGAAAATCCTAGTTTCTGTGAAACGCTCGCACTTTGGACTTGACATTCTTCATTAAATTCTGCACAGTTACTTTTGTGACTTTCCTGGTGGCAGCTGTCCAGTTTTTTTTAACTCCTGCATGTTTTGGGACACTGTACCTTCCCTTCCGAAAGTGCCGCTTGACAAGATCCTGGCAGTTCGGTGGGTTGATGTCCTTTTCCACAAATTGTACATTATTTTTTGACAACCACTGTAGAACGGAGTTGGCGTAGTGGCCTGAAGCCGAATCCGGCCAGAAGAGAGGAGGAGCCTTATGCTTTCTGTACAGTGGCAGTTTTCTCTTCTTCAAACATTCTTCTTTGTACACCTTGGCGTTAATTGTGCCCTTCGTGAAGAAAATCGACAACCGCAAACCACAGGTACAAATTGCTTGTCAGACCAACACCTTCTGCCCAAACTTTTCCATCGCCACCGTTGTGTCAGCGTCGTTCAGGTCCTGGTACACCGATTTCGTATAATATTGCGGTCCGGGCAGCGCTCGAGAGTCTTCCTTGACGTAGGTTTCGTCGTCGATCAGGATGCATCCGTCTTTAGTCTGTAGAATCCGGTTATACAGTTTCCGCGCTCTTGTTTTGGCCCGAAACTTGCTGTACCAGGGACTTTATCGACACCTTCTTTTTCTTGTACGTTTTCAGGGAGTTCCGAACTTTGATCCGTTGAATCATCCCGATGCTGGTGTTGAACTGCTTGGCCAAATCCCGCGTCGACGCCGATGGGTTTTTCCTGATGTACTTTTAAGTCCCGGCCGGGCTGGCTGAGACCCGTTTTCCTACCGGATCGGGGCAAATCCTTCATGGAACGGGCCTTACCGAACTTCTCGAAAATATTTTTGACACTGGTGTGGTGCACTTTCACCCGTTTTGCAATTTCGTTGTACGTGACACCACTTTCTGAGCACCAAGTGTGCAGAATTTTCTTTCGCGTTTCCGGATCAATACCGAAACCAATCGATTGCCCAGCTGTTATTGGCATGTAAACAAACATGTCACCGCAAAACACGCTGCAAAAAATTAAGCCATTTCAGAGTAATAACTGTTTGGATGTTGCTAACTACTAATCGATAAACTCCTTATATTAAAGAGTACTTTTTTTCAGGCACTCTTGCTTATTGTTTTCTTTTTGTCCGCAACTGCTAATTTCTCGCCATGAATTTTCTTGTGAATCGACAAAAACAAATCGGAGCTTGCTTGGGACATTGAACCTGGCCAATGGCTTCCTAGAACTTTTGTTCGGGAAGCTGCCCATCATACAGGGTCCGGCACTCGAGGTGTAACCTACTTCAGACCTTCGAGCCTGGCGTCAAGGTAAATGCGACATATTATCGGGAAAGTATTCTGGAGGTTGCTTTGAAGCCGTGGGCAGACAAACATTTCGGTGGCAGACCATGGACGTTTCAGCAGGACTCGGCATCGTCTCACAAAGCTCGAGTGAACCAAGAATGGCTGAAAAACAACGTTCCGAACTTCATCACGTCCACACAATGGCTCCCGATTTCACCAAATGCGAATCCAATGGATTATTCTCTTTGGGCCATTTTGGAGAGCAAAGTCCGAACTAAAAGATACACCAGTCTCGAGGCGCTGAAAAAAGTTATTGTCCGCTAGTGGGCCAAAATACACCTGCAAGTCACATTCGGGCAGCTTGCGATTCGTTTTTTGACCGTCTCAAGGCCATAGTCAAGACAAAAGGTGGTCATATCGAGCAAAATTGAATTGATTCTGAATTTTGTATTATTTTTACACATTTTGTACTTTGAATTAAGTAAAAGTAATTTTCTAAACTGAATTTATGGCCTTTTTAATTGGTTACACTTCGAGTGCCGGACCCTGTAGATCTTCACAGTACGTTTCGTGTTGTCCATGTGCATTACTGCCGTTCTACGCATATTTGTCCCATCCTATAGAATATTATGCATAGAGCGGCAGATCAGGATGCAAACATTTTTGATCCTAAAAAATTACCAAGAAATTTCCGAGATGTAGAAAAAATTGATTCCCGAAATCTAGAGTTCTGGTATTTTCCTGGAAAAATGTTTTTATTTTGGAAAATTTCAAATTTGGGACTTTGAATTGAATTGAGAATTGAGATTTACGAAATCGAAAATTTAAACTTATCGGCTTGAAATTCCTCAAATGGATTTTTTTTCTAAAGTTTCGAATGCCAAATGTTTTAGTAATACACTACAGAAAATAACGGGACTTCGGGAATTTACACAAAAAATTCCGAAACTTCGGAAAACCACGTTCAGTATAAGCGTAGGAAAAAATACGCGTAATTTCAGAAGCCTCGGAAATTTGCGTAACTCCGGAAATCCGCGTAAAAAATGCTTGACTCTAGAAATCCGCGTAAAAAAATCACGTAAATTTGGAAATCCGCGTAATTCCGGAAATTCGCATAAAAACGCGTAATTTCGAAAATCATCGTAGGTTTGGAATCAGCGTAGGAAACAAAACGCGTAACTTCAGAAATCAGCGTAACCTCGGAAATTCGCGTAACTTCGGAAATCCGCGTAACTTCGGCAATCCCCGCTTAGAAAAAAATCGGAAAACTTTATCCGGTTTTCCGAATTTTTTCTAAGCAATCCCCCCGTAGTTAATTTCGGAAATCTGCGTAAAAAAACGTGTGACTTTGGAAATCCGCGCAACAAAAAAACAAACCGCGTAGTTTCAGAAATCCGTCTAAAACTGCGTAGCTTCTGAAATCCGCATAAAAAAATCACGTAAATTTGGAAATCCGCCTAAAACTGCGTAACTTCGGAAATCCACATAAAAACAGCGTAATTTTGAAGATTCGCGGAAAAAACACGTAACTTCGTGAATCCGCGTAACTTCGTAAATTCGCATAATTTCGGAAATCCGCATAAAAAATTAACGTAACGTTGAAAATCCGCGTAAAAACCGCTTAATTTCGGAAATCCGCGTAAAAAAAATGCGTAATTTTAGAAATCCGCGTGAAAAACAAACCAAACAGCTTCGGAAATCCTCATAAAATAACGTGTTACTTCGTAATAAACGCTTACTACATCGCTTCGGAAATCCCGTAAAAAACTGCGTAGCTTCGTAAATCCGCGTAATTTCGGAAATCCGCATACAAAAATCACGTAACGTTGAAAATCCGCATAAAAAATCAACAAACTTTGGAAATGCGCGTAATTTTGGAAATCCGCGTGAAAAACAAACCAAACAGCTTCGGAAATTCTCGTAAAATAACGTGTTACTTCGTAATAAACGCTTACTACATTACTTCGGAAATCCCGTAAAAAACTGCGTAGCTTCGAAAATCCGCGTAGTTTCGGAAATCCGCATAAAAAAATCACGTAACTTCGTAAATCTGCGTAATTTCGGAAATCCGCATACAAAAATCACGTAACGTTGAAAATCCGCATAAAAAATCAACAAACTTTGGAAATGCGCGTAATTTTGGAAATCCGCGTGAAAAACAAACCAAACAGTTTCGGAAATCCTCGTAAAATAACGTGTTACTTCGTAATAAACGCTTACTACATTACTTCGGAAATGCCCGTAAAAAACTGCGTAGCCTCGGAAATCCGCGTAAAAGATCACATAACTTTGGCAATAACTGGTAGCTTCGTAAATCTGCGTAATTTCGGAAATCCGCGTAAAAAAAACAAACCACGTAGCTTCGTAGGAAATCCGCGTAAAAAATGCGTAGCTTCGGAAATCCGCTTAAAAAATGTAACTTTGGAAATTCACGTAAAAGTATTGCGTAATTTCGGAAATTCGCGTAATTCCTTGTTATTTTTACGTATAAATCGGAATTTCGGAAATCCGCATGAAAAAACAACAAATCCGTGTAAAAATACCGCGTAGCTTCGGAAACCCCCGTAAAAACTGCGTAGCTTCGAAAATCCGCGTAAAAACGTAACACAACTTTGGAAATTCGCGTAAAAGTTACGTCGAGATCTGATGTTATCTTGAATTTTTTTTTAAATATCGACTTTTGGACTTGAGATTTCCGAACTGGATTTTTGTTCCAAAATTTCTATTAGCAAATGTATTAGAAATATACTGAAGTTGTTTTTTAAACGGGTTATACGTACCGCACAAAAATAAAACCGTGTAACTTCGGCAATCCGCGTGAAAAATTAGGAAATCCGCGTAAAAAAAGCTTCGTAACTTCAGCAGTTTGCGTAAAAAAAATCTGAAATCCGCGTGAAAAAACTGCGTAGCTTCGGAAATCATCATGGAAAAAGCGCGGAAATCAGCCCAGCAAAAAGGGTAACTTCAGAAATCCGCGTAACTTCGGAAAACGATGTAAGTTCAGGATTAGAGAAGTAAAAAACTGCGTAACTTCGGAAATGAACGTAGATAAAAAAACGTGTAACTTCGGCAATCCGCGTAAAAAAACTTCGGAAATACGTGTGAAAAAAGCTACGTAACCTAGAAAAACCTAAAGTGTAGGAAATCCGTGTAAAAATGCGTAACTTCGGCAATCCGCATAAAAAAATCGGAAATCCGCGTAAAAACAAACTGTGTAAACATTGGAAATCAGGGTAGAAAAAAAATTAATTTCGGCTTGCCACATATCTTCGGCAATTTGCGTAAAAAAATCGGAAATCAGCGTAGAATTGTAACTTCGGAAATTCGCGTGAAAAAAGTTGTGTTACTTCAGAAATCAGCGTAGAAATCAGCGAATCAGAGTAGTAAAAAAACGCATAACTTCGGAAGTCCACGTAAAAAAGATCGGAAATCCGCGAGAAAAAAAACTAAGTATCCTCGGAAATCAGTGTAGAAAAAAAGCGCATATCTTCGGAAATTCGTGTAGTCGAATAGTCGAGCAGATGAGTCGTCGTGCAGTCGACTGGTCGTGTAGTAGAGTATTCGAATAGTCTAATATTCGAGCTGTTGATTGGTCGAGTTATTGAGTAATCTAACAGTCGAGTGGTCGAATAGTCGAGCAACTGCGCAGTCAAGTTGAGTAGTTTTCGACCAGTGAAGTAGTCGCATAGTCGAGTCGCTAGAGTAATCAAGTAGTCTAGTAGTCGAATATCCCAATAGTAGAGTATTCGAGTAGTTGAGTAGTCGAGCAGATGTGTATTCGAGCTGTCGACTAATCGAGCCATCGAGGTGAATATTCGAGTAATCGAGCAGTTGAGTAATCGTGTAGTCGATTATTCGAACAAACATTCGAGTACCAGGTGTTGATAATGCGGGATTTTTTCAAGAGATGTCTCTGCAAACATGTCTAAGTTCACCATCAAAACTATTGCGTCAGTTTTTTTTGTTTGCCAAAAACAATCAGCGAAGCAATTTCTTTCTCGGCACGAAACAAAGGATTTTCTGCACAGGATCATGACGGGAAAGAAATCATGGGTCAACCCTCACCAACCATTGACATTAATTGCAAAATCTGAACGCTTCGGTAGGATCCAAAAGGTTTGGCATTCTAGAGCAAACTGAAAACAGTATTCGTCACCAATAGGAAATGATTACTCGAAAATGACATGACATGAGAAAGTACACCACCCTCGAAGATTGTAACGCACAGAACTAATCATTATCTAGTGGAATGACCGGCAGTTGTGATCGAGGAAAGAAAAGGCAGTTGGTCTGGAATGACCGTGCAATAAGGCGGGGCTGACGAAAACAATAATGAAATGTCCTGAGCACAGAACTGTACCAATGAGTTCTTCATCTCGATTACAAAATATATTGAGAAAACCATTTTTTGAGCTATTTCTTACACCGCTGAAATTTCATCCTACATTGCTGACAATTTTGCCTTTTAGTACAACATGAGATATTAACGACTCTATAGTAAGGTAAGACGTATTCAGGTGAAGTTCGAAAGTATTGACTGCAATCAAACTTACCTACAAACTACTTTCGGTATATACGGGAAAGGATAGTTAGGCGAGTATACAAATCCGGTTGATTCTTTCTTCGACAAGATTTTCTGATCACATTCGGAGCCTCGTATATGCATTCCGTCGTTTTCTCCTGTGGACAAAAAAAAATGAAACGAAATTAGTATTACACCGAATCTTTTTTTTTTGTTCAATACTTACGAATAAAATCTAATTTAACAAAGCTTTCACTAAATTCAAAAATTCCCTTAAAACCTCGATTCTGCGTGTTGGCGGTTCGTTGCAGCGTCGAGAAGTGCACAAACAAATACTGCTCGCTGGAGTACAGCACCAGGTTCCGCTGCTGGCCGCAGTACGTTCCGACGATGGCCGATGTGTTGTCCGGCCCGTCGAACACGCGGACGTAGTCGAATGGACAGCTGTGGAAAGAGAGAAAAAAAAAACAAAACATTAGTTCTTGCTGCCGGACACTGATCGATAACTGAAACAACTGTCTGGTTGATGCGAACGACGTCTAAAAGTTTATTTTTCGACAAATTCCTGCTGTTCTAGAGCGTGATCCGGAACTGACCCAACACCGGACACAGTCTTGGGCGAAAGATAAACTTCATTACATAAGTGCTACATTTTGTTTATAGTGGCATGTCACTGGTCCCCCCCCAAAAGGACGGCCGGCAAGCAAACAAACGTCAGTGCCGGATTCTCGAACAACAGCAGCAGACCATGCTTGCTGTGAGGTTGACAAGCGCACCAATAAAGAAGAGATCGTTGGTTACCATGGTGGTGTGCACATCTGGTAGGAGGCTAAACCCATGCCGTAAATATGTCACTTGAAGCGTAAATGGCAGTGACACGTTTATATTCCTTTCTCGTCAGCTCGTGAGCCTCAGACCGAGCGACAAACACCGGTTATCATCTGTCCAGATTTTAGACATTCCAATCTCGGTTATGATTTAGCCGCACTGCACTTCGACTTCCCACAGTACTGTCATAGATTTAAAAGTTTTTCCTTGCATTGTTTCCAATGGTTGCATCGGGTTTCTTTGCCTACTTTGGTGTGCACATGGAACGTTTTTTCCATACAGCAAATATGAAATTGAATTTTATTACGTTACTGTGGCAACCATTTGAGAAGAGTTACCGGTTTCACCCGAAACCATGCTTCTCCATTTTTTGCTTCCTTATTTCATCTCATTTTTGTGACTGCTATGCTATGCGAATGCAACGTATCATAAGTGTTTTGAAGTCACGTGATGCTCCTTCACAAGCAATGCCATTTTTTCACGATAGTCATTCTATACTCAGTGCTAAATCGGTAAAGAAATGAGAACTAATACGAACCAAACAATTTCGTACGGATAAAACTGTTTGAGGTTTGGTATTTCCTGATGATAAAAGTACAGTTCCTCTGAGGTTATTTTACATTTGTGGTAATAAATGGACTGTCAGGGACTCTTATTCTATAGTTGAGAATCTAACTACCAAGCAAATATTCGATTTGGTAATGCTGAAACATTGCCCCATCTACAATTATCAAAATTAAAACATCCCACTCCCAGTTCCAGTCAAAAGCGGCACACGTCGTGTTCCAATTATAAATTTGCAATTTTAATTAAATCTAATCGGTTCGGTGGTGGCCATCGTGTGAAATCCACTAAACACTGCAAAACAATGCCAATTAGCGGAGTGAAAGACCAACATTTCCAGGACCAAATCGGGTGACATGAATATTCAATACGATCCGTCCTCTTCGGTAGCGGCGGTAGACAACAGCAACAACGAAAAACCCCACACCAGAAATGACGTTGGAAGTCACCGAAAAACGGACGTGCGAGGTTCCGATATAAATGACTCAATTCCAAGAATCTTTGCCTAAGTTCTGGAATGTAGATCCGAATCGTATATTTGTTTTATAATTTGCTTCGACGTAACAATTTGATGAATTTTTACTATCCGATCCCACCGTCACTAGTTTCGGGTAAATCGAGCAAAACGAATAAACTTAGACAGATGTGATGTTTGCGGGAGGCACGCACTACGGTGACGTAGTAGTTGTTAAATCGGTATACACACTCTAAACCCATATGTTTATGATGGAAAAAGGTATTGTTGAAATATTGAATGTTGAAAAGATAATATTTATTGTGAACGAAATGTACGAACAAAACGAAAAAAATAGCAATTTGTCTTTCGGGCAAAAAAGAAATAGATTTCAGCGAAACGGCTTAAAGAGAAACAGCTTTCATCAAAATTTCTACCGAAGGCTTCCAATGGAATAATTTTTGACAGAACGAATTTAAACGAAATGGCTTTCGCGATTGAGGCAAAAAAGGACAAAATGACTTTCGACGAAATGGTTTCCTGCGAAACGGCTCTCAACACAGTGGTGAAACAACTTTCGAAAAAATGGCTTATGACGAAAAGACTTCCGGCGAGATGCCTTTAAATACAATCACTTTCGTCGGTACGACTTCTGAAAGAACGGTTCTCGGTGAAATTAATGAAAAGTTTTCTGGTAAAATGAGTTTAAAAGAAATAGCTTCCAATGAAACGGTTTTGAGTAAAACAGTTTTCGACGAAACGACTTTTATCGAAATGACTTTCGGCGAAACGGCTTTCTATGAAACGGCTTTCGACGAAACGGTTATTAAAATTTCTGCCGGAAGAACGCTGACGAAATGGCTTCCGATGAGATGGCTTTCTACATAGTTGTCCTCGATGATACGGCATTCGACAAAATGGTTTCCAATGAAATGATTTCAGGCGAAACGGCTTAAGGAGAAACGGCAGAATTTCAGAATTTTAATCAATGAGATGATTGCCGATAAAACAAGTTCAAACGAAACGGCTTTCAACACAAGCACATTCGTGAAACTGCTTCACATGAAATTGCTCTCGGTGAAATGGCATTAGGGGAAATCAATTTTAAATAACTTGTCACTGACGAAACGGCTATCAATGAAATGACCGATGGAAAACGCCGAAAAAAGGGCACATGTTGTACTCAGCAGAAATATATTGACTTGAACCAAAATTAATTATAATCAAAACGAAAATAATTAAAAATGTTCTTTTTTTTAAATATTTTTTTCAGAACCAAATGCTTGAACTTTTAATGGCCCTCCCTGCATAATTGTTTTTCGACGAAACGACCGGCTTTTATAAAAAAAATTCTATTGGAGGAACGGAATCCAAACGAATGATTTCCGATAGAACGAGTTTAAACGGAATTGCTTTCGGCTAAACTGAAATTAGATTCAACGAAATGGCTTCCAGCGAAACGTCTTTCGTTACAATGATTTCAGGAGAAACAATTTCTAACACTCTTGTCACTAAGCAAACGACTTCCAATGAAATGGTTTCTGGTAAAACAGATTCAAACGAAATGCTTTCCGAGGAAACGGCTTTAAGCAAAATGACTTTCGACGAAATGGCATTGAACGAAACGACTTCTAGCGAAGTGTCATACGATGACTTTCGGCAACATAGTCTTAGAAGACACGACTTTTATGAAAATTGCTTTCGGATGGACGGCTTCCAATGAAATGATTTTAGGTAAAAATGAGTTTCAATTGACTGTTGGCGAAAATACTTTCGAACGGATAAACGGCTTTCAGAAAAACGGGTTTCGATACAACCACTTTAAGCGAATCGGTTTTTCGGCGAAACGATTTTCAACGCAATGGCTTTCTGCGAAACGGTTTCCAAGGATCGACTTTAGAAAAAAAAGGCTTTATCAAACGTTCAAGTGAAGGGAACAGCTCCCAATCGCATGATTCCCGATAAAACAAGTAGACAAAACGGCTTTCGGCGAAACGGCTTTAAGCCGAATGACTTTCGACGAAATGACACTCAACGAAATGGTTTCGGCAAAACCGGATTTTCAACATGAATGATTAAATTACATACGACGGAAAGGTTTTTGCCGAAATGATTTTTGGCAAAGTGGCTGCAGGAGGAACAATTTCTAACATACTTGTCACTGAAGGAACGGTTTCCAAAAAAAATGATTTCCGGTAAAACGGGTTCAGATAAAATGGCGTTTGACGAAATGGCTTTCAACACAATGGTTTTCGACGAAATGGCTTTTGGTGAAACGGCCGTATGAAAATTTCTACCGGAGGAACGGCTCCCGAATGGCATGATTTTTGATAAAACGAGTTTAAACAGAATGACTTTCGGCGAAACGTGTTTAAACCAAACGAATTTCGACGAAATGGCTTTCAACACAATTACTTTCGACGAAATGGCTTTAGTAGAAACAATTTCTAACATACTTATCAATGGCATTGTTTCCGTTGAAACGAGTTTATAGAAAATGGTTTTCGGCGAAGCGGCTATCGAAGAAATTGCTATCAACAAAATGATCTCTGGTGAAAGGGTTTTCTCTCAAGTGACTTTCGGCGAAACGTCTATCGGCTTTCGGAAAAAAAACTTTTTTCAATGAAATGGTTTCCCGTATAACAAAATTCGATGAAATTAGATCAGGCGAAACAGCTTTCAACACAATTACATCCAGCAAAACAGTTTTTTTGGGCGAAGCGGTTTTTTGGCGAAATGGCTTTCGTTCGTTTCGGCAGAAACAAACGGCTTCCAATGGAATGATTTCTTGTAAATCGGGATCAAACGAATTGGCTTTAAGTGAAAAAAAATAAAAAACCTTTCGGCGAAAATGCTTCCAACAAAATGGTTTCCGAGCGAACTACTACCAATTAAATGACTCTCTGTGACTCGACTTTAAACTTTATGGTTTGACCAAAAAATTCCTAAATAGCTTCGGCTATCCGATTTGTTTTGCAGTTTATCGTCACGATCAGGAGTCACTACTTTTTTCTATGTCACGACAGTCCGGGTCGATGTACGGTTGGTGACGAGCTCTTCCATCTGGCTTGCGATGTCTCAGACGGAGAGGTTCGGGTTCGACTTGAAACAGTCGATCACTCTTTTCGAAGTTTCTGCGGCCCTCCGGCTATTCCGATTTCGATTTTCCCTGAAACACTGGTCTATATGGTTGTCAACAAATATTCTCCGAACACATTCATTAGGCTGATGACAGTTGAATTGAATGCATTCGACAATTTCGTCAATTTAGTTAGTGTGCGGGTAATCAGGATTTTCGCGATGTGCGAGCAAAATTTTGACCCGTTGTTACTCTTGCTTCGATGCCATTTTCACTACCCAAGAGTAAATGTCAAAATTGAACAGTAGACTTTATGCTACAAGTTTTTTAATGTACAATGGATAAAAATGTGTCAGGTTGAAGTTGACCAATATTTTATCGTAACAACGATGAATTTCAATCAAACAGTTATGAAATAATAAGTGAAACAAATTCTTGATATGTACTTGAGGAACTTTCAAACACTATAATATTTTCGGCAAAAACGCTCTGGAACAGGATGGCATACTAATTCTTGTTTTTATGCTTCTAAATTATACGTGAATACTTACTGAGGTCCCCCGAAGAACAGGTCAAAGTCGCGGAACTCGATCCGTACCCGCTGGTTCGGTTTTCCAATGAACTGATATGTGCACGACATATCTTTTGGATAGGCACCTGGATAAGTTGGTGATATAATAGCACCCGTACGTTTCTGAGCAAAATTAATTACATAGGAACATGGCGACCCAATCACTGGCTGACCAATCTCATATTCAGCTGCGAAAGAGAAAGGGGGATGAAAAATGAGAAATTGTTTTAACTAGTTCTGTTACCGTTCATCTGGCAGCACTGCAAAACGCGATTCGTTTTATTGTCATGATTAGTAGCGGCCCTTACACGAGCATTATTTTTGTCATTTTTAATGATGACTAAGTAATGATGTATTTCAAATTTGATAGAAATCTCGTCATTACTGCACCATTACACGTTCATTAAAATGATACTATTTTTTAGTAATGACATTTTTAATGACTCGTGTAATGGCCGCAAGTGAGGTTTTTTTGAGTCAAAAAACGCAACAAAACATAGCGATGACAAATGATGCAGAGTTGCCAGTTCTATCGAGAAAACACAAAACAACGAAAAGGCTGATACTTACATTCATTAATAAAGGCATATCGACCCTCGAATATATCCGGCGTTGTCGAGTTTTTATCCGTATAAAATGACAATGCAATAGCACGGTACAACGAAATGCGGCGTCGTGGCGGTATAGGACCACAGTAGCGTCCGCCGAACGGGGAGTTGATCAGCTCGGCCGGATCGGACGACTGGACTTCGGCGTACACGTCCATGTACTCGTGGACGCAGCTACAGAAAAAAATGGGAAGTTAAGCTTTATCCGTTTGACTATCAGAAGCTGCCGGATCAGTTGAAGAAGTGACAGAGCCAGTAGTTGTAGGCGAAAACAGTCGAAAAACATTAGCAAAGTTTCAGAACAGTAGGGAAATGAAACAAAACATGCTCAGTTAGGAATCGGCAAGTCACTTCGAAATCAAGGAAAGTTAGAGAAAAAAAGATGTCTACAACTCTTGGCATACCCTTTCTGTTACTAGGAAGAAGTCATTATGAGAAACTTTTCGAAAGTTGAACCGAGATTTTTCTATGAACTACAAGTAAGTCGCAACATGCCGGAGGTAAAGCGGAAAGCATCGACATCTAATTGAAGCAAAACGAAAGTTTTTTTTTCATTCTCGCAATCGCCTTTCAGTTTATCAGTAAATCAACTTAAATCGTAGCTTATGTCGTTTTCGCTTGAGAAAACTGAAACTGACCCAGGGTAGTTTCATCAAACAAACACTTTTCACGAAACTGTGTTGATTTCGCCCTTAGCAACGAGGGTTTAAGCAAACCTAATATTAAAACCAGGTTCGAAACTGACTCGATTTTCAGTTCAACAGCGTTGAAACTAGGTTCGAAACTGGTTTCAAACAAACGGTTTGACAGCAGTTAGAGTGTAAACTGGGTTAGGTTTGGCATCAAGCGAAAACGACATTATAAAAACTGAAGAACGATTACGATTACCGCGGCTGCTGGTGCCGGTGACAGCCTAAGCATTTATGAACTCATATATACCGATAACGATAAGTGTGATGATTAATGAATCGTCACTCCGGACGACTGTTCCATCGTCGTCTTTTTTATGCTGGCGAAAACTGTCGTGGAGAACAACCGCAGCAACCGACGGCACCAATCAAAGTAGGGGTGCGGTCATCGGTGAAAGTTTTTTGTTTTGTTTTTCCTATCTTCATTAGTGACAGGACCAAAGCAACCATGACGGTGCTGATTTATTGTTCTTTTTTTTTTGTTGTTTGTTTGGTTGAAGTAAAGACTAAGCAAATGCCTGAAAATCTTCAGACCCGGACGGAATGTTTGAATTTATAGAGCGTCCATAAATACTAGCATAAATATTACTCAATTTAAAATTTTTATCTTCCATCGAATAGGCACTGCAGCTGAAAGGGGGTTTAATCTGTTATTTCGATAGATTGTGGAGAACTTAAATTTCACTTCAATCAGCATAAACTTAGGTCTTAGATCTAAACAATATTTTGCATCAATGAAATAGATTTCTAAGATTTGGCAATACCCTAAGCCCTTATTCGCTACGAAGTATCTGACATGTTTATAAATCAAAATGTTGTTAGAGGCAATTGAATTGCCAAATTTTGAAAATTGCAAAAAACTAGGATTCTTGAGAGTCAAAGAAATTATCGTATGAAGCAACTTCACGGGCGTGGTTTCGAATTAAGCGTGCCTGATTGGGAAACAATACCGATTTCGGTCAGCGCACAGTCGAACAACTGAGGGGGTACTTCTCAGGCCGGTGATTTGGCTATTTGGAACTTTCCACGCAACTTTTTTTCATTTCGATTATGAAGGTTTTAACCTTTAGGTCATTTCCCTCTTCGGGCCAGAAAATCTTTTTGACTGTTATGTGCGGGGTTAGAAATCGACCCGAAGCAACAAAACCGCTTCTGTCCCGCCTGGGAGGAGGAAAATTGCTCCTCTCCTGTCTCCAAATTCTGTCGAAAATGTCAGCCATTACGATAACCGTAATTTCGGGAAAGTCTGTTCACAATTGGAAACAGATATCTCGAAAAATGTGGAACACAAAAAATCTCATCTAAAGCGTGCCTCGGAGGATACCAGGCAATTTTAATTCGTTGAACAAAAAGAAAGGAATGTATTTAATGCAACCTTTTAGAGGCGAATTTTCAAAAAACGTCGAGACCTAGTATAATCTCAAAAAAAAAAAAACTCTGGGATAACACCAGATATCGACATTTAATGGATTTCTAAAACATTTAGCATAAAAAATGTTTGATTTCGGATATTACAAAAGTTCCAAAACGGGCAACAATTTAACTTTAAGCTGTTTCCATGCAAATTTTCAAAATTATGCAACTTTTTAAGCGATGTACTGCCGTATAAAAAAAACTTGAGTGTACTTTCGTATTTTTTAAATACTGACACCTTCTTTCTTGGGTAACAAAAGTTTTAAAGAATGTCTGATTTTTTTTTATATTTCATTTCTGCTCATGTTTACGAATATATTTATTAATTCTTTGATGTGTATTCGGCAGACAAACTAGAGGTTTATTTGCCTCGAGACCAACGAATTGATTTGTCATAGTAAAGTAATTCGGGAAATCTCAGCCATATTGTTTTTGCCAATAAACTCTAGATTAGAAGGTTCAGAATTTCAACTGATTCAGATGTGTTACTGACTGAGAAATAACACATGGATCAATAAGTCCCGAGACTAAAGCAGAGATGGCGCTCGTAGTAAACCAGTAACCACGTCCTTCTAGAGTACTAACCTTTGCTTGAAACGGGTCAAAATTTCAAGTCGATCCGACCAAAAACAGCTGAGTTATCGAGGTTGGAGTAAAGTCGTTTTGTAGTTTGTTTAAAAAATGGAAAAAAACGAGTTTCGTGTTTTGACAAAACATTGTTTTTTAATGGGTAAAAACACCGTACAAGCGAAACAATGGATTGAAAAATGTTATCCGGACTCTTGTCCATCAAAAGCAACGATTTGTCGGTGGTTCGCCGAGTTTAAACGTGGTCGTACCGACACAAATGACGTGGAACGCTCGGGTAGACTAGTGGAAGCCGTTACACCGGAAAATGTGAGTGAAGTGACATAAATTATAATGAAAGATCGTAAAGTGAAGCTCCGTGAGATCGCTGAGATGACACAGATATCATATGGAAGTGTATTTACTATCCTTCATGAAAAATTGAGCATGAAAAAGGTTTTTTTCCAAGTGGGTGCCGCGATTGCTGCAATGCACCCTGCCACAAGTCGATGAAAACAATGGCGAAATTGAACGAATTGGGCTTTGATCTGCTTCCCCACCCCCCCATACTCGCCAGATTTAGCCCCCAGTGATTACTGGCTCTTTGCTGATCTTTAAAAAAAATGCTCCAGGGAAAAAGATTTGGCTCAAATGAGGAGGTCATCGCTGAAACTGAAGCTTATTTTGAAGCGAAAGATAATTTTTTTTATAAACATGGTATTGATAAATTGGAAAAACGTTGGAACCATTGTATCACCCTAAAAGGTGATTATGTTGATGAATAAAAAAAAATTTGCAAAAAAAAATGTTGTTTCCATTGTTAGTCTCGGGACTTATTGATCCATGTGTTAACTCGTCACTAAACCCAATTTTTTTTTATCACAAATACAACCGAGCAAGGAATGTTCCAAAACTGTTCATGATTTTTTTTTCTTGGCAAGCGATTTGTGCATGGAGATAAGTTCCTCTCCTTTTTATGCATGGAGATAAGTTCCTCTCCTTTTTATGCATGGAGATAAGTTCCTCTCCTTTTGACGGATTTTGTTTCACAACTGGTCCGTTTTTCTGGGTTCGTTGACCCTGGCGCTCGCAATTCGTATAATTGACCCATATCACGAGGGAACCCCATGAAAAAGAGTCCTGCTCATAATAATATACCCTGAAAATTAAATCATTCTTGCATCGATACCCGTGTGAAAAATTTCATTAGTTCACTGTTCTACTGCTTACTGTACTTCTGTGAATCATCTTCACGGTGAAAATCTATGATTTTTTGGTGAAAATCTATGATTTGATAAACATATAATCCTACTTTACTGAAAAATAATGACTGGGTAATGCAAGAGTCATAACCGGAATGACGTGGGCACTAGGGATGATCGGTTAAGCAAATTCCAAAACCAGAACCCGACCCGTTCCCGATCGTAAAAAAATAATCATTTACCCATAGCCGACCCGAGCCCGAGAAAATAATTTCTTTCAAACTCGAACCCGACACTTACCCGATAAAAAATAAGAATATTTACCCGCACCCGAAATATTTACCCGCACCCGAAATCGAAAAAAAAAATGTTTTGTCTGTACCTGAACCTTCAAAATCTGTACCTGGAGTCTGTCAGAATAATTTTCCCATCCGTACTCGTTTAAAACGAAAAAATCGTCACCCGTACCCGAAAAAAAATTTTGAACCCGAACCCGACCCTCACTCGTCGAATTCGATCGGGTTTCGAGTACGCGAAATAGTGGACACCTGAGATGGTCTGGTTTTGAGTATTTCTACTCGAGAACAAATCCAACATTTATCAGGTGTACAACTTTGATTCCGCCGTTTCTACAGATGTATTATTCAAAGTATTGTCCGTCGTTAGCGACAACTTTCTCCCATCTTTCCGGCAATTTTCGGATCCCGGCTCGAAAAAAGGAGTCCTCTTTTGACGCTATCCATGAAGCAATCCATTTTTCCAACTCTTCGAAGGATTGAAAATGTTGATCTGCCAGGCCGTGTGCCATCGAACGGTGGAAGTCAGAAGGGGCGACATCTGCGGAATACAACGGGTGGGGCAAGACATCCCATTTCAGCGTTTCCAGGTACTTTTTGACCACTTTTGCGACGTGAGGCCGAGCATTGTCGTGTTGGAGGATGACTTTGTCATGTCGCTCTTAATATTGTGGCCGATTTTCTTTTAGCGCGCGACTAAGGCGCATCATTTGCGTTCGGTAGCGATCTCCTGTGATGGTTTCACCCGGTTTTAGGACTCGTAGTAAATCACACCGAGCTGATCCCACCAAATACAAATTATAACCTTGGCGCCGTAAGTATTCGGTTTTGCCTTCGACGAAGTAGCATGCCCGGGCTTTCCCCATGATTTTTTGCGTTTAGGATTATCGTATCGAACCCACTTTTCATCACCGGTTACGATGTAAAAACCTCTTACGGTTTTGTCTTTGAAGCAGTTGCTCTCATACAAATAGACGGCGCTCGATGTCCCTCGGTTTCAACTCGTACGGCACCCAGTTTCCTTCTTTCTGAATCATGCCCAGAGCCTTGAGACGTTTTGAAATGGCTTGCTGACTCACTCCCAACGATTCGGCAAGCTCTTCTTGGGTTTGGCACGAATCTTCATCAAGCAATGCGTGCCTTCATCTTCATCAGAGTAGCTCGGGCTCGGGTTTAGAAATAAAATAGTTTTTTCATCGTGTTCGGGTAAAAATTCGATAGAGTGAGGGGGGCATTTACGCCGGGCGTAAATGATGTTTTGTGACAATTGTTTTTGTCCAGGTTTTTTGATGGTGAAGTCTAGAAACCGTTTTGTTTTTTTTTTTTGTTAAATCGATGATAGATTCCAAATTATATTTTTCGGAAAATTTTATTTTTTCCCCACAACAATTTTTCCCTGGCTTTTAGAAACAAAAGACGTTAGAAAATTATGTGAAACAGAATGTTCACATATTCCAGTAGCTTTCTAACTAGAAAGCAATAAATAAGGCCTCGTTTTCCGACACCCTAGTGCGTGTCACAGTTTAAACTGTGTAGCTACGCACGGAAATGTCGAAGACGAAAAGTGAAAGATTTTTATCATATAACTTTCCTATGCAAAGGCGCAAGCGAGGTAAGCAGGTAACATTAGCCCCCCCAAATTACTAGTGTTATACTACATTTGAAAAAGTTTGGACTGGAGATAATTTTCCTAAAATTTTAACCCTTTTACTGTCATATTGACGGAGCTAGGGTGGTTCTGCTGATTTTCATTCTATTTGATATTCGAAGCAATCACTTCACCGAAAAAAAAAAACTGAAAATAAAACACAGATGTTTTAAGTATTGTTTTTCAAATTTGTTGGAGATGTATTTCTAAACATAAAAATGAAAACACACACATTTCCGATATTGATATCACTCTGGATTTTCTAGTAAAAATTTAATAATTTTCAATTTCAATTTTTTTCTAATGTAAACGACCAAAAAATGTGGGTTTTTCTCAAAAAAAAAATTACAATCAACCAATCGTTTCCGTTGAAGCTCTATTAGAAAGAAACGCATGGTGCTTAGTTCTAGTATGTATGTATATTAGGGTGCCAATATTTTAGCGTCATCTATAATTTCGTTGAGCGGTATGCAAAATTTGAGCTAAATCGAACATGGGTAAGGGGTGCCGCCGCCCGGCAGTCAAAGTTTGCAAATTTTCGAACATAAAAAATCACCAAACATTTTTTTTGAAAAAATCGACACTTTCTGGGGCAAAGCCCGAGTCGAATTTTTTCAAGAATTTTTTTTTCGGGATGACACCAGATCCCCACTTTTCATGCAGTTCTTAGACATTCAGCAAAAAAAATCGATTTCAGAAATCTCAAAATTTTCTAGACCAAGATTTTTCAAAAAAATATTTTTCAGGTTAACACAAAACCTAGACGTTTCATGTAGTTCTAAGACGTTTGGAATAAAAAAAAAAATTCGATTTCGGAAATCTCAAAATGTCCTAGTTCCGGAGTCGAACTTGAAAAAAATCGAGATGACGTTTCAGGCAATTTTAAGATATTTGGCATCAACATTTCGATCTTGGAAATATCAAAAAAAACTTCGATTTTGGAAATCTCAAAATTTTTCTAGCACCAGAAAGTCGATTAAAAAATATTTAAACGGATGACACTAATCTCGACGCTTCATGTAATTCTTTTGGAATCAACATTTCGATTTCGGAAATTTTATGTACACTAAGGTCTTTTTTTGGGCGGTCTTTTTTTATGCGTTTTTTTTTATGCGACTTTTTTATGCGAATTTTCAGAGTTATGCAGTTTTTTTATGCGGTACGTAAACTTGCATAAAAAAGACTTCAGTGTACTGATATGCATTGAAGAAAAGAAGACGAAACGCCAAGAAGAAGTGAAGGAACAAATAAAATCAGAAAAGCTCTCATTTGAGAAATCTATTCGATATTTTAATTTTGTTTATCTTGAGATATTTTTCCCATACTTCTCAAGCCTTCTAGTTTTAGAGTTTTAGAAACAAATCTTAACAAAATTTCAATTCATGCGTCAACAAGCTGCTAATTCAAAGTAGAAATTCAAATCATGCACAAAGAAAGAAAAAAAAACGGTAGTCACAAGCAAAACACGAGGAGTTAAATGGAAAGTAGCTGCAACAAAAGAACAATCGAAACAAAGGAAAGACAATAGAGCAGCACAATCAAATTTTGTCATCGTCACTGGAGCACTGCAGAATTAAAATCAAAAAACCACAAAATCGAGCCAAGACAGTGGCGGGGCTCGTTCGTGATTTTCTTTCATGCTCAAGCTTGTCCATTTTGACAGGGTGTGTTTTTAAGACTTCAAGCATAGTAGGCTACGACAATCGGTGCAGGTGCGCAGGTGTGTATGTGTGTGTGTACGTGTTAGTGCCAGTTTCGTGCATTTGATGGAAGGTGCGTGGCATTAAGAGTGAGTGAGTGAGCGAGCGTTAGGTTGAAGTATCGTGGAAAAAGATTTTTTCGTTTCTAAAGGAAAAACTGCTTACGGAAAAAGTGAAAGATAGGGAAAAATGTTTTTTTTTGGCAAAAGTTTTTCTTCGTTTTTTTTTTGGTTCGGTTGCTGCTGCAAATGGATGGTACTTACGCTGGAAGTTCACCAACTGCCGCTCCGCTGTGGTGAAGTTCGTTGTTTGCCAGTGGTGGTGGTGGTGAAGGAAACGATTTCGATGGGTGAGTACATGGTGAGTGATACACAAAACGATTGCGAAACGAATGACGGTGCATCGAAGGAAGAAGAAACACATGGTATTCGTGGTTAGAGCAAAAGGATTCTTTTATGTTATTTTCTTGGGTCAGTGGTCGCTGTGGTAGCCACCATTGATTATGGGGGTAAATTTACCGAACGGACTTTTGGAATTATGACGACATTGATCGGGCCACCTGTTTCGGTTAACACTTCGGTGAATTCGATTCAGGGCAATGAGTTCCAAACGAAACCATTCCACAGCTGTTATTAATACCGTTTTCGTTTTTGAACCTAGACGCGAGCGACTCTGCGACCCGAGAAAATTTTCAGAGCGAAACTACGCGATTGGAGTTCAGTCTAGAGCGACCCCAGGTTGCTAAAACAAACATCTCAAAAGTTGTTTGGGCAAACTCTTGGTCCTCTCGGGCTGCTCTGATCAAAAAAACGAAAACGGTATAATCTTCGTTGAAAGAAAATTTGTCGATGGCTACTTGGATAGCAAAACAGAAAATCAAACTCGAACATCTAAACTCTATCGTAATTTGAAATTCATTTAAGTTTTCTGTGTTGACATCAAGTAGAATTGCGAAACCGACCGACGTCCGTCGCGATTCAGTCCAATTCGCTGTGCAAATTTACCCCCGCGGCAGGCAATGGTGGTTGTCATTGGCAAACGTTGGTAACCGTATGCAAACCGAAAATTCACCGCCGACTGTGGTCGGTTCGAAGTTTCAATCGTTGCCAGACAGAACGAAAAGTCAATTAATTATCGAAAGAGGCAGTGATTTCAGGGTTCTGTGTGTTCAATCGGTTACTGTTTTCAGTGTAGTTTTGGGTACACTTTTTAATGTTTTTCAGTTTTGCGCGGAAGGTCGCTGATTCTTGGAGACTTCAAACGATGATGATGTTGTGCATGTGGGTGAGTTAGTGTGTGAGTGCGTGAATGTGTGTGTATGTGTGTGTGAGTGTCGGATGACGCGTAACGACAAAAAATAACAAATGTGTATTTAGCTTTGCATTGATTGTTTAATATTGAAGCTGTTCGTGGGTTTCTACTGCGATTACTGGGGCAGGGTTTATTCAACATCAAATGTGTTTGACAGTTCCGTTCTGTCATTGCTCGGGAGATTTATTTTGTTCAGTGTAAAATTACGATTTACATACATAAAGAAGATAAATAAAAAAAACGTGAGTACATTGACGAGGCGAGGGTGTTGAATGCTTTTGCGGGGTATTTTCATTTAACTTCCAACAATATCTATTTAACGTGTACGGCAACGAGATAAGCTTTCTAGTGTAAAAGTGACAACGGGTTGTTTATTTTTTTTTAAATTGTTATACATGTTCAAACACGGTGACGATTTACGAAATGTGTAGGTACAGTACAATTATTGTGACTGATTCGACACCGAACAATCTGCCGTCGAACCCGTGGAGCAGGTGACGGACCCCTCGGACATTGATTCAAACGCGAAACATGAAATAAAAAATAATAAAACATGAAACCATGATGGTGACGAACTACTTACTCCGGTGGTGATCCTCTTAGGTTGAACGACGTAAAAGTGACGTCGACCCGCTGGCCGGGACCTGCTAGGAAGATGTACAGGCACTGACGCGAGTGATTCGCCGGATTGGTGAGCAGTGGTGCGTTGAATGTTCCGTTCGCTGGTCCGCCAGCCCGGGATACGAAAGTTTGGTCACACTCTGCAGGACGAGAAAAACGAAAATAGCATTCAGAAAACGTTGTATTTGTGTCTTTAAGAGCTCGAAAAAAGCAAACGGAGCCGGTTCTCTGCTGAACATTACTCACAACGACAAACATCAATGGCATAATAGAAATATAGCATAAATATATTTTTAATGAACAACTTTTCGTCGAACAAAACCAATAAAAAAGCAAACTAAAATGATTATTGACTGCGGTTGACACCGACGGAATATGTTTTCACTCACATAGAAAGCAGTTGACGAGGTAGTTTTGATAATTAGATAACATTATTTCTGACATGAATCATGAAGGAAAGCTTCTGTCTTTAAAATGGTTTTATATCCAGTTGCTTTGCATCATAGTAAAAAGCTTGGCTTTTCCATATCGGTTTCTATTTAAGTTGATGATTAATGATTAAATCCGGAAACTAAGATAAAATTATAAAGACATCTTTAAAAAACTCGCACGTAGGAAACACAAAAACTAAAAATAAATAAAGAAGAAAATGAAAAACATAAATCCAAAAACTAATATAAAAAATACTAAAAACAAGTAATATGAAAAAAAGAATATATCACTAGAAAAAGCAAATTGGTATACCGGTATAAAGAGAGCGCTTCTTTTGTTAAAATGGAACACTAATTTCAAATGGAGAAACAAAAAATTATCCCAAGTACTGGCCAATAGAAATGTTCGCCTTTCGAAGCAAATCAATGAGACACCCAATTTTCGAATTAATTGTAGGAATTCGGAGTGCTACCCAGCCGTATGCGTGGCCCATCGATGAAAACAAAATGATAGTTGGAAAGGGTCAAGTCTTGTGAATACGGCGGATGGGTAGCAGCTCTATCAGCCAAGTACTTTGATTATATCTTAAACTGGTTTTGCCGTGTTTTCTGTCCCATTCTGGTCGTTTTCAGATCAATGCATGGTTCAAATTGATCTGTAGCGATAAATATCAAAAGTTTCATCAGGTTTTATAATCTCATATAGCACATCACAACTGAGGCCACCAAACACGGAGTATTGTCATCTTGCCGAATCGATCTGGTTTTGCAGTCGATATTGATGGTTGTTCCGGATGATTTTATATCCATTTTCCATCGTCAGTAAAAAATCGATGCAAAACTGATCTACTTCCGTGTCTTTGAAGAAAAATTTCACAAGTGCTTTTACGGTTCCACATCTATCTTTCATTCAATTCATGTGGCACCCATTTTCCACACTTTTGGAGTTCTTCCATAGCTTTTGAACGGTCAGAAATTATTTGTTGGATGACATGTAACATTGCTACCATTCGCTTTTTTTAGTAGTATCATCTAAATACAATATTGCTTGTAAATGGAAGTCTTTAATTTTTTCATAATCTTCAGCGTTCCTCATTTTTCACATCAAAATCATTATCCATCTTTTTCAGGATGATTCTTTCCATAAATCTTCACTTTCTGATACTAAATTGGACATTTTAAACACGACGAAAAAATATGATGTTGTTTGATTTCAATTGATGTATATTAAAAATGTTTGGCAGAAGTCATACCATACAAACAAAAAATATTAAGGCTCGTTCACACCAAATGTTCATTATCGACACATTTGTATAATAACGCTCACTTCATACCAGCATACCTGGTACTGAAAAAAATAGAAAACATGAAATAGTAACTACACTAAACTGCGGATTGAAGTTTTGTGAAAATCGGTCCAGCCTGAGATTCTGAGAAATTGGAATGATTTCCGGTTCAGAGAAAATGATTTTATTATTTCCAGTCCTCTCAAAACCGGGAGCGACGATCCGGTCAATGTATGTATTTGGTCATCAACTAAACACCTACAAACCTGCCCAATTAAAGAAAACTGTACGGTTAGTTGAAAGTATTTTATTCAATTTTTGAGTACCTTGTATAGGAACAAGCTCTTGAAATTAATTTTTTACACTTATCAACCTGTAATTCCGGAACCGGAGTCGCATTTTGATCAAATTTAATAGGGTTCGAGGGAATTGAAAGACGTTTCATTTGAACCTAAGCTTGTGAAAATTAATTGAGGGGTCTCTAGGAAAATCGAGTGCACTTTTTAAATTTTCTGTATATTTTACCCCGTTACTCCGAAACCGGATAGAATTGAATAGCAGGCAATGGGCCTACTGTGCCTTTCGTTTGAATCTAAGTTTAAGAAAATCGGTTGAATTGGTCTCGGAAAAAATCGAGCTTTTTTGCAAATTCTTACCTCGTTGCTTCCAAGCCGGAAGTTCGATCCAGATAAAAATCAATAGCAGGCTACGAGAGCAAAAGACGTTTCATTCGAATATTAAGTTCGTGAGAATCGGTCCAGTCAATCCCGAGAAAATCGAGTGCATGTTTTGGTTACATACATTCACACAGACATTTTGCGTATTCGACGAACTGAGTGGAATGGTATATGACACTCGGTTCTCCGAGCCTCGATTCAAAAAAATGGTTTTCACAGTGATTGCATAATCTTTCTATATGAGAAAAGCAAAATACAATTGCAAAAAAAAGGATCTAAATGACAGAAAATGTAAAATAAGAAGAAAAAATGATAATGATAGAAAGAGTCATGGAAGGGTAGTCAAAGTAAAAGAAACTTGAAAAGTAGACAAATAAAATTGAAAATCAAGAATAGAAAATGAAAATGGGGAAATACGAGAACAGACTACTGAATTTGAAAAATTCATAATACAAAATAGAAAACAAACGCAAGCTAAAATTTTTGATGAAATGTACAGGTCTTCTGCAGGTAGGTAAGAGAGAAATTCAAATACTGGAAAAGCAATAGATTATCCATAATCAAATGAAATATAAAGGACAATGGAAACAAGAAAAAATGAAAACAAAAATTAGACAGCAAAAAGGACGGTCGAAAATAGAACATAGTGTAAAAAATAAAACAAAATGAAACCAAAATATTAGTAAAAAAAATTAGGTTACCAATATAAAATGCGGACTAGTGATAAATGATTTGGAAATGTACAGTCGAAATGATAAGTAAACGGAAATAGACAATATGCAGTCGAAAACAAATGTAGAAAAAAATTGATTATGTACTCAAAGAAATTCATACTTGAATCGACATGAATAAGTTCAAAATAAACTTGTTGTACATCCAATTCTCCTTGTATGCGGTTTTTTATGAGAATTTCCAAGGTGTTGTCATGTGAATTTTTAAATTTAAGTGATTTTCTTGCTTCGCCTTAGATATGCACGAAACATCAGGTACTGGTGATATCTAAAAAAATTACTTCTTGTCCCGATGTAACATACCTGGCATCAAAAATGAATTTCGATTTCGGAAATCTCAAAATTTTTCTCTCTTTAGTTCCAAGCTGGTGATGACATCAGATCTCAATTTTTCATGAATTAAAAAGACATCTTGCGAAAAAAAAGTCTATATGCGAATTTTCAAAGCTATGCGATTTTCGATTTTATACGGTTTTTATGTGATTTTGTTATGCGGTACGCGGCCAATTAAGGATTAATTATTCTATTCTGAAATTTGGATGTTTCATGCAACACTGTTTTCTAGATAACATTAGATCTCGATATTTCATGCACTTCTAAGACATTTGACATAAAAGAATTCAGTTTTTAAAAAGACTGACTGAGCCAAATTAATGAAAAACTTACAGAACTTACTTACAGAAAAGATTAAGATACGCTCAGAGACAGGACTCGAACCTGCGTTCTTATGCATTCCGTGCATAACACGGTTAGGCATAATAGAACGTACATCGAACATGGTCTACATCCTGGCCGTCTACTGGGTGACAAGCGATTATAAATACACTCTCCTACTCAGTGCTTGAGCGGAAAATAGGTATAGAGCGAGAAGACTAGTGTTTGATGAACAGAGAAGATGTTTGGGTTTATGGTACCGGTCTGGAGACGACCAGGATGTAGATCATGTTCGATGTACGTTCTACCATGTCTGACTGCGTTTTAGAGTGTCTATAACAAGATTCAGAGTGGCGAAATGGTAGGTGATGGTGTCTCTTAGTGTATCTTTTTCCAATAAATCATCTTTTCTGTAAGTTTTTCAATCATTTGGCTTTTCCAATATAAATTTCCACTCAGTCATTGCAAAAACTGAACTTAGTTATGGCGACTTTACGTCAAATCAACTAAAACTAATAAATCGACAGAAGAATTCGTTTCCCCCCCTTTAGTGATTTTTTAAGAATGAACATTTTCAATTTTTGACGTCATTTTTATTCTCTTTTTTGTCATGTTCATTTTAAATGATAGATCTACAATTCTATTTTTGACTGTAAATGAATTCATGACCTTTTTTATCGTAATTTAAAAATTTATTGAATAAAAATGTTCACAAATTCAAAGTAGCCACCACTTTTTCCCTTTTTGCTGATAATTCAAGGATACCCATTTTGAAAAATTCGGCTGGCTTTATGGAAATCTACAAATCGATTCATTTTTTGACTTCATCGTAAGTGTAGAAGTGCTGGTCAGCCAGGCCTTGTTGCATCGACCGGGACAAATAGTAATCGATAGGAGCAATGTTTGGGATATACACGGCGGTTGAGGCAGGACTTCTCATTGTAAGTACACTACGGTCTTTTTACTCGGTTTTATTTATGCGGTTTTTTCACGCGACTTTACGTTTCATGCAATTCTAAGACAGCCGTCTCAATGTCGTTTTTTTCAGGAAAATGTTTTTGTGAGTACACCATATCTTAAAGTTTCATGGATTTCTAAGACATTCGGCATAAAAAAAAAATTATCAATTTAAAAAAAAAATTTAGTCCTAAAATCGATTTTTAAAAAATTTTTTTTTGCGATTATTTGAAATGTGGACGAATTTCCAAAGTTACGGGGATTGCCGAATTCACGCGGTACGTATCACGCGCGTAAAAAGAGACCCTCCATATACAGAACATGACCTTCAGACCATGAATATTCCGAACGGCCGTCAATGAAGGTACATGGCTGGGGTGTCCACATATTATCCGACGTTTTTGATTGTCGTCATTAGCCTACTTTTCATCGACACTAACAATTCGATTCAAAAAACCTTTTCTTTTGTGCCGAAGGAGCAGATGTTCGCACGTAAAGAAGCGACGTTTAACGTTCCTTTGACTTCAATTCATACGGCACCCAATTACCTACCTTTTGGATCATTTCCATCGCTTTTAATACTCTGAGCGATTTTGCAAGTTCTTCTTGTGTCTGATCGTGTCAGATGAGTTCTAGTTTTCATCAGGCTATGGAAATTCATACATAAAAGCAACGGTGAAATTGAATGATTTGCGGTACGGATTGGTCCACCATCCCCCGTAATCTCCAGACCTGGCCCCCAGCGACTATTTTTTTTCCAAAGCTGAAATGGTTTCGCCACTGGAAGAAATTTCCGTTGAATGCTGAGGTCATTACAGAAACGGAAGCCTATTTTGAAGGCCTTGATAAATCTATTTTTTTAAAGAGCATCACAACCGATAAGTCAAGTGTATCGCTCTAGATGGAGATTACACCGAAAAAAAAGTTTTTGCGGTGGAAATCGACTTTTTCTTTGTTTGGCCCGGGACTTTTCATTCTATGTAGTAGTTATTCTGAAACTGTATGACCGTAGCTGTTCCATGTATATAAGCAAATGTACAATATATTCATTCATATACATATTAATTTCAAATTAACCACTACTGGTTTACAACATTAAAGACGACCCTTTGTTATTGGCACCCTATTATTCATTCTGAAAACTAATCTTCTTGATAGATATTTCTTTATCAATATTTCTTCTTCCATTTCAGACTGAACGAAGATGGTTTTAATTGAGTTCTGATTGTGCAACTTTACAATCAGTATAGTACAAATAACGGGATGGATATCAGACAGTTTCCCCCCTCGGCGGTTGGTCGCCATATTATTGTACGCTATTAGTTCGCCATTGTGATATTCGGGGGGTCGCAGAGGCGAACCATCCACATTATATTTGATCTGTTCGGTTCGGTTCGGTTGGGCCGACGATGAGGTCATCAATCAATCAGTGTCGACCACCGGTTGGCCTAAATGCAAAGGCTGTTTGTTAGTTTGGGCATTTGGAGAATCTGGCTCTGGCTAAATGTAATTGAAATTGGAAGCAGCCGACGAAAAGTTTTAATTGAAGTAGGCATCGACCGATCTGATAAGCGTCTCCAGCTGTTGCCAGATGCACAGCCGTCATCGTCATTGGCTGTAATTAGTACAAGCTATTGAAATAAACGACGGAACATGCATTAAGCTACGGTTTTACTTTTATCATTTGTGATTCGCGTCGACATCGATTCGAGTTCTACGGATGGTAATAATTTTTTTTCAATTTTTCGGATCTAATTCAAATGTAATAAGCAATACAGCAATAAGCAGCTAACTACGAAACAAGGTGATACCAAAAATCTAGGTCTAAAACAAGTAAACACTGGGGCTTCAGTAGGCGTGTGTTTTGTGACGTGGAACATCGAAACTAGAGGCGCTGGGTGACCATTGAAGTCCCGTCGCGTAAGGGGCTTTTGTCAATACAGAGCTAAACAACGGATTTAACGTGTAACAGTAAATATCTGGGCGCAACGAGTTGCCGTGGCAACTGTCGCAAACACTGCGATAGCAACAAATGTGAGGTGAGTGATGAAAACGTTACGTGAACAGTTACTAAGAAAAGGAACGGAAACAGCTGGTCAGAGTTGGTTCCGTTTCAACAAATTACACAACAAGTTAGTGAGTGTGAGACAGAGAAAGAGTGAGAAATGTAAGAGCCTTGAGTCAACATACTTGGCGCCTTGGTAGGTCTGGACAGAGGCTCCAAATACTGCACCATCGAGATACGGGAGCGCGAATCGGTGTAGCCACTTGGGACGACTCCGACCGAGATGTCTACAAGCTCACCGGTGGCTTTAGTTTTTATTTTTTCGTGGTAGTCATGGTGACCGTGGTGTTTTTGTGTGTAGATGCGTGTGATTGTCGAGTAGTAGATCGCACAACAATGGCAGGCACCCAGCAGACCACCGCCGCAGTAGTAGGCGGCGCAGGAATCGGAAGGAGTTTTGTTTTTTCGGTCGGACAGTTTCATTGGTTTTTTATTGTTTGGGTTAAAAAAATGTGCACAGGGAGCGGATTCAAACGAGCAGTTTTGAGGAAAAAGAGAAAAAAGAGAGAAAGAAATTGACGATTAGTACAGAGCACGATGAGGAAGTAACAATGGAACAGTTAGTGTGGCAATGATGGTATGTTGACAGTATTTACAAATCATTTACAAAAAAATGTCGCGAAAATGTTGCAGCCATTTTGCAACATTATGGTTCGGTTGACGGCTATGCTCAGATAATTCCAAATCATGCTGGTTATTCAAAAAACTACAGAATCTTTGAAGTTATTGGATCTAAATCTTCCCAAAAATTTCAAAGTGCTTTCTTCTCGCTTGCTCAATGACAGAGCGGTTCTTCGCGTTAGAGAAGATTGCCACTATTTTTTCGCAAACAATGTTCTTATCATTTATCTTATCTATCTTCGAATGTTATAAACCAAATTATGAAACATGTTGATGAAACTATTAAGTCTTAACGAAAAATGGTAAATTAATTGATTAGATTTATTTCTATATCTATCTATCAAGAATTATGGAGAAAAATTCTACGAATGTCAACTACTATTATATAGATGAACACATGATCTCTAATGTAAGATTGATTTCAAATGTTTTCAAAATATCCCTGAACTGAACTTTTGGTAAGGATGTCAAGTAATTTTTTGACGGAGGACTATGCCATTGTTTTCACTAGGGTGTCACAAGAACGATTTTTCATAATTTTCCCAAATACTACATGGAATGAGACGTCCCAGGCCTAACAAAGAAAAAGTCGAATTTTACCGTAAAAACTTTTTTATTTTTCAGTAAAATCTCTATCTAGAGCGATACACTTGACCCATCGGTGCTCTAACATTTTGAGGCCTTTTGAAAAAAAAAAGATTTGTCAAGTCCTCCAAAATAGGTTTCCGTTTCTGCAGTGGCCTCAGTATTCCACGAAAATGTCATTCCCTGGAGAAAACTTTTAATGTTTGGAAATAGATAATAGTCGCTGGAGGCCAGGTCTGGAGAATACGGCGGATGGTGAACCAATCCGTACTGCAAATTATTCAATTTCACCGTAGCTTTTATGCATTAATGCGCTGGTGCGTCTTTTTCCATAGCCTGATGAAAACTAGAACTCGTCTGACACGATCAGCTGCTTTTCAAACACTAGTGGGTAGATTGACATGAAATTTGGAATTGGGCCATCTAGAGGCTTGTTCTCAACAAAAATATACACGGTTCGAAATTGTTCACGTCTTTTCTGTGAGAGGCCCGGGACTTTTCATTCCATATAGTAACTCTTCGGTACCCTTGAGCTCACATTCCAAATGAGGAACCATGCAGCAAGTGGTCATGTTTTGATCACGGAAATGGCAAATTTAGAACTAGAAATTGTCTGATTAAGATTAGAAGGACAGTGAGTTCGGAATTGAGTATATAAATATCGAAAGTTAAGAATTGTGATTTGGATGTTAAGAATTATTAATTCGAAATTCCGATTTCGAAATTCTAGAATTTTTGATATTTTGAGATTTCTGAGTATAGAACTAAGAAAACTAAAAGTGAATGGGAATTAAAATTCGAAAATCATGAATTGAGAACAGGAAAATGATCATTAAGAAAAGCGAAACGAGAATTGGAACTTGAGAAATGAAAATAAGTGTAGAAAATCGAGAATTGAAAATCAAGAATTGAAACCCCGATTATTGAAACTCGAAAATTGAAGATTGAATATGTAAAAAAGAGAACTAAAATTTTTCAATTGCGAATAATGCTTCGAAAATAGAAAATTGGGAATATAGAACTAAGAATAAAATATTTAAAATATCAGATGTGAGATTGCAAGATTGAGAATCGAATCTAAAATTTAAAACTAGAATTAGCTAGCGAAGAAAATTATAAAAAATCAGAGGAGCTTCAAATCAGTACACTAAAGTCTCTTTTTATGCGATTTTTAATGCGAATTTTCAAAATTCTGCGTTTTCTGTGCGAACTTTTTATGCGGGTTTTAGATGCGAATTTTGGAAGAAACGCGATTTTCTTGTTTCGTCTAAGAAATGCACGAAACGTTGAGATCTAGCGTTAAGTTAAGTCAACCCTGGGATTAAGAGTTTTTTATCAATCATCGCTTCTTGAATCATCGCCTCTTTGACGGCGGGTCAGCGGCCAACTCAGCTGGCGTCGCCTCGGCGGTTTTGTGTCGCCGAGCCTAAATGGGCTTCGGTTACGTGGCTGCGCCACATCAATTATCCAGGAGACATAGAAACAAAAGAAATAATAATGTGATGTATTCGAAGTTACCCTATCGGCGAAATGGTTTTCGGTGAAACGACTTTCGGCGAAATGGCTTTCGGTGAAACGACATTCGGCGAAACGACAAATTAAGGTTTGAGACTCGCAAAATTAGTAATTAAAAACTGAGAATTGCAGATGAAAATGAAAACTGAAAATCAAACATTCGGAATTATAAGTTGAACTTTGAAAATTGAGTAGCAAGAATTTTGAATTGAAAATCAAATCGATTGAGAACTGCGAATAGATAATTGGGAATAAAGAATCGAAAATAAAGAATTAGAAATGGAAAACTGAAAAAATTTTAGAAATTAGAATACGAAGATTGAACACGGGAAATTGAGAACTGAAAATGAAGAATCAACAATTGAGAACAGAGAATTAGGAATTAAGAATAGAATAATTAAAATCAAAGAATCCAAAATTGATAATCGCGAATTAAGGACAGACAAAAAGTAAGAAGTGGGAATCTAATCTAGTATTGGAAATTAAGAATTGGGAAAATTCGGAATGGAAAAATCTGAGAAATTCGAAATTAGCGAATAAGTCGTGAAAAAAAATGATGATTTAAAAGAGGAGACTGGCAAAAAAGTTAAAACCGGGGTAAAAGAAATGACATAAATAAAGGGGAATTGGAAATATGACATCAAGAAATGAAGAAGTTTTTTTTAAATAAATGGAGTTAAAAAATTAAGAGCCGAGAATTGGTAAATAAAAAATGAGAATTTAGAGATGAAAGTTGAAAACTAAGATGAAACCAAAAATTGGGAATTGTACACTGCATCTTGAAAATTGAGTAGAAAGCACTTTATATCGAAATTCAAATTAATTGAGAGCTGAATCGGAATTGAGTAATGAAAATGGAGAAACTAAAATTAAATTTGAGAATCAGAAATTTCAAAGTCGAGAATTCGAAATTGAGTATTGAGAACTGATGTTTAGAATTGTAAAAATGCATTTCTAAAACATTTAGCATATAAAATAAAACATCTTTCGTAGTTCGACTCAAATTCGATATTTTGAAAATTTTTTGAATCGTAATTGGAATTGATTTGAAATAAAGCGAAAAATGATAACTTGATACTTCTGAAATATATCACTTAAAAATATCATATAAATTTATTTCCTGCGTTTAATCCAGAAAGACAACTTTCCTCAGAACGAAGTTTCCAAGAAAACTTGTAGATTTTTAGCTACTAAGCCTCAAAGTATTTGCTTAGGTGTATCTAAAAGGTAAAAGGTAAAAGGTATCTAAAATATTTGTGGTATTTTCCGTTTACAGAGTGAAAATGCAAAAATATCTAATGCGGCTTCTCAACATCGTTTTGGCTCGTGTGCTGTCTGACCTCGCTCCCGCTCGTTCGGACGCCACATCAATTATCCAGGAGACATAGAAACAAAAGAAATAATAATGTGAGTATTCGAAATTACCATTTGGGCAAAATGTCTCTTTCTGCGAAATGACCTTTTCGGTGAAAAGACCCTTTCGACGAAATGTCCTATAACTTTCAACGTGAAATGGCTTTCGGCGGAATGACCGCACCCTTTTCTAAAAAATTCGAATTCAACAAAAAATTTCCGAAGCAACTCCATATCTTGATGTTTCATATTTTTTCAAAACATTTGACAAAAAAAATTACTCCTTAGTTTTGCGATTTTTTATGCGAGGCGTTAGGCGGATTTTTTATGTGAATTTTTAAAATTATTCGGATTGTTATACGAATTTTCAAAATTATGCGGTTTTTTCAATGCGATTTTTTATGCGGCACGCAATCCCCGCATGAAAAAGGCTTGAGCATGCAGAACGCAGGATACATAAATTCAATAATCAGAATTGAAAATTGAGAGCTGCAAACTAATGAAGAATGAGAACAGCGAACTGAGAACTGGAAGGTGATAATCGAAATTTGGGAAAGGGCAATTCAGGTTTTAGAACTGAAAACTAAGAAACTGGAAATTGAACTAACAAGAAACAGAAATCGGCTAATATATAAGAACTGAGAATTGAAAAATTAATTGATTAATTGAAAGTTGAAGATTCCGGGTTCGACAAATAGAACTGGGCATTGAAATTTCGAATTTCAAAATCGAGAAATTAGGCACCCGAATTCCGCACTTCAAAATTTGAAGCAATAAACAGTAAAAAAATCCGGTAACCAAAACCTAAAATTCTTTTTAAAAATTAAAAGAAGAAAGAAAATATCAACATTAAAAATTGAAAGTTGAGAATGGACAAATGAGATTCGAGGATTCAACTATCGTCGATCAGAAATTCGAAATCCCAAGCTTGAACTCGTGAATCCCGAATCCAAGTTAGAAATACAATCTTAAAATTGTATCTTCAGTTCGTTTTCCATCATAAGAATGAAAAACTCTGAAATTTGGATAAGTTTCGCCTAATTTTGTACTGAGAAATCGTCATACAGATTACTTAAAAATTAACCACATATTGATTTTTCGATCGAATCTTAGCTACCTCGGATTTTGCTAGAATTATTAAGAACACAAATGAAATACGATCGAAAAATCAATACGTCGGAAATGGGATTGATTGAAACTTTTGTTGGATTTGTATCTTAAATTGGATTCAAATATTTTACTTAAGCAACAACTACAATACTCGTCAAACTATGAATAGATTAAACCTACTGTTTTAAAATATTTCTACTTAAACAAAAGATGATTTTATGGAAATTTTATGGAAAGATTGGAAAAAATGTGTGTAATTGTGAAAAACTATTTCTTCTGTACAATATTTTAAACAAGAACCCCTTATTTTTAATTCCAAGCGCCCATAAAAAATTACACAGCAGGCATTGCTCAACGTCCAGCACATCGACATATCCAGAGCGTAATATACGAAAATAATCGGGTAACTTTGATTTAAAATCGACAGTACTTTTGGGTTTCGGGTTTCCAAACAAACAACGAAAAATCGAATCATTTTTTGATCCATCCACTGAAGCATTTTTTTTTCTTGTCTTAGCAGGCGTTGTCTGGCGTCTTATGGCTTTACAAAAAGTACACGCTACCACCAAAAATGTTCCCCTTACCGTCGTTTGGGTTTTTTTTACAAAATTATCCCCACAGGAATCCAGCTGAAGCAACCAAGCGAGAAGAAGTTCACGGCCCAGCAATTTAACTCCCCGTTTCGGTGCCCTGCACGGGCTCCCGTCTATTTAAAATTTTATTTAAATAGCAATGTTCTTCTTTTTCTTCTTTCGAGTGCCTATTCCTAACGGCAGTTCGAAAACTTTGTAACCGATGAGCATCAGTGGAAAAAATACACAAATAAAAATAATATTGATACAAAACGAACGAGAGATGTGGGGGTTCTGGTAGACCTCCTAAGAGAGGAACTCTCGAGCAATTTAATATCGGCATCCTGAGTTGAAAATTTCCCCGCATTCAATTTCACTCAGAGCTTTAATTTTATTAACTATGTGGCAGTGTGTGTGTTCTTCGTCTGCGAGGAACATGCGAAGCCGGATTCCCTAAATTGACGACAACACAACCGTGAAAGCGAACCGTCCGGGAACGTCTAAATTATGTATATCGAGCGAGAAAAACCGAAAGTTTTCGCTGCCATTCAGTTCCGACATTGACAGCTGATGATGCGAAGTTGCGAATCGATCCGGTCGGTTTTTCCTTGTTCCATCATCACTTCAGAAACATCCAACTGAACATCACTAAGCTGATGGAAAAATGCTGCCTGAACTGGTGTCTCACTTTAAATTGTTCCGAGCAGACCGTTTTCGACACCTTTCCTCCACCAAGGCCGTATTCTAATTTAAGAGCCATCTGCGATGAACGAAAAAAAAACGGTTAATTATAGCGGCAGGTGCCAACAGAGAGCCTCTGCTTACTTTGATTTGATTTCATCAGATTTTTTTTCCCGGTACTATTCCGTTCAGTGATGCCAGTTCTACCCCGTGGATCGACGGATGAGTCTGCTCGTCACAATGTGACACAATAGAATCTGATTCATTTTGACATGGTTTGATATCTAAATTTGAAAAAAAATATTGCAATGCTCCTATTATGTGCGCCTATAGAAACGTAAGTTCACATGATTTTTTGAAAATTCCAGTCAAGTCAAACTGTGACACCTCGTGTGCACAAACCGTCTTCTACGTCAAGACAGTGGAACTACACCCGACATTATTCAACTGGTGCTTCAGGAATATGCAGTTCCGTTCCTCAAGCCTAAACGCAGAAAAAACAACTAGTTCTCCTGTGAGCATATTTGCTGCTGGACATTCGTAGTTTGAGTTTCGCTTTAAACAAGAGCGATTGCGTCATCCAGTTGCTGGTCGTTTGCATAGGAGGAAAAGGAAACGAAAAGTGGACAACGATGGGGGAAGATTATACAAAATCAGCCGTTCAAATGACTTTAAATGTTATATAAAGTGCTAATAAGATTACTTCTTTGTAAATCAGAGATAAAAATCATCAGTTCTGTGTTATTTTCGAAGTGCGAATTTCGCACTTAACGAGCGCAAATAAAGCTAGCATTCCACAATATGGCCCTTCTGGAAACCGGAACTTAATCCCGTTCAGCATTTTGATAGTTTCTTGCACTCGAATGTTGAGATTTATCAAATATTGAAATATTTGAGCGATTGTACGATTGGCGTTACGACTATATTTATGTAATGATTTCTTCTAGGTCAAGGCTCAAACTTACAAATGACTTGGAATGGCGCTCTGCTTCCTGGAATACAAACGTAATATTCCGCAACCAAATAGTCATTTCCAAAACTCCAAAAAGCCACTAACGGTCTTATTCAGGACCCCAAAAATAACGTAAAGAACTTATTTTATCTAATTCCTAGCACACAAACGCAATCTTCCAAAACCGAATGGTCCTTTTCAGGACTACTAAATCTTAAACAGTCAAACGGTACCAAATCAGATAATATCTTCAATTTACGTGACCTTCCTGGAAGTATGCACGCTATTGTTTTTTTTTTTATCTGATCCAGCCTATTGCGATGTTATGGAGGAGAGAAAGCTTCTGATCTGAACCGAACCGAACAAATGACCAGAATTCCCCACTGCTTCGGAAAGGATGGAGGCGCGTGGTTGATAGATTGTTGTTTTTGTTCTATAATCATGGCATTATTTCCAAGCATTTGCTGGAATGGATTTTCGAAACTCATACGAAAAGTACCCTTCTCAGGTTTCCGAGCAAAAACCTCAATCATAAATTCAGCGAGCTCAGGTGCCCGCTGGGGAGGTCTGCTCGACTCACGACACACAACAAAACATCGCCCTCGTCCCCTTTTCTCCCATGGAGAGATGTAATTCGAAAACATGAAGCCCATCATGATGTGTATACGCGTGTGTGTGTGGAAGTCATAATTAAATTTCGTTGCCGATTGCACCGTAAACCACATTTCATTTTATTACAGCGCAGCGGTGACTGAAGGAGAGGTGAGACGACAACGACGGCGGTGGATCGTCCCAAAATTTCGGTAACAGGTGACCACGACCACGGCTGAACATAGGAACATTAGCTGATTCTAGAAATCCACCGAGAGCGTGAGCCCGAAAAGCGGGCAGGGCTTTAATAACTCCGACAGAAAAGGCGGCATAATATTTCCATTTGTAATCGGCGAATGGAAAAACAGGATGCAGCTGCCACAATCAGCACGAGAAGTCATACGGCGACTGGTTGTGGGGTGAGAGCGGCCCAAGGTTGTATTAAATATTTCGCAATTATCATTACTAGCTCTGTCAGCGCGCGGAATATCGTTGGCTTTCGTTGGCGGCTTGCCAGGATCTGCGAGCGGAAGTAAATGCGATGCGGTGATTAAGGGATTACGAATTAAATTATTTTGGATTACGATGTATTCAGAAAATAATTGGGAAGCGGCCCCCTATCGGTTCCATGCACAAACTTTTCGAACAACGGTCATTTGTGGCTGTTGGTAGTTATCAAAACAGAGATACTGAAAGTAAGCATGCTCAAAATGGGTTTCTGTTTTTCAATGCTAGACAAGACAACATTATTTTTTCGAATCTCCGATAAATCGAATACAAAAAAAATTGACAGCAACGAAACATTTTCAGATCAACACACAGGATAAGGCTACTGTGATCGATAGATGTTTTCATTGGAGAATTTTCAAAAGGTTGTAGCTGCAAGTCACAGTTTCTTCGAGGACGTTTTTCACTGTTTGCCGAACGTAGTTCGAATGTATTGGGAATCCCTTCTGCCATAATAAAAACTACTTACAGAAGCCATATATTCAATGCACAATATACAAATAGACATTAAACATATCAAAACACTTTTAATTCAATAAAAAATAGACTCAAATTTATTGAACTTACGCGAAATATTCCAATTGAAAGTATTGATAAATTTTGAAGAATTTTACTCTGTCTACCCCTGGAGCTTTATTGTTGCATGATAGAAGCGTAAGTGAACGTAAGAACCATGGGAAGCGGCTATGCGGTTCTATTCCGGATGAGAGGCTTGGGGGCGATATCGAATAACAAATTTTTCGAAAATTGATCCTTTTCGTTTCGTTAACAAATTTTTCGAAAATTGATCTTTTTCGTTATATTTTTATTTTCAAATCTTGAAACGTGATAGAATGTAAACATTTAAGATCATGCATTTGCAGAAAGTATACGTTTCATCTGAGGCAGAACCGTAGGATCAAGGATAGTCCGTCAAAACTATTTTTTTCTAGAGTTTTCTCCAGGGAAGGTGGAGTCTAGTTTCTCAGATATCGAGGTCCTGTTGCAAACTTAATCAATATTTTGAAAAGAAAGTTAATTATTCTGTAGTAAAAAAATACAAAGTGAAATGCTAGGAACTACATTTCTTTCTGTTTACTACCGATTTTGCAGTCGATTGATTAGTATACAGGACGATTGCATGGTTAATGCTACGATCTTATCTAATACCAATACACTGAAGTCTTTTTTATGCGAATTTACGTACCGCTTAAAAAACCGCATGAAAAAAACCGCATAACTCTGAAAATTCGCATGAAAAAAAACGCATAACTCTGAAACTTCGCATAAAAAAGTCGCATAAAAAAACGCATAAAAAAAATAACCGCATACAAAAAGACCTTAGCAAGTCATTTTTTATGCGAGTTTACGTACCGCATGAAAAAAAAACCCGCATAACTCTGAAAATTTGCATAAAAAAACCGCATAGCTCTGAAACTTCGCATACAAAAAAGGCGCATAAAAACCGCATAAAAAAGACCGCATAAAAAAAGACCATAGTGTACTAACTCTTCTTCCTGGTCGGTTCTCAAACTTACGAAACATGGATTGCATGACCAGCGCCTTGTACAATTAAGTCTCTTTATCTGTGGTTTTTTTATGAGACTTTTTTGAGCGAATGTTTCAAAGTTTTGTGGTTTTCTTGTTCCGTTCTAGAAATGCACGAAATTTCCAGATCTAGTGTTATCTCGAAAACAAATTTTTGGTCGACTTTTCAGGACTTAAATTTTTTTCTCGAGATAGCACCAGATCTCGACATTTTCTGCATTTCTAAAACATTCGGCATCGGAAAAAAATTCTCATTTCGGAAATCACAAATTTTTCCGTGTCTCAAACCCGATATTAAAAAAAAATTTTTTTTTAATGAATTTTTAGACATTTTTCCTTAGTTTTGCGGTTTTTTAAAGCGACATTCCAAAGTTTAGCGATATTTTAAAGCGAATTTTCGAAGTTATGTGATTTTTTAATTCGATTTTTTATATGGAACGTATCTCCAGCACACAAAACAAAAGACTTGTGTGTACTCTGAACCGCAAATACGGGGTTGATTACTGGCACGAAAGTATAAATATGTTGCGTTTAGTTTCAAGAGCCATAATTTCGAGAAAAAATTCAAATATCAGAAATCTCTTGAGTTTCGTTTTTTTTACATATTTCAATATCACCTGAAATGCCTCGTGCATGCATGGCTTCATACGATTTCGCATCTCTAGATAATTGTTTTAAACTGAGTTTGTCATGAAACCAAATATACACATTTTTGAGCTTCTAAGTTATCCACTTATGAGAACAATGGGACCGTTTATTTGATTTTAAGTTTGCAAAAATCGATTTGAGAAATCGGAGTGGCTTCTATTCTAATTTTTGATCACTATTCCAGGTACTTCCGGAACCGGAAATCGGGAACCGGTATAAATCAATAAACAAGTTTTAAAGTTGGCTGCTGCATGAACTTAAATTACCACGCAACCGGATGAGTTATGTTGTTACAACACTTTCTTAACGGGAAACCACCTACCAGTGCGACGGGGTTGAATTAGGAGCGTAGGGAGTAGGTTTGTAGGCTTGAATACTGATTGGCTATTCGTGTTAGAACATTATTAAGCCTGTGTCAGAAGAAAGTGATCGAATTTTGTTCTCTAGTACGAGAGAAATCATTTTTCTTCATGACAACGGCCGGCCAAATTTGGCGGCATAGTTCAAAAACTATTTGCATAATACCTTCAATTTTGGGACATTGCTAGACACTTACTGATAGATCCAAAGACACGATTAAACGGTCGAATTTTGATTTTTTTTTAAATAGAATGCTGACATTAATAAGATCGACAAAAAATAATCAAAATACAATAATCATTGTGAAGATTTGTCGCTAACCTCCAACCAGCGAACCATGACGGTAATCTATCGTCGTTTTCACCAATAATACACCATCTCAAGTGTTCCGGTTTGGCTGTGTGGGAGTTAACCCTCTTCTCTTTCCTTTCCCCCTTAAGACACGACGGCATTAATAACCGTTTCCGGCGCATCTACCATTCATGAATAAACGCGGCTGCTTCGATGGTGGCAAACGTCATGACAGTCGCTGGTGCAAGACGGTGTAAGCGTTGGCGTGACGTAAAGCAGTAAATAAATCACTCGAAAGCTAGAGCATGGATATTGTTTCCAACAATCCGAATTTATTGCCTGGTGGCTTCTGCCAAAAAGGACGTGTGTTCCGACGAAGTCACGGGGGGAGCCTTTTTACTACCTCTTCGGCGAGTGTGTATTTATTCAACTAGTGAGCCGTTCTTCACTTCAGTCGAAGGAGGCGCTGTCTGGGTTTTTTCTTTTGCGTGAGAATCGTTTATGTCACGAAACAGCGCACATTGTGTTGCTTCTTAGTTGTCGATCCGTTAGTCAAACAGCAGCAGCAGGCTATGAGATTGGAATGCTGTTTTCGAAGGAAAATTAATCGATTGCTAGAATCGTAAATAAAGGCTCGCACTGTTGGTGGAAGACGACGGCAGCGTTCTCGTTCCCCCGTAGTTATAGAAACCGTTGGTGACAAATGGGAGATATTAATGTTTGTATTTTCGCTATGCGGCATATTAAATTGAAAAACTAGAACATATGAATTTGGGTACATTCCTGTTGGAGCAGAGAAAAACAAAATTAGTTTTTTTCTTTTACTTTTGCTCTCGTAATCTTGAGATTATTTGAAAAAGTTTCATACGCTCCAACTTGCTCTGCAATGCAGTAACCATAACAGATTCTAATAAAAACCAGACTAAGGTATTTTTTCTAGCACACACACAAAAAAAAAGAAAGAACGGGAAGGACAATTAAAGTGGATTTATAATGCGGCAACTGTTTTACGACCGAACCGTCAACTCGACAGTGCACGGATAGACCGAATTCAGCGTTTTGGCGAAAAAATTAGTTGATTTTCTGATTTTAGTTAGTTATTTTTTGAGACAACTAAAAAAATCTTACTTTTGCTAATTTAGATTTTCTATTTCTGATTCCCTTTATAATAATAAAATATTTGTTGAAATGGCTATTTTTTTAGTTAAATTCACCAATTCAACGTGCTGTCATTTCTTAGCTAAGGCACACTTCATTTCCATTCAACTAATTTTTTAGTTGAATTAGAGAATTAAAACGTTGTTTTCAACCAACATAAATGGTTGAATTGGCTTCTGCAATTTGCAGCTATGTGGCGCACTGTCACCGAAAAAAAAACGTTAACACCGTAATGACTACTAGCCACTAGATGGCACACTACGGTAGTCTTTTCTATATTGGCAGGTATAAATACGATGTTGTATTGGAGAAAAAGACATAAGCGAAACATAAACTACTTTTTGAAAATTTTTCTTCTAAATCGCTGCTTTCTTCATTCGACTTCGCGAAATCGACTATCTCACTGAAAACTTTGAGCACTCGGAAAACAAAAACCGAATACAAGTAATACACCGGACGGCGTAGCCCGGAAGGTTGGAAGATTCAAAAAACATCATATGACATATACAATTAGAGTGCAACATTCGAAACTCACTTCTCTGTTCCGCGTAAACACATTATTTCGCACAATCGCTTCAAATGCGCACAAATTCTGAATAAATACACTTTCCACTAAGAGTTTACGTCATTTTTACAAATCGAATCAGCAATTTATATATGGATATATCGTAACACATGCGAAAAACATCAAAACAATTTGCAAGCAGTTTCAGCAAGACTGTCCTTTTTAGCTTTTTAATGGATTGTTTTGCTTTGACACTTCTCATGGGTTTTTGCCTAATAAACTTGTTAATTAAACCAATTTCATTTTTGTGTTCTTTGTGCTGTCCTTCAGTAATGATGGTGATAGATAAATAGAAACAAATTTTCTGATTTTAATAACAAATTAGTTGTCAATGAGAATTTCGTGTTGGATTGAAATATTGCTGGTTTTTGTCCAGGATATTCGCCAACTAAACAAATTCTCTAGAAGTAAGAGTTTTTTCCAACAAAGTAAATTCTCAATTTTAACTAATTTCATAGTTATTTTGGAAATTTTGTTGTTAAAATCAACTAATTCAAAAATAGTAATACGAATTAGGCACAGAGCTAATTTTGGTCGTTCCGTGTGGTAATTTTCATCTGTTGCTTGTAAATACATACTGGCTCTCGGGATTTTATGGTCGCCTTTGGCCAATCTTTTTTATCTAAATTTTATTGTTTCATTTGAAACCCTGGTTTGAAACATTTTTTTTAAGTAGTAACAATAAGTTCACCACAAATTAATTGGTTGCTTAAAGAGGTGAGTGTGAAAGAAAATTTATGGTAATCCAGAGTATGAAGCCTGAGAGTTTGGACGCCTTCGAAAATGCGTAATCGATCTATTCCACGAATGTATCTAATTGAACTTGCAAAAACCATGCATCTCTTCTTTTTGTTCTTCTAACAGATGATATAGTTTGGAGCCATTCGCAATAGCTTCAAGCGATAGCTTGAAACCTTTCGAAAAAATGTTTAGATCATTAAGATAGTGTAAAAATATCAACGATCCTAGATGACTTCCTTGCGGTACTCCGCGGCTAGCTGCAAACGGTTCCGTTACGGAGTTTCCTATTTTTTATTTGATGCTTCTTTTAATCAAATGTCGCCGATAAACCGGTGTAGATAGTGTCCACTTGTAGACGTGATTTCAGAGATCTGATGATGAAAGATGTGTAAGATACCAGGTTAATACTACATGGAATGAAAAGTTCCTGGCCTCTGTATATTCTATTTTTGAGAACAAGCCTCTAGATGGCCCAATACCAAATTTCATGACAATCTATCCACTAGTGTTTGGATGACAACTGATCGTGTCAGACTAGTTCTAGTTTTCATCAAGCTACGGTGAAATTGAATGATTTACGGTACGGATTGGTCCACCATTCCTGGTATTCGCCAGACCTGGCCCCCAGCGACTATTATCTATTTCCAAACCTCCAGGGGAAGAAATTTTCGTCGAATGTTGAGGTTATTGCAGAAACGGAAGCCTATTTTGAAGGCCTTCACAAATCTTATTTGTTTTTTAAAGAACATCAAAATGTTGGACGACCGATAGGTCAAGTGTATCGCTCTAGATGGAGATTTTACTGAAGAATGAAAAAAAAAATTCACGGTGAAAAATCGACTTTTTCTTTGTTAGGCCCGGGACTTCTCATTCCATGTAGTACAATTATATTTGCCGAACCGAATGTGTTTGCTATGAACCTTGAAAACTTTTCAAGTAATCCAACTTTAGCGTTTAAGACTTTTTCGAAATTGGTTTAGGAATATCTGAGGAAATTTAACGGAATAAAAAGCTGCGTTTTATTGGTAAAGCCATTTTCTAGAATATCAACAACGGATCTTTCCGAATTGTATCAATAAACTCATAGTAAAATACAGTACTCATAGTAAAATACAGTCTTAGTTTCTCGAAATACATTGAGAAAGTTGAGTGAATATTAATTTGGAGATTTTTTGGTTACGTCACTTTTACGATTACTTCCTCGAAACACTCAAATTAGCCTGGAATTCTTAAAATCGTTTTTAGAATCTCAGAGTAAATTGAGCAAAAAAGTGCGGTTTGTCGGTTACGTCACTTCTACGATTACATCTCCAAGCCTCACATCTTACAAGCCGGAAGCGTCAGCCATTTGAACTTCTAACTTGATCAATGACTCCAAACTAATCTTCAAATACGAACCTAAGCTTGTGTAAATCGGTTCGGCCATCTACAAGAAAATTGAGCGACAAGAGATAAAATACGTTCTGTCGGTTAAGTCACTTATACTATTATATCTCCAGAACCAGAAGTAACAGCTTTTTGATCTTCGTACTTGATCAATGGCGCAATAGTAGCCTTCGAACGAACTTTAGTTTGTTGAAATCGGTTCTACCATCGCACAGTGGTTCAAAAGCGCAATTTCACGCTCTTAATTAATAACTCATAGGAACGTGGTTTTTTAGGTACAGTATCTTCAGCAAAGTTGTTCAGAATGATAGACGCCATCTTTTGGTAAGTTTTATTTATGTGATTAATCCCCCTAAAAGTGAGATAAAAATATTATTTTAGTTCAGAGAAAACATAGGGGCTAAGTTACTTCGACAAAGTTGTTCAGAAGGTTATTTCAAACAAATTTGCTGAAGATACTATTCCCGTAACTTGAGTGTAATTCATGATATAATGTATTTTCTGAAAAGGGTGTCCTAAAACCAGTTTTTGTATGAAAACACATATATTATCAATTTATATGAGTTTTTCATGTTCTACAAAGTTTTTCATCATTAAAAACTACACAACTTTCTCAAACATACTATGCTGCTATCATTTCAGTTTAATGAAATAGAGCCATTTTTCATGGTTTTTATTACAAAATTTCAACTTGTCTATCATCAAAAGGCGCAAAAAGGTGCAGATAAGACTACTTACATATTAAACTACTTGACAAGAGCTTTCATACCGTGGTTGAATTACTCGTCTGCGATCGTCTGCAGGCGAGATATGTTCTTTTCAAATATGCTTGTCCTTGACATTTGCAATGATAAGGTTCATTGCATATCAGATCAGACTTCAGTATATATTCGTTACCATGGTAACTCTCACAATAAATGATTTTTATGGACATCGAAGTCTACAAATAGAAAAGTTTAGTAATCATACCAGACATTTTCTGAAAGTGAGATAAGAAGCCACGGCTTTGAAAAAAGGCAATCATCATTTCGAATTACGTTATGTCATTTTTTGGTAAGTTTTTCTATAGAAAATCTCTGCGGACAAATGTCCTCCATTCATCAATTGAAGTGAAGATCGATAAACGCGTGCTATATTGTACTGTTCTCAATAATTAAGAAGTTTCTTTCATACAGATTTCGAGAGTATTATACACGCAAGCAATACATATCACTTTCGAGTCGGGATCCCAGGAATTTGTTATTAGTTTCATCAGATCCATTGGTTACAAATATTCGTGAATGGACAAAACAGTTCAAGAAGGATCTGTCGGATGATGCTAAGAGTATTTCAGCTGGTTAAGAACATTGTCAGCTATCATAAAATAAATACAAATAACTAAAAATGAGTTTTGATCATACTTATCTCTACCAGAAAATGATATAACTTAATTCGATATAATGATTGCTTTTGTTAAAAATCGTGACAAAACAGTTACCAAACTATTCAATTTATAAACTTAGATGTGCGAAAAAAATCATATTTTGTGGCAAGTACCATATATATATACTGAAGTCTGATATGACATGAAGTGCACTTTATCATTGCAAATGTCAAGAACAAGCTTATTTGAAAAGAACATATCTCGCCTGCAGACGATCGCAGACGAGTAATTCAACCACGGTATGAAAGCTCTTGTCAAGTAGTTTAATATGTAAGTAGTCTCATCTGCACCTTTTTGCGCCTTTTGATGATAGACAAGTTGAAATTTTGTAATAAAAACCATGAAAAATGGCTCTATTTCATTAAACTGAAATGATAGCAGCATAGTATGTTTGAGAAAGTTGTGTAGTTTTTAATGATGAAAAACTTTGTAGAACATGAAAAACTCATATAAATTGATAATATATGTGTTTTCATACAAAAACCGGTTTTAGGACACCCTTTTCAGAAAATACATTATATCATGAATTACACTCAAGTTACGGGAATAGTATCTTCAGCAAATTTGTTTGAAATAACCTTCTGAACAACTTTGTCGAAGTAACTTAGCCCCTATGTTTTCTCTGAACTAAAATAATATTTTTATCTCACTTTTAGGGGGATTAATCACATAAATAAAACTTACCAAAAGATGGCGTCTATCATTCTGAACAACTTTGCTGAAGATACTGTACCTAGAAAACCACGTTCCTATGAGTTATTAATTAAGAGCGTGAAATTGCGCTTTTGAACCACTGTGCATCGCAGAGAAAATCGAGCGATAAGAAAAAAGGGTGTTTTTTCTTCGGTTACGTCATTTATACCATCCGGAAGCGGAAGTCGGATTTGAACTCTAGTTCAACGAACCAATAATAACTTTCAAATGAGTCTAAGCTTGTGGAAATTGATTCAACCATCTCCATGAACATTGAGCGGCACGAAATAAAATCTGTTTTGTCGGTTACGTCACTGATGTCATTATATCTCCGGATTCAGGAGAAACAGTCATTTTAACTGTACAAAGGAATAATTTTTTTCAATTCGATGCCCAGACAAATTAAACGTGTTACAACTCTAAATGAGTTCAAACAATTATGTATTTCACATGTAAAATCTGTCTTATGAACCGATTTTAAAATATATATTATAATTTGATTTCTTTAAAATTATGTAAAATGAAGAAGAATGTATTTTGACTTATTACTATTTTTTGTAGATGTTAGAAGTTATTATGATCTGTATGATGATGATGGATTTTTTTTTGTTATTAGTATTTTAGAGTTGATAAAGATAAAAAGTAAATGAGTTGTCTACAAAAGTTTGAGCCCGCGCGCGTAAAGCAGTCAAAGACAATCTAGAAATGGAATAAGGCTGAATTAAGAGATGTTATTGTTTGAGACCAATTATGATTTTCTTGAGTTATGCTGGGATCTACAGTTGTTGATGAAATTGGGCTTGGCTCTGCTCATTCGCAGTCTCGTTATTCCATCGTAGCTGGTGGTGATAACGATGAACTGGTCCGGCGGGAAGGGCCTGGTGAATTATTGTCTGATACTGGTCGAGATATTGGGTTCGATTCCTAATTTGTTCAAGGATCTTCCCGGGTTGGAAATTTTCTTGATCAACCCTGGATAGTAATTGTAATATATAATGTAGTATAGTAATTTCTTTCTGGTCAGCTGCTCTATCGAAGGAATATCTATGCCTGCTAAGTTAACCAGCTCGTTTCAATTTTTGATTACTGGTTAAAGCATGTAATAATATTAATTATCACTTAGATAACTCGTTCAGCTCACACCTTTGTAGGGGTATGAGGTGGGACCATCATCATCATCATCATCATCAACTTCGAACATGATCAATAACTTCAAAATATATTTCAAATGAGTCTAAGCTTGTTGAAATCGGTTCAGTCATCTTTGGAAAAAATGAGTTTACAAAAATAAAGTGCGGTTTGTCTGATGCAACAACAGGAACCGAAAGTGTCAGCTATTTGACCTTCAAACTTAATCAACGGCGCCAAAGTAGCGTTCAACGAAGTTTTAACTTATAGAAATCAGTTTGGCCATCGCCACGAAAATTGAGCGGTAAGAAAAGAAATAAAATGCGTTTTGTCGGTTACGACGCTTATACCATTATATCTTCGGAACCGTAAGCGTAAGCCATTGGAACTTCAAACTTGGTCAATGAACCGATCTGGTCGAACTGAGTCGAATGCTATAGGACACTAGAGGTTTCCGAGGCATCATCGATCAAACGTCGATTTTCTCAGTTCTATTAGGTGTCTCAAAGAGAACTTTTTTTTGGTTCAAACTTAACTTTATTCAACAACGTAATCTTTATCAAGAGAAACGCAATCCTTCCAAATTTCAATGCCACTCTTATAGAACGATTTATCTCAGTTTCAGAGATAACCTCTTCTTTCGTGCGAAATTTCTTACCGGCGAGCATTTTTTCAGATCTGCGAACAGCCTGAGTAGTCGCTGGGAGCCAATTCTGGCGAATACGGTGCGAGCAATTCAAAGTTCAATTCATGTAGTTTTGCCATTGTTTAGATTGACTTGACACTTTTGTATAACGATTTATCTTTTGCCTCAAAATAGGCCTCAGTTTCAGCGATAAGCTCTTCATGCGTGCGGAATTTCTTACCGGCTAGCTTCTTTTTTTCAGGTCTCCGAACAGCCTGGGTAGTCGCTGGGAGCCAATTCTGGCGAATACGGTGGATGTGCATCGAATACGGTGGATGGATATCGACGCAAAAAAACCGATTTGTTTCGTTTAATCATGGCCAAACACTGTTCAGAATCATCTACACGTTCTCGTTTTTGGTCAACAGTGAGCAAACGCGGTACCCACTTTGAACAGAGCTTTCTCATAGTCATATGCTCATGTAATATAAAGCCAACACGTTTTTTTGATATCTTTACGATGTCAACTAACTCACGCAATTTCACTTTTCGATCATTCAAAACGATTTATTCTGGTGTTACCGCCTCATTTGGATGTTTACTGCTTTCTGCATCATCGGTGTCTCTACGACCCACGTTTGAAGTCAGCAAACCAACGTTTCATTGTTGTTTCTGATAAAGCGGAGGTGCCATAACATTTTTCAAGCCATTGCTTCGCTTGAACTGTTTTATTTTTCATCAAGAAGCAGTTTAAAATTAAAACACGATTTTTTTTGATCCATTGATCTGAAAATAACAAAAGTAGCGTCACACATAGCACGATAATTCATAAACTAATGAAGAAATATCATGAAATTTTAATCGTTGTCTTCTAAGGTTAGTATTAACTGAAAAAAGATGACTGCAATAAAACTAGCGCCATCTATGTGTTAACGCCGGGACTTTTTAGCCCATGTGTTCTACATTCTACAATCGCGACCGAATCTTGTTAAGAATTTCATATTCTTCATCATTTAATACTGAGCAAGAGTTTGAGCACGGTTTTTGTCCTGTTGTGCGACGACGGTTTGTGATAGCGACCACAAAACGCAACAAACAAATAAACGGATAACAAACTCTCATCAATCATTGTCCGCAAGAAAAAAAGGTAGCCTGAAAGGGGCAATAAACCACAAAAACAAAAAGCCACAAAAACAACCGCATTGCTAACCATTTGTAAGTTGCAGAAGTCATTTGTAGGTTTGGTTGGTTCTGTTTTTTCTCTCGGGTTTGTGTTCAAGTCAAAGCTGGGTGTTAGGAGTCCCCAGAAGGCAGAACTAACCGATTGAGGTATGCTGTCCGGGTGCCCCAATCGATCAGTACTCGGCTGACAGACAGGATGATGATGATGACGTGACTCATCACTATAGGGCAGACCGAAAATGTTTGGACAATGACCCAAACCGTCACAAATTATCTCTAATCTAATCCAAACTGGAAAAAGTTTCTCCACATTAGTGAATAGTGATGAGGGCGAACCACCCTCCGGTTCTAAACCCACACAAAGTTTGCCGATTGTTAAATAAGCCCCACCACCCCCATCCGAGACACATCAGGCCATCAGGAGGTGTTGCAAAAAAACCGGAAATAACCTTATTCAGAATCGGAAATGGAACTGCCAGCTAATACCGGCGAATGGATTCTTCACCTGCTTGCCCCTTCAATCTTTCGGGAAACGTGTCTGTTAAAAAAAACGTGCCACGTTTAGGTTCAAATTTATCCGACAAAATTCGTGTCTGAATCAACCTCGATTTGCATCATCCGTCTGAGGTCGATGGCTGTCGGCTATGAAAGAGGTTAGAAAACTGACAACGACGACGAAAAATTTATTAAAGTTTGGGTTTTGGAACCGAAACTACCCTCACACCGATTCCCATACACACACACACACACACACACACACATTCGGATGGAGTTGAATCGTTGAGATTGTCGTCGTCAGTAAATTAAGACAATTGTTTCCGTCGCATTGTTGTTTCACGGTAACGTTAGCAGAGAAAAAGAGGGGGGGAGGTGTAGTGGCAGAATTTCCTATTTTACCAGACACACTACTGAATCCCGGGGATCACCGCAGCTCATGGCCCTGGCCCCCGAAGTGATAAATTGGAAATTTCTGAGAAGGAAAACTATTTCACCCGTGCCGAAACACACATTTCTACTTTGTACCGGAAAGTTTTGGCCCGAAAGCCTCCGGAGTAAAAGTCCTACTGCTGCTGCTGCAATAATCGTTACGGAAAGTTTTGGGTAATGGCAGAACTCACTGTGTCGGAGGACTGGAGACTGGTGGAGGTGTAGGGGTTTCCGCTGTGTTTCAAGGAATATCGCTCGCACCGGAGGAACGTAGTTTTTGGACGGTCCTCCGTCCGGAAGGGGGTTTGCGTGTGTCAACCGTGCGAGGAAGAATCTGGGTAAGGTTGCTGTAATTAAGAGTTGGACTCATTTAATTGACGATGGAACTTATTCACTAGTTTAATACTACTCACTGCGCTCGGGGATTCGACCGTCGACGCTGTCTGGTTGAAGTTTAAATTAGATCTTTTTCGGAGAAATCCTCCGTATGAATACAACTAATGAATGTGGATGACTGTTTACGGCAATTAATGAGTTAACTGTTAACATTTCCCATAAGAGAATTGTGAAATGTTACCAAATACTTGAAAATATAATAGAATTCCTCAATTATTTGAATATTTAATTGTTGAGATATGTCCGAATGGACAAGCCATGACCAGGTATTGAAGAGGCACGAGGCCGTAATTTTTCATCACGCCAACGTTCGACCACCTATAGTGACTTTGGTTTGGTCAAAAGGGAATGGGATATTCATGGTCAATATTGACTCCGGCCACTTCCGAATCCACTTGGGAAGATGCACGAAATGACTATATTGAAACTCGTAAAACTCTGGACAACCGGCTGTCAGGAGTACCCCGTCTCATAGCCCTCATGACGCTTGTTTGTCTATCGCGTGCTCGGACGACGGCTTCGATGCAATGGGCGACAAAATTGGCGGATCAGGGTCATTTCACCGAAAGCCATTTCGCCGAAATCCTGTTCGCCGAAAGCCATTTCGTCGAAAGGGTTATTTCGCCGAAAGGGTCATTTCGCTGAATCTAAAATCGTCTAAAAATCGCAATTAGAATTTATTTAAAATAAAGACAAATGAAAGATGATAGCGTTAGCCGAAATGACCCTTTCGGCGAAACGACTTTCGGCAAAATAGCATTCGGCGAAATGATCCTCTCCCAAAATTGACATTAGTATTAGTATTTTAACCAATGTTGATAGGCAGATAGAGCGAAGGTAGCATGTTTTGTTACCATTTGCAGAATCCTTGATTCATTTGTCAAAGTGTAGTGTAAATCTCATCTATAGCATCTAGGGTGAGAACGACTGGAAGTCCTTCATAGTTACTAGTATGTGCAAACACTGTTTAAATATTAATATTTTGTCGTGAATACGACTCACTTTAGTGTGGGGCGCCTTCTCAAAATTTACCATGTGCAAGAATGGGTAGAACTCAATCGTGAATGTTTCAAGTTGTACTTAACAACATAATTTTTGCTCCATTATATCGAAAATATAATCAGTAATTTATGATAAAATTTCCAGTATTGTGAAATAAGCACAAATAACTTAAAACTATATATTTTTTCAATGTTTGGCATCAACGACTATTAAAAAGAAAACTCATGACGCTTGTTTGTCTTTCTCGGACGACGGTTTTGATGCAGAGATCGACATTGATATTTTCTTCCAAAAGTTAATGCACAAATAATATTGTCATATGTTTTGCCTCTGGGCAGCCGACTATCGAGAATGCGTTAAAATTTCATCATGTTTCGGGGTAATATTTCTTTTGTACTAGAAACATGATGCACGAAACGACTAATTTCCGAAACTCGTAAAGCTCTGGACAGCCGGCTGTCAGGAGTGCCGCGCCTTTTTTTTTGTCGTGAACACAACTTACTCTATCATGGAGCTTTCATGACGCCCTCATGACGCTTGTGAATCTTCCTCGTACTTGGGCGACGGCTCCGATGCAGTGAGCGACATTTCATTCTCGACAGTCAAATGCAAAATTTGACTCGTTTCATTCATTCTAGCCTACGCAGTTGACTTTTAATGTTAGTAAACTGATTATTAATGAACTTATTGAAATTTTCTTCCATTGAAATTATTGTATGTCGTATTTTGGTATGGGGCACCGTTACAATTCTGCAAGTAAAGGAATGAAACCTTGCACAATTCACATAAAACTATGCCCATTTATAATCATTGCACATTAAAGACAAGATATTCATACAAATAATTTCTCTTCGTTTCTAATGAAAATTCGCACTTTCTTCGTATCACATTTCCGGAGTCAATTTCCTTGGCACATTTGTTCCACTTTTTCCACATCATCTGAGTCAAGTCCTGAGACGTTTTTCCACTTTCCTTAAGCTTCCGCTTCATTATAGCCAAAAATCTCTCGATGAACCGGAACAGTGGACAGTTGGGTGGATTTATGTTTTTATCGATGAAATCTACGTCATTATCGTGGTACCACTGTATGACTTCCCGGCTGTAGTGGCAACTCGCCAAATCTAGCCAAAAATTCACGGGATCTTTATTGGCTTTAATGAAAGCTAGTACGCGGGTTTTTAAATATTTCTTCCTTGTACAAATTCGAGTCTATCGTCTTATTCGTCCGGAACACTTTGGTCTTTTGCTCCGTAACTGCATATCCCTTGCCAAATTATCAGTTTTTTTTGCTAATTCGTCCATGAAAGCAAATTTGAACTTTGCAGGAACATCTTCTCGTGCCGTCGCCATGTAGAATTTTTGGACAGGAAGTTGTCCGAAATCCATTTTGACGTAGGTTTTATCGTCGATGAGCAGGCATCTTTGGTACCTTGTCAAAACCTCCTGGTAAAATTTCCAAACTCGAGTTTTGGTTCTTCAACGTTCTGTTTTGGTTGCATGCTGGCACGATAAGAACGATATTCATTATCTGAGAGTACAGGGTTTGCTCTGACGTTTCTTAACACCTTCTGGTTCAGCTTGCAGTTATATGTCCCACTACGATGCTTACCTCGCGGTACTCGATCAACGCTCTTTCGCTCCCTGCATTACAATAAGTGATTCAGGATTCTAACTGGACAGGATTTTAACATATAAACTTATGAGAACGAGTTTAGATATTCAGAAGTGTTAAGTTTTATTCGTATTCACGTCATCCAGTTATGTCTCCGACATTACCCACCCACTTTTTTAATAGATAGCCGTTATACTGGTTATTAACCGATCGAATCATCAATCGAACAGCTGAAATATCATATGAATATACACCGCAGCTTAAACGACATTTACGTACGTCTTAGATAAACATGATTCCAGGAATGTCATCGGACAAACATCTGCACGAAAATTGACTTCACGCATAGACAATATTCACGACAAATAGGCGGGTGGGTAATGTCACGGACATAACTGGAGAACGTGAATACGAGTAAAGCTGGCACGCTTTTTCACACTTACGAATATGGATATTCGTTCTTATTAGTGGACTCTAAAGTTGAAATGCTAAAACATAATCAGATTCGAGAATTGAGACTCTTTTCCAGAGTAATTAAATTCAGAAACTGCAATCAGGAACTTAATTCTAAAGTTCTGGAATCCAATCCAAAATTCAGCTCCTGACTCCTGCTACAGTATTCAGAAGCTCAATGAATGATTGATTTTTGACTATCTTTCATACTAGTCCAGTTGAATACTGGGACTGACTTTTTCTAATTGTGTTCAAAAGTTAGAGAATACTTTATTTTTGAGTTATTTTTAGTTAACTTACACTGTTGAAAATTGTATCTTGAATTGCTGATCATGTTTCTAGTTGTATGGAGAAAGAATTATGTTGTTGCGTTTAGTACAACTCGATATATTCACGTTTAAGTTCTACCCATTCATTCACAAGGTGAATTCTGAACAGGTGTCGTATTCACGTCAAAAGACAATCCTTATCGATAATGATGGACATTTCAAATAAACATTTCCCAGATAGTGAACGAAGTTTACACTATTTCGATTTTGATAGATTAAAAATACCGCGACATTCATTAGGAAACGTGTCAATATATTTAAAGGAACGACCTCACCAGTGTCCTGTATTTCCCACTTGCAGTTCGCTCGACAGCATAGTTACAAGTGTAACGAACAAACTCTGCTCTGTAAAATTTTCGCTATTTGCCGTGAGATGGCGCTTTACTATCGAAAAACCATGGATTTTCAACCAGAACATTCAGAAACGGCAGGTTTATTTCTAGATGATATGATATCGTCTTCAGGTTTAATTCTGCTGACAGCGTTCATGAAGGTTTACAATGGTTTTCAAATTTTTGAACGTGTACTTCTTGCACCGAAAAATACTTAAAAATTCTATTTTTCACCCTTCTAATTTAGGCACCCCTCTGGATTTTTCAGAAACAAAAAATTTTTGGACACGCTGAAGTACTTCAGTCTCAAATTTTCATTTTTAGAAGTGGAAAACCACAATTTTTGAGCTTCTCTGATTCTTTAACATTCAACAATGAGTCTCCATTAAAGGTGTATTAGAAAGAAACGCACGGTGTATAACTACTAGAACTAAGCATCATGCGTTTCCTTCTAATAGCGCAGGAAATGCATGGTTGATTGTTAGTTTTTTTTTTAACAAAAATAAAATGCCCACTTAAAAAAAAAACAATATGAAACCCAAGCACTTTGATGCATTCAACAATTATTTTTTAAATTTTTGATAAATCCAGAGTTGTATCAAAATTGGAAGTGTGCAAAATTAAGTTTTTAAATTTAAGTACTTTAAAGAAATTTTTTTAAACATTTTTTGGAGGACCGTTGGCTTTCAAAATCAAACAAAACTGGCTATTAGCAAAAACCCTAGCTCCGTCAATATGACAGTACGTACATTGGCTCGAGTTTCCGTGCTCGTACATCGGCGCGCGTACACCCGGTACATGCCAAATACGATTGAACCAGTGAAAGACAAAAGAAAGGCAGAATGTGACATAAACAAAAAAATATACTGTAGTAATCAGGGTGAGAGAAGGGTGAGTATCATAGGAGCCAAGCAAAACTAATACTGGTAGAATTACCCTGTAAGCTCAGGAAAAACTTACGCTAGAAAGGATTTTTGATCCGAGAAATAGAATGAACATAATGCTAAATTATTAGAAATATAGATTTTTACCATTTTGTCCAAAGCATTTGTTCTTGGAAGGTCAGTCAGGTCCTTACATTTTGGGAATTAATCACTAAGTAAATTTCAACAGAAATTTGAAATCTTAAAGTAAGATAGTTTCGCACGATTATGGCATTCAGAGTTCAAATTAACTGAATAAAAAAAATGGGTGGATAATGTCAGAGACATAACTGGGGGACGGGAATAAAAATAAATAAAAAAAACTGGCATGATTCTTCAACACTTCCAAATATCAATAATCGTTCGAATTAATTGATTCATTGTGTGAATTTAGAAAATTTCACTGCTTCACCTTCAAGAAGTAAACGCAAACATATTATACCACACAATTAAATAGGGTGGTGAAAATGAGAGCAAGGAAATAGGCATTATGCAGCGATTTGGAAGAATATCAACAAACCGAATGGCACCATCTTGCGTTTACTGAATGAAACTAAGTAGCACAGGGTTGCGCTAAGGAATCTGACACATTTAAATGTAAACGGATCGAACCCGTTCCAATTACTCTGGTGTCCGGACAGTCCGGACGTGGCCCGGAAGTTTCATTTTAATTACAGAACCTGTTTTTTTAGTAAAATTTTCACCCACAGCATCACGCGAAGGCCCGAATAGTTGTAACGTATGACTGAACAAAATGGTGCCAGGCGATAGTTAAGAACCTCGAAAAAAGTTCTTATCCAAATTTGAGCTAAATCGGATATGGGTAAGAGGTGTCACCCGGTGGTCAGTTTGAAAATTCTCAATCTTGAAAAACCACCATAAGAGGGGAGCCATCTAACGTTTACTGAATGAAACTATGAAGTACAGGGTTGCGCTAAGGAACCTGACACATTTATTACGTAAATTGACAAAAACCCCGAAGAAGTGCTAGACGGAAAAAATCAACCAGAAATAAAAAGCAGAAGTAAAAATCTCGACGTTTCGTGCAATTCTAAGACTCATATCCGATTTACCTCAAATTTTGCATAGGGTTTTTTTTGAGGTGCTTAAACTTTTTTTTGTAGATTTACACACTCTGAGAAGAGAAAAAATGGCATAGTTCTATATTTTAAAGAACCGATTTGTGACATTTATCAGATGTTTACAGCTGTTGAGTAGTTTTTGCCATCATTTATTTGTCATCAGTAGAACCTAAATCCTGAACCAGGATTCAGAAACTGAAGTCAAAAACAAAATTCGAAACAAGGGACAAACTGCAAAGTTTGGAAATCGGAATCCAGATCATGGAACTGAACTTCTTTTTAAGAATTGCAGTTTCGAATTTAGTTCAAAAACTGAATTCTGAACTTGAATGCCGAACCTGAATAATGAAACTGAATTCTGTTCCAGAGTCTGAATTCAACCTTTCATTTCCAGATCATAAAAAATAATCATTTTTTAACGGTAAATTCAGATAACAATCGACCGAATGAATAAATCAAAAAACATGTTTTGAATCACATCCGAAAACTATGTTAATCCATTGCAAATCCCAAAATTCGGTCATATGTTTGATGCAGGCGATAGTGATCGAGTTCCGGATTCAGTTGGTCACGACTCTTCTCCAGCATAATCCGTCCGGATTACCCAAAAGAGAGTGAGAGGAAGGATGGTGTGCTTCGACTTTTTTTTTATTACGGTTATTGATACCATTTCCGGATTTGGGTTGAATCGTGGGGCTACCAAACAGGAAAATTTACGTGCAACCTTTTTTTTTTTGGTTTGTGTTCGACGTTTTTTTTTGCTGGACGGTTTGCGAACGAGGAATACCTGTAGGTGTGTTTGTGTGCATTGTATATGGGGGTGAGAAACGTCAAAAGTAATGAACGTTGTTGGAACGACAATAGAATGGTGAGAAAAGCGGAAATTGTTTTTTTTTACCTTCGCTAAGTGGAATATCAAGCGGAACTTGAAGTGCGGAAAAATGATCCAACTCACCTGAAACGGGATACAGAAAGAGAGAAAGAGAATGGAATGTTAGTTAAAAGTTATTCGGATCTGTGGAAGGTTTGCTGGAGAATGACAGTGACAGTGAGACAACAACAACAACAACAACAAAAGTATTGTGGAATATTTTCCACTTTGAAGTGGAGTTCTCTGGTTCGAAGGTCGCTGCTTCGAGTGCGGGTTCTGCTTTCCCATTTACATCGAAAACGGTTCCTAATGAGCTGGTGGGCGACTCTGACCTCTGTTCGCCACTGCCAGGGTGTATGTTGTTCTTTTTAAATTTCTTTACCCACGTCGGCAGGACCGGAAATACACAATGGTAAAGTTGAACAAGGGAATAACCATTTGAACTTTCAATTATAAAGTATTTTGGACTATGATTTCATTTACCCCTGAAAGGTAAAGAGGTTTTTTTTCTTTATTTTTTTTGTTGGTATTATGGTCATTAGGATTTGGTGATTTAAGGCAACAAAGTAGGCGGTTCAAGGCCTGTTGCGATGCCGTATTTCCAACTATTGTCGAACTCAGTCAATGTTGACATTTTACTGTGTTAATTAAATCAGGGCCACTTCCGGATGCATGTTAGTGATTGCACAGTAAAAAAAATGTAATTTGTTTGGTCTAACCTTGAAGAAAATTAAATTGCATTAAAACAATACTTGAAAAGAAACACTGCGGTTTCTCTTAAAAATCAGTAATTAGTATTTTTCAGCCGACCCAATTTTTCCGCCCATGCCTTGAAATAATTGAATACACAATCGAGGCAGGCCTTGCGAATGACCCTGAAAAATGTCATTAGTTACTACTGCAACAACAACAACTACTACTACTACTACTACGAGTCGAGATGAGTGACCGTATTCGCTACCTGTCAAGGTTAGAATGAAACAGTCCTCGAGAGCTCGAGTGTGACTGAGAAGGGTGCAAAAGGTAAACTACAAATGTCAAGTGTCCACTCGAGTCCCAGTGGTGTGGCTTGTTTGTGGCAAAACTTACTTCTTCTTTTTTATCTTCCCACAGCTATTGTCAGGTTAAGTGTCTCATTGGTAACTCACACGGGAGATGGGACCAACAACAAAAAATTGATAACCACTAGAATCGCTAGGTGTGGACCCTTCGAAACTATAGTAATACAGGTTTTTTTGTGCTCGTTTGGAATTTCCTGACACATGTGCAACATGAAGGCTTATCGCTTAAGTGTCGTATGGTATAACTAGTCAGTAAGAATAGGTATTTGATTTGATACTGGCCAACTAAAACTTCAATTTGAAATTCAATTACAAAAAAAAATATCCGGATTTTGCATCGTCGCTATGAATGGAGCGTCATATTTCACACAGATTTACATTCAAAAACATGTAAAACTGTGTGATTTGAAAATGACATGGTTTGAAATCGAATGAAATAATAAACAAAAAATCAATAGCAACAGCGCGACTTGAACCGAGAAACATTAGATCACGAAGCACTTCAGTTAATCGACTGAGCCACAGAAGCACATATTTGCCTAATGAATAATTGATACACATAAATCCAAACAGCGGCACTTGGTAGCCGAGTGCAAATTACACTCGGAGCCTGTAAAATTTTGTACTATTGGAATATTTCTGAGTAGCTTACTGGACTGTCAGAGCTTTAATTTGAACCTAATTTTGCAAAAATTGGCCTAGGCGTCTCTGAGAAAATGAAGTCAGTTCCGTTTTTGTGGTTTTCGGTCACTATTTCCGGTCCTACCGGAATCGGAATCTAGGAACCGATATAACCAAAATCGGTTCGTTTGGTCAGCAACTGAAAAAATACTTCAATTTAAAACAGTGTTGAGCTGTATTTAGACTATTTTTCCGTGTTTTGAATCGTTGCTCCAAATGATCCAAATGTCCGAATTTTCAAATGCACTCCACCCTGTACTTCCGTAACGAAAATTCGGATCCGGATAAAATTCAATAGCAATCTATGTAAATTTTGTTTTTGCAATTTTTTGAACATATCCTGAACAACCTGTAATTCCGGAACCGGAAGTCGAATCTAGATGAGATCCAATAGCGTTCTATGGGACCATGAGACCTTTCATATGAATAAGTTTTCGAAAATCGACTCAGTCATTAGAAATATAGTGCATATTCATTAAGAAAGATTAAGTGCATATTTTTTGCATATTCAGAAAATTAAGCGCATACTTCCTGCATATTCACACACATACACAAACATTTCGCCATCTCGGCGAGCTAAGTCGTTTATATGAGAATGGTAGAATCCGATAAGCGTTGTGAAACGGCTTCTGACAGAACGGCTTTCGCTATTAACGAAGCGGATTTCGGTGAAACGGCTTTCGGAGAAATCGTGTTCGACGATGCAGTTGTTAGTGAAATGACATTCGACAGAACGGCTTTCGCCTTCGAACGGCTTTCAGAGAAATTGTTTTCGACGAAGTGATTTTCGGTGAAACGGCTTTCGGAGAAATCGTGTTCGACGATGCGGTTGTGGGTAAAACGGCATTCGACAGAACGGCTTTCGCCTTCGACGAAGCGGATTTCGGTGAAACGGCTTTCAGAGAAATTGTTTTCGACGAAGCGATTTTCGGTGAAACGGCTTTCGGAGAAATCGTGTTCGACGAAGCGTTTTTCAGTGAAACGGCATTCGACAGAACGGATTTCGGTGAAACGGCTTTCAGAGAAATTGTTCTCGTCGAAGCGATTTTCGGTGAAACGGCTTTCGGAGAAATCGTTTTCGACGATGCGGTTGTGGGTAAAACGGCATTCGACATAACGGCTTTCGCCTTCGACGAAGCGAATTTCGGTGAAACGGCTTTCAGAGAAATTGTTCTCATCGAAGCGATTTTCGGTGAAACGGCTTTCGGAGAAATCGTTTTCGACGATGCGGTTGTGGGTAAAACGGCATTAGACAGAACGGCTTTCGCCTCCGACAAAGCGGATTTCAGTGAAACGGCTTTCAGAGAAATTCTTTTCGACGAAGCGATTTTCGGTGAAACGGCTTTCGGAGAAATCGTGTTCGACGAAGCGGTTTTCGGTGAAACGGCATTCGAGAGAACGGCTTTCGCTTTCGACGAAGCGGATTTTGGTGAAACAGCCTTTTTTGCCAAGATAGGGCTTTTGACGAAACGAATGTCGAACAAAAAACGGAGTTGACCAAAAGACCCTCAACGGAATAGTTTTTGAGACAATGAATTTCACAAAACAACAGAAACGTTGAATTCTGTTCGTAAAAAATCAATCCCATACTAAGGTCTCTTTTTACGCGGGGGATACGTACCGCATAAAAAAAACCGCGTGACATCGGAAATCCGCGTGAAAAAATTCACAAAACTAAACAATTTTTGTATGCCAAATATTTTAGAAATGCATGAAACGTTTAGATCTGGTGTAATCTAAAAAACTTTTTTTTTTTTTACAAAATCGACTTTGGGACTTGGGAATTTGAGACCGCGTAACTGCGGAAATAAACGTAGAAAAACTTTTTTTTATGACGAATGTCTTTGAAATGCATGCAACGCCTAGATCTGGTAAAACCAAAACATTTTTTTTAAAAATCCGACTTTGGAAATTCGATTTCCGAAATTGAAAAATTTGTTGGTGCCAAATGTCTTAGAAATGCATGAATTGTCAAGATCTGGTGCAATCAAAAATATATTTTTTAAATTGAAAATTTTCTGTGATAGAAGTTGACTTGAAAAAAAATTTTGGGATAACACCAGATTTCAATTGGGTAGGCGGAAGTTCTTTAATAAAAATGAAATCCACCTTTTTGCCACGATACCACTAAAGTGCCTTTCAACTGTAGTGGTGGCAACTAATCAAATCTACTCAAAATTTTACAGAGCCTTTATGAATAATAGAACGCGTTTTTCAGCCACTCCCCCTTGGCAAATGTGACGTAAGTTGAGTTTATTTGTCTGCAGCCGCAAATCGCTTGTTAAATCAGAAATTTTTTAGCATGAGACATAGCGCTGCTACTGTTTTTTTTAAATCTCCAGATAAGCTCAATTGCAGAGCAGTTCCACGAATTTCACTGATTTCGCAAAATTTGCATTTTCTCTTTACACTGAGACCTTTCTGGACATTCTCAAATTTTTCTAATCAATTCCTGTGAATTTTAATCACGAGTTAATCACCAGTTTGCACATTTGCTGAAGTATTTCATGATTGATTGATCGCAACTAGGCCCGAGTCGGGTCAAAACTCACGTTTCGTATGCTGAAGCTAAATATAAATTCAATTATATCAAGTTCAAGTTTTCAATCTTCATATAATCTGTCTACTTCAACAAGAAATGCTACTTGTCAAGTATTCACGTGTCTCGGGGACCGCAGGGGCGCCGGAACATTGGAACGTTCCTTTCATTTTACTGATGCAGAAAATTCTGCAAGCTGCAGATCGGAATAGGACACATCATTAGTGCCGCTGCTGCTGCTGTTGCTGCTGCTCAAATCATTCGAACGAGTGAGCTAAGAAATGCCAGTCAACGTCTTACCACATGTGAAGGCAAGCGGCGCAATTTCCCAGTTATCCAGTTTGTGCCGGGTGAACTGAGGCTCTAGTACCAGTTTTGATTGAACGAACCGATTGCAGAAATTCCGTTCGAACGATGAAACGTTGACATTTTCCTGTCGATAAGCATTTGCACTATTTCCACCTTAATTGACAAGCACAGAAAGTACGTGTGATGGATGCTGCTCAGGCGGCTGGGATCGATAGTAAATGTGTCAATTTGCTGTTTAAAAATTAACTTCTATTCGGCATGATTTTATAAGGTTCAGGAATGTTTGTATTTATTTCTCACAAAGATAAAAATAGGAAGTTAATTAAATAATCATCTCGTAAGACTGCTCTGCCCTAATGAGCTACCCTGGAGATGCAAAAACCTACATTCCAGAAGACAACACGGCCCCGTACATGTGCACTGTGTACGGCCGGATGAAATTCTGTTTTGTACGGAAATTAAATCGCATGTAACGGACAAATTCTCACGTTAGAATTAACTGTACTTTACTGATTTTCCATAATTTATCCCACCCACTTGAGAAGAATTCATGCAAAAACACCTTGTACTAAAAAACTCTCTATGGAAAAACACTTTAGTACATATTATTAGCTTTAAAGCCATTAACTTTTGGTCGCGAAATTTACGCCTAAAACCCCTGTGTGGTGGTTGTCTTTCTACTCCGTACCTAGATACGGTCGACCGAACTTGATTGAATGATAATAAAGTTGCTTCCCATGGTCGATATGACAGAGAGAGAGAGAGAGAGTGTGTGTAAGCATCCTCGGATGGGGACTCCTTTTTGTTCCTATTTTTTTCTCTCCTGTATGCGCTCGGCTTCTGCCTGTATGCCTTCGAGTGGGAAGGATGCACATCGCACTGATGGGCTTGATCTCTCGAACAGCCTCCAAAGCACACGACCATAGCGCTGGGATGATGGCGAACCAACATGCAACGAAATTGAGGTTATGTGTGCACTCGAGTGTTCGTGATGAGGACAGATGAATGCACCAGGGGACCCCGGCCCGGTCGGGTTATCGATTTCCAATGTAGCCGCATTGTAACTGGCTTCCTTCGGTCAACAGGCGCAAGTTTTCCAGCCAATGAAAAGATAAGGCTAGTATGCTTGTGCCGTGGCCAACGCGAAGGTCAAAAACCATTGGATGAGTTGAGAAAGTTCACTAGATGTGCGGTGTGGTTTTGAATTTCGGTTTTCCGCAAAATCCAGTGGAAAAACAAACGTCTTCTGGGAAATATAAGTTTGTTTCCACAAACTTATATTGAATGCTATTTCAACACAGGCATAACAATGCGTATTTTCTACGCAGCTCTGAAATCTCAAATGCTAAATTGATATTTAAAATTGTACCTAATTGACTTTTTTCGCCGAATCATACTTCTGAAATTCACAGCTGTGAACCAAAAAGAAAAATTATGGCTATCCGGACGGCTTTGACGTTTGTTCGGATTTGAGATCTTCCGATTGAAAACAAAACTCACAACGAGCCTAACAGAAACTCAACTAGCTTTTATGTGGCATGGCCGGAACAAATCCGGAAGGAATCGAATCGATGATCAGGAATAATTTTGCGATAAATTTTTCCATTAGTGAACGTTTGCAGCTTCCACTTTTTTTTTACTTTCACCACGCAAAGAAGGGGAGGTGGCGTCGTGTGCCGGAAGTAGAACGGAAATCGCTGTATGTTTATGTGTTTTCAAATTTCTCTTTCGTCTATTCGGTGTGTTTTTCCCTGACCTAGTATTTCTTCCGGGAGCACGGATAACTTTTCTGTATAAGGTTATCATTTGAAATTTCCGCAACCCTCTCGGGGTCAAAAACATCTTGGTAAAAATTCAATTACCACAGATTTTCCTTCATCCCGTAGATTTCGTGCGTGAATTAAATTTCCTTTCACGCACATTTCTCGCCATATTTCAAGCGTTTTCATCTGCGATTTCACCGGAGCTCGAACCGAGAAACCGAACCTGTCATTGTTGACGCGGAGGGGTTTTCATGTTTGATTAATTATTCAGCAGACATGAGAACGTGAGCTGAACAAAACTGACTTAATTCTGGTTCACGTGCCAAGGAGGAATTGGATTTAGATTAAGGATTCTGGTAAGACAATCAGAATACAAAGCAGTTAATGAAATCCAATTCAGATTCATTACTGAATCTTTCCCCTTGACTGGAGCCGTATTCGACCAAGTCGCGTGTCTAGATTCTCAACAATTTGCGATAGCTGCTAGGTAACAAACGAGACAGAAAAAGAGCTGAAAAATTACCTTCGTTTCAATTGGTCGTTTACCAAGAACATTGTGTCAAATGGATGACAATCAACACGTGACCTCACAGCTAATAGTTTTTCACTGCCAGCAAGGCCTACTGCGCTCACCACATCCGATCAACGGGCTTTGACGTTTGTATAATTTTATTTACATTCAACACGAATGGTAGTTGTGGTAGCTACTCTGAGCTCCGACAGCCGCGACAGGTACTCTGAAAGCGACAGGTGAGCCGACAGGATACCGAATTGGATTCATTGATTCCTGCCCGCCGACGCGCGGTTTCTAGCCAGCTAATCAACTTGATGCCAGAAGCACAATTGCTCCATTATTCAGGGGAAGGTCACAGAACAAAGTGTTCTCGTCGATTACACAGGATTTTCCCGGGAGGACGGTGGTGGTGCCTCGAAGAGGGAAGGTGTAGCTTACATTTACCAGCACCCCAGTGATGCAAATTGCTCGTTGGCGGCCGTTGTGCCAATAGTGATTAATGGACAGAATCCGCTACGAACGATTGGTCCTTCAGATGAGCGGGGCCACTAAACACTAACTAATATTTGAATTACTGGGAGTCATTGAGTCGGTATCAGTTCGTGGAATGAACTAAAGCTCTATTATGCAGCAGGAAAGGTCAAGTGATACGAGCTTCTATAGTGAGGCGTGCTTGCCGTACCATTCGACTCGGTTCGTTGAAAATGAATAGTGTGCAATATATTTTCGCTTCTTAAATATATTGTTTATGCCTCAATCGCAAAATATGATCGCATTGGGTGTGTTTTTTTTTCTCAAGAGTCAGAAGTTCATAGGCCAGAGATCAAAATCAAAAGCCAAAATAAAAAGTCAAAGTCTAAAAGTCAAGAGTCCAGAGTGTTGAGTTCAGAATCCGGTGTCCACAGTCCAGAGTCCAAAGTTCAGAGTCTCCGGGGTCCAGAATCAAAAACAAAATTCAGAAAGTCGAAGAATCCAGAGCTTAGAATCCGGTGTCCAGAGTCCAGTGTCCGGAGTCTAGAACCAAAAGCCAAGATTCGAAAGAGAAAAGTTAAAAGTCCAGAGACCAGTGTCCAGAGCTAAGCATCCGGTGTCCTGAGTCCAAAATTTAGAGTCCAGAATCTTGAATCAACAGTCCAGAGTCCATAGTTCAGAGTTCGGAGTCTATATTCCAGTGTCCAGAGTCCAGAATCCAGACACCACAATCTTGAGTCAAGAGTCCACAGACTAGAGTCTGGAATCCAGAGTTCAAAATCCAGAATCATGAGCTCAGGACGAAGCATCAAAAGTCACGAGTTAAGAGTCCAGAGCCCAGAGTCAAAAGTACAAAGTCCAGATTTCAGAATCTAGAGTCCAGAACGGAGAATCCAGCGTTGAGAGTTCAGAATCCAGAGTCCAAATTCCAGTGTCCAGTGTCCAAAGCCTAGAACCAAGAGTTCAGAGTCCAAAGGTCTGAGTCGAGAGTGCTGAGTCCAGAGTCCAGAGGGCAGACACCAGAGTCTTGAGTCAAGAGTCTTGAGTCAAGAGTCTTGAGTCAAGAGTCTTGAGTCAAGAGTTCTAAGTCAAGAGTCTTGAGTCAAGAATCCAGAGTCTTGAGTCGAGAGTCCAGAGTACAGAGCCCAGATTCCAGAGTACAGTGTCCAAAAACTAGAGTCAAGAATCTAAGTCCAGATTTCAGTGTCTAGAGACCAGAATCAAGAGTTCAGAGTCCAAAACCCAGAGTCTTGAGTCCAAAGTCTTGAGTTAAGAGTCTTGAGTCAAGAGTCTTGAGTCAAGAGTCTTGAGTCAAGAGTCTTGAGTCAAGAGTCTTGAGTCAAGAGTCTTGAGTCAAGAATCATGAGTCAAGAGTCTTGAGTCAGGAGTCTTGAGTCAAGAGTCTTGAGTCAAGAGTCTTGAGTCAAGAGTCTTGAGTCAAGAGTTTTGAGTCAAGAGTCTCGAGTCAAGAGTCTTGAGTCAAGAGTCTTAAGTCAAGAGTCTTGAGTCAAAAGTCCAGAGTCCAAAGTCTTGAGTCAAAAGTCAAGAGTCAGAGGTGTCTAAAGTTCAGAATTCAAAGTTCAGTGTTCGGAGTCAAGAGCCAAGCATCCAGAGGCCAGAGTTCAGAGTTCGGAGTTCAGAGTTCAGAGTCCAGAGCCCAGAGCCCAGAGCCCAGAGCCCAGAGCCCAGAGCCCAGAACCCAGAGCCCAGATCCCAGAGCCCAGAGCCCAGAGCCCAGAGCCCAGAGCCCAGAGCCCAAAGCCCAGAGCCCAGATTCCAGTGTGCGGAGTCCGGAGTCTAAACACCACAGTATTGAGTCGAGAGTCCAGAGTTTACAGTCTAGAGTCCAGAGTGCGTCCAAAGCCCAGATTCCAGTTTCCAGAGTCTTGAGTTAAAAGGCCAGAATCTTGAATTCAGATTCCAAAGTCTTGAATAAAGAGTCCAGAATCTTGAGTGAGTCTGGAGTCCCGAGGAGTCTAGAGTCCAGAGTTCAAAGTCCAGTGTTCGGAGTCAAGAGCCAAGCATCCAGAGTCTAGAGTTCAGAGTTCGGAGTTCTAAGTTCAGAGTCCAGATCCCAGAGCCCAGTTTCCAGTTTCCAGAGTCTTGAGTCAAGAGGCCAGAATCTTGAATTAAGATTCCAGAGCCTTGAATGAAGAATCCAGAATCTTGAGTGAGTCTAGAGTCCAGAACCCAAAGCTCAGTGTCCAGAGTCTAGAGTCATGAGTCCAGTCCAGAGTCCATAGTTCAGAGTCCGGAGTCTATATTCCAGTGTCCAGAGTCCAGAATCCAGACACCACAATCTTGAGTCAGGAGTGCAGAGTCCACAGACTAGAGTCTAGAATCCAGAGTTCAAAATCCAGAATCAAGAACTCAGGACGAAGCATCAAAAGTCATGAGTTAAGAGTCCAGAGCCCAGAGTCAAAAGTACAAAGTCCAGATTTCAGAATCTAGAGTCCAGAACGGAGAATCCAGCGTTGAGAGTTCAGAGTCCAGAGTCCAAATTCCAGTGTCCAGTGTCCAAAGCCTAGAACCAAGAGTTCAAAGTCCAGAGTCCAGAATCCAGAGTCCAGAGCCCAGATTCCAGTGTTCAGAGACCAAATACCACAGTCTAGAGTTCAGAGTTCGAATTCCCGCGTTCGGAGTCAAGAGTCAAGCATCGAGTTCAGAGTTCAGAATCCAGAGTTCAGTGTCCAGAGTCTAAAGTCAAGAATTTAAAGTCCAGACTTCAGTGTCTTAAAACCAGAATCCAATGTTCAGAGTCCAGAGCCTAGAATCCAGAGTTCAGAGTCCGAAATCCTAAATCCAGAGTCTTGAGTCAAGAGTCTTGAGTCAAGAGCCTTGAGTCAATATTCCTGAGTCTTGAGTCGAGAGGCCAGAGTCCTCCGTCTAGAGTTCAGAGCCTAGAATCCACAGTCCAGAGTAATGAGTCCTGAGTACAGAGTCCAGATTCCAGAGTACAGTGTCCAGTAACTAGAGCCAAGAATCTAAGTCCACATTTCAGTGTCTAGAGACCAGAATCAAGAGTTCAGAGTCCGAAATCCAGCGTCTTGAGTTAAGATTCTTGAGTCAAGAGTCTTGAGTCAAGAGTCTTGAGTAAATAGTCTTGAGTCAAGAGTCTTGAGTCAAGAGTCTTGAGTCAAGAGTCTTGAGTCAAGATTCTTGAGTCAAGAGTCTTGAGTCAGTAGGCCAGAATCTTGAATTAAGATTTCAGAGCCTTGAATGAAGAATCTAGAATCTTGAGTGAGTCTAGAGTCCAGAATTCAAAGTCCAGTGTTCAGAGTCAAGATCCAAGCATCAAGATTCCAGAACCCAAAGCTCAGTGTCCAGAGTCTAGAGTCATGAGCAAAAATTCTAATGCCATGAGTCAAGCACTGAAAGTTATGACATTAGAATCAAGAAAGAGGGGTGAAGTATCAAAAGACATAAGTTAAGAGTCCAAAAACCAGATTTCACTGTCTAGAGTTCAAAATCCAGTGTCCAGGGCTCAGAGTTCAGAGTTTAGAGTCACGAAGCAAGATTCAAAAGTCGAGAATTGAGAGTTAAGACAAAAGAGGAGTCAAGTGCTGAGGACCACGCATCAAAAGTCATGAGTTAAGAGTCAAGAGTCCAAAGTCCAGATTCTAGAGACTAGAGTTCACAGTCTAGAATCGAGCGTCTAGCCAAGATTGGGTCGAAGATAGAAAGTCAAGAACCGAGATTCTGGGGGGAAAAATTGAGGGCGAACGTGAGTACTGAGTCGATAGCTGAGGGTCGCAAGTCGAGAATTGATGGTCGAGAGTTGGAATTAGAAGGTCGTGAGTCGAATGTAGAAAATCGAGAGTTGAATGTCGAAGTCTCGAAGGATGAGAGTTGATGATCGAGATTCGAATATCGAGAGTCGATAGTCTAGTAACGAGAGTCAAGAACCGAGAGTCAGGAATCGAGAGTCGGAAGCCGAGATTCCAGAGTGGAGATTCGGTTGGAAACCGAGAGTCTAAATTCCAGAAGATTATACGCTTCTGGAATTTAGACTCTCGGTTTAATGTAAGAAATCAAGTGCCGACAAATAGTCGAAAGCCAATTAACGATATACGGCAATCAAGAGTCAAGAGTCCTGAATCGAGAACCGAAAGTCAAGAGCCGAGAATTATATGTCTAGAGTTGAGAGTCGACAATCGACAGTCACCAGAACCGAAAGTCGGAAGTCGAAAGCCGAGAACATTGAAGCGAGAAAGTAGAATAAATCTTCTACAGTCAAGGAACGAATCAAGAGTTGATAGTCAAGGGCCGACAGCGAAAAGTCAAGAGTACACGATCACGAGTCCGAAATCGAGAGTACAGAATTCACAAACAAAAGCTTATATTGAAGAGCATAGAATCGAAAGTCGAGGATCAAATGTCGACAGTCAAGAGTCGAAAGTCAAGTATCGAGAGGAGAGGGTTAAAAATCGAGGAGCGATAGTCGAAAATCGAATGTTAAAAATCAAGAACCCATGGTCGAAAGTCGTTGACTGGGATTGTGAGATAAGATAACAGTTGTGACACGGTGCATTGTCTTGATGAAACAAAACTTTTTTCTTCTTCAAATGAGGCCGTTTTTTATTGAAATTTCGTCCTTCAAACGCTTTAATAACGCTATATAATAGTCACTGTTGATGGTTTTTCCCTTTTCAAGGTAGTCGATGAAAATTATACCATGCGAATCCCAAAATACAGACGCCATAACCTTACCGGCCGATTGTTGAGTCTTTCAACGCTTTGGGTTCGGTTCATCGCGTGCAGTTCACTCAGCTGACTGTCGATTGGACTCCGGAATGAAGTGATGGAGCCATGTTTCGTCCATTGTTATATATCGACGAAAAAAATCGGTTTTATTTCGATATAACAGCTCCAAACACTGCTCAGAATCATCAATTCGTTGTTTTTTTTGATCGATTGTGAGCTCACGCGGCACCCATTTTGCACAAAGCTTTCTCATATCCAAATATTCGTGAATAATATGTCCAGCACATTCCTTTGATATCTTCAGGGTGTCAGCTATCTCGATCAACTTCACTTTACGGTCATTGAAAATCATTTTGTGGATTTTTTTCACGTTTTCATCGGTAACAGCCTCTTTTGGACGTCCACTGCGTTCATCGTCTTCGGTGCTCATATGACCAGTACGAAATTTTGCAAACCACTTACGAATTGTTGCTTCGCCCGATGCAGAGTCTGGATAACACTCATCAAGCCATTTTTTGGTACCGGCGGCACTTTTTTTCATCAAAATGTAGTGTTGCATCAACACACGAAATTCCTTTTTTTTTCATTTTTTTCACAATAACAAAAGTAGCTTCACTCAAAATGCAATATCTCACAAACTAATAATCAGACAGCTGTCAAATTTATACACGTATCTTTTGAAGGTTGGTACTAACTGAAAATGGTATGGATTTAATTCTAGTGGCGCCCTCTCATAGAAACGATACGAACTTTTCAGCCGATCTGTTAAGATAAGACCCAAGAGCAAAAAACAAGAGCCCGCAGACGTTTGTTGAGGCTCAAAAATCAAGAGCCGATTTTCGAAAATCTAAATTTAAAAAAACAGCGTCGAACTTTATTCAGACAAGAGCCGAGAACCTTGAAACGCACTTCGACAGTCGAAAGTCGAATTTAGAGTGCCGACAGTCGAATGTCGGGTATATATAAAAATCGAGAGTCAGAATACCAGATGGTCGAGATTTAGGTTCTGGAATTTCGAAAGAAGAAAGTCGAGAATCGAAAGTAAAGAGTCGATAATCAAGAATCAACCGTCGAGAATCAAGAATCCACGGTTCAGAATCGAAAATCGAGTCAAGGGTCACGAATCAGAAGTCAAGGTTCGAGAATCGAGAGCCGAGGATCGTGAATTGCGAAATAGAGAATCGAGAGTTCAGAAAAACAAGACGACATACGAGAAAGGCGATTCGAGGATCGAGAACCGATAGTCCTCAGTCGATGATCGAGCTACGATAATAAAAAATCAAGAGTCGGAAAATGAGAGTCACGAATTTAAAATCTAGAGTCGAAAGTTGAAAATGCGCAATTCCAATTAATCCAGAGCCTAGAATCGCAATTCGAGAGTCGATAGTAAAGGATTGAAAGTCGAGTGACAAAAATTGAGTGTTTGGAGACGGTAATCGGAAATCGAAAGTCGATAATCGAAAAACGATCATTGAAAGTCAAATTTCGAGAATAGAGACTCCATAGTCATAATTCTAGAGTTGAGAGTCGTCAAAAGCTTAGAATCTCAATGTTCGAGAGTCAAAAGCTTAGAATCTCAATGTTCAGAGACGAGAGACGTTAGTCGACAATCAACATTCAAAAGTCGACTATCGAAAATCGATAGCTGAATGTCGATAGTCCAAAATCGAGAGTCGAAGATACGAAATCAAGAAAACGACGGGTGGGTAATATCAGAGACATAATCGACATACGGAATGGAATTGTTTAATTTTAAAGCAAAAATGGGACGACTAACGCCTATAATTTGCACCTGGAAAATTTTGAGTGGAACACAGTTTGTGATTCGTCGTATCGTAAGTGATCCAAGCTGTGATTCATGAGTGATAAGTTTCATGTTGAACCCGGATAGCCGAAATTCTGATTGAGAAAGTGAGAACGATGATTCATGGCAGATGCAAGAAACATGTTAAAATGATTGAGTGTGAAACAAAAAGCCATTTGTATGAGCCAAAAAGCATTGGGGTTCATTCAAGAGGTTAGAAATTGGTTACCGTGCAAGTTGAAACTTTCGAAAAACGAAATGTGTCTGGAGTGGCACAAACAGAAGTCGGACCAGCAACTTCGATTCTAACGCAAAACATTCGTAATGCTGACTTCGAACTGTTTCCAAGTGATCAAACCGCAGAATTGTATTGAACACAGTTTTTCTGAAGAAAACACGACTAGAATATGGCACCGCATTTTTCCATCACGACAACGTTCGGCCACATGTTGGTCAATGGTTGAAAATTGCTGTCAGTGAACCAATTTCCGCTCAAATTTTTCAAACATCGCTACACTCTTCAAGAAAACGGGTTACAACGGGTTCCAGTAGTGAAGAAAAAAGGCGAAGACCGATTCGAGAAACGTATTAATTTTTTTTTGTTTTTCATTTAATCACGTTTTGCTGGAAACCCGGAAGATTATATTGTCCTTTAACATGACAATAAACAACGGCTGTAGTCGGGCCTTCGCCTCGAATATCGATCGGAAACCCCCTGTCGATTCTAACCCATGCGTTCTGAAAACTCATTTGGAAATGGATTTTGTCTCGGTCGAAACAATATAACCCTTTTTTATTTTTGGTAAGAAGCTAATTTGCAGTTATTTTTATCCTCAAATGATCGAAAAGGCCGACTGGAGCAAAATCGATAGTTCGTATCCGGAGAGGTCGGGTGGTGTTCGGATTCGTCGCACGTGACACTTTCCTTACTCGATTGCGATGGCAACTCCGATCTATGATGTGTCAGAGTCTACTATTTTCTTTATACTTCATTGCATGTTTTCTAGCAGTTTAGCATAAACTTTTTTTTTTTGTTCTTGGCAGAACATGACAGACAGACAACAGCGGTGCTGTAAGAAAAGCCCGTTGGGTTTCCGATTCAAATATGTCACATTTAAAATTTTAATGAGGATTTCACGCGCCTGGCAAAGGAAACACAGCTAGAGCAAAAACAAAAAGGGTGTTGTCAGCGAACGAAGTGCTGTTTTCTCACCCGGAAGAGGGAAATGAGCAAAAACAAAACACCTTTCGCCACCCACGGGACTGACTGACTGATTGTGGGGCTTCTCCGGAAGAATCTGACTTGATTTCCACTGAAACAGGACCCTAGAATAGTTCTCGGAATCTGAAAGGGGAATTTATAAAAGGGGAAAATAAATATATGTGATGTTGATCCGTTCGGTGAATAATAGATGACCGGAGGCCTACTTGTTTCGTTATTTTGACACCTCGGGGACGGAGTCACGAGACAAAAATCACCGGGACTTTTCGGAAAGAGCTTCGGACATCCTTGCGAGATCGACTGACTGACTGACTGGGTATCGATACTAATGAGCTTTGTTTGTTTTGAAGATAAAGAAACTTGGCTGATAAAGCGTATGGATTTTGACGTAGAATTACATCGTTTGATTTTTGTTCTGTACAGAAGTGTAATTTCAACTTTCGGAAATAAAACCGTACAAACTTAGTACGAATATCTAGAACTGGACCAATTTTCAAACAAAGTCTCGATCTTATTAAGGATTGTTCGCGACACCCCTGAATACAGTTTGGACACCCCTAAATACGTATATCTCGAAATATTTCGTAGAATGACGAATTGTCTGTTCATTGTGTAAAATCAATTTTTGATGACATGATTTTTTTTGGAAAATGTCTTCAAATTTCGTGCATACTTTCAATCACCGGCAAGGTATGAAGTCGCTCAAGGTGAACAATATTCCGAGCCGTAATGATACACATAATGTGACGGCAAAAACCCTGGCTCGCAGTTGGGTCGCGAATGTTCCGATGCGTGGTAATGAACGATGAAAGCTTAGTTACTACCGCCAAAGCTTAGTTACTACCGGTACGGTAAACAAGGAAATTTATTGTGAATGATACCTAAACAAGCGATTGTTACCATTCCTACGCAGTCATGACGTTGCCTCGCTAGTTTGGTACGATTTGGCATCTTGTCACTACGCAAAAGATGTTTTGGAATGGAATGGAAATAGGCGAACCCATCTAACTACCCGGAGTGGCGACTTATCGAGCGGTAGTGGTCTCTCGTGAAGAAAGAACTATTTTATTATAAACAACAAAAAGTACATTTAACTACACTGAGGTCTTTTTTACGCGATGTTTAATGCGTTTTTTACGCGGCTTTTTCGCGCGGATTTCCGAAGTTATGCGTTTTTTTACGCAAATTGCTGAAATTACTGGTTTCTTGCACGAAATTCCCAAGCTACGCGATTTTTTACGCAAATGTTCAAAGTTATCGGCTTTTCTTGTTTAGTCTTAGAAATGCATGAAACGTCGAAATCTGGAGTTGTCCCGATTATTGTAAATAAGTTGTCACGATTATTGTAATAATTTCGATTTCGGAAATCTCAAAATTTTTTCAAGATCCAAGGACATTTTTTTCTATTTTTTTTTCAAAAATTGCACCAGATCTGAACGTTTCGTGCATTTCTAAGATATTTTTTTGGTTTGGCGGTTTTTTACGCGGATTTCCAATGTATCGCGCTTTTTTTAAGCGAATTTCCGAAGTGACGCGGTAAAAAGAGACCTCAATGTATTCATTTCGAATAAATAGTGGTCGAAACTTTAATTAACCACAAACAATGTCTAATTTTCTCAGTTTGGCTTTTCCAAACTAAGACGAATATTCTGGATGACCCTGATCATCCAGGGTTGGACAATCTTGACCAAAACCAACACACAAAACGGTCCTTTTCAGGGCCTTCAAGAGTAACAAAGAATCATCTTTGACAGTATAATTCGTTTAACTACAAATATTTATATATGAAACATAAAAAAACTGCTGCCTTAACATTTAAAATAAAAAAAAAATTATTGTGATTTTGACAATGGTTGTGTAGTCCTACGTCAATAGTTTAAACAACCTTCTAGGGCTATCCCTAGAAGTTTCTTCTGGGGTTTAATTTAGTTTCAGTATTTGATAAATCAAGAAGCGATGATGGAAGATATTGAATACTTACTAATTTGGTCGTTGTTCAGATTAACGGAAATACATACCTAAAAAAAATAAATAAAAACTGTTAACAAACTATCAGAGAAAATTAAGCAGTTTTTATCAAGTTTGGCTGTCTATCGCAAAAGGACTCCCCAAAATTACAAATATCGCTAGAATAGTTTCGTCGTTAGATATTCGAAATAAGAATACTTTATTATCGGTTAATTGACTACGACTCGAACAAAATCGATTTTTGAACTTTCCTCTCCATTCGCCTGCAAACCAATCACAAGAATCAATTACATTTCACGTTCAATTATTCTTTCACCTTCTTTGGTTCGGATCGCTCTCTCTCTCTCTCTCTCTCTCTCTCTCTCTCTCTCTCTCTCTCTCTGTTCAACAACAGTCACTACTCACTATCCCGGGTTTTCATCATCATCCGGCAATCCGTAACCGGCGGAACAGGAGAAAGGAAGACGAAATCAGCAAGTGGGAAGTGGGCTTTCTGTCTTGATTGATTACGGAGCTTCGATACGGAAGCAGGAAGCCGATAGCCGTGTGCCGTCAGCTTTTTGATATCGGATTTTTTTTTTGCTCGTCCTGTTTTTCACCTACACACATCAGGTGTCCTTTGTATCATCACCGCACTCGCTCAATGAACCCGAGCCTAGTAAAAAAACGGGAGTCCTCTTCACTGAATGGAATTGAAAGAGCCGCTGAAGTATCGAAATTAAAAAAAAAGGCGTGTCCTGGATCCTGAATCTACATGGTGCTGTTTCATAACCGTCCTGTCGAAAGAAATCCAAACAATGAATGGTTTCGGTGAAGATGAGTTTCATTAATCTGGCATCGAAGCATCCCCGATAGCTAACCCGAATGACGAGATTTTACGTCTTTCCTCGCCTGACGTCAATCGAAAGGATCGATGATTTCGGGACAGAAATTAGGCTCACTATCTCACACCGAAGCTCGACAACACACAAAGCGATAATCATTTATCATTCGCCTTCGCCCGCTTTTCTCGCACATTTATTGCCACTTAGCGTATTGATTGTCAAATTATTTGCCCGTATTTCAACGCCTGCTGAGCAGCCTTTCCTTCTTTCGCGATCGATTCGTGTTTTTTTTTGTCGCCGCGTCCGAACGAACGTCCGAGAATCAATCAGCATTCGGTGAGTTTCATCAGCAAAGCAAACCGGTTTTTACGCGTTTTTTCAACAAGGTGGAAAACTCACACCCTTACGGAGAAACAGGAAACAGAAACGCTGATTGGTTGGAGCGATGTAAGCTGAATAATGGCTTCGGTTCTTGCGGTGCGTCAGTCGGAATAGGCATGAATTTGACAGTTTTTCAGATTACATTTTTGATACAGTACTAACTACTGGTAATGTTTTGCTATATATGAATAAATGTTTCTAAATTAAGATATTTATTTTAATTGACCAGTTTGGGAAAAAAATTTTCTGTTTGAAAAGTAATATGAATTTCCGAAATTTTAAAAATTTTGTATTTATATTTTAGAAATTCAAGAAATTCTATTATTTTTATAAGTTAAACACATTCGTGATGAGAAAAATAATAAAAAATAGAATATTCAAAATTAAAAAAAAAAATCTCAGATGAACGAATTGCCATCAAACTTTGCACATGTACTTCTTGATCTTCAGAGATAGTCATAAGGGTATTTTTATGGAGGAGGGAGCGTAGCAAGTGTATATGACAGAAGGGTCATGAGAAAAAATTCATATAACTTGACGAGAATCGATACGTTTTGAAGATCATAGAAACATTTTGTATACCATAGATATAATAATAAGGAGGTGGATGCAGTAAGAGCCTCCTAAAAAGAGGGGGGGGGGGGGGGGAGTTAAATGTATGTAACGAGATAACTTCGAAAATACTGAACGAATTGCCATCAAACTTGACACAAGTAGTTGTTACTTTTCAAAGATCGTCATAAGGAAATTTTTCTAGGAGAGGGAGCGTAGTTAGTGTCATTAACAGGGGTGGTCATGAAAAAAATTGTATAATTTGACAAGAATCGATATTTTTTGAAGAACATAGAAACAGTTTGCATACCATAGATATGATTATATGGGGTGTGTAGGTAGCAAGTGCCTTCAAAGAGAGGGGGGGGGGTGGGTTGGTTTGTAACTGCATAACCCCGATACTACTGAACGGATTGCTATCAAACTTGGCACAGGTACTTCTTGCTCTTCAGAGATGATTATAAAGCTTTTTTGGAGGAGGGAGCGTAGCAAGTATCCTTAACAGTGGGGGTCACGAATAAATATATATAATTTGACAAGAATCGATGCTTTTTAAAGACTATAGATACATTTTGCATATATCAGATATGATAATAAGGGGGTGAATGTAGCAAGTGCCTCTAAAAAAAGGGGTATAATGTATGTAACGAGATTACTCCAAAACTAATGTACGAATTGCCATTAAACTTGACACAGGTATTTTTGCTCTTCACCGATGGTCATAAGAGTATTTTTATAGGGGAGTGAGTGTAGCAAGTGTCCTTATTTGGGGGGGTTTCAGGACAAAATTTATCAAAATGGACGAGAATCGATACTTTTTAAAGACCAGAATCGATACTTTTTAAAGACCATTTTTATTTTTTATTTTTTGTTCAATTTAGATATGATTATAACGATATTCGGATTTTCGGATTAAAGATGTATGTAGTAAGTGCCTCTAAAAAGGGGGGGTGTAATGTTTGTAACGGCATAACTCCGGAACTACTGTACGGAAAGCTATCAAACTTGGCACAGATACTTCTTGCGCTTCAGAGATGATCATTACTGCAGTTTCAGGGGCGAGAGTGTGTAGCACACGTTTTTAACCAGAGGGAGGGGGGGTTGATTAATGACGAAATTTATATAATTTAAAGAGAATCGATATTTTTTGAAGAGCATTCATACTTTTTGAATAAATATGGTATTAAGGGTATTCGTGGGGGGTGGATACAAAAAGTGCCTCTAAAAGAGGTAGTTTAATGTGAATTTGATTGAATTTTTTTTTTAAAAAAACGATATTATTTGCACTTCAGATGATCCTAAGAGCATTTTAAAAAGGGAGTGGGAAGATTCATTTTAGTCGTCGTCAAGTTCGGACGTGTTTTTCATTCGCTCCCAGTGCCGCGCGCGAAATATTATTTATTGTTTATTTTAACTGTTAGTTGTGTAATCAACATGAGTTGTGAAATTTGTGCACTGGATAACTCCGTCGACACAATCATGTGGACATGCGTTGGCTGCCTTCGAAAATTTCACGCGGCTTGCATCGGTGTTACCATTCAGCGCGGTTCTCTCAGGAAGAGAGACAAAAAAGCAGATATTAATTCTTATGTGCTGCCATGTTGCGAGGTATGTCAAGAATTACTACAAGTAAAGAAGCATTATAGCAGCCTTGTTGAACAACAAAAACTGCTGGAGAAGCAACTTCAGGCCAACACGGAAGTGCTCCATAAGTTTGCTTTCCAACAGGAGAAGCCAACTGTAATACACGAGGCGATTGACGGACTAGAAGTCTTACTCACTACCATAAAAAATGAGTTGATCGCACTAAATAAAAATAGCAGTTTGCCGGGAAGTGTGACAAGTATTAAAAATCACATGACTGCACTGCTAGATACAGCTTTAAAGTCGACAAAGGAAAGTGTGTTCTCGACACTGCAAACCGTGACGTCAGAATTTTCTACAAATTTGCGAGACCTGAGTAACGAAATAAGTCAACTCAGCCAGCTATCACTTGACACAGCAACCTGTTTACCTAACAATCCGAATTCTATGGTCGAGTTGGACATTCTAGAGGAGTTGAAGTCTTTATCAACAAATATTGCTGGAATCCAAATTGCTGTATCATCATCATCGACACCTGACTCATGCCCCAGTTTGGAAGACGAATTGAACTGTAAAAAACCCGACTATTCTGGATGGCGTTTATTAGGCACCAAAAAAGTATGGAAAGCAGATTGGAGTGAGTACGACCAATGTTGCTCGAATATCAAAAATACAACGAATGTCTATGATCATCGCTCGCTTTCCTTCGCCTTTGTTCGATAATCGTTCTGGTATTCGGACTTGTCCGTATATTCGGGCGCGAACGAAGCCGACGCTGCTTCGTTACTTGCACGAATATCTATTCCTTGCAGTTGTTATTCGCATTGGACATACCCCCGAATGACTTAACGCGAATATCGAACGAATATTCATACAGCGATCATCGCCAAACCTAATTCGCGATGATCGTTCGTGCTGTATTTGAAACATGCAAATTAAGATGTTTCCCCCCGCACTATTACCATAGTCTTATGTGTATGTGATGAACCATATTCCAGCATTCTCCCATTACTGCTATCGAACGAGATATGATGAATTTATTAGATGAAAAATGCTTCGCGAAGAATGGAAACCAACGATCTTCGCCGTGACGATATTCGAACCAATTCGAAGAATAAAATAAATGAACGAATGACAAACGAATGTATAAAACGAACATGCACGATGTATACCAGCAGCGAAGAATGGATTAGTATATTCGGGTTCTCTACGATTATTGCTTATTCCTTTTGCACCCTTCTCTCTTTCGAGCAGTGAATAGTTCAACGTTGTTCGAGACTGGCATATTCGAAGGCAGTATAATCACAGCAAGGATGCGTGAATGAATTAGTTACACGAAGAATATTTGCAACATTGAGTACGACGCACGCCAATCTAGGTTCCGACGTCAGCAAAATGAGGCTGACAAGTCAAGAAGGCGCAAAAAGCGAAATTCAACAAAAAATTACAATAACAGATCCAATATTCTTTCAACGCATCATTCATCTACAAAACGATATTGTAATAACATTATTAGTCACAACATGAATAATAATAGCAATAACAATAATAACAACAACTATAATAACAACAACTACAACAACAGCCGAAATAATCTTCCACCTGATAGAATACTTCTTGCTGCAGCTAAGGATCGATTTTCGGGACCACCAACAAATTACAGACCTACAATTAATTTTCAAAGAGGACCGACGATTAATCCTTATCGAGAGCACAACCTGCAACTAACGATGCCGAATCAAATGTCTGCTGAATGTTCGTCAACTGATACGTGCGTGGCGTGTCGTGCTCAACATTCGTGTTTTCGACAATTTTGACGCATTACCCAGAAGAAGAGAATAATGACAATATTATCATAAGTCAACAATCATGTTCAATAAGATCTCCTCATCTAGCGTCGTCGACAGAAATCGTAGCATATTGTCAAAATTTTAACCGTATGAAGAGCGCACTTAAGATTAATGAAATCCATAAAAATATTTTAGGGTGTTCGTATGGAATTATTCTAGCAACCGAAACTAGTTGGGATGATAGCGTTAACAGCACGGAAGTCTTCGGAAACATTTACAACGTTTTCAGAAACGATCGTGAAACATCTGATAAAAAATCGGGGGGAGGTGTTCTCATTGCTGTTTTAGCAGAATTTGACGCCGAAATGATAACCACTACGAAACTTAAAGAATTTGAACACGTATGGGTAAGAATTCATTTAGCAGGTGAAACACATATTTTTGTTTCAGTATATTTTCCTCCTAACAATGCCCAAAAAGCCACATATGAAAAGTTTTTGCATGTTGCTGATGAAATAATTACTAAGCTTCCATCGGAAGTTAAAGTTCATATATATGGAGACTTTAATCAGCGCAATATCGACTTTATTCAAGACGCTGAAAATGATAGCATTTTACTACCTCTCGTTGGGGAGAATGAAACACTTCATTACTTATTCGAAAAAATATCTGGTTTAGGTCTTAATCAAATTAATCATGTAAAAAATCAGCAAAACTGTTATTTAGATTTTTTATTTACTAATATTCACGATGATTTTTGTGTAATAGAATCACCAACTCCATTGTGGAAAAATGAAGTTTTTCAAACAGCAATCGAATTCTCAATATTTATACATCAGATTAATAGACCCGACGACTACGAGTATGAGGAGATTTTCGATTACCACTCAGCAAATTATGATAGTATTAGTCGTAAGCTACGAGAAATAGATTGGCAAGAACTCCTTAGAAACGAAGGAAATGTCGAAATTTCAGTCGATATTTTCTACGCACGGCTGTACGACGTAATAAATGAACATGTCCCATTAAAGAAAATTAGGCGACAAAATAATTCAAAGTATCCTGTTTGGTATAACGAGCATATTAGAAATTTAAGAAATCGAAAACAAAAAGCTCATAAAAAGTACAAAAGAGAAAATAATAGTGACAATTTATCGAATTACATACACATCTGTGACCAACTAAGTTTAGCAATTGATACTGCATTCAAAGAGTATAACTCAAGAACTGAACAGGAAATAAAGTCTTGCCCAAAAAAATTCTTTAGTTATGTTAGGAACAAATTGAAATCAGAAAACTTTCCGTCAAGAATGTATTTACAGGAAAACATTGGTAATAACTCACAAGAAATTTGTAATCTTTTCGCTAATTTTTTTCAACAAATCTATACGAAGTTTTCTGAAGATGACCGCGATCGTGAATATTTTAATTTCTTTCCAGAGTTTACTGAAGATATTAATGTAAATCAAATCGAAGTGCTAGACATAAAAGATGCCCTAAACAAATTGGATGTCTCTAAAAGTGCCGGACCTGATGGGATTCCACCCATATTTATGAAAAAATTAGCATTAGATCTTGCAACCCCTTTGTGCTGGCTTTTTAATAATTCGCTTCAGTCTGGAGTTTTTCCAGATACGTGGAAAAACTCTTTCCTTATACCAATTTTCAAAAATGGCAGCAGACATATGCAACTATCGCGGGATTGCTATTCTTTCTTGCATTCCGAAGCTCTTTGAAGCGATCGTTTATGACAAACTGTTTAGTCAAATAAAAAATAGAATTACTCACATGCAACATGGATTTTTCAAAGGACGTTCCACTACTACTAATTTGCTTGAATTCGTCCACTATACCCTGACCGCTATGGACAAGGGAAATTACATTGAAGCTCTTTATACAGATTTCAGCAAAGCATTCGATCGTGTTGACATACCCATGCTTATGTTCAAATTACAGAAATTGGGAATCTTACCAGGTCTTCTTAAATGGTTGGAATCTTATCTAACAAATCGTCAACAAATTGTAAAATTTAAGGGTAAAAAGTCGAGCCCCATTCACGTCAGTTCCGGGGTCCCCCAGGGATCTCATTTAGGTCCTCTTTTATTTATCTTGTTTGTAAACGACATTTCCTTTCTTTTAAAAAAAATAAAAATTCTAATATACGCAGACGATATAAAACTATTCTTAGAAATAGAGAAAAGTGAGGATGCCAAGGTTTATCAAGAAGAAATTCTTTCTTTTTATACATGGTGTAACAAAAGTCTTCTTCAACTAAATGTGAAAAAATGCAGTAGAATAACATTCAGTAAAAACGAAATACACCTGACTTGATACTTACTCTTGGAAGTCAAACAGTTCAAAAATGCGAAAGAATTAGGGACTTAGGAATAATACTAGATTCTAAAATGACTTTTGTTGACCATTATAATACAATCATAAACAGAGCCAATAACATGCTAGGATTCATAAAACGATTTTGTTACTGTTTTCACGATCCGTATACAATTAAAACATTATACATTGCCTATGTTCGGTCAGTACTAGAATACTGTAGCTTAGTTTGGTCACCTTGCTTAATCACATGGGAATATCGAATTGAATCAGTTCAAAAACAATTTTTGTTATTTGCACTTCGTAAATTAGGTTGGACAAGACTTCCTCTTCCATCCTATAAAGCTCGCTGTATGCTGATCAGTATTCAAACATTAAAAGAACGCAGAGAATTTTCAATGGTCTCATTTGTAAATGACATTGTCTCGAATCGCGTAGATTCCAGTCAACTCCTGTCCAAACTAAATTTTTACATACCATCTCGGCCTTTAAGAAATCGAAATATTTTTATTACAAACCACCAGCGAACAAACTATGCAAAAAATGGGCCAATAAATCAATTGATGGCTGTATACAACAAGCATTCAGAAGCAGTCGATTTCACTATGTCAAAAAACAAACTAAAGCAATATTTCAGTTCTATTCGGTAAGCCAATTATAATTATTTAACTCATAATAAATTATACATTATTTAGTTATCTATTTAGAATAGTTTACTAATTTAAAACGATTATTGTAATTATCCTTATGGTCTACTTTTGATTGACGACAAATAAATAAATAAATAAATAAATAAGAGGTGAATAAAGTATGGGTCTCATCCAAGGGGGGTGCAAAACTTGTATTGTTTATGTAATCCACCATAACTCCAAAACAACTCAAAATATTACCACACCTAACTTGGCACAAGTTATTATTTTTGTTCCATAGGTTGGATTTGAGGCAAAATGTTTCAAATTTTGCAGAAATCGTCATTTTTAGACTGGCGCATATAATTCATAACAACTAAAACATGGTCGTAAGTATATTGATACGTGTGAAATGAAAGCAAGTGTCGCCACTGAGAGAGGTGGTGGGGAGTGGGAAGGAGGGAGGGGGGGGGGGGGTTTGTAGGTATCTAGACTAGAAGAGTGCGGTCTTGAAAATCAATTTTAATTTAAGATAGGGGGACGGGTGTAGCGTGATGGGATAGTCGATGCCTTTCACGCAGCCCGCCTGGGTTCGATTCCCAACCCCGCACATAGGGTCAGAAAGATTTTCTGTTCCGAAGAGACGAATGATCTAAGATGTTAAAGCCTCTATAATTGAAACAAAAAAAAATTTAATCTCCCAGTAAAATAAAAGAGGGGCAACAATTTCAAGGTCGTACTAGATAGTATTGCTATTGTTAATATGAATGCAATGCAAAATTTTCTAATAATTTCAATATATCTGGTTCCATTTTGTCGGGAAATTCAAAGAACTAAGGGAAAATAATCTTTAACTGCCTATGAACGCGATTGTATGCAAGTTTCAGCATAACTACGAAAAAACATCGACATCTCCGTATGTTAGAAATTGAAATGCTGCTCAGCCAATGCGTTGATGGAAACAAATGGTAGACGGAAGGGGCTAAATCAGGTGAGTACGGCGAGTGGCGTAGCAGCTCCTAGCAAAGTGAATAACTTCTGCCAAGACGACGAAGATTGAACATTCTGAAACCGGTTTTCAGGCGGTTTGAAAAATCAAACTTTTCTCACGTTTCGTCTTCGACTTTTCAGTGTCGAGCAGTTCAATTCTCAGCTCAGCGACTTTTGGAAAACTTTTATCTATCTGCAGGGCAAAAATGGCTAAAAAATTGGGAGGATTTTCCGAGTGTTATCAAACATAGCTTTGAAAAATGAGTGTTTTTGTGATCTTTTACAATTACTGCACATATTCAAACTGAAGCAGATTTTCTTCAGTTCATTGCAAAATTGATCTTATTCTATGTAAAACTTAGAAAAACTACAAAACTAACATTATTGCGTTTATAAATCGTTGCGAAACAATATGTATTTCATTTAGTATTCCTAAATAGTCAAAATACAATGAAATCGGTTATATGAAATTCGTTGATTTTCCATGAAAAGCGTGAAAAGCTTTTCCAAAAATGTGTCTGAACTTAACTGGGTTGATATACAAATTATTTTGCAACGATGGTTATTCAATTTATAAACAGAATGATGTTAGTTTTGAAAAGTTTTCTAAATTTTCTACAGAACAATATCAATTTTTCAATGAACTGAAGAAAATCCGCTTCAGTTTGAATGTGTGTAATAATTGTGAAAGATCACAAAAACACTCATTTCTCTGAGCTATTTTTGATGAGACTCGGAAAATCCTCCGAATTTTTTAGTGATCTTTGTCCTGCAGATAGATAAAAGTTTTTCGAAGGGTGGTTTTTTTTCGGTTTTGGCAAATTATTCAAAATTTTCATCGAAAATTTCGGGTAGCAATTCAGGTTAATATGTTATAAGGCTGTTGCAGCTCAACTCGAACTGTTAGGCAGTGATGACTAGTAGACGAATCGTGAAAAAATAAGAGCAATTAATAAATTGAGTTGAAAATTTGGCGGTTACGTGCGAATTTTGCGTGATCTCTATTTTTTTAAAATTAATTTATTCAATTTCATGACTGATGATTTAACTTTTTAATAAAGTTTCACCGAGAAATTTCGATGATTCGCTTGAAATTTAGTTTCCACTACGCGGAACGCGATTTCGCATCGTCTAACTGTCAAATTGCTGTGATGCGCACAATGAAACGAACGTCGTTTCCAGCAACGGCCTTCATTTTGTAGCCTCTGGAAAAGGAAACGTCACGAAAGCAACCTTCTCCGGAACGGGTACACGCTTGGCTGAATATGAATGGAAACATTTAGAGCACAGTTTGAATCCGATATTTTATGAACGAGAAGCTGTAAAATGATGAGAAAGCTGGTGGAGTAAAAGAAGAAAAAAACTACGAGAAAATCCGCTTATTTAGTTGACAAAGGACGATGAAAGAACACTCACATTTTAATCGGTGGTCAGTCGCTGGCGGTGCTCCATCTGGCGGCAGTTGCCACTATCAGAAAGTACGGAAAAAGTGGCCAGACACGGATTGTTGGCGTCGAAAAGAAACTATCACTTTGTGGACTGACTACTGCACAAACAATTTGCTGCATTCTGTCGTCCGGGCATTTTCGAGTAGTGCTGGGAGGGCTAATCATTACAGTCCTTGTTTGTTTGTTTGTTTGTTTCACTTTTGCGAGGGGTTTGAACATGGCACGAGAAACACGAGGAGGAGGTTTTTTGTTCGGCATTTTACTTTTCATCACACTTACGCGAGGAAAATCGTTGTAACAAGTACACAATAATTCTTCACATGTTCACAACACGGTTGAGTTTTATATCGTTTATCTGTCAGTCAGTCGCGCCACAGAATGACACGCACCGAGGGGCCCACCACGCTGCCGGTTACTCTACTCTGTCAGCATCTCTCACGGCATAATAGACTTTTTTGCACAATGCGGGGAAACCAAGCGATGGTAAGTGAATTTGTTTGTTGCAGCTTCCATGCCATGGGGCTCTTGGTAATTTCATTTCTTTCAACATCTTCTTTTTCTTTTACCTTGCTCTATACTGCACGTTTATTTTGTCGGAGGCAAAAATCAACCGAAAGCCCGGGCCTTCGCCAGGACTGGACTTGCAAGTTGTTTTTCGCTTAGCAACCATGGCGGAGAATCGATTGTCGACTGCTCGCTCCCCTGGTCCTGGTTGCAGAAAAACAACACTGGAACACATACACGTACGCACGCACAAGCACACATACAATCTGTCGGGGGTAATGGGTTCAAGTTGTAGCGCGTCGACTTCGTTACGTAATCTAATTCCCGTGTTTCTGCTGTTAGCAGTTGTCTCATTAGGACACGAACCAAACTAATGCTGATTCCTTGCAACAAATCCTTACTGTCTAAACGAGCTTTCATGCTTCATCCTCTTCTTTCCGTCGTTTTGGAAGACACCAATTCTTTTGGAAGGGTTGGGAGAGTGGGATGCCAATGTTTAACCCAAAAAGAAAAAAGATATTTAAAAATAAAAAACAATGAATCTCCGCTCAAACGTCACAAGGCATGGACCGACACGTCGTCGTAAATAATGTTCCTAAATAGAGCAATTTGTTTGGACCGGCGAAATGATTTTGGGCCGTGCCTTGCCTTGTCGCGATGATTCATGGTTCCGAGGATGGGAGAGAGAGAAAGAGATCCAGAATCTGAATCTATTTCTCACGACGAAAAGGGCTTTGGGAAGTCAACAGAAATAGCACCAAAGTAGGCGGAAACATGTCGAACAGATCTCGACTCCCGTGTGGCCATCAGGGGGCTCTAAGATGTGTGCAATAATTTAATTTCTAATGGCCTACTGTCCGAAAGGTTGCACGGAATATTGATTTATGTGCGTATCTTCGGACGCTTTTCTGTCTGTTGGATGGAAAATCGACGGTCGACGGGAGTCTGTTCGGTATGCGACGGCCAAGAAGAATGGTAAGAGTGTAAGTAAATTGCTTCGCCACTGTCCTTGGCAGGATGTGATGTGGGACAGCTGTTTCTGGTGTTCACTAGCATGATTTGTGGACTTGGCCATTCCGGGAATTACTGGTCAATCCCCGGTAAATGGTGTGTCAAGGGGAAAGATTTTTGTTTTTGTGCCTGAATGAATAAAGTAGGTATTTTTTTATAATCTGTCATTTCAATTATTTGCTACTTCTCCAATAAGTTTATTTCAGTCCAATTTTTAATTTCTAATAAAATCATTTCTTCGATTTTCAGAATTGTGAACAAATTGGCAACACTGGTTAGGGTTATGTTTAAAAATGGAAGTAATATTTACAGCCACCTAATTCAATTAAAAAAAATCTTCTAAATAGCCCCTAGTCAATCAGTTGGGCACATTTCAAATATCAGAAGATAATAAACAGCGACATGGAATAAGCCAAATAAGAAAAACTGCAGTTTTTCAACTTCAAAGATCAGCATCAAAATCCCAAATCCAACTTAATATTGTATACTGAAAATTGAAAAATGAAATTAGAAAACTGAATATAAAAAATGGAAAATAGAAAACACAAAATAAAAAAAAGAATGAAGAAAATAGAAAGTACAGAATAGGCAACAGTAATTAAAAACAGAACATAGAAAAAAGAAAACAGATCACAAAAACTTGGAAGATAGGAAAAAAATATTAAAAATAGAACGAAGACAAGAAAACAGGAAACAGAGAGCAAAAAAAAACAATACAGAAAATCCCGAATCCAACTGAATATTGTAAACTAAATTTTAATAAAAGAAATTTGAAAACAGGATATAAAAAATAGAAAACACAATAAAATATTAAAAACGGAAAATAAAATATTGAAAATAGAAAAAAGAGAACAGATCACAATAACTTGTCACATAGGAAATAGAAATAAGAAAATAGAAAAAGGATAACAAAAAATGAAAAACTGAAAACAGTACACAAAAACTTGGAAGATAAGAAATTAGATATTAGATAATAGAATAAAAACAATAGAAAATAAAATAGAAAACAGAGAGCAATATGCAAAACAGAAAATAGAAAACAGGATACAGAAAATGTAAAATAAAAAATAGAAAATACAACATGAAAATTGAAACGAAAATCAGAAAGCATAACATAGAAACACTAAATATAAAAAAGACTACAGAACACAACAACTTGGAATATAGGAAATAGAAATAAGATAATAGAAGAAGACAATAAAAATTAAAAAAAAAATAGGAATCAGAATATAGAAAACAGAAAGCAAATATAATACAGAAAACAAAAAATAAAAAATAGGATACATAATATGGAAAAAATAGAAAAAAAAAACAAAATAAAAAATTTAAAGCCCGTAAATAGAAAATACGTCCCGGGTTGGCGGTTCAATGCATAGGACGCTGGTCTTGCAAGCCAGTTGTCGTATGTTCGAGCCCCGATCTGGAAGGATTCTTAGTGTCAGTAGGATCCATAGTACTAGCCATGCAATGATTCTGTACACTAAGAATCGGCTGCGAAACAGAAAGGCCAAATTCCACAGAAGGAATGTAATGAAAATGAAATAGAAAATACAAAACAGAACACAGAAAATAGAAAAAAGAAAAACAAGAAATTGGAAGATAGGAAATAAAATTTATACAAAAGAAAACAGAAAACAAAACATTGGAAGATTAAAAATAGAACCTAGAACAAAGAAAATAAGGAAATAGGACATGAAGAATAGAAAAATAAACATAAAGAAAAAGAGAAAAAATCTGAAAACCGAAGATAGAAAACAAAATACATAAAATGGAAAATAAAAAATAGAAAATATGAAACACTAAACGAAAAATTGAAAACGGAATCTAGAGACTACAAATTAGACACAGAAAATAGAAAAAAAGAAATGAGAAAACAAGAGATTGGAAACTAGAAAGTAGGAAAATTAAAAAACAAAAAGCAGAATGAAATACAGAAAAAAATTATTAGAAAATTGTTCACATAAAACAAGAAATCGAAAAAAAACTAGAAAGCTGAAAACAGTACAAACAAATAGAAAAACAAAAAAAAACAAAATTTAACATCAAGAACTGAACATTAGAAATTAAAAACTAAATCCTAAAATTGAAAATTCGTCTCCAAGCTTCAGAGTTTGAAATTAAATACTCAAAGTTCAAAGCTCGAGATTCAAGGAATTAAATTCGAAGCTCCAAATGAAAACCATTCAATTCATACCCTGAAGTTTTAAATTGACTACCTAAAACTAAAAACTTCAGATTTAGAAAAATAATAAGATTAAAATACACAGCCAAACAGTGGGGACAGAGAACTCAAAGCTCAAAATTCATTGTTCAAAATGAAAACAGGATATAGAAAACGGAAAAAAGAAAACACAAAATAACAAATTGAATATAGAAAATTCAAATTAGAACCAAAAAATCGAAAAAAAAGAAAACAGAAAAAATGGAAGATAGAACATAATAATTAGAAAACAAAAATAAAAAAATAGAAATAATGGATATAGAAAATAAAAAACAGAAATAGAAAACAGAAAGCGGAATAAAATACAGAAAACAGAAAGAAAACTAAAAAAGATATTAAATTTTTTTAACACATAACAGCAAATGGAGAAAAGAAAATAGAAAGCCGAAAACACTACAGAGAGAATGAAAACAAAAAGTAAAAACCAGAAACAGAAAATTGAAAATTTAAAATCGAGAAATGAGAATGCGAAAGTGAAAGCTCAAGGTTTGAAACTCTATATTTTAGACATTGTTTGTTATTTATTGAAGGTTCGACCTCCTAGCATCCAAAACATATAGTTTTATTCACTCGAACCGATGCGTAGACATATTTTCAAGCAGTTAGTGTAATATTATCGAAGATCCGTTTGAAATTGTTTGAGCTGTAGATGTTCAAAACCTGATCACTGTTTGTAATGTGTTTGTTGTTTGTATTTTCAGTATTTTGCATTAGTGCCCCTAATTAAAAAAAAAACAATGACGTAGTCCTACGTCAAAATAAATTGACCTGATATTTAAACAACAAAGGTTTTCATCACCGACTTCAACATCATAGCAGGCGTTTGCTTGCTACATCGTCGCTCAGTTTTCTCTCACAAACCAGTGCTGCCAATATTGCTTATGGTCTCGCAAATTTTCTCACGAGAAATTTTTTCTTCTCCATTTCACAAAATTTGTTTTCCGGGGTAACTTTCTTGCTATCATTTGGTACACACAAATCTCCACTTCCGTGGAAATTTTTCCTCCCGTGCCGCCTAACCCAACTTGTTTGCTTTATGTTAATATATACATATTATACATATATTGTTTTTAATTCTCACATTTTTTTGTTGTAATTTGATAAAGTCCTGTCACTTTTAAATTCCATAGCTTTCAATAAGAACACATTGCTAACCGGGTTCGCGTTTCCGAACATGGGATTGACAGGAAGGTTGTAGTATTTATTTTCAGGTTCTACACATATCTCTGGTTTACATTGTGATTGTGTTTCAGTTTCGGGTTTTCTGCTGGATAATTGTAAAATCTGTTCAACATCTTATCTAACATTTTCTTTTGTTCAATATACACTATAGCCTATTAGATATTTGTTTGTATATATGCATGTCTGCTGTTACACAATCATCATTTCTTTAATCTGAGGGATTTGTTTGCTAACGAATAACGTGTTTCTTTTTTTTCAGCTAAGGTTTTCTGTTTCATTTTTTCAGTCATTTTTGTTTAATATATATATATGTTCTAATTTTTGTTTTTTTTTCTCGGGTTTCCTTCCGGACCGGACCGAAACTTAGCTTTGTTTCGCGGATTTACATTTTTACATTGTTAAAATATCAGTAAACATTAAGCTTCCGCATTCAATAACTAACAACACATTTGGGTTTGATTTGCTTAAATTCTCTCTGTAAACATGTAAATATTTTCAACAGTATATTTATTGTATTTTCTTTGTGTTTGTGGTTGTTAGTATGTGGCTATTTTTTTCTTTGTATCCTTCATCATTCTGGGGTCGGTAGTTTTTTTATTCTTTTTCTCTCTAGCTGGGTATCAGGAATCAGAACAAATTGGCTCAAATGGCACGTTCCCCTTGATATTTGGAGATTTGTGCCTTGCCATCAATTTGTTTTTAGCATCATTTTCCCGATATATAAGAGGGAAGGATTGAAAGGAAATGGTAAGGGTTGGACTAGGAGGATGGGAAAAATTGACGACACAAAAACACATAAAAGCAGAAGTAAATTCTGCACCCCTAAGGGATGCCGAACAATCTGCTGAGGATCACATTTAGTGGAAGCAGAAGTAAATTCTGAACCTCTACGAGGTCCCGAACAGTCCGCTGTTAATAAAACCTCCAACCCCCGAGAGGATTTGAAGATCTTACAAAAGCGACACCATTCTGCACTCCCGGAAGAATGCAGAACGATTCGCAGTATGTACGAGCAGAAGTAAATTCGGCAGCCCCCAAAAGATGCCAAACAATCTGCTAAACCCTATTTAAGGTAAATACAGAAGGGATTCATTCACTCCAGGAAGAACGATGAACCCTTCTGACTATAGCTCCTTACCACATTGGGTAAGAAACGAGAGAATATCCTTCAATTTTAGCTCCGCATACACAGACTCAACCATGTATGGAGAACCAAAAACCCGGATACGTAGCTGCGTCAATGCGGGACAGTTACATATCAGATGATATGAAGTACCATAATCGCATTCACACAAATCACACGAATAATACTCAGCACGTTGAATAGTAGCCATGTGATAATTGAGTTTGCAATGTCCAGTCAGAGCTCTGACCAGAATACTGCAATGATGCTTGGAGAAATGCAGTAGACACTTTGACATTTTCAGATTTAAATCTGGTAGAAATGCTTTTGTCTGAGCGCAAGTTTGCAAGCTGCGCCAGTAGCTGGCATGTTTGGATACAGCCCAAGAACGAATCTTGTGCTTTATCCAACTAGTTGAAAGTGGTAAAGCTGGTTCAGGACCAACGAAATCATTCGTTGCACCAGCTCTAGCCAACTCATCAGCCCATTCATTTCCAGTAATACCAGAATGGCCGGGTACCCATAAGAAGTAAACAGCATTTGAAAGCATTTCAGCTAAGGTTTTCTGTTTGTTTGTTTTTTCCAGTAATACCAGAATGGCCGGGTACCCATAAGAAGTAAACAGCATTTGAAAGCATTTCAGCTAAGGTTTTCTGTTTCATTTTTTCAGTCATTTTTGTTTAATATATATATATGTTCTAATTTTTGTTTTTTTTTTCTCGGGTTTCCTTCCGGACCGGACCGAAACTTAGCTTTGTTTTGATTTACATTTTTACATTGTTAAAATATCAGTAAACATTAAGCTTCCGCATTCAATAACTAACAACACATTTGGGTTTGATTTGCTTAAATTCTCTCTGTAAACATGTAAATATTTTCAACAGTATATTTATTGTATTTTCTTTGTGTTTGTGGTTGTTAGTATGTGGCTATTTTTTTCTTTGTATCCTTCATCATTCTGGGGTCGGTAGTTTTTTTATTCTTTTTCTCTCTAGCTGGGTATGTGTGTGTGCGAGTGTGTTGTATACGGAAAACAATGTATATAATCTCAAAACGTTAACTATCATTGCATCTCTTTAGTGACCTGCCACCATTTGTTCTCCTTCTAGAGTGTACTGGTAAAAGTTTGTATTCCCCCAATCCCCCCATATTTGTTCTCTTTGTTTCGTCCCGTAGGTTTTCTACTTTTCCGTCTGCCGCCGCCATTTTGTAGTTTATATAATCCGACGAATCCACGCTGCCACGGCTGCCGTCTGTGACCGCAGGAGTGCTTTGATCTGTTTAAAATAGCACCTTAGCAAGCGAGGCACCGACCGAAAGCGGATGAGCAAAGCGAGCGTTACCCAAATGGATGAATTTCAAGGCTACCTAGATCCAGTGATTGGACGATGGTAGATAAACGACTATTTCAGAGCGGGAAATGTGTAAAGTTTCACATTCTCGTAGACTTTAGAACACCCCTATATTCCTTGATGTACGCGGCATAACAATAAAACCGATGCACACAGTCGTAACCCACGCAACCTCGGCTAAGTGCAGAAAACCACATTCAGTGATGATTTTGCTTTCATCTAGCATGAGAAATGAAATCAAAAAAAAAGTTAAAAGGAAAAAAAACAGTGACATCAACCAGTCAACGCAGTTGATGATGCCGGGCGCGGCCGGCCACCAACCAGACAAAGCGTCGGACGCCTCAAACTAGGCCAAACTACTTTGGCAGCTCGCTGGAGGGAAAAAGCGCGTTTCCGGCAACCATTTCGAAGGCTTTCAGGCAACTGTAACAAAAAAAAGGTAAAAAAATATAATCTCGTTCGTCACGGCAGCGTGACGTACGCGAGATAAAGTAAAATAGAGGTGCACAGGAGAGAGAAGAAAAAATCAGGCCAAATGCTATTGTTCATCAAAACAGAGTTCCGGGAAGCCAGAGCAAACAACGACAGTGACAAAAAAAAACTGCAAGACGAGAGGAAGAAGCAAACTCGGAATGATCTATGGTGACAGAGGCGGTTCGATTTATTTGTTTGGTGCTGAATAAAATGGGCGGAATAATATTGCATTTTGCTTGATCTTCTTTATCGACACTGCCGAAATGAGTGGTATGATTGCAGGTTTCACATATTTACCCCGAAAGCTCGTCTACTTTGCACTCCATTGTAGATGTTTCCATGGAAAAAAGGAACACAAAATAAACAATACACTGCATAAAAGTGCAGATTTATCAAAAACCTTCGGATGAAGACTATGTCATTCTGAATGCCACGGATACAACAGACATGCCTCATTTTGATCGAGTTACCTTGACCTTGTTCGGCTTATCTGACTTGACGCTGTAGCGATGTGCCGTGATGGGATACATCATCATCATGCCTGTGAGCACACACAATGGTCCACCAAGTGGGAATAGATACCCGCCCACAACCAACCAACCAAACCGTACCGGAGCGAAGAAAAGTGCATAGAATAGCTGTTTCCTTTGAAATTTGACAAAGGCAAAGCACTAGACACTACTACAGCTACCTAACGGCTGGTTGCGAGGGAATAGTAGGCGGGAAAAAAATCCGGTAAGAAAATAAAAGCGAATCATCTTCAGCCAACAGAAGTGCGCCGGTTTTGACAATGGAATTCATGTTCCATACACGTTTTTTCTTCTTATTTCGTGTTCTGCTTCCTTCGAACTCGTTCGTTCGGTTTTGAAGGCTGTCATCGCATCGCAATTGTTGCCAATTGTGTCTGATAAAAAAAAAGAAAGAAATAATCGGTTCAGATAAATGCCACCGAGAAGACAGTGTTGCCAGGTAGTACTGAAAAACTGGAAGACTTGCCTAACCGTATTAGAAGAATCGATCGATTCGGAAAATTAACACATCACTCAGTAAGTCGTGTGATTGACACACCGAAAATGTGTGTAAAATTTCATGACAATGAGATTAGTCAGAAAAAAGTGACAGCCATTGAAGTGAAGCTAGTTTTGTTATTTCTAAAACAATAGATTCAAAACAATTTCCTTTGTTAGTTTATCCTATCTCTTCTACATCGAAAAGAACCATTTGTTATTGGTTTGTTGAATATAAACGTGGTCGTACAGGCACTGATGATGGTGAACGTGGTGAACTCCAGAAAACAAAAAAAAAAATCCACAAATTGGTTAAATTTAATCGACCATAAAAACATCAGGAGGCAATATTTTTACAATTACGCATAAACATTTAACCATGGAAAAGCTCTTTCCGAAGTGGGTTCAATAACAGTCCATCAAAAACAACAACGGCTATGCTTACATGTAATGAATCAGATTTTTTGTGTCGATATGTAACAATGAATGAAATATGGTTCCATCGTCCAAAAGCACAACAGTTTTAGCTGAAGAAGCTATGGCTTCAGTATTTTAGAATACGCAATCTTCATCGACTATGATTGATAGATCATTTGAATGCCAAAATTAAGAAGAAACGAGCACATTTGTCAAAGAAAAACCACTATTTCAACAAGAACTTGAAACCTAATTTAGGGCAAAAAAACAAACTCTTCTACAAGCAGAGATGTCCATCTCCTCTGTGTGACGAAGAGCAAGTGTAATTTCTCCCATCGCACTGACAACATCAACGAGAGCTTTTACACACATGCACCATAATTCTATGGAGTGTACACACATCATGAGAGCGCATGTTTGTTTTCTTTCACCTCTAGCACCGGATCATACCAAAATGCTAGAGCAGAGTTCTCAAATTATCTAAGGTGAACGCAGATTCGTTCGCCGAAGTGCACTCTGCTGTATGGTTCGCATAAGGCTGGCGAACGACCGCAACTTGGTTAAAGCCGGGAAAAAATAAACGATACAAAAAAAGAAGCGTGAGGCACGCATATTCAGCTAAATACAATTTATCGTTGGATTTTCATTTTTCTATCCTGTGATAAAGATTTTCATAGCAAGGCCAGCTCTACTCTCTATAAGTGTTCGCTCATCAGTGCACGCGCCACTAAACACTTGGGTGTATTTAGACGAGAGCACGTGAAAGCGATTCATGTAAGGAGAATGTGGTTCACTCGCACCAGCTTCTTTGAACCCAAGCGCACACTCAAAGTCTGTCTATTCAACACTGGAGAGAAGTGAATTTTCCTTTTTGTGCGATGCTCGTTGGTTGCATCTTCAGTGTAGGCATGAAACTTACACGCTGGTGTATCACTTTAGTGAAATGCCATCACTGTTTACAAGCACGGCTTCGAGCAGTTAGAAAAACGTTGCAATAGTTCTATTGCGCTCTTGAAGGAGATTGTATTGACGAAGAAAATCGGTTTTGTGTTATTGCAATTTTCGATCAAATATATAATAAGAATGAGCATGAAATTGGGTCAGGGTAATTTCGCTGAAAGCCGTTTCGCCCAAAAGTCATTTCGCCGAAAGGACTATTTCGCCGAAAGGGCCATTTAGCCGAAAAGGCCATTTCGCCGAAATGGTAACTACACTGAATCGTACAATTATCTTATTACCGCACTGGAACTGATTTAAAGTAGAGGCAAATGGAAGATGACAGTGTTTACGCCCGTTTTGTTGATTTACAATCGTAGCTCTGAAATATCTCATATTCATATACTAAATAGAATGAAAGAATGAAAGTTATTCTTCAGTATAACCTCCATTTAGAGCGATACACTTAACCCAACATTTTGATGTTTTTTGAAAAAAAAAAGATTTGTCAAAACAGGCTTCTGTTTCTGCAATGATCTCAGGATTCGACGAAAATTTCTTTCCCTGGAGAAATTTCGTCCCTTTTGCAGGTTTGGAAATAAATAATAGTCGCTGGGAGCCAGGTCCGGAGAATATGGGGGATGGTAGATCAATCCGCTTGATGAAAACTCGCGTGACACGAGCAGATGTTATTCAAATAATAGTGGATAGATTGTCATGAAATTTGGTATTGGGCCATCTAGTGGTTTGTTCTCAAACAAAAATGTACACTGTTCGAAACTTTTCACGTCTTTTCTGTGAGATGCCCGGGACTTTACATTCCATGTAGTATATATAAATAACAAATAAATTAATTTCACCGCGTTTCATCCAGAAAGACTGCTCTCTTGATTAAATTTGGCTGACTGATTCATGATCATCAGAAGGATATTCCCAAGAAAACTTGACTTTATTAGTGTTTGCTTTGTGTGTCTACCAGGCGAATGTTTACGGTATTTTTCGTTAACTTGGGACGACAGGAAAATATCTAATGCGGTTTAGCCACAACGTTTTTATTCGTGTACTACCGCTGAGGCAATTACAGATTTCTTTGCGAGAGACCGTCGTCTCTTGAGACGGATCGGCGGTCAACTCAGTCGCCATCTTGGCTTCAGTTATGTGACTGGATCATTTTGGATGAATAGCCGGAATTTGTAGTTTCGAATGAATAATGTGGTGTGTTCGAAACTACTCTTTTGGCAGAATGGCATTCGGCGAAACGACTTTCGATAAAATGGCTTTCAGTTGAATGACCCGTGTTTACAGACCTGTTCGGTAGCTCTCGTCAGATCGACGAAATATTGATTACCGAACGCTTTGTGATCAATGCAATTATTGTACTGAAGAACGAACTGTTTGAAATTCTGTGAAAAAAATTCCCGAATTCTGTAAAATTTCTCTTAATTTTCGATTTTAAAAATTAATTTAAATTTCGATTTGTAAAAAGTTTTTTTTTTGATACACCAAATCTCAACTTTTCATGCATTTCTAAGACATTTGGTGTCAAAAAAAATTCGATTTCGGAAATCTCAGTTCCAAAGTCGAATTTTTTCAAAAAAAAATTTGCTTTTTGAGATTCTACCAGATCTGGACATTTCATGTATTTCTAGACATTTGGCATCACCAGTTTTTTTTCAATTTTGCGCTTTTCTTCTACGCGAATTTCCTACGCGGTTTTTTGAACGGATTTCCGAAATTCGCGGTTTTTTTTACGCGTTTTCGCGGATTTCCGAAATTATGCGGTTTTTTTCGGGCGGTTTTATACGCGGTACGTATCCCCCGCGTAAAAAGAGACCTCAGTGTAAAACTAAAGAGCCGCAGACTCACATTTAAAGAGTCGCAGGCTGCCGAGCCCTGACTATAAATACACGCAAACTGTTCTTTTTTGGGCCCAAAAAATCGATCCTTATAAACTGTTCACTATGGTCAGCTTGAATTTCGTAAAGTGGTATGATTAAGCCAAATGATTAAGCACCTAAAAAACCGGGTGGCATCACTTAACCATGTCCGATTCAGCTCACATTTTGCATAGAGATTGAATTTTTTTTAGGTCCTTACTCATTTGAGTACTAGCGAAATTAGACATGAATCTTGTTTCGTATCACCCCAATATTTATATGCGAATCGGATCTCTAGGTGAAGAGTCACTCATTAACATCTAATCAATTTTGTTTTACGTTGAACATTGGATTTTTATTCAATCAAATCTACAAAAATCGATTGAACTCAACCAAGCTCCGTCAATTTGCTGCCCAGCTGCCAGCACTGCAGTGGCTGTCGGACGCACATAAGCTAATCGAAACAAGGCCAACTAGATTTGCACTAAACTTTGCGTTGTCACGTGACGTGACGTGACGTGCGGAATGAATGGATGGCACCAGTTGCAACCGAATGCACCCGCTGGAACGAGGTCGACAGTGGACTGACGATGAATAGACTGCGCTTTTTCGTTTAGGGGAGCAGAACAGAGAAAAGCCGCTTACATGACGGGAATTTATTCCCTCCTCCTTTTTGGGGGAGTATGCCGCCGCACCGTCGTCCGGATTACGAGAAGATTTGATTTTAGAGAGTGCTTTTTCCCTCTATTTAGTGACAAACTGGTGAACACAGTGCTTTGCTGCTGCCAGGGCCATCGAGTCTATCAGTGTATGACTGGCAGTTGACCTTCCCCCGTTTCTTCAGGAGCGGGATCTACATCATTGAGGGAGCAGGAAGGAAGAGTTTTCCTACACAGTAAAGAAGAATGTAATTCATTTCTAGGCGATCCGGCGGGACCGGGTTTGTTCTGACAAACAGTAGTCAGCAGTTTAACATTGAACCCTCCCTCAAAAAAAACAAGACGGATAGAGAAGCAGTGTATCAGTGCGGTAAAATGGTTCACACTGACGAAAAGTTTGACGACATGAAAATCCGGTTATCACGGAAAGACGGTCGAAGATTCGGTAGATGTTTACAAGCCGTGTTCTTCGTGCTTCTACACATGTCAAAGTGCCGGAGTTAGGCAAAGGATCAGAAAGCCCGCGTTCTACTTTGATCTAATTTTACATCCCGGAGCAGCGACTGGAGTTGTTGACCTAGTTCCAGGCGAAATCCCATCCGAATGTCGTTGGATTGAATCGTTAATCAATGACTACGTGTGTGGGTTGATTCACTGGTTGTCTACGAGAGAAATAAAGTGAGAGAGGCCAATATTGTACAGTTTGAGAATGTTTAAAAGTTCAAAGTATTCTTGCCAAAAACTCATCTCCCACGCTTTATTAGGCTTGATTTCCGAGTGAATTCACTGCACTAATTATGATGCAGGGAGTGACCTTGTGCTGAAACCTTGCACTAAATTACTGCAAATTCGATCCCGATGTCGAAAAAAGCCACCCTTTCCGGGTTTTACTACCTGACAACCACGACCTTGGGCCGTGCCACTTGACACGCCCTCTCGCTAATCAGATCTCCGTCTTCGTCGTCCCGTTCAGATCATTATCCTGGTACGTAATAGCATTTTCCCCGGATATTTTTCAGTATCACCTTACCTTCGTCGAGTGCGGTAATTATCATTATTATTACTTCGATTTAATAACTTAATTTACCGACGATGTCGGTATAGACTTTCCGTTTGCCTTATCACCAACGAAGATACACCAACTCACCTCCGAAATCCGTATCAGCAGGTCGTTCTGGATTGGGATGAAAAAAAAAGTTATTTGAACACACACTCGCCTGTGCGTATGCAATTAGCCATAAAGGTTCTCCCGAAAGTAGGCAATCAACCATAATCAGGTTTTTACCGGACCGAAAGCTTGTTGGGGGTCGTAGCCAACGCTGTTCGATTTATATCTCCCTCAATTCCTCTAGCACTTCCGTACGTGGGCAGACAGGTTGGAAAGTATCATTTTTAATTAAGCTTTCCACACCCTCCCCCACCATAATTCATGATCCACTCACCATCACCCAATAAATCCCCGTTTATAGCTGCTTATGCTCATCACAACCCCAACGGATGGATAATGAATGTGCCTTCTACTGTTCAGTCTGTCTCGCTTGCTCGCACTTACTGGAAGCGTGGGCTTCTGTTGTTGCCGTCACTTCACTTGTAGGTCAGCATCATCATCATCATCATCATCGTCCTGATACTGAACCTGATCCCCGTCTTCATTTGGTGCGAAACGATTTCGACTTCTGAGCTCGGTTGAAAATTGCGGAATTTGACCAAAGACCGGCACACCATCCCGGCCCGGATCCGACCGGACTAACAACTACTATCAGTGTACCTTAACCATTCGCCCGCATAAAAAATACGTCCTAATCTGTTTCCTTGTTCGTTCACTTTTTTCACCTGAAAAAATTATGTTTCATCTTCTTTTTTTTTATTTTTTATTTTAGTTCATTTTGGCACCTCGCCTCTGATCCGTTCTCTAGCAAAATAATACCACACACACCGATCTAAAACAACACTTTGGTAACTGCGCTAATTCGACACAAACTACCTAACCTATCGCCGTGGAAAATGAGTAGTTATCATTCACCCGGCCTACTGTGTGTTTTATTTTTTTGTTCGTTTTTTTTTTGTTTTGCATTTTGCACGAGCGCGCGCGGTAAGGTAAGGACAACAAACAACACTACCCATTAGGTACTGTGCTGACTGAGCTATTCGCAGCAGCAGAACAAAAGACCTGCCGCGTAAAACGTGTATATTCTCTTTTGGTATGTTTATTATTTACTATTACATTTATGGAAGAAACAGAAAAAAAACACCGCAACACCAAAAACTCAATCTACTGGTCTACCGGATAATACTGAATAGTGTGGCAAAATTGCCGTACTCTTGCCATGATGAAAGTTTCTTTCCGTGGTGATGCGGCTGCGAATCGGGTTTTGAGTCATTGAAGTCACTGAAGCCACATGGCAGCCTATTCGGTCGCTAAAACCTACGATTGCTACGACAAGAATTAGCGGCTCGATTTTCTCATCGATTTCTCCGTCGACTAGTCCGTGGGCTTTGATAAAGTTTAACGCAAAAACGATTTTATAAAGCGGTTTCAGTTGAACTACTAAACAGTGCAATGAGACCTGCTTGGCCCCAATTAATCGAAGACGAACGGCATGGAAAATATAAACACCCGGTTGTGTTATCTTTGTGGACACAAAACAGTGGTTTAGTTGAACTTCTAAACAATCAGCCGTTTGTTGTTCAGGTTCGAAAATTGTCGTCTGAACAAAATTCGAAGAACAAATCTCTCAAATTTATCAAACAACATAAAAAATACAAGTAAATACCATAAAAACAATAGTTTTATATGAGAACAATGAACAATACTTCTAGAGTAAGCAAACTGAAAATCAAAAAGCACAGGAAATCGATTGTAAAACAGTGTTTTGAAAATTGAATTAAATTTACATCTGTTTAGCTGTTTTTTTTTGTACCAGGTGAAGAGTGTTAAAAATTGTATTCCATCACTAAAAACTGAAAACCAAAAAAACGTTTAAAATTCGAAACTGAGCTCAATCGATAGTCATTGTCAGTATATGACGAAACAAACCGATTATGGCTACACTGGTTCTCGGTTTCCGATTAAGAAAGCACCGAAAATAGTGGTCATTAGAATACCAATAAAAATGACACCATAAAAAAACCCTTTGAAAAATTTGTGCAAACTCGTACATCAGTAAAGGCTGCCGCCCAGCGGACAATGTTTAAAAATTTTGAATTTTGAAAACGAAAAAGCTCCCTGATGACATCAAATTTCCGAAATCGTAAAAAATGTTTTGAAGTCACATTTCTTAAATTTGAAAAATATCGACTTTTAGACTTACAAAGATTAAAATATTTACGAAACCGATTTTTTTTAAGTCAACTTTTGTGAAATGAAAAATCGGCGAGATCTTGTTTCATTCAGAATATTTTTATGAAAAATAGCGACTTCGAGACTTTGGAAAAAAATTAGCAATTATCAATTTATCAGTTTAATTTTGCTCGAAATTGTCGGGCATATTTTTCGTGTTGTCACCATATTTGAAAAAAAACTCGGATATGTTTAATCATGTCTTGAACAGATTAAAATGCAAACATAAGCCAGATTCAAGACTCAGTGTTTTTTTTTTAATTAAAAATTCGAATCGATTGTTGACGTTTCCAAGATAAACTGATTCTTCTTCAGGGTATTCACTTTTCAATGATGGGAAGCGTGCCATTTGAGTCACTCTTTTTTGAGCAGAAATAAAAACAAATTTCCTTCTACTTAGCTAAGGATTCGTTAGAAATCTTCTTGTGATGCAGATTTTTCCACACTGTCGCAACTTTTCAGACGACACGTACTTAAAATTTTAATACGAAAATTTTTCTCAAAATATTTAACATAATAATACAATTCACCTCAGACGCAAATGTTAACCAACTGAATAGTGTTTACAAATTCAAATGCAAACGAAATCTAATTTGATGACTCAGTACTTCTTTTTTCAGTTTAAAATTCGGATCGTTTGTTCACGTTTCTAATAGAAACTGTTTCTTTTTCACGGTTTTCAGTTTTTAATAATGGGGAGTGTGTCATTTGAGCCACTCCTTTTTGAACAAAAGAATAGAAGTAATAATTTTGCGATGCTGATTTTTTCCATACTAACGCAACTTCCAGACGGTTTAACTTGAAATTTCATGGACGTTTTTTCTTATCTGACGTTTTTGAAAAATTGTGATAATTTCAATCACATCACATTTTTTCCAAAATATTTCGCAAAACGTAATTTAAATTCTTTTTTTCAATTGTACTTTTCATACTTGTATTCTTCATTCTGAGTATCACTGTATTCCGGAAGGAAAATATTGCGATTTCCAATATTGACCCAATTCATCAGTTTAGCTTTGCTTGAAATTGCAGGCGACTTTTTACCTTTGTAGATTTTTGTTAAGTTTTTCATCACGTATTGAATAGCTTTTTACAAAGTTAAATGCAAACGAAAGCCAACTTTATGACTTAGTATCATTGTTTCAGTTTAAAATTCGAGTCGCTTGTTCACGTTTATAGAAAAAAAAGTTTCTTTTTCTAGGTATTAAATTTTCATTAATGGGGAGCGTGTCGTTTGAGCCACTTGAAATGGCAGGCCCATGACTAGTTTTTACAAAGTTAAATGCAAACGAAAGCCAACTTTATGACTTAGTGTCATTTTTTCAGTTTAAAATTCGAGTCGCTTGTTCACGTTTATAGAAAAAATAGTTTCTTTTTCTAGGTATTAAATTTTCATTAATGGGGAGCGTGTCGTTTGAGCCACTTGAAATGGCAGGCCCATGACTAATTTTTACAAAGTTAAAGGCAAACGAAAGCCAACTTTATGAGTTAGTGCTTTGTTTCAGTTTAAAATTCAGATCGCTTGTTGACGTTTCTAGGAGAAACTGATTCTTCTTCGGGGTATTCAGTTTTCAATAATGGGAGGCGTGCCTTTTGGAACCACCCCATTTTGTGCAAAAAGCAGAATTTCTTCTTCTTTTCCAAGAAATCGTTAAAAATCTTTACGCGATGACCATTTTTCTCTTTCAACTTTTCAGACGACACATACTTAACATTATAATGCGAAAATTCTTCTTAGCTCGTTATAATCTTTTTGCGATGCTGATTGTTTCATGCTGACTCAACTTTTCAGATCAGGCTTTGACTTGAAATTGCATGGAAGTTTCATTATTTTCTGGTTTTTTAAAAAATGTGATAATTTTAACCATATTCTAAACCTTTTAATATGGAAATTTTATCCAAAATATTTTGCAACATTCATTTCATCTCAAGCGCAAATAACGCAAACGAACTGACTATTTTTTTTTAAATTCAAAAGCAAAGGAAAAACAACTTTATGACTTAGAATTTATTTTTTCTGTTTAAAATTCGAATCGCTTGTCGACGTTTTTAGGAGTAACTTTTTCTTCTTCAGGGTATTCAATGTTCAATGATGCCAGTGGGTCAATCTATTTATAGCGTAAAAAAGATTTTATTCTTCTTAGCTAATGAATCGTTAGAAATCGCTTTTCCGATGCTAATTTTTCATGCAGGTTAAAGCTTGAAATTTCAGAGATTTTTTTTCTAACTTCACGTTTCTTTGAAAACTGGTAAAATTTTGATTACATCATAAATATTTTAATATGATTTTTTTTTCAAAAACATTTTGCAAAATTGTACCTCTAACACAAGTGCTAACGAACTGACTGATTTTTATCAATTCAAAACAAACGGAAACCAACTTCATCATTCAGAACTTCTTTTTTTCAGTTTAAAACTTGGATCGCTTGCCGACGTTTCTAGGAGGTATTTATTCTTCTTCAGGGTATTCAGTTTACAATAATGGGAGGCGTGCCTGACTAGCTGACTAGTGTTTACAAATTCAAAAATGCAAGCGAAAACAGTCTCAGCTAGATTTTCATCAGTTAAAAACTCGGATCGCTTATTGACGTTTCTATAGAAAACTGATTCTTCTTCAGGATATTCAATGTTCAATAATGGAATGCCATTGAGTTGCTCTATTTTGAGAAAAAAAATTTTATACTTATTAACTAAGGAATCGTTAGAAATCGCTTCTGCGATGCTGATTTTTTCATGCTGACTCAACTGTCCAGTCCAGGTTTAGACTTGGAATTTCAGGGATTTTTTTTATTACTTCACGTTTCTGAAAAAAATGGTGATAATTTTAACCACATCCAAAACATTTTTGTATTGAATTTTTTCCAAAAACATTTTGCAAAATGAAATTCATCTCAAACGCTATTGCTAACGAACTGACTAGCTTTCATAAATTCAAATGCAAGCGAAAACAGACTCAGCTAGATTTTCATCAGTTAAAAACTCGGATCGTTTGTTGACGTTTCGATAAGAAACAGATTTTTCTGCAGGGTATTTAGTTTTCAATACTGGGAAGCGTGCCATTTAAGCTTGAAATTTCAGGGATTTTTTTTCTTACTTCACGTTTCTGAATAAATTTTGATAATTTTAATCAAAATTAAGAGATCAAAATCAAAAATCAAAATAAAAAATTAAGAGATAGGATTTTCTCGATTTTTTTGCAAGTTAAAATGGAATTTACTATTTTTTCACTTTTCTCTGTGCGTAATTTTAATGAATCGATTTAAGAAAACTTCCGTATTTGAAGCGGGAATCGAAAGGCTACCTGTCGCGACTTCAATGGCTCAACGCCGAATACCTTGAATGGTGATTTGTTTTGTTTGCATTTTTTGGTCACCGCTTGCTGCGATATGTTGACGTTTCATCGCATTTTTATTTTTCTTCGCTACAAATTCCTTGCTAAACGGAGAAAGAAATTTCATCATTTTGCTATTTTTTTTTGGTAATTTCTTTTTAACTGTTTTTTCAGCGAATTTTTTGTTTGTTTGTTTAGAAATCGATCATAGTTTTTTTTGCCTTTTTTTGCGATATGTTTAGCTTCTAGAATTTGCATAAGCATCAAAGTGGATTCCTAAAGTTCACTAACCCTATGGTCATTTGTTTTGTTTGTGTTACTGTGTGTATGTGTGTTTGTGTGTTGATGTATTCTAAATCGAAGCCCCCTTTCTGGCTGTGTAGAATTATTGAGAAAGATTTTATTCCAGTGTTTGTATTTGTTCTGCTTGGTGCTTTGATGTTTGCTGGGAAGATTTTCCTATGTTTTGTCGTTGTCACCGTCTGTGTCATTGTCACGTGAGTAGGTTTTTGTTTGTCTGGTTTGTTTCAGTGTGTCGTTGAGAGATTGGAAGATTTTAGGTTTGGGGAAAGCGAAGCAGGTTCATTGGTTGGATAGTTGGTTAGAGTTGGGTTCGAAACTACGCTGGTGCTGCTGCAAAAAGCTTGTCGCCACCGGGGCCAGTGCGCTAACTTGTACGTGGCTTTTACATAATGCGTTGTAGCTACGAAGGGAAGGAAACATTTAGAGGATAGCCATCGCGATATTTACAATTTTTCCGAGTATGTGTGATTGCGTTTCGTGAAGACGTGGAGATGGTCTGGATAGGGCTGTGGAGGAATCGTACAATGTTCAACCGCCTGATGGTTTTCTCCGCAGATGGCAGGACTACTATCGTGACTAGGGAGCATCTCTTCTACGTTGTCGTTAGCCGATCGTTATGTTAGTGACTATGATACCGGGGTTGTTCAACGGTACCACCCTGGAAGCCACTGGCGCAGCCATTCGTTAACACTAGTGGAACAAAATCTGTCCGAATTCTAACAGCCGGGGGGCCGTGGCTATCCATCGGCGAAGTGACCAGGCCCCAGTTGGAGCTTATCTCACTTTGGTTCGCCCATCGACTGCCCGACAACTATTATCAGTACGATGAAAACTGCCAGCAGTACCAAAATACAGCAGATGGCCACCGCAACCATTGCACTGTTACTCATTCAACTATCCGGTTTTGGGATTCGTGGCCTGCACCGAGAATCAAGCTTGCACTACCGCAGCAGCAACCTTATCGGAAAGGCACCCGAAATCTTGGACTTCGTAGTCGCAGTCGTCGTCGTCGTTGTCGTGATCGTGATCGTCACCGCCACCACCGCCGTTAGGGGCTCTGCGAACCACCACCGAAATCAACGGTTTCCGATTTCGGTTTCTCTTGGCTATCGTCGACCGCGTTGCATCAGTTGTCTGCCACTTTAACACTCAAAATCGACTCGTCCCGATAAATCACTTACCAAAAAAAAAAAAAATTTGATCATTAAGTCTCACTTATTAATTACTCAATTATGTCGCATTTTTTTTTTTGACTCGCCACGACTCCTGACACGGTTTCTGGAACAGTTGATCTGAAAAAAAATAATTAGGATCATACTCTTCATCTTTGAACACGACCTAACCCGAACCCACTTCCAAATCCAGCGCGTCGGATCACGAATACGAAGGGAGAAACACTCGTTTGACCTTGGCTTGTGTGGATGCGAATTGTTTTTCTTTTTTCATTTAGCAAATCTGCACATACTGCTCCCAACACCTTCATCAGCCCATTCGAAAGTGTTGGGATCTCGACGATTTTCAATGTGTTTTTCCCCTCTCGCACCAAAGGAGGTGGCTAGAGTGGGCGTGAGACGCGTTCAATATAGTAACAATAAAGGCGCAACGAAACTCGTTAATACTCATTAAATGCGGAATTCGGATCAAACAAGTCGGACTGACTGCTGTTGCTGGAGAATGAAGGTGTGTGTGTGCGTCCGGAAATTGCCATTCATTTGAATGGGTTCGACTGACTGACTGACTGCTTACCGAGTGGAACCCGTTAGATTGGTAGATCGAAAAACACATTAAAATTTATAATAGTAGAATTCTCAACGAATTCCAACCATCACCGAGAATCAATCGGAGCGCATTAGCGCTGGCAATAAAAATACATTCGATGTTTGAGGTATTCGAAGTTGAAACAATCGATTCGGTACCCCCTTGGGATTGATCCTAAGAAACATCAGAAGACGATGGGATTGGCCATAACCTTCACAAGCTATTGCCGGTAAAGTGGATCGAATCGAAAAAAAACACTTAATTTAATAATAGTTTTCGACGATCTAATTCCTGAGTTGTAGTCCAGGATAGCAGCAAAGCATATTGTTTTCAGTCAAAAGAAAAAAAACACTCACGGCATTAATCGCCAATAGAAATTCGTTTGCGTAAAATATTTGCTCAATCATGAAATTGTGCACCTCAAAAAATATACACTAAAAAATGATGAGCGCTGAATTGAATTGAGCAGATAGAAAAAAAACAACAGTGCGGTTTGTCGGTTACGCCACTTATCAGATTATATATCGGAATTCGGAACTGTTCGCTATCAGTCCTCCAAATATGATAAAAAATTCCCTAGTAGCTTTTAAACAAGCCTAAAACTGTTGAAATCCGTTGAGTCATTACCGAGAACTGTGAAGACTGAAAAATTGTCGAATTCGTCACTTAAGGAGTGTATCGAAAATAAGCTATCCACATATATTTGTGTTGTACGCATGTATTTGTGATGGTTTTTTATGCTCAGATCACAGCATGCTGTGCGTTTGGCTGTCAGCTTTCGTTTGTTTACTTGTTTGTGCGGTTGAAATTCTGCGTTTTCAAAATGTCGCGTATTGAAAAGGAAGCTAAAATTAAGTTTCTAGACACATGACTAAGTAAGAAGGGTATTACTATGCGAAAATTGGTGAAGCGGTTCGGAATTCATCATGACAGTGGTAAAACCTTCATTGATAAGTTTGGAGAACATTATTCTTTGGATGAGCTACCAGAAAGAGGTAGAAAACCCGCTTCTTCCAACCCGAAACTGGACCAGAAAGTGGTATCTCTAATCATGAAGAACAAATCAATGTTAATACGTGATTTGGCCAAAAAAGTAGGAACGAGTGTCGGAATAATCCAGCGTATAAAGAGACGAAATCACCTGGAGACCTGCAAGAAGCAGAAAATCTCGAAAGAAAGTGTATAATAGAAGTAGCGAGCAGCAACAAGGGCCCGGTAATTATATTCGCGTCTTTTGCAGTGTCCGGATGCATGCGTTTTGATGGACGATGAGACTTATGTAAAGGAGGACTCAAAAACCCTTCCAGGTCCATAATACTTTACTGTCGTCGTTGGGGAGGATGTGAGCGATGCGGACAGGTCGATTCAAGTGGAGAAATTCGGTCGAAAAGTACTGGTATGGCAAGCAATATGTTTATGTGGTTTGAAGTCAACCATTGTTTACACTACCGGAAATATAAAGGCAGAAATCTATCGACCTGAGTGACTCTAGAAAATATCACTGCCTTTATCTAAGAAACATAGTACACTTCCACTGTTTTGGCAGGATTTAGCCTCGGCTCACTATGCCAAAACCACTCTCAATTGGCTTGCGGGAAGGGGTATAAATTTCGTTGAGAAAAATATTAAACCACCAAATTGCCCTCAGCTTCGAACCAACGAACACTCCTTATATATCGTTAAACGATAGTACTCAAAAGTTCAAGCACCTCATAAAAAAATCCTACGCACAATTTGAGCAACTTCGGATATGGTTAATTGGTGACGGCTTAAGTTTTAAAATTTTTGATCTTGAAAAATCATTTGTTAGAATTGCATGAAACGTCAAAATATAGTGTCATCTCTAAAATAACTTTTTTTTTGAAAAAATCGGCTATCTGGGACTTTTTTTGAAACTACCAAAATTGAAAAAAAAAATTTCATGCCAAAAGTCTTAGAATTGCATGAATCGTCGAAATTGAGACAAATTCCTGCCTTTCCCATATAGAAAGGCTATGTAATCATTGTAAAAACCGACTTTTGAACGGAGGCCCGGAGGACCGAGTGTCTTATACCATTCGACTCAGTTCGTCGAGATCACAAAATGTTTGTGTGTACGCATGTGTGTATGTGACAAATAATGTCACTCGCTTTTCTCAGAGATTTCTGAACCGATTTTCACAAACTAAGATTCAAATGAAAGGTTTTAGGTCCCATAGATCGTTATTGAATTTTATCCCGATCCGATTTCCGGTTCCGGAATTTCAGGGTAATATGCACCAAAAAAATGGAAAAAATTGGATAGATGGCGTGACCGATTTTCACAAACTTAAATTCAAATGAAAGGGCTTATGGTCTCATAGCTCACTATTGAATTTTACCTTTAACGGAATTCCGGTTCTGGAAATACAAGGTAATATGTCCAGATCTATGAGAACATGCGCATTCAATTTTCTCGGAAATTTCTCAAACGATTTTCACAATCTAAGATGCAAATAAAAGGTCTTGAAATTCTTTAAAAAGTCTCCGAAAAGTTTATCCAGATCCGACTTTCGGTTCCGGTATTACAGCGCGATAAGTGAAAAATGTTCAATTTCATGAGTATTTTTTCAAAAATGATGGTATATATTAATAAAATTTACTGTTTGGTAAGCCTTGTTTGTTGGTGGATACATAAATATATTTTGGGACTACTTGCCCCGGTTTCCGCTTCCGAAAACACCGCTAATAGTGAAGAAAAGCTCCAAAAACTGAACTCACTTCGATTTCTCAGCAACGGTTAAACCGATTTTCAAAAATCATGATTCAAATTAAAGCTCTCAGTGTCTAAATTTTAAGCAGATCCGACTTCCGGTTCCGAAATTATAGGGCGATGAGTTTCAAAACATTCAAACGGTCATACAAAATGATGCAAAACCGGTACGTGCTGGTACGGGAGAAGAAAACACCACCACCTAGCATACAGCGTGCTTCGTTCAATTTTGTATAACGTGCAGGATTGCCACATCTGTATATGATCTTCGCAGAATCTTCTAGTAATTCTAGTTTTTTTTAAGTATAAGTAATATGCGAAAAACATCATTACACCACTAAGTGGATAAAAAAAGGTTTGAGATTTCCGAAATCGAAAAGTTGTTTAATGTCGAACGTCTTAGAATTGCAAGAAACGTGGAGATCTGGTTTAATCTAGTAAAAATTTCATGCATTTTTAAGACATTCGATAACAACAAAAAATTCGATTTTGGAAATTTAGAATTAGAATTAGAATTAGAGACCGCCCGTGTGTTGCTACTCCGTTATTGATCTGGACCAATTGAGATTGCAAAATGATTTTTTGAAGCAACATGTTTGGGAATAACACATTGTTTCACACTGTGCAAACTGTATTGAACCATGCATGCTGATCAATACCGACGCCGGCCACGTCCGAATGCAGATCTACTTGGGAGGGAAAGGATTGTTAGTTCGATGCATGTTGCTACTAAGAACCGAGGAATCCTCTGCATTCCCACATGCATCACAGGAGAGGATACTTTGTTAGTAAATGTTTTAATAATGTTATCATGTGTTTATTGCTCTGGGTAGCCGGCTACCAAGAATGTTTTAAAGTATTATCGTTTTATGTGTTACTTTGTGCTGGCAATATAATGCACGAAACAGTCAATCTCCGAAATTGACAAAACTCCGGACAACCGGCTGTCGAGTATGCAGTCACTCGTTTATGCATCTACCTTTCGCGTTTTTTTTTTAGTCATGCAAAAAAAAACACATGTAGATTGATAAAAAAAGGTATCATCTCACTGCTAGGTGGATTAAGTACGTTTTTATAAATGAAACTACGTGATACAAAATAAACGAGCGAATAGGATTTAAACAAAAAGTTGATTCATTGCATTGAAATATTCTAAACAGTTATTATAAAATCATTTTAAATCACCAAACAAAGGTCAACAGATTTCACACGCGTCTTGATTCTTTATTATTTCCGATTCTTTATTAATTTTATTATTTGAATTATTTATTGAAATTATTAATTGGTTATATTAGTTGATCTGGGCAGCCGGCTACCGAGAAAAATATTAATTTACTGTTTGAAATATTAATATCAAGTGTTTTTACTATGTATTCAAAATACCGATATATGTTATCTCTGTTATTAACTTTGTAATATAAACGGATTTGCGCAATGGTTGAATTTTATCATTCATTTTATAATCCTGAAAGACAACCAATAACATGGAAGAAGAAATCATTCCTAATAAAACTTTTCTCCGAAGCTAGACGGAAATTGATAGGTTGAATAAAGAGATGATTTAGTAAAATAGAGTAATCAGAAGTAAAACATTGAAAATATCTGATAACTGAAAGTAAAAAGAAACTCCTGCAATTGTCGCCTTTTACGACATGGAAGCAGGAACCCAGTGGATCTATTCTTGCTTCATTTTTTTCCGCCGGATTCCACACGGCATCTAGGCTGGTACAGTCCGGAGAGAGCTAATAGGTACTATCAATCTCCTAGTGGACCCCAGCCCCTCAAAAAATTCGATTTTGGAAATCTACAAAAAGTCCCAGCCGAGATAAAAAAAAATTTTTTTCGAGATAACACTAAATCTTGACGTTTAATCTAATTCTAAGACATTTGGCATCAAAATTTTGTTTTCAGTTTCGAAAATCTCAAAATTTTTCCAAATCTAGAGTCTTAGAAAGAATTTTTTTTTCGAAAAAAATAAGTCGAATTTCGTGTACTTCAATCGAGTTGAGAAATCAAAATTTCGGGTGAAGAAAAAAAAATTTGTCGGAGTCGGTTTTGGTTCGGATAGACGTAGTACGAGTCAGGGTCGGATTTAGGAGTTTGCACATCCGACCATCTCTAAACCCGACGGATGTGGGTCATGTTCGAATAAAGATTTTTATATTCTATTCGGGTATGGGTCGAGATTATATTGATGCAAAAAATCATTGGATTTTTGAGAAATAAAAATTTCGGGTAAGGAAAACCAATTTTCAGGTCGAGAAAAAAAATTTGTCAGAGTCGGTTATGGTTCGGGTAGACGTAGAACGGGTCGGGTTCGGATTTAGGATTTTGCACATCCGAGCATCTCTAAACCCGACGGGTGTGGATCAGGTTCGAACAATGATTTTTATATTTTATTTGGGTATGGGTCGTGATTTCATTGATGCAAAAAATCATTGGATTCGACCGAATCGGGTTAAATAAAATATTTTCAATCGGGCTTGAAAAATTGCTTTTGAAGTCGGTCGAATTTCCGCTCTGGTCAGGCTCAGGTTTAGAAATAAAATTTTTGCCGGTTCGGATACGGATAAAGATGTTTATTTTTTATCGGGTACAGTATCGATTGTGAATCACAAACTAAACTGACAAAGCTAATATGTTTTGCTGTGGTAATTCCTAGGAATGAAAGTAGTACTATCATGAAAATTGCGATTCCACCAAGCTTCTATAAACCTAAATTTTTCCACAAGATAATGGTTGCCATAGAAACACAATTATTTACCAGCTTGAAATTGCATTATCTCTGCCAGTTTCGGTGTGCATAGAATAGTATTTTCATCGTAGCAATCGCTGCCACATTCGAAATCAATGTCAACGCAGAGTTTTTCTTCTTCATCCATCAGTATCTTACTTCAAGTTTTCAATTCTCTCACACCACCGCTATCATGATGCAGCACTCTGTTCGAACCCGGTCCTCGACAAGTGATTACACACCCGACACCCATCAAATCAGCATATCTTCGAATATGAAATTTTTCCTACCACCATCCCGCATAGTCGGCCGTGTCGGTTGGGGACATGCAGCAACCCACAAAAAATGATCGATTTTTCCATCGACAAAACTCGTTCGAGTTTTTTTTTTCGTTCCGAAGCCTCCTGACTGTCAGTAGCGGGCAGGCAGAGGAGACACCCGGTGCATGCTGAGACGAAGGACATGGCCCTCGAAAAGGATGATAATCTGGGCTCAAAATATTAAATTCACATATTGTCGGATTTCAGCTTTCCTGTGGTGCTCTTTCGGCGGGAATAAAAAAAAATAGGCAGGCTCGGGTCGGTATATGATCCGACCCGGTTTATTTTTTCGGTGACACTTTTGTATTTGGATGGTGTGGTTCAGCGGTTGAGGAAAGGCAGGCAGCAGGCGACGAGTGATGATCTAAGCAATCGTTTTCGTTTGGCAAATTGGCAGGTTTCATTTTTTTTTTCTTCTCTTCCGGTTTCCTACTGCCATCACAAGACGATGTGTGTTGAGTACATTTTTATGCAAAAAAAAAATCATGTTCGCACCATCGTTGTCGTTGTAAATATCGTGTCAATGTGGGAGTAAATTTAACATCGTTTGAGTGATGATTTGAGTTTAAAATGACATCCTAGATGATGTCGTTTGCTGCTGAGGCAGAGTTTCCGTAAACCATTCGTCCTGCGCAATTTGTTTGAGGTCGTAAATCCTCATGCATCCTCGGCTAATCCTCACGATCCATGCTATAAGTGGCTCTGCTGATGCTGGGAGAAATGTGCGAACCAGGACTAAAAACGAGTACGAGACGTTTTAAGCAAATATTTGACGGTTTGGCAGTAAATGACGTTTCATGATTTGGAGCTGCCGCCTAACGATGACGGTCGGGGAGAGTAAAAAGATGGGCAGAATTGTTCAAACAAAGCGGTAGCTCGGTTGGGTGCAGTGTGATAGAGGCTCCAAAAACAATGAAAATAAACTCCGTCATGTTTGCAATAAACCATTGTTGACGTCATTATTGTTTTTAATATGTTTGATGGAAAGCCACATTCATATTTCAAAAATAAGAATAATCTCATTTAGCGCATGACATCCCGAAAAAAAAAACCAATCGATAATGTCTATTGATCCAACCAACAGTGGATCAAACAACCAAATTCTGCATGGGCTTTTGTACGACGTTTAATTTAATATGATTGTATCGTAAAAAAAATTCCATCTAGTAGGCACAGGACTGATACAATTTATAACCGAATAATATCGGCGCCCTTGTCATAGGTTTTCCTCTAGGGTGTGGCGGAGCACTGAGTTTCCGCAAAAAAAAATTAATCTGTGTTAAATTGTAGGCCTTCAAACAAAAAAAGAAGCATCGCTCGCATGTGATTTTAATTTGATTTATCGGCAGTTCGTTTGAAGCTTATTGGTTCAATAGAAATGATGTATGGAATTTTTCTTTTTACTAGAAAACACGTGATCGTTGCGTGCGAGTATTTTTCGAATGGTCTTCGAAGCGTTAAAAATTAACCATCAACCACGCGTTTCCATTGGAGCTCTATGAGAAGGAAATGCATGGTGCTCAGTTCTAGTAATTATGCACCATGCGTGTCCTAATAGAACTTCTATGGACCTTATAATAGCTTTCAAACGAGTCGAAGTCTTTTTAGAATTTATTTAATAAACTGTTATTCTCTGACGAGTCTAAGACGAAACGTGAAGATAATGAAATCTCCGAGAAATTTAGGAACATTAGACTAGGATTTGTCAGTTACGTGACATAATAAATTAAATCTCTCGAACGAGAAATGTTTGCCACTATCAAACTAGATCAATGACCCCGTTATAGTTTTTAAGTAAGCCTAAGTTTATCGAAATTCACTGATCATCAGACTACATCTATTACCTAAACAGATAACAATTATTCTAATGACATATTTTTCTTAAGTATAAGAAAAATGTGTCATATGGATTATTATAAACTATTGATGCAAAATATGAGGAGGTTTTATGCCTGCTGGAGAGCAAGTTTGACAGAAACTAACTCAAGTGGGCTTTTTCTTGCTCCCAAATAAACAAATTAACATCATTATATACTAAGGTCTTTTTTACGCGGGGGATATGTACAGCGCGAAAAATCGCGTAACTTCGGAAATCCGCACAAAAAATCCGCAAAACTTAGGAAATTTTTTTTAATGCCAAATGTCTAAGAAATGCAAGATACGTCCATATCTGGTTTAAGGAGTGTATTGAAAATAAGATATCCACAAATTTTTCTTTCAAATTATGATAGAAAACGATATTTTATTCAAACTAAAAATTGATCCTTCATTGTACGAGGGTAAACTTCAGCATAATGAAAACCAGATGAAATTTATGTTATTCCTTCACAAATTTTCGAACTTTTGATCGAACGCTCTTCATCAAGTTCCGGACATATTGGTGGAATAATATATTTTTCTCAACGAAATTTATACCCTTTTCTGCAAGCCAATTGAGAGTGGTTTTTGCATAGTGAGCCGACCCTAAATCCGGCCAAAACAGTGCAGGTGTACTATGCTTCTTATATAAAGGCAGCAATCTCTTCTGGAGACACTCAGATCGATAGATTTCTGCCTTTATATTTCCGGTAGTGTGAAAATGGTTGACTTCAAACCACGGGAACATATTGCTTGCCATACCAGTACCTTTCGACCGTATTTCTCCACTTGAATCGACCTGTCCGCATCGCTCACATCCTCCCCAACGACGACAGTAAAGTATTATGGACCTGGAAGGGTTTTTGAGTCCTCCTTTACATAAGTCTCATCGTCCATGAAAACGCATGCATCCGTGCACTACAAAAGACGCGAATACAATTTCCGGGCCCTTGTTGCTCCTCGCTTCTTCAGTTCTACACTTTGCTTCGAGATTTGCTGCCTCTTGTAGGTCTTCAGGAGATTTCGCCTCTTGCTACGCATTCCGACACTCGTTCCTGCTTTTTTGGCCAAATCACGCACACTGATGTCTTTTTTATGCGAGTTTACGTACCGCATAAAAAAACGCATACAAAAAACCGCATAATTCTGAAAATGCGCATAAAAAAAACCGCATAACTCTGAAACTTCGCATAAAAAAGTCGCTTAAAAAAAACATTAGTGTATTGACATTTTTTTTTGTTTCGATTATAGAGGTCTTAACCTTAAGGTCATTCGCCTCTTCGGGCCAGAAAAATTTTCTGACCCTATGTGCGGGATTGGGAATCGAACCCAGGTGGGCTGCGTGGAAGCGCATCGACTTACCCATCACGCTGTACCCGTCCCCGTATTGACATTGATTTGTTCTTCATGATTAGAGATACCACTTTCTGGTCCAGTTTCGGGTTAGAAGAACCGGGTTTTCTGCCTCCTCCTGGTAGCTCATCCAAAGAATAGTGTTCCCAAAACTTATTAATGATGAATTCCAAACTGCTTCGCCAATTTTCGCATAGTAATATCCTTTTCACTTAGCGATGTGCCCAGAATCTTAATTTTCACTTTCTTTTCAATACGCGACATTTTAAAAAAGGCAAAATTTCAACCGCACGAACAAGTAAACAAACGAAAGCTGACAGCCAAACGCACAGCATGCTGTGATCTGTGTATAAAAAATCATCACAAATACATGCGTACAACACAAATGTATGTGGATGGCTTGTTTTCGATACACTCCTTAATCTCGAAAAAATTAAAAACCGCGTAGCTTCGAAAAAAAACACGTATAAAAAGAACTCAGTGTATTTCCCGAACCGGAAGTGACAGCCATTGGAACTTTAAACTTGATCAATGACTCAGTAGTCATAATAGGTCTAAAATTTGTTAAAATCGGTTCAGCCATCTCAGAGCAAGGTGAGCGGTTAAAAAAAAGTGTATTTTGTCGCTTGTGTCACTTATACCATTATATCTCCGGCCATACAATTGATTTCCGAACATGATCAATGGCTCAATGGTAGCCTTCAAACGAGTTTAAGTTTGTTCAAATCGGTTCAGCCATAGCAAAAAACAATTGAGCAGATATAAAAGTGAATTTTGTCGGTTGCGTCACTTATACCATTTTTTTTCAAATAACTATTTATTGGAATATGAGTTAAAATTAAATTATTAAGATTTAAATTGGGTGTTCAGCCACAAGTGGTGACTTTTCAGCCCTATTATATATATGATTTGGTTATTACCATGAGGACATCATTTGCTTTCGCAATTCTGAGATTTTTGTGTAGGGAAAATTCTAAACCTACTTGTATTGTGTAATGAGGAAAAGGAATAGTTATACCATTATTTCTCCGAAACCAGAAGTGACAGCCATTTTATCTTCGAATTTGATCAATGATTCAAATGAGCTACAGTTTGTTGAAGTTGGTAAAGCTCTCTCCGAGAGAATTGAGCGGTAACAAGATTTTTTGAAAAGTGCACACACATACATACACACATACATACATATATACATAGACATTTTCCGATCTTTTGACCGGCACTCTGTAGGCCCCTCAGTATCGAATTTCATTCAAAGATTTTTCTCACCGCTCAATTTATCGAAGATTTCTGAACGGATTTCCACGAGCTCAGGTTCGTTTGGAAACTACTACTGGGTCATTGATCAAGCTTGAAAATCAAACAGCTGACACTTCCTGTTCCTGTTATACAATGGTATAAGTGACGTATCCGAAAAAACAGCACTTTATTTATATCCACTCAATTTTCAATCGATTTTGATGTTCTCGTATGAAGGCCATTGATCAAGTTAAAAAATCCAATGTTTGCAACTTTCGGTTCCGGAGATTGAATGGTTTAAGTGACGTATCCAACAAATCGCACTTCCGTTCTATTCGTTGAAGTCAATTTTCTCGGAGAAGACAGAAACTCCTTGAACACTCAGAAGCTCTCTTGAAAGCTAGTATTGTGGAGTATTGATCAAATGACAGACACACTCGACTTTGGTGATATAATAGTAACAATGACGTAACCGACAATATGAGTTCAACGGAATACGTTTGTCATTTCCCTGAAATTCGATTAGCCGAAATTCATTTTACTGAGTCATTTGGCCGAAAACCTCTTCCCCGAACGAATTTTTTCGACTAACCATGCATTTAAGTTAAAATTTTCGGGGTAATAAACGGCCAAACTTTTGCCAAAGAATTCAGCGTACCGGTTTCCGGTAAAATGAGTTGTTACAGAAGTGAATATTGTAACAATAACAATTCTGAAGCTACCATGTGGAAGATGGAAAAATGTGCGCTATTGTTGAGGACACAACTCGCATTGCAGTGAGCTTGACATGTAGCGCGAATTTCGAAAATTAATCTAACTCGCATAAACCTGAAGCCAAGCCGGTTGTTCAACCTTACTCAGACGTCCATAGCTTACGAGAAGCATCAAAATCGTTCAGTTATTTTTCTACGAACCAATTAGCCTCTAGCTAATGGAAATGGAGTAGTGGACATAATTTGGATTAGGCGCCGAAAATCAATCATATTACCGATTCAACGATGCGATAAGGCCCTTTCCACTATTCTCCACTCACTTCCTAGCCGACAGTCGATGCAAATTTTCAATCGTGCTTGGGTTTTTTCCTTCTCATGAATATTCCGTTTTCTTTTTTCACTTTCATCGAAGTAGGGGGCAGCAACCCAGCTCTTATCGCTGGAATTTATCGTTGGAAAGTGGCGCCTCACCGCAGGAAACTCGTTGTAATCGAAACCAAGGAAGGCAGGCAGAGCTTGAAGTGCAGCCTGTTTCCCGGGGAAGAAGTGGGAAGGTCAAGTAACTTCGATTGAGTTCCTATCAGATGTAAATATGAAACAGTCGGACGGAGAGCGATAGAACATCAAATTCCACCTCCGCCATCGCCGCAAATGAGTGCGATGCCAACGTACAATCATTCGAGTACATAATTCCGAATGTCAAAGCAGTAAAAGGTAGCATGACTTTGCCTATTCGGGACCAGGATGAGAAGGGCGTCGATAAAGACTTCAAGACTTCAAGAGATGCTGTCTCTCCATTTGCCAGAGGGCTAGTCACGCACCGCGGGAAGCTAACAGCAGGCCCCATTCACAAGATAGAAGACGAAAACGTCGATTTCTTTTTTACATTTACACTCTCTTCAACCCTCCCTCCATCCACTTCTCGAACAGCAAACCTCGATCCTTGCCAAACTAAGAATGGATGTGAACAGCGATGAGGCTCTGCTACTGTACTTCGACCGAGGGATTTTATTTTTAGATGGCTACCGAAGAAACGGTAGTCGGATTCTGCATCGTAGCCGATGTGCCTTTTGTCGAGATGCTTTCGCGTGTGCATACAATCGGGCGCGCCATTTGCGAGTGATTATCAACTGCGAAGGTCAGGTTGGCTCGTTCGTTTGTCTGGTCGTTTGCGTTGTGTTCAATTGGAACAGCGGGAAATTGGTTGCAGATGATTTTGAGTTATTTCTTTTTATCAGAATCCGCACAATGGCTCACAGGATGGCGTTTGGCAGGGCTTAGAAACGACGAAGCGGACTGTGAGAAGTTAGTGTCATTATTTTCAGCATCTGTAAATTAAGATGTCAATTCTTCAGCTTGGAAGCTGCCATCCATGAACTACGGTATTTTATTGAAAGGATTCCATTCTCAATGGAAAAGATTTTTCTTACAGAAACATGTGGTTATTGGGAGAGGTTTTACTACGTAATGCTCATTTTATGTTACATGGTCAACAGGCGGGTTAGTTTGAACGACTTCGCCGCAAATGTTGGCTATAATTTCTAGATGAATAAATCATTCCTACTTAGACGGTTTTCTCACACGGAGAAACAATAAAAGTTAACCTTCGAAAAGCAACCAGCAAATTCCATCCCACGAGTTAAATAGCGCCTTTTTATGTACTAGATTCGGAAGAGTTCTGAATAGAATTCTAGACACAGAAACTCCACTACCTCAGGAAAGTAAACACACACATCTGATTTTTCAATCATTCCTTAATGACTACTCCAGGAGACTTCGAAAGGAGGGCTTAACGAAAGCGTCAATTGATTTATGCACAAGCTTTAGGTTCAGAATCCACGTCTAGACTTCAGATCCAATATTTAGTCCTAAAATTTAGGTCAGAAACCAGCTGCAAAATCTAGCTCCAGACTTCTTATCAAGAATTCTAGTTAAGATTTCAGTTCCAGGATTCTGGTTCAGATTTAAAATTTAGTAACAGAATCCAGATCCAGAATTCAGCTCCAGAATGCAGGTCCAAAATACAGCTACAAGGTTCATGTTCAAAATTCAGTTTTAGAATCCAAGCCAAGAGTTCAGGTCTAGGACGCAGATTAAAGATACCAGGTTCAGAAATCAGAATTCAAAATTTAGTTCTAGAATTCAGGCTCAGAATTTTCTAGAGTTCAGGTTGTAAAATTCAGATTCAGAAACCATCTGCAAAATCAAGATCCAGAATTTAGGTCAACAATTCTGACTCAGTTTCTAAATCCAGATTCAGAATCTAGCTTTGGACTAGATTCTGAACCTGGATTTGGAGATTGCGGGAAATTTCCTTTCACATCCAACGAGTCTATATTCAGTATTAGGCTGCAGAATTCGAGTGCAGAATCCAGACCCTGGATTCCGGTTCCGGATTCAGATGCAGGCTCTAGCTCCTGAATTCAGATCCATAATTGAGTTTCAGAATCCAACTCCAAAAGCTAGATCCAGGATTTATGTTAAGAGTTCTGACCCTAAACTTCTTAGGTTCTTGAATTCTGGTCCCGCATCCAATTTTAGAATTCGATCCCAAAATTCTGAATCCATATAAAAACTTCATGCCTGGAGTTCAAGTCCAGAATTTAGTTCTAAAATTCAAATTCAGAAACCAATCTGCGAAATATAGTTTCAGAGTTCAGCTCGGATTCTGGGAATCGCGGGAAAATTCCTTTCACACCCAGCAGGTTCAGAATCCAGATCCTGACCAAGGGTGTTTGTCCCGAATTTAGATCAAAACCATAGTTTTTGAGTTTAGGTCCAGATTTTCGTGTCCGAATTCCGGTTCAGAATTCAGTCCCAATTTTCAGGTTCAGAATCCAACTCCAAAGTCTAGGTCCAGAATTCATGGTAAAAATTCAGATCTAGAGTTCTGATTTCAGTTCCAGCAATCATTTTCAGAATCCAGCTCCAGATCTCAGATCTAGGAATTAGGGGCAAAATTCATATTGAGAAATTGGTTCTAGAATTCCGATTCAGAATTGAATTTCGGTTCAGAATTGAATACCAAAATTAGGTCTTAGTCCAAATTCAGGTCCAGAATTCAGTTTCAAAACTTTAGAATCCGTTTCAAGAGTTAGACTCCAAGATTCAGGGGCAGAATCAAGACCCAGATCCCGTATTCTGGTTCTAAATTCAGGTCTAGAATACAACTTCAAAATTCATGTCTAGAGATATGGTTCAGAACTCAGTACTAAAATTCAGATTCAGGAAAAAAAAACTGCTAAATCCGGGTCAAGAATTCTGAATCAGAATTCAGCTCGGAATCCAGGTTCTGAATTCAGCTTAGATTTTAGATAGCGGGAAAATAAAGAATTAAGGTTCAGAAATAGGCTTCAGAATGAAACTGCAGAATCCAGGCCCTGATCCTGATCCCGAATTCGAGTCCAGAATCTAGGTCCAGAGCTCAAGTCCAGCTACAAGGTGCTGAATTCGAAGTTAGAATTCAATTTCAGAATCCAGCTCCAGAAAACAGGTCTAGAGTTCAGGTACAGGATTCAGGTTCAAAATTAAAATTCAAAATTTAGTTCCAAAATCAAGGGCCAGCTCTACGTTCCAATTCAAGTCCAGAATTCGTCTTCAAGACTCTTGTTCAGAATTCAATTAAAATATTAGCCTGCAGGTCCAGAAACCAGTCTGTGGATCTGAATTCAGGTCTAGAAATTAGTCCCTGAAATCAGATCCAGATACAAGATCCAGAATTTAGTCCCAAAATCAGATTCAGGATCCTAAGGCCATAAACTTTGGTCCAGAATTCATGTCAAAAATTTAGGTTTAGCAATCAACTCCAGAGGTCAGGTTCAGATTTCGTTTCCAGTTATAAATTGTAGTACCAGAATCCAGGTGCAGCCTACAGCTACAAGATATTGAATTCATGTCCAAAATCCAGGTCCATAATTCTAGATAAGAGTTCAGCTTTGAAACAAGGGCCAGGCTTACGTCCAAATTCAGCTTCAAAACTTCAGCCAAGAATCCGATTCCAGAACTCAGGTATCGGATTTTGGCCCCAAATTCAGCACACAGTTTCTGATTTCAAGTCCAAAATCCATTTTCTAAGTTCAGTCCAAAAATTCAGGTTCAGAATCCAGCTCCAAAATCCTTCTCCAGAGTTCAAGTCAAAAATTCAAGTTCAGCAACCAGTTCCAACATCCAGGGCATTTAAAAAATTATTCTGTTTCAGAATTCAGTTCCAGAATCCAGATTAAGAATTCAGCTAGGATTCTAGAGATAGCAGAAAAATATATTTTCCCAAGTTCAGAACTAGAATCCCATTCCTGAATTCAGTTTCCAAATTCAGAACTAGAATCCAGTTCCTGAATTCAGTTCCTAAATTCAGGACTAGAATCCTAGTTTCTGAATTCAGTTCCAAAATTTAGGTTCAGAATCAAAATATCGAGTTCAGATTCCAGTTCCTAGACACAAAGAATTCACTTCCTCAAAGAAGTAAACTTGGACCTTTAATTTTTCAAATTTTCCTCAACAACTGCTACAACGTAAATTGTTTTATGCACATGCTTTATTAACTAAAAACACTGAACACTGATCACTTGATTTACAAGATACTCGGAGTGTTCTGAAAGTATCACTCAAAGCTTTTAGACTTACAGAAAACCAATTTGCGATGTGAACGATATGAAGAATGCTAGTGTACTCAAAGAGTATCAAAAACAAATGCTATTTACTTTACATTTACAAAATACAAATAATAAAATTAAAAAGAATGCACTGCTTCAAGGATGTAAACTAGCACCTCTAATTTTTCAACCACTGCTCCAAAAGACTTCGACTTGGGTTAAACACAAATGTCAGTTATTTTATACACATGCTTCAACTGAGGGCGGTTTTGAGCAGAGTATTATTATTGAATTCGAATGATTTGAAATATTCCCTACAAAAAATTACATTACTGCGGAAACAAATGATGTTCTGTTGGAAATAGCCAAATCATAAATATAATCGAACGTCTCCACTTTTGACTTAACATTTGAATTTAATCCCTATTACAATAAAAAATGTCTCCAAGAAAAGTCAAAGCTCACATTTTAGACTTGCAGAAAAGCAGATATTAAATGAATTCACTTCCTCACGGAAGTAAGCTTGCACCTCTAATTTTCCAACTATTCCTAAAAAACTGCTCCAAGAGAGTTGGATTCGTCCAACGTCAAATGTTTTATGCACAAGCTTCAAACGATTTTCAACATGATATATTATTGGATTTGCAAGGTGCTTGGAGTGTTCTGAAACAAACAGCCAAAGCTCGGATTTTAGACGGGAAAATTCCTTTCACAACCAGCGACGGTTGCAATTTCAACAGTGCATCACTTTTCCCACAGAATATCAGAAACAAATTCTATGTTATCTACCTTTCAGCACTCGAACACACACTCGCACACATACAAATACACGATCGCACATTTTGTATTTTCTGTTCGGTATAAAGAGAAGGGAAGGTAAAAAAAATACATCCGACGATATCCGTTCAGCCTGGGAACTAAAGGCTTCCCGTACTGATTCCGTTTTCTGTTGAACCTCCAGGAAATCGATACCCTGATCACCCTCGCACGCGTCGAGGCCTCCTTTTTCAGTACCACCAAAGAAAGGAAAAACAAACTCTCGATGCCAGGATCAGGATACAGAAAAAAGAAGAACTTTCAGAGTGGGTACGTGTCTCGAGCGCAGAAAATGCTCGCTACTTCCGTTCTACTTATCGGTGTCGTCATTCGATAAGTGATAGCGCTATTTTGTTGGCCGTCACGTCCAGTCACGTGACAACGATCTGAACCTAACTGACTAACCAGTTAGTCGGAACAGATTTGCCACTAGGTACGGTTCTGCTTCCCAGTTTGTAAGCGGAAATTACCAACACAAAATTATGAGCTTTGATACCCAAAATGTACTTTTCGTGGAATCGAATTTATATCATTTGCCCAGACTAGTTTTGAATTTTGAAGATAGTTTCTTCTTTCATGGCCGTTACTGTAGCGAATCAGAAACAATGGTAGAGACAGAGAGAAAAAAAACAACGCAAGCAATATCCCATCCATTCACAGCGTCCATGTTTCCGGAAATACCGTAGCAACATACACGGAAATTCGCACATCCATGCACGTACACACAAACGAACACACACACACACACACACACCCGATTACATCCACGTGACGTGACGAGTCCCGGGTGGGTGTAGTCTCTTCCGTCAACGGGCGAGTTTACATCGCTAAATGAGTGGCGGTGAGTGGTTGGGTTTGGTTGGTTGGTTCGGGGGTTGCTTGTTTTGTGTGATGTACGCTAACAGGCAGCTTTACATCTCTCATCTCTCTAAGGACACATGCACTCCGCACTGGGCCCGTAGTTATTATCCTGAGCACAGCGTCGCAGAGTAAAAAATATAAGAAAAAAAAATACTTCACCCACTGCACGATCCAACAGCTCGGAAAGAAGGAGTAAAATACTCAAACCACACCACTTTCCATCAGTTTTCGCAGATTTCTCTCTTTTGCTTCTTTTCGAATTCCCTCATCCTGTCGGGGGTGAAGCGGATAATGAAACTTCAGCTTTCGGCTGACGGTGGCTGGATGTTCTTGATACTGTGAACCCACTTTACCTTGCTTGTTGCCATGATAGATTTTTTTTTCGAGCAGTCGAACTGAACTGCCAGCAAAGTTCTACCAAAAAGGCTTCTTATGATTGAGTGCGCCAAGAAATTTCCATAATGTATAGGCTTGTAAACCTGTCCGTATCAGGGGTTGCGCTGCAATTGGAAATACCACAGAGAACAGATGTGTAGAGTTTTCAATGTGAGTAAGAAATTCAACTGTCGCTTTGAAAAGTCACCTACAGAGGCGCTTCGAGAAGCCCTGCTCTCTTTGGGAACACGTTGAAGCTTCACTTTTCCTCAAATCTCATCCAAAAATCACGCAAACATTTATGGTTCACCTACTTAATGGATGAACGATGACTCGTCAGACACTGCCACAGATGTCACGATAAAATCATGGAATAGAATTTGTATTGAAGTTACCGATTCATGTTTGTTATTGCCATGAAAGTTTTTATGCGTACCTGCTTCACGAGGCCGATTAAGCCATTTTTTAATAGTTGAAAAAAAAACTTTTTTTATTGGATCTCGTTTTCACCCTTCTGCATGGGGGAAGGGAGATTCTATTTTTAACCATCATTCCAAAAAAAAAACAACATGTAATCAGCTGATTATCGTAGGCTACCAGAGATTTACAAGGATGTCTCCCGTCCTGACCAAATACAACGTAAGATGGAATCGCCTTATGTAGTCGCATACGTAATGCTCGCACGCTATTAAGAATACCGGGAACAAAATTAATAACTTCTATGGCACTGCGTTTCCTGCTGGGTAGGTATAAAAAGTAAAAACTTTTTTTTACGCGGTTTCCAGATTTCCGAACTATTGCGGTTTTTTAACGCGAGTTTTCCAAGTTATCCGGTTTTTTTGTTTAGTCTTAGAAATACATAAAACGTTGAGATCTAGTGTTATCCCGATTTTTTTTAAGTTAACTCTCTGACTCTTTCTGAAATTTTCTGACACTCTCTGAAATTTTCGTCTTTTTTCCGAAAATAATATTTATAGATTACATCAGATCACGACGAACATGAATCGGGATCTAGAATCCAGTTTTACATATATAATCTAGACCCAGAATCCAATACCTGAATTCAGATTCAGAATTAAGCTCCAGAATTCTGTCTGTGATCCCAATTTCTGGTCCAGAATCCAGATTCTAAACTCAAGTTCAGAATTCAGCCGTAAAATTCAGGTTTAGAATCCAACTCCGAAATCTAGGTCCAGAATTTCTGTCAAGAATTCATCTTCAGAATTCGGTTCCAGAATCCAGGTCCGAGATTTAAGCTCATAATTCAGTCCTAAGTCCTAGTCCGTCAGGTTAAGAATCCTATTCCAGAATCCAGAATTAAGGATTCCGGTTCAGAATTCAACTTTTGAATTCATGTTCTGAATTTAGGTAATGATTCCAAATTCAGATCCTACTTCAGGATACTGGCGCAGAAAAAAAAATCCAGCTCCGAAATCCAGGTGCAGAATCCATGTACAACATCCAGAATTCAGGTTGAGAGCTCAGATCTACAATTCAGGTCCAGATCCAAAATACAAGATCTACAATTCAGGTCCAGATCCAAAATACAAGTCTAGAATCTAGGTCCTGGGTCAAGATTCATGTGTAGAATCCAGTTCCGGATTTATGTTATTCAGCATTGAAATTCAAAAATCTACGTCCAGAATTCCTGTCCATAATTTATATTTGGAATTCGTTTCCAGAATTTTGGTTCTGTCTCAATTTTCAGAATCCAGGACCGAGATCAAAGTGAGAAATGCAGTGTCAGAATCCAGAATTAAGAGTTCAGGTTCAAGATTCTGGTCTAAAAATCAGATTCAGATTCTGAATTCAGTTTCCGAAATCATGTTCAGAATTCAGTTCCAAAATTCATATTCTGGATTAGGATCCTACTTTAAAATTTCACTGCAGACTGGTTCCCAGCTCAGATTCTGAATGCAAGTCTTGAACTCAGGTACAGAGTTCTGGTCCAGAACTCGGGTTCGGAATCAAGTGCCTTAATTCAGCTACAAAATCCATGTTCCGAATCCAGATCCAGAAATCTGTCCCGGAATATCAGAATCCAATTTATTTCCAGAAATCACGCTCAGAATACAGTTCCAGAATTCAAGTGCTTTATTCGCATCCTGAATTAAGGCTTTGGATCCAGCTCCGGAATACGTGTTCAGAGTCCGGGTCACGAACAGAGCTCAGGTACATAATTCAGGTTCAGAACTCAAGATCAGAATTCAGGTCCTGGTTAAACAATCAAGTCTAGAGCTTTAGCTCCGGAATCCAGATTTAGAATTCAGTACCAATATTAACATTTAGAATCAAACTTCAAAATTTAGGTCAAGAATTTGGGTTCAGAATCGAGCTGTAGAATTTCGATCAACAAATCAGGTTCAGAACTCGAGTTCAGGGTTCAGGTACACAGCTCAGATACTGAATGCAATCTTGAACTTTGGTAAAGAGTTTTGGTCCAGAACTCGGTTTCCGAATCCAAATCCAGAAATCTGTCTCGGAATTTCAGAATCCAATTCAGTTCTAGAAATCATGTTCAGAATTCTGTTCCAGAATTCAAGTCCTGGATTCGGATCCTACTTTAGGACTTTAGTGCAGAATCCGGGTCCAGCATTCAGGTTTTTAATCCAGCTCCGAAATACATGGTCAGAGTCCGGGTCCAGCATTCACGAACACTGCCCAGGTACATAATTCAGGATCAAAACTCAAGTTCAGAATCCAGGTCCTGGTTCAAGATTTAAGTCTAGAGTTTCAGTTCCGGAATCCAGGTTCAGAAATCAGCACCGAAATTTAGGTTTGAAATCCAACTCCAAAATACAGGTCAAGCGTTTAGGTTCAGAATTTCGATCAAGAAATCAGGTTCAGCATTCGAGTTCAGAATTCAGGATCAGAGCTCAGATTCTGAGTGCAAGTCTTGAACTCAGGTCCAGTGTTCTGATCCAGAAATCGGTTTCTGAGATCACGTTTATAATTCAGCTACAAAATTCATGTTCCGAATCCAGACCCAGAAATCAAAATTAAAATTAAAATTAAAACCAAGTAATTGGATCAAGAATTCAGGTCCAGATCCAAAAATCAGGGCCAGAATTCCGGATCCAGATCCTGAATTCCATTCCAGAAATGAGGTCTAGAATTCAGTTCCATGTTTCAGGTCTAAATCCAGTTCCAGAATTCTTGCCCAGAATCCAGGTTCAGAATTCAGTTTCAGAGTTTCTGAATTTAGTTGGAATAGGGATTCAGGTCTCCGTCCAAAACTCAGAGCCAAAATTCAGTTCCATAATTCAGGTTCGGAATGGTCCAGGTTCAGAACACAGGTCCAGAATCCCGGTCTAGAACGCAGTTCCAGAGCTCGTGTCCAGAATCCAGATTAAGAAGAACTTTTATTCGTATCATATGGTTGGTTATGTTTGACATTACACACTTTTCTATTTATCCGCGTTCCACTGAACGAATACGCTATCAAAATTGCAATTTCAGAAAAACTTTGTTTTAAAATTGGTTTCGTAAGCTTTTATCCAATTCTACTTGAAGTTTTGAACCGATTTTAACTCTTCTCACACTTTCCGACAATCAGCCTTCATTATAGTCCAACAATTCTCCATTCCTCCGACACTTTTGAGTAGTGACATAATGCCAAATCTCGCCAAAACCAGAAAGTTTTCAGAATGCTGCTTTTGAAGTGACAACAGGTGTTTCTGAAAGCACTCTTTGATATAGATTCCAGTGTTGTTGATGGTTGAGTAAATTTTACAGCATGTACAGATGGCTTGCCGTATGAGATACATTTTGAACTTTTTATATCTTATACTTTTTCAAATTATACTACGGCTTTCCCTATCCCTCGCAGTGTAGAAATTATCATTGAATTGACAGCCAAACCATATTCTTACCTTATTCTAGAAATTCTTATGTTAACTCAGATCACTGACCGACAATGTTATAATAATTATTTCCGGATACGTCTTATAAAAAGCTATCAAGTTATTAAGAACCACACAGTTTATGAAACTTATAAAATGTACAAAGCAAAATCCAAATTATATCACATGTTAGTCAATTCAAAAATTCAGAAAATTAGAAAAGTATGAAAGCAACTCTAAAAATTTTCTAATACATGTAAATAATTTCAATTACGGCACTACGAAGTCCCAAAAAGAAGACGAAATTGTAAATTTTGTAAATTTTTTTCAAACTTCAAAAATTATATGCTTAATATATATTTACTCTAAATTCAAAACATACAAACAAATAGTCCTCATTATTCTCCAATCTACGAACGAAAATCTGGATTCACGTGAAAAGTGACTACTTGAATATTACTTTGGTTAGGGAAAATGGGGAAAGTTTGTCGGACTATTCGATGCAGACACACGCACACACCCACACCCATCAACTTCTCCAAGAAGAGGTGGTGATATCTTTCACAATATAGTTTCGCCAAGAGGTTCTCTTTCGGAAATGAAATCATATTCAAGATTTATTCGGCATCATTAAATTGCCATACCCGATTGAGTCCGGTTTGTTTCTGGTAGGACGGAAGGAAGGAACGAAAAAAAACTTTTCTCGTTGTGACACACTCCAACGAAATATGACCAAACTAAGAGTAGAGAGAGAGAGAAAAAGAAACCCAACGACGAGACCTCGAGTTTGAGCGGAGCAAAAAAAACAATGCCTGCGATTGCGAATTTCATGTGTGTATGGGCGAGAATATGCGATGACGGTTCGTGACATTCCGGTCGTTTTTTCCATCGAGTCCCATTACTCAAATGGTTCATCATTCAAAGCAGTTCAATTGGATTCAATCTTGTTCGGGTTTTTCGATCAAAGGGGTTGGGAAGCGCATGTGGGAATTTAGGCATTTTTCTGTATCAATATTTAGCCAACAGAGACAGTGGAATGGAAAAATAAACCAGTGGCGGAAGAGTTTGTTTTTTTTTCATACTTGAAATATTGCGTTGCGATAGGCGGGATAAACAAAGTGAATGTTATTGAGTAACATTGATAATATCAGCGGACTTAAATGGCTTCCTTGTTGTTGCTTTTTAAATTCGATGAGTCAAACCAATTAGCAGCTCAAACTTCAAAGAAATCAATTGATGACGTCATTCGAGTGTGTGAATCGTCAGCTGCGAAACATCTTCGTCAATTAACTGCACAGCGAATCTCTGTTTATTTGATCCATTTTAATTGAAATGTAAGACCCGACGATTGGATGAATCTTGGAAGTAAATTTAATTTCCCACCAATAAATCTCCATCGTCGTATGAACAGAGAGTATGGCCTCGCAGCATTGCTCTATTCCATCTCGAATGTTTTTGGTACTTCTATTCCAAGTGGAGCGTAACCACCATTCAAACCAACTACCGTTTCATTAGGGAACCCTTCGCTCACTGTCCGAGTGACCAAGATGTACGAACATGAGATCGTGCTACGTCCCACGATGTGGACTATGGAACAAAAAAAAGGAACTCATCGAACAAACAAACAAAAAAAAACGTTGGTGGGTGGTCGAAATAGAGGGAAAACGTGATCATTTGTGTGGCGGCGGGCGTTGTTTGCGTACATCGGCTCCATACGTTCCGGGAATCAAAACGAGGGGCGGCACATTCTTAGTGAGGCACCCAAAGCAATTTGGAATATTAGTTTTATTTTGCGGAAAAATTGATTTTCAAGTAATTTGATCATTTCCCCATGGCCTCCCACGAACTCAAATCCGGTGTCTGGGGTTTGTGGGAGGCGTCTTTGTATTTCAGTCTCCGCAGCATCCGACCGGAGGAGGTTCAAGTGGTTCGGTGCGTGCATTCCCAGATTCAGTGACGACGCGGAAAGTAAGATGAAGATTTAATATTTAATAAGGCTAGATTTTATTACATATTTATGAGAGCGAGGAGCTTAGATTAGCCTCGCGGGATGCTGACCGGACAGAAATCAGAGCAGTGGCAATTCAATTTCCCACTTGCAATTTTTTGCCGCAGTTCACATCGGTAGTAGTTCCGGAAGCAACGTGAAATATGACGCTCGTTAGTCAAAGACATTGCGTCTTTACGAAGCAACACTCAAAATTCACGTGAGATTCAAGATTTAATTTTTTAAGCTTATTTAAAACCTTTAACAGTTAAATATTCGAATGTCAAAATAGGCAAAATGCGATGCTATTACAGAGGTTTTAAACTCTGACAAATTTTGCACTAAATCGAATTTGGACCCTCTCGGATCTTAAAAAAAAACTTTCCGAACATGTAGACTTCTTTACAAAAAGCCACTTGCATACTTTATTCATTCAAAGTTTATCGAGACCATCTTTCAAAAAATACTAAACTGTCTTTCACGGTTCCGGAGATATAATGTCACAAGTGACGTAACCGACAAAACGCTTTTTTCTATCTGCACAATTTTTTCGTAAGCGGCTATACCAATTTTAACAAGCTTGGGCTTGTTTTCGGACTAATTTTGGGTTGTGAATCGAGTTACGTTTGGGTTCCGGAGACATAATGGCATAAGTGACACAATCGACAAAACTAATTTTTTTTCCTCGCTGCGATTTTCAGGAGCGTAGGCCCGTTTGAAAGCTAATCTTAATATGTGAGTTAAGTTCGAAGAATTATTTGACTATTAAGTGGCGTAACCGACAAAATGATTTTTTCGCACACGGCTAAACTGGTTTTAATAAGCCTGGGTTCGTTTTCGAGCTACTTTTGGGTTGTAAATCAAGTTTGAAGATTGATAGGCTGCCACTTTCGGTTCCAGAGATATGATGTTATAAGTGACACAATCGACAAAACTCGTATTTTTCTCCTCGCTCAGTTTCTTCCGAGATTGCAATTTTCACAAACGTAGATCCGTTTGAAAGCTAATCTTGAGAAGTGGATTGAGGCCAAAGATTAATTGGCTGTCACTTTCGGTTCCGGATATATAATGCCATAAGTGACGTAACCGATAAAACGCTTTTTTTTTCTCTCCGCACAATTTTCTCAGATACGGCAAAACCGATTTTAATAAGCCTTGACGCGTTTGAAAGCTACTTTTGAGTTTTGAATTAAATTCGAAGATTAAGTAATTGTATTTTTTGGTTCAGGAGATATAATGTGATAAGTGACGTAACCGATAAAACGATTTTAATAGGCCTAAATAAAAAATTAAGAAGATTAAGTAATTGTTTTCTCCGGTTTCGGAGATATAATGGCAAAAGCGGCGTAACCGACAGTACGTTTTTTTCTCCTCACAATTTTCTTAGAGATGGCTGTACCGATTTTAAGAAACCTAGGCTCGTTTGAAAGATGCAGCAATTTTGCTTGTTCATGCAACCAGAATCGAGTTTTTCGATGAAAAAATGGTTCTTCCTCCAACTTTACCAGCTTCCATTTACGATTAAGTTATAGACCAAACGAGTATACAAACAAATTTGACAATGACACAAGACACGATTCACGCGTGATCTGTCGAAAACAGTGGCACAATCGACAAAACTCAATTTTTTCTCCTCGCTCAGTTTTGTTGAGATTGCGATTTTCACAAACGTAGGCCCGTTTGAAAGCTAATCTTGAGATGTGAGTCAAGTTCCAAGTTGAAATGGTTGTTACTTGCGGCTTAAGAGATATAATGATATAAGAGACGTAACCGAAAATACGATATTTGTCGCAATTTGCTATTTTTTTTAGAGATTCAAGGTTCGATTGAAAGCTACTACTTTCATCAAGTTCGAAGATCAACTTGCAGATACTTCCGGTTCCGATGATTTAATCGCATAAAAAACGTAACCGACAAATCGCGTTTTTTTTGTTCAACTTTTTTTCCGAAATGTGACCAACGATCAAGTTTTAAGGTATTATTACTCAATAGACTTCAGGATTTAGTGGAGCGTTGCTAATTTGACTCCATTCATATCTAATTGGTCGCGAAATGTCAGTGAAAATCGGAGACTTCATTAACTCCTAGAGTCCCTCAAGGCAGCCACCTAGGACCATTTTTATTTTTACTCTATCTCAATGATCTCAACTTCATATTGAAATGCCACAAACTATCCTTCGCAGACGACTGCAAGCTATTTTATCTAGTGAAATGTCAAGAGGACATATATTTTCAGTCGCAGTTAGACTTATTCACGAGCTGTCGTTCACTCGTGAACACTCGCTGATACGAAGCGAACTAGAGTAGAAATTGTTTTTGGACTTATTCAATGCGTTCTTCGTATACCGATGTGCAAGGGTTCCATACAATGCGTGGCATAAATAGTAGAGTAATTTCAATGTATAAATGTCCACAAACGTTGGTTTTGAGACTAAAACTATCAGTTGTCGTATGTTCGAGCCCCGACCTGGAAGGATTCGTAGTGTCAGCAGAATCGTAGCACCAGCTATGCACTGGTTCTGTACACTCATCCACCTAGTGGTTGGATAATGCCTTTCTCTTTTTGTTCACACAATCCCATTATCATACTTTTTTGCATTTTTTAATTTAATTTATAACTTCTGACACGAATTTGAGCCCATTTTCACAAAAACATGCTTGAGCGCATATGTGACATATTCGGTAACATTCCTCAAACCAAATGTATTGGTCACTTTCTGAAATAATTGTGCAGATAGAAAAAAAAACAATGGATTTGTCGGTTACGTCACTTATACGATTATATCTCCGAAACCGCTAGAATCAGTAGTTTGACCTTTGAACTAGATTCACAACCCCATTATTAGTCACGAACGATCCTAAAAAAATTGAAATCGGTTCAGCCGTATCCGAAAAAATAGAGCCATGATGAGTTTTGTCGTTTACGTCACTTATACCACTATATCTCCGGAACCAAAAGTGCCCGCAATTTGGTCTTCAAACTTGATCAATAACCGAACAGAAGCTTTCAAATGAACCTGAGCTTGTTGGAATCGGTTAAGCTGATGGCACAGTAAGAAAAAGTGCGTGAAAGTCATTCGAACTTTAAATTTGAGCAATAACCCAATAGTCAAACGAGTCTAAACTAGTTAAAATCGGTTCAGCCATTTTCAAGAAAATTGAGCCGTTGGAAATTGTTTTTAAAGATGTGCACAGAGACGTTTTCCGATCTCGAAAGTATAGAACAAAATCGTAAAAACGATGAAAATATTAAGGTCAAACCATGAACAAATGAAAAACGAAGAGTGACCTAAAGAAAAGACGGAAGTGCAATAACAAAGTCGAAAAATCAGAAAGATAATTGAAGTAGTGAAATCAACACAAAGGGTATCCTGAAGCGTAAAATTAAAACAATAAAAATCTGCAATACAAAAACACTGGGAGTCGGAAGGATGGATGATTGAAAAATAAACAAAATAACGGAGAGATAAAAAAGAGAACATAAGAATATCGTAACAAAAAAGAAAGTTAAATAACGAGAAAAAAACAAAGGAAAAACTGAATGACAACAATGCGAAGAAACTAAAATAAATTGAAAGTAATAGAACGATGACAAACAATGAGGAACAGTTTCAAAGAACTTAAAATCAATAATTCAACTGTTAAGTCTAGCAGGTGTTCCGCTGTACCATCCAAGATGATGACAACGATCAAAGCGGAGCATGACTTTAATGAAGCAACATTGAATCAAATCTTTCGTTTTTACACCGAACACAGAAATTGGTCCCACCTACTCTGTAAGGTAAATTTCTACAGACATTATTATTCAGAAACTGGCTGTGTTTAACTCACTCACCCTCCTACAAACGAATCGTTCCAAATTGTTCCTAGGTGAAGGAGGTAGGAAAACTAAACGTTTTCCTTCGATTCAAGGAAGTTTAACTTTCCTTTCGCCATTCAGGACGAGTTTGCTACCACAAGCTTCACCTTTCATCCGCATCCATGGAATTGTTTTGGCTTAAAAGTCAAAGCAACTAGAAAAATAATATCGAGGGATTGTTGCGAGGAACAAATTTCAGAAGTTCCCTTCGCTCGAAAAATGAAAAATGTTGAGTTGAAGGAAAGAAATCCTTTAGAAGGGTTTCTTTTGAGCTTTGCAGAATGGAAAAATGGTTGGGTTGGAGCCATGACAATTTTGAAGATCCGGGATGATAATTTCGAAAAGAATATTTAACCGCACACATTTGCTAAATTTTCTATATGCTTAATAATTCGGAGCTGAAACCAGCGAAGCTCACATACTCCCACAATTTACATTTCCAAGGATTCATGCAAAATTAAATTGTTTGACACCCCGACAGAAGAGATAGGAACAAAACGGCCGCTATTTTCTCAATCATCATTTCGAGGCTTCTGCTTTCCTTATCGGTATCAGTCACCTGCTAACCAAGAGGCGAAAGTGAACCCGAATTTCACCAGGCAGTCAGCCAACCAGCAAGGAGTCAAGTCACTACGCCGGTGTACCCGTAAAGAACTAATAAAAATCAATTTCGGCCTCGCTCCCGAACGACTTGATCCACTTATCGTAATTATGATGTGGCCAGCCAACCTCAAGAAGTACAAGCACGAAACTCGAACTTTCTCTGGGGAAAACTCGGGACCGGCACACGTTGAAACTACTGACGTCCGAACAGTGGAAGAGATAATTAAAATATTCATAGAGCGATTCAGTACAGAGGTTTCATTTATCCATGCCAAGTCTACTTTCATTTGTAGCAGTCTACGGAGTGGTTGCTTCATGGGCGGCCGAAAACTGGAATCCTGTACGGGAAAGTAAATTGGTTGTCTCAAAACGTTCGATATCGATTTCGATGATTGCAATTTCTCATCTGATGTCTGCTTCGTTCGCATTGAAGTTGAAAATTTTAGGATGGACTTATTAGAGCACGATTCCGTAATGTTTCATCATGACAACGCTCGGTCATATGTTCAAACTCTAGTCAAACCCTATGAAAATGCAATCAAACCAATTTTATACAGTTTGATTCACTCAATTAGTGAATCGTGATGTCATCACGACTATTGAGACGCGAGACAGCCTTCCGGTGAGGTTGTCAGCATACACGGTAAACTAGATGCATCTAGAAATAAATACTTAGGTAGTACTCAGAGAGTTAGTATAGAAATTTGGGGAAGTTAAAAAAAATGTATAGAAAAATAAGAGCAAATAATATTCTCAGTGATCTCTTCAATCCATATCTGTTTAAAAAGAACTCAGAAGGTAAGGTAAGTTATTGTGATATTTTTTCCCCATTTATGGGTAAATAAGATTACCAAGACGGTGATTTGCTCGTATTTTTCAGTAAATCTAATCAAATTCTAAATTATGTTTGCATTAACAGTACTACATTGAATTTCATTTCCAGTTTATCGTGTAGCTTACTTAACTACATAAGACTTTGTTCGAAAATTTTGAATGTTTTTGATACATTGATACCTGGTGTGACAGGTTTCACTTCCAGCAACCAAAACTCCACTCTGAGAAGCACCTTAAGACATCCACATTTGACAGTGCACTGAATGAGACCGGTTCTGTTTCCCAACCAGACACGCTACAGTCAAACCTGCACCTGCTTCATGCGTTTCCATCGAAGCTCTATCAGAAGAAAACGCAAGGTGCTTAGTTATAGTAAATGGAATGAAAATTCCTGGACCTTTTCACAGAAAAGTCGTTTCGCCCGCAGTATGACAGGCGGCACCATCCTGTTAAAACTACAGTTCATCCACACCCGTATCTTGAAAGATTTGGCAACAAAAATTCATTGATCATGGTTCTGTATCGATTTCCATACACTGTAACGGAAGAAAAAGTAAAAAGGACCGATGGTTCCACCAGCCCATAGATTGTACAAAACAGTGTAAGGAGTGTATCGAAAAGTAGTTAGCAACATTGATGATTGGATAAAAAAGCGAAAAAAAAACTTATTTTGACATCAGTTTTCGATATATTGTAGAAAAATTACATTTTTATGCATTTCACTGATTATATTGAAGAAAATCCTAGTTTCTGTGAAACGCTCGCACTTTGAACTTGACATTCTTCATTAAAATCTGCACAGTTACTGGTGGCAGCTGTCCAGTTTTTTTTAACTCCTGCATGTTTTGCGACACTGTACCTTCCTTCCGAAAGTGCCGCTTGACAATTGCCCAATACCTTTCAATTGGCCGAAGATCCTGGCAGTTCGGTGGGTTGATGTCCTTTTCCACGAATTGTACATTATTGTTTGACAACCACTGTAGAACGGAGTTGGCGTAGTGAGCTGAAGCCAAATCCGGCCAGAAAAGAGGAGGAGCCTTATGCCTTCTGTACAGTGGCAGCATTCTCTTCTTCTAACATTCTTCCTCGTACACCTTGGCGTTAATTGTGCCCGTCGTGAAGAAAATCGACGACCGCAAACCACAGGTACAAATTGCTTGCCAGACCAACACCTTCTATCCAAACTTTTCCATCGCCACCGTGATGTCAGCGTCGTCCAGGTCCTGGTACACCGATTTCGTATAATATTGCGGTCTGGGCAGCGCTCGAGAGTCTTCCTTGGCGTAGGTTTCGTCGTCGATCAGGATGCATCCGTCTTTATTCTGTAGAATTCGATTATACCGTTTTCGCGCACTTGTTTTGGCCTGAACTTGCTGTACCAAGGACTTTTTCGGCACCTTCTGTTTCTTGTACGTTTTCAGGGAGTTCCGAACTTTGATCCGTTGAATCATCCCGATGCTGGTGTTGAACTGCTTGGCCAAATCCCGCGTCGACGCCGATGGGTTTTTCCTGATGTACTCAACCACTTTTAAGTCCCGGCCAGGCTGGCTGGGACCCGTTTTCCTACCGGATCGGGGCAAATCTTTCATGGAAAGGGTCTTACCGAACTTCTCGATAATATTTTTGACACTGGTGTGGTGCACTTTCACCCGTTTTGCAATTTCGTTGTACGTGCCACCACTTTCTGAGCACCAAGTGTGCAGAATGTTCTTTCGCGTTTCCGGATCAATTCGACTCATCATTGAAACGATAAACCGTACCGAAACCAATCGATTGCGCAGCTGTTATTGACATGTAAACAAACATGTCACCGCATAACACGCTGCAAAAAATTAAGCCATTTCAGAGTAATAACTGTTTGAATGTTGCTAACTACTTATCGATACACTCCTTACTTATCGGGATGCATCGGTAATTCTCTAACAGCGTGTGGATTATCTTTCTCCAAATACCAGCAATATTCAACCATTCAACCAAGGAAAAATTTGCGCTATAGAAAGCTTTAATTGAACACTGATATGGAAAATAAATTTCCACGATTTGGAAGCATTGTTCTGGAGTTAAACTATTCATGATGATTTGCCAAACAATACTGAGTAGAGACGTCACTTTACACTGTCAAAATAACTTTCAGGCAATAGAGTAATTCATATTGAAAAAACAAATCTTCAAAAAACACCCGTTAGTATCTTGAAGTTTGTACAATGCTATTATTGCTGGTATTTCTAATGAGAAACGGTAGATATTTCATTTCTTTTGCGAGGACTTGTACATTTCTGTTCCAACAGATTTTGCAGCTAATGCGTAGCGTACGGAACCATTGCATGGCTAGTGTTACGATTCTATTGACACTAAGAATCCTTCCAGGTCGGAGCTCGAACATACGACAACTGGCTTGTGAGACCAGTGTCCTGTGCATTGAGTCGCCAACCCAGAAGAACGGTATTTCTGGTTTCATCTTCTTCTATCATAAAAATGTTTGTTCTTGAGCTCAGAGTCGTAATTCAAAAACTCATGAATGTTTTTTTTTCATTTGAAAGTTTAATTTTTTCAACGTTTTCGATCTTTATCATTTTATTGATAATTTGGGTTCGATTAATTTTATCTTGGATTTTGAATCCAAAATAAAGAATCTATAATCATTAATTTTGAAAATTGTATTATTGCTTACAGGTCGGGCATTTTCGTATACTTCGCATATTTCAATCACGAGAATATTTTATCTTGAATAATGAATTAGGAATCGTATATAATAAAAAAACGATAAATTGGAACTAGAATTCTTTCTACACTTTTAGTAATATTTAATCATTTGATATTTTTAGCATCCTTGACATTCAAGTTTATTGCGATCATAAAACATCCGATCTTCAATCTTAATTTAGACAATTTTTTGGGTTTGTATCAGGTGTACAACCTTTCTCACATCTTTCCGGCAATTTTCGGATCCCGGTTCGAAAAAAGGAGTCCTCTTTTGACGCTATCCATGAAGCAATCCATTTTTCCCACTCGTCGAAGGATTGAAAATGTCGATCTGCCAGGCCGTGTGCCATCGAACGGAATAGGAGGAAGTCAGAAGGGGCAACATCTGGGTAATACGGCGGGTGGGGTAAGACATTTCATCGTACTTTTTGACCACTTTTGCGACGTGAGGCCGAGCATTGTCGTGTTGGAGAATGACTTTGTCATGTCTTGTCTTGAGATTGTGGCCGCTTTTCTTTTAGCGCGCGACTAAGGCGCATCAGTTGCGTTCGGTAGCGATCTCCTGTGATGGTTTCACCCGGTTTTAAGAGCTCGTAGTAAATCACACCGAGCTGATCCCACCAAATACAAATCATAACCTTGGCGCCGTGGATATTCGGTTTTGCCTTCGACGAAGTGGCATGTCCTGGCCCCCATGATTTTCTGCGTTTAGGATTATCGTATCGAACGCACTTTTCATCACCGGTTACGATTCGATGTAAAAACCCCTTACGATTTTGTCTTTGAAGCAGTTGCTCACATACAAATAGACGGCGCTCGATGTCCCTCGGTTTCAACTCGTACGGCACCCAGATTCCTTCTTTCTGAAAAATCCAACATTAAAATTCGAACAATTAATCGAGTAGTCGATAAATTACCCTGATAATCGATTGATTGAAAGATTCTAAAAATCCAACACCCATTGTGGTCTTTTCAACGTAATTTTGGTTAAACGTTTTTTTTAACGCGAATTTTCAAAATTATCCGATTTTCTTGTTTTGCATGAAACAAATTCCGAATTTTTTTCATGTCTACTCTGATACTTCGGAAATTTTCGATTTTTTCCAAACATTTTTTTTTCTTCACAACAAATCTCGACGTTTCGTGCATTTTTAAGACATTTGGCATAGAAAAAAAATTTTCTATTTCGGAAATCTCAAAGTTTTTCTATGTTCCAAAATCGATTCCTTTCATTTTTTTTTTTGAGATTACACCAGACGTTGGACGTTTCATGCATTGTCTGAGTTTTGAGATTTCCTAAATGATTTTTTTTTTGAGATTGTACCATATCTCAACGTTTCATTCATTTCTAAGATATTTGGCATAAAAAATTTTAGTTCCGTGGTTTTTTTTAAGAGGATTTCCGAAGTGGCACGGGTTTTTAACGAGGTACGTGATAAAGCCTAAGTGTACCTAACAAAAAAACGCACGGTAAATTATATTACTTACTATTGCTTACTATTTTCACCATCGAATGTACAAATTTAAGTTTTCAATTCAAATAATTCTGTTGTAATTATTTATCGCAATTTCGAAATGTTACCGCTTAAGATTGTTTGAACATTAATCTTTAATCCGTAACATTTCATCACGACATCGTTCGGCCCCACGCTCCAACTCGAGTCAAAGCCCATTTGGAAAACAGTTGTCTCGTCCTTTTTAATGCCTAGACTTGGAGTCATCCGACTACCACCCGTTTCGATTGATGCAGAACGCTTCTGCATCTGGACTTCAGTCGAGGGAACTGCAAATTTTTCGGTCTTGAATTCACGAGTTGCCAGAAAGATGGAATAAGTTGTAGTTTCCAGTGAACGGTTTCATAGACAATGAAATGCACAAACATCACAAGTATGCAAAAAAAAAAGAAAAATGTCTTCAAAATCATGAAACAGGTTCCTTGCCTTGCCTTCGAGATTCAGCGAAAGTTTAAATTGAGACGATGGGGGTGCGAGTGGTGTGTATCATCCTTACAATCACAGCAGCCTGAAGAAAGCTGGGACCGGCTGATGCTATTTTCACGGGCAAACTGCGCTTCAAAGGTTGGAATCCAAGTTAGAAGTGAAGAATAGAATTACACGATGAGAATTCGGGAAGGATAACAACAAACAAATGAGTAGAATTTTTAGGAAGTTTCCTCTTGTTCTCGTGTCTGCTTGTCGGTTGTTCAGTTGTTCCATGACGAAAATGACTTAAAAACATCATAGGGCTAAAAGTCAATGAAGGAATATCGTCGTGGTTGATTCGATTAGGATTTTTTTGTGAAATGTAACAAGACTTTATCAAAAAATAATCATATCAAAGAAATTAAAACTTTAGTTTCCTTTTCAAAACGACTGTTAAACTTGCGTTTCGTATCAAGTCACATGGAAGGCACATGAGCCCCATGCAATTTTGGTTATATGTCAACAATCCCGTGAATTTCGGTCTATATTTCTTTCATTCTTTTTTCATTTCATAACGCCCCAATCCACTCACGCTTCTAATAGTTCACGAAAATAAATCATAATATTTTTTCCACACGCTCAATCATTTCCACACACTCTTCGAATCTTGACATTTAGTACAATTTCACAGCGGTTTTTCGTCCGATCCCAGCCATGGCGGCTCCGGGAGAGGCGACGCTGAAAATCGATAGCTTCGAATAAAAAGTAGTCAGCCGGATCGATTGCGATATTCGTTAGTTCGTTTTTCATTTCCGTAACGCCCTTTCCCTTCCCCCCTTCTCACAGTAGAAGGAACCGTGTTGAGTGCACTATACTTTTTCAACATTCGAATCTTGTTTTCTTTTTCGCTCTCTCCCAGCCCTCATAATTCATCAGGGGCTCATTGATGCCGGGAAACTTGATGCAGTTAGTGGAACGAGAGAAACCGAAGGAGTCCCCCGGTGTTTGTGATACTCTTCCGAACATTCTACAGCGTAAAATTAACGGCAGGGTAATCGAGAAGCTGAAGTTTTCATCACTGCATTCCACCTGACTGAGCGCGCGCGGATGATGATGCTGCCGAAATAAATTGGTTTTTCGAGAGCAATTTCCACCCGCATTGCTCATTTGGCACAACCAAACAAGCACACATTCGTAGAGACGAGCAGAGGAAAAATAAAACGAGATGGAAAATATTAATTTAAACGATTAGTCTGAACCCGCAATCAAAAAGCCAAAGAAGGTCCCATCGATTTCAAAGAGTTTCTCGGTTTGTATTTCTTTCAATCCAGGTCTGTTCGCTATAACCATCAGCCAACAAATCGTTAATAACACAAATCCACATGCGTTGAGTGTTTCTCCCTTTATTTCGTCCGTCCGTCCGTGCAGACACAGTTACACCTGTGTTTGTGTCCGGCTGACGTTTACACGCTGCGCTTGATGTCTGGAAGTTTAAAGTTCGGATTCGGATCAAAGTGACCGTTTGCTGGTGGGTTTGCTTGGAAACAGACGGTTGCTTCGGGGAAAATTTTTCCCTTTTAGTTTTCCTTTCACTATGAAAGGGAAAAAATCGTCTGCAGACTCATTCAAATAGGTTCTCAGTGACAAAAAAAGTCCCCGACCGCAGGGTGTTCCGTTTTACGATCGGATTTAAGATTCCGGTTAAAATTATTTCTAGCACACATTTTCAGGCTTTTTCCTTTCACCTTAGGAATGGCTTTCTGGGAAGGTTTTTGTGTTTCTCTCGGTCTGGTTTTAGAGTGTAAGCTTATGGTTTTTTTTACTCCAAGTGTTCGTGGAAAAAGGGTTTAAATTTGGCATTTAAATTCAACAGATTTTCGATTCAACAAATTATTAAATTGGAATTTTTTTATTGGAAATTAAATGCGGTAAATAGTGGAAAATAATGATCCAAAAATCTAGAGTCGAACAAAAGATGGTGAAATAGTCGGGAATAAGAGGTCCAAAATATAGAATCGAAAATAAACATTTCAAAGTCCAGTGCAAAAATAAACGAAAATAATTGACGAAAATAAAACGTGGAAAAGCGAAAAGTCACGAGAAAGAAGTTGAAAGAAAAAGAGTCAAAAGCGAAGTTAATAATAAAGAATCTGAGGGGATAAATTAAAATTACGTAAAAGAAAGCAAATAATGAAATGAACAATAAAAGTATAAGCGTTCACAGTAAGTAAAGTAAATTGGAATTATAAAATAAATAAAGAACCATTGGACAGGAGGCATAACAGGTAATAAGTTTTAATTCAGACGTCGAAAGTAAAAATTCAGAGATAACCTATGAAAATTTGAAACAGGCGAAAGTGAAGTTGCGAAATCGGTTAGTCGATATTTAAGAAAACTTAGAATCGATTATGACGAAAGTAAAAAAAAAATAAGGATATCAGTTGAAGATAGAGATAACCAAAAAATATCGAAAGAAAAGGAAAGAAATTATTCTAAACAAAACTATTTAATAGTAACAACTAAAAATACAGAATAATCAGTAAAAATCGAAAGCCAAAGTTGAAAGAAAAAAACAAATATGAAAAGTTCATAATAAAAATCGAAAGTATGGAAAGAGAAAAATAATATCCAATGGAAAAACATAAGTAACCTAGAATGTTCGATTAGACGTTAAAAATGAAAACATTGAAAAGTAAGGACACGGAAACTAAGAGTAAAACCCTCCATAGTAAGTAATTAAAGCAATTGACAATGATAAGTGAAAGAAGCTCCATGAAACAAAAGAAGTCACAGGTAATAAATTTTAAATAAATCGACAAAAGTTAAAAATTAAAGTCAACGACTTCTTGACTAACGTACTGAATCGAAGTCGATGAGTAGAAACGAGAGAAAATAATAATTAAACAAAATCAAAAGAGAAGAATCGTAGGAGTCAGCCGAAGAAGGTTCAATCGGAGGCGATATGTTAAAACTACGTAAAGGGAAGAAAATAATGAAATGAAATATAAAAGCTTAAGCGTTCACAGTAAATAAAGCAAATTGGAAAAATACAAACGAAATAAACGAAGGACCATTGAACAAAAGGCATAACAGGGGTTTAAGTGAAACATCGAAAGTAAAAGCTTAGAGATAACCAATCCAAAATCGAAACAGACAAAAGTGAAAAATCGAAATCGATGAATCGAAAATAAGTAAATATTTAAGAGAACCTAATGGCGATTATGTCGAAAGTAAACAAAAAATTAAGAAATCAATCAAAGATTGAAAAAGGGGATTATTCTGAACAACAATAGATAATAATAATTTAAAAATAAAACATAATCGTCAGTAAAAAATCGAAAGTAAAAATTAGAAGAAGAGAATCGAATTTAAAAAGTTCATAATGAAAACTCGAAAGAAATGAGATAAAAAGTAACATCCAAAGAGAAGGAAGGCAAGTATCAAGCCTACAATGTTTATTTAGAGTTAAAAAAAAACAGAGTTAAGATTGAAAAGTTATGAAACGAAAACTAAAAGTAGAATCGTTCAACCAATTGTACAATGAAAAGTAAAAGAAAATCCATTGAACAAAAAAAGATACTGATAAGTTTTAATTAAATCATCCGAAAGTAAAGAATGAAAAACAACGACGGCTAAGTAAATATACCAACGAGCAGAATCGAAATTGATGAGTCGAGAATAAGAAATACTGAGCAAAATGGAACAAGATAATCAATGGCTGAGAAAAGTGACGAAAATTGAAAGTCGAAAGTGAAGATTGACACAAGAAGAATCAAATATGAAGTATTCAAAACAAAAACTAAAAAAAACGAGAGAAGAAAAAATTAAGATCTAAAATTACGCATCATAAAGTAAAGAGATGGAAGTGTTGGAATGGATACAAAATAAGAAACATTTATAGTAATTAATAAAGTAATTAGAAATGAAAAGAACAAAAACTATTTGGTTAAAAGAAGTAACTCATAACAAATTTTAAATAAACGTCAAAAATATAAAATTAAAGGCAACGAATGCAAAGTGAATGAACAACAGAGTATAATCGAAACCGATGAAACGGAAATTGGTAATACTCTTAATTTAAATAAAAAATAATAAAGCATCGCTAGTGAAGCGTGGAGAGTAAGTGTAAAAAAAAGGAATCAAATACGAAGTGTTAGAAATTACAAAAATGAATGAAAAAATAAAATCCAAAATGTATGATCGTAAGAGGAAAAAATAAAAAAGCTGAACAAAGAAAAGAAAGTTATGAAACTGGAAGTAAAAAAGTTCTCGAGAAAAAAATTTATGAGTCCGAGACCAAACAAAAAAGTTGAATAGCTTTGAAAATTCGCATGAAAAATCAACATAACTTTGTTAATTTGAATAAGACCATATAAAAAAACAAGCACAGAAAATAGTGACAGACCAGCCCTAATCGAATGTAGAGCTGAAAAAAAAATCGAATTAAATACAAAAAATCGAAAATATATAATCAGAAGTGAAGATTCAGAGAGATAAAAAAAAAGAATTCAGAAAGATCACAATTGAGCAAAAAAAATAACAAAGAAATTAAAACGAAACCGTTCGAAGCAAACAATAGAATAATAAAGATACAAAATAGGACAAATCAAGCCTTCCAAGTGATCTCGGCTTTGATCGATCAAATGTAGAAAAAAAAAAACAATAAACGTAAATATGAAAATTTTAATTAATGGTAAAAATCGGAAACAACTAATTGAATGTGAGATATCGAACACATGGAGTCGAAAGTGTCAAAAAGTAAAAGAAAACGAAAAAAATATGGGATTCACAAATCGAAAGTACAAAGTCGAAAGTGAATAATCGAAGGCAAAGTACCGTAAGAAATAAGTAAAACAAAAACATTTGAAACAAAAAGTCAAAAATTAAGCAGGAAAAACTTAGAGTTACAAAGAAAATATTAGAAGCTCAAACTCAAAAGAAACCAGAATACATCAAAAAGTAATATAAGATACAAAAGGTCAACAGACGAAATGAAGAGCTTGAAGAACGATTGACAACGATAAAAAAAAACAAAACATATGATAGATCGTAAGATAATAAGACAAACATTACGAATGGAATGCAAGTAATTGAAACCTTAAAATTATAACTGAAAAACTAGTATTTAAAAAAATTAAAATGGAAAGAGAAAATAAGAGGATTGAGAGAAAAAACGAAAATAACTGAAAATTTTAAAAGGAATGTAACTTAAACTTACAGTTTATAACTGATAAACAAGTAGCACAAAGTGAGGGAATGTGAAGAGAAATGAAGAGAATAATATAAAGAAACGAAAAATATAACGCTCAAAAGAAAGGGTAGAAAGTTTTAAAACTATCTGTTAAATGAAGGTTAGACTAAGCGAAAATGAAAAATACATAACGGAAAGTCTTAAGAAAAGATTTGAAAAGTAGGTAAATCGAAGGTAAATAGTTAATAATAAACAGACGAACGTAAAAAATCAAAACATAAAGAAAAAACCAATAGTTGAGAGTAACCACCAAAAACCGCGAAAGAATCCAAACCAGTAAGTTGACAGTTCGCAATCTTATATTCAGAACCATTTCTAAAACTAATTGTAACGCGATCACGAAATGCTCAAAACTTCTTCGAAATGAAACAAAAAATTTGAATCGTAAAATTGACGACTCCCTGTTTGTAAAGATATTAACCCTGGCCGCAGGTCACTTTGATCCGAAAGTTAATGTTGTAAACAAAAGTAAATCCCATACATACTAAACTCCTCCTCCTCTTTCGCTTCCTCCTTGATGCACCCTCCTCCTCGTTAATCGAGAATCGTGTTTTCTTTGGCCAATGATGACGATACTTTGCCACTGCAAATTCACACTCTCCCACAGTTTGGACACTTGGATTACCGTAAACAGACGCACTCTTCCCAACACAAACTGTTACTAATTATAACTCCCTTTTCTTCCTTCCTTCCACTTCCACACAGTGAATTCCGCACTCTTTCCTCTCCTTTTGACTCAACCTTCAAATCTTCTTTTCGCCCACCACTAACCGAAGGTGAGGCAACAGGCAACACAAGTAAGCAACCACGTGTAGTAAAAAAAAATATAAAGAAGAAGTAAAATTGCTGCACCGGGATCACACTTTTGATTACTTTCCTTCGTCTCAATGTGGATGTTGCTGCGGTCAAAGTTGGGGGCTCTGGGCTTTTCAGTAGTTTTCTCTCCTCGAGTCCCCAGGCGACACCGCGCTGTCGTGTTGTGTTTTTCTTTTATCGTCACCCTCACTCCGTAAAGTTTTCCATCCAAGTAGGTATCATCACTAGTTTGTTGTTGTCATCGTCTCTAATGGACCTTTCCAACGAAAACACTTTCTCACACACTCACACGGGCTGACCGCACCTTAGAGCACTGCGAAAACCCGGGAAAGCGCGATCCGTCAAGGGGACCGACTTGAAGACAGGTTGGAAACAGGATGAATTGCTGATTTTGTTTTTTTTTCTCTTGACTTTTTGCTTTTTTTCACGCGTTCCGCAAAAAGAAAACACAAACAAATAAACAGGCGAACGAAGCAGGCGGAGAAAATTTAGCAGGCGTGTTTTGTTTCCGAGTGATGCCTTTTGATAAACTTTTTTTTCTGTTGTTGATTGGTTGTTGTTTGCTACAGTAGCGTAGGGATGTAAGTTAGAAGAACAACGTTTTCAGCTCGGCCGACGAAAATCGACTGAACACTTTCCGCGACCACCATTGAGCACCGAAGGATCCCCGTCTGTGCGAGATCCTTTTCGAGTCATGGTCGGGTCGAAGTGTACTCACGGAACTCACGACCCGCTGCCAGTCAACAGGAGCGAACGCGAGTGTCCGAGAGAGAATGGTTTGACATTGGAGAATGAGCGGAAACGGCTCACAGGCGGGGTTCGGAAAAACCATGTGACCCGGTAAGTATTTATGGCTGGAAAAAAATATCCCCTGGGGAACCGGGTTAAACAAGCCGTTTGTTTTTGTTTATACCTGTCTGGTGGTGGCGCTCGGATGCTGCCAGTTGACGTTTAGGGGAGGTTGACGATCCGATGGATTTTGAACACGTATGTGAAACAAATAGTATCAATTTGTTTCAATATTGTTGTTTCGTGTTTAATTCGAGAAATCCGTTGTTTCTATTAACAATCAGACCTACAAGTCAGTGAATTTTTATCGCGATGAAGTTCGACTACGAGTTGAGACTTAAAAATTATTAAGTTCTGCCTCACCCGCTTTATATTCTTGAAACTTGGAGCCATCTGACTACTATTCGATTGATGCAAATGGGTCTATAAGTCATAAATTACAAGAAAAATGAGAAACCAAAATAATTTCTGAATTTTAAATAAATTGCAATGCAATACAAACCCTCAAATCTAGGGAAAAAATCTGAGAACTTGCATCAAGACAAAGAGTAAAAGTTTCGAACGGAGCACAGAATCACAAAAAACAGGTTGGAGAGTAATTCAAATCTCTCTGTTCGAATGGCTGCTAAAAAAAACGAGAATTTTTTCGGAGTTTGCCCAAAATTTGAGAGAATATTTGGCCGTACCCAACTAAAACAAATATTTGGCAACATTTTCGTTCGTATTCATGGGCATGATTCGAACATTTCGAAAAGCTTCCATGATCGGCTTATTTTCATTATGCACCTTTAGAGAAACTTGAGTTTGATATTTCGGACAAAAAAGGCATCTAAATTTCAAACAAAAAAAAAACAAATTTTGTTTGGCAAGCAATTCACACAAACAAGCGAAAAAATATTCTAAAAATTGTGATGTGATGCTGAAATGATGAATTCATTGAAAACTAACAGGACATAACATTGAAACTACAGGACGATTCATTCGAATTCCGGAATTGTTGGTAATATCAGAAAATAATTTAAGGTCAAGTCATTTCTGAGTGAAGTGAATAAGTTCCGCTGAAGTTTAAGACCACTATTTCCGATGCCTCGGAACGACCGAAGTCGCCGTCAACTAACACATGGACTGAAAAGTTCCGCGTCTAACACATAGATGGCGCTAGTTTTATTGCAGTTTTCTTTTATTCGCTTAATACTTACCTTTAAAAGACAGCTTTTAAAATTACATGATATTCTATTCATTAGTTTGTAAGTTATTGTGCTAAGAGTGACGCTACTTGTGTTATTTTTAAAACAATGGATCAAAAACCAATTTCGTGTTTTAATTTTACACTGCTTCTTGATGGGAAAAACCGTTCAAGCGAAACAATAGCTTGACTGTTCAAAGTGGGTGCCGCGTTCATATGTTTAAACGTAACAAACCGGAATTTTTGCATCGATATGTGACAATGGATGAAACATGGATCCATCATTTCACTCCGGAATCAAAACGATCGTCATCTGAGTGGACAGCAATGGCTGGAGAGGTTATGGCCTCGGTATTTCGGGATATCTTCTTGTGAAAGGAAATACCATTAACAGTGAATTTTATATAGCGTTATTGGAGCGTTTAAAGGCTAAAATTGCAAAGAAACGACCGCATATGACAAAGAAAAAAAATTTGGTCCATCAGGACAACGCACCGTGTCACAAGTCAATCAAAACAATGGCAAAACTACAACTGCTTCCACATCCACCGTATTTGCCAGATTTGGCTCCCAGCGACTACCCAGGCTGTTCGCAAACCTGAAAAAACGCTCTGAAGAGGTTATCGTTGAAACTGAGGCCTGTTTGAGGCAAAAGATAAATCGTTTTACAAAAGTGGTATTGAAATGTTAGAGCGACGCTGGAATGATTGCGTTGCTCTTGATGGAGATTACGTTGAAGGACAAAGTAAATTTTGAACCAAAAAAATCGTGTTCTCTTTGTTAGGCCCGGGATTTTCCAGCCAATGTGATAGTAAGACCTATCGATTAGGATTGATTTGATCCCAGTTTTGATGTTTTTCAGCTTTTCACATCAACACTCTATACAACTGTGAAATTTTCAACACTCGTCACTCTGTAATTCCGGAACCGGATCCAGATGAAACTCAACACTATTGTATGAAGCATAAACCTGTTATTTGTACCAAAGTTTGAGAAAATCGGCTCAGCCATCTTCGAGGAAAGTAAGTAAAATAAAATAACAATGTTTCAACTAATCACTCTGTAATTCCAAAACCGGCAGTCGGATTCTAATAAAATTCAGGAATTTTCTATAAGGCTTTTATAGCTTTATTTGAATCTTGAAATTTCTGAAAATCAGTTCAACCATCTCCGAGATAAATTTGAGTATTTTTTTTCATTTTTTCTACATATTTTCCCCAGAACTCTGAAACCGAAAGTCGGATCCGGTTAAAATTCTCGGCGATTTTTAAAACAAATTTTTATGAAAATATATTTCGATGAAAACTATATTAAATCAATTCACGTCCAAAAAAACGAAAACCGTCTCATCGCATGCAAACATAGCGAAACCCGTTTCGCCAAAAGAAGTCATTTAACCGAAAATAATTTCAACCAAATCGTTTCAATATAAGCCGATTTCGCCAAATCTAAATTTTGCCCAAAATTCGTTTGATAGCAAAGCTTCTCAGCGAAGTCTGTTTATTTTTCGTAAACAATTTCGTCGAAAGCCGTTTCGCCGAAACAAATTTTGAGCCGAATGCGTCGACTTATACTGAAAAATCCTTTCACCAAATAGAGAAAATTCTACTGCCTAGATTTTAATTTCAGTTTTGGTTATTTCTTATTTTTAAATATTTAATTCCTAGTTTCAGTTCTCGTTTCGAATTTCTGTTTACTGTTCGACGTTTCGACCTTTTGTGTAGGCTTTTTCAAGGGAAACAGGAATTGGATTGGATCCATTTCGAATCGTTTTACCGAACGAACCATTTAACCAAAAGAGATATCGAAGAAAGTCACGGAAAACTATCTCACCCAGCCTCATTCTACCAAAAAACATTCCGATAGAACCGATTTACCGAAACCATTTCACCGAATACGGTTTTCACATCGATCATTTCACCGAACGCCTCATTCGATAGAATATCATTGCTGCAGAAGCTATTTCGCCAAAGAAATTCATTTCATCCAGTTGTTTCACTCAAAACCATTTGATCGAAAACCATTTCGCCAAAAGCCGTTTCGCAATTTCATTTTCCCAAAAAAAATCGTTTCACCGAAAACTATTTCATCGGAAGCCGCTTTGTAAAAAGTCTCTTTTGATAGAAGCCAATTCACATAAAATCATTTCGTCGAAAGCAATGTCACCGAATGAGTCACTTAATCAACAACGAAGCCATTTTTACTTGGAAACCATTTTGGTGGAAACCAAATCATCTAAAACTATATCACCGAAAACCATTTCGCCAAATGGACCATTTCGTCGAATTAGTCATATTATCGAAAGCGATTACGATGACCTATTTTGCTGAGTGAGTCATTTTACCGAAAGTCGTTTCGTTGAATGAATCATTTCACCGAAAACCATTTCTCGGACCGTTACACCGAACGAACCGTTCCATCGAAAACCAGTGTATCGAATCTACTTTAGATTTTACTTGCAGTAAACAGATTAAATTTGTTTTTATTTATTCACTTTTATGTATACCTATAAATTTGTTGTTCAGGCTTTGAAGATCCAGTTCTGAGTTTAAAATATTTTAGTTTGTGCTGTTTTGACATCTTTCGTTGAAGGTCTCAATTCCTTCGCTTACTATGCTTACAGTAGCAGATTTAAAACAGAGATCTCATTTAAAAATTATGAGCTGTAAATTTTAGTTTAGTCACTAATTTTCAGCTAATGCAGATTGCGGAACCTTTTAGCATTTTTAATTATTATATCATTTATTTATACCCGGCTTTAACTTAGTTTCAGTCATTTTTCAAAAATATCACATAATTCAGAAAATTCTCAGAAAAAAAACTTTTTGAAGTTATTTATTCTGAGATCTGAATTTCGAATATGAGTTATCATTTTTGATTTCTGAATTCCGAGTTTCCACTCTAAGGTCTGAATTCTTCATTCATTTAAACTTCAATTTTCGTTTTTTGAAACCTGAACTTCAATTCTTAATTCTGAATTCTTCATTTTGTGTTTGGCAAGTGTAAATTTTGAACTTCTAGGTCATAGGCAGCCTGTTTAGAATACTACTAACCTGTTCTGATACAGGTTTCTAGTTTATTTTCAATCTTGATTTTTGAATTCCGAGTTGTGAGTTCTGATGTCCTGATTTATGATTTATTATTTGTTTTTGTAAATTGGAATTTTCAATCATTTCTGAAGGACAAGGATGAAATTTAACGGTATAAAGAAGGTAATACTGCTTCGCCAGTCTCAACGTCCAGAACAGTGTCTACTGAATCAGTAGAAAATTTGTTCAAATTATGTGAAGTACAAAATTCGTAGTTGTTGCTTCATGAATAAACTCCATGGCCTACATTCGTAACGTACGAATTTCAAACAGCAATTCGACACTCTAGCATAATTTTCTAAAATTTAGAATCAGTTTCCAAATTCCAAATTAAAATACGGAAAGGTATTCAAGCTTCAAAACTTTTAATTTATAATGGTGAAGTTCTTAGACTACCACACACTGGTTTGCCCGCAGTCCAAAGGGAATCAGACTTTGTCCGCACTGTAGCCACTTTCTCTTCTATTACAGTTAGTTTACGGTGTGTGATATCAAAAATAACCCAACTACTCAATGGGCCTCTCTAAATCGCGGACGCCCGACCGATTCCGAAGCTCTCTTGTTAATGACTCGCACTCACTCTCTCACTCTCTCTCTCGGTCGTTCGGATTCAAGGTTTTCATCGGGTCGGTGTCGACAATGGGTGTGGGATGTCATCTGTTTTTTTTTATTTCATCTTCTCCAGCTGCACGGTGTCTAGTCGTCCTTCAAAACCGCGTGGAACTGTTCCCCTGGCGAGAGCACCAACACGGGTGGAACTCTTCTCGCGCTCCGGTCCGGAACCCGGTCAGCTGGAATTGTTAGCTGCGATTCGTAAACACACAACCGACTAGCTCCAGGCGGTTAAATGAGCGCCCATTCGTTGGCTTGCTTGTCTGCCTTCCTGCCTACCGGAGACAAACGTGCGAATCTTTAAGAGCTGAATTTTATGTTCCGGCACTGGTCCACTGGTCAGGGTAGAGCTTCTTCTTTATGACTATTTTCACTAGTTATCCTTCTCCTACACCTGGACTCGGTAGAATCGTTTACGGTTAGTTTACTGTCGGCACAGACAGTTTCCAGGGAAAATAGGATTTTCGGAGCCACTTTCATTTTATCATCGTCTTGCGTACATTCAATGGAGAAACTTTCCCGTCACCGAACTTCGGTTCTTTCGCTAAATTATAGCTCAATTTGCAGCTGTCGTTAAATTCTCTACCGCGCTGTCGCAAGGGGACCGGACCGAAGTCTCAAGTGACCTTTCAACGGAGTAATTATTTTTGAGGAGTGGAGTGTTCTTCTGTCGAAAATTGGTAAGCTTCTTCGACTGGTCTGGACTGGGGGAGGAGAGAGTTCATTACCGAGTAAAATGACGCCATAAACAGGGTCGAAAACAGCCGGTCCGAAAGGTTTTGTGGGCATGATAAAAATTCAACGGTTGCTATTTGTCTTACAGTTTTCTATTCGTTACATTTTGTCAAGGCTAACCTGAGGTGATCTGTCTTCTGATTGAAATATACTGAATGATGCTAATGAAATGAGAGTTTATTATTCTAAATTTCAAGACCAACATTTCAAATGATCCCTTTGGCAATGATAGGACAATGATAGTTTTTGTCTATACCTCAATATACGCATTGCAAAAGCATTTTATTGAACTTTGTTCAGACGCAGACATTGGGGGAATACTAACTCCAAAACAGCTATGGTAGAAGAGCACGTATAGATTTGTAGATCACGTCTTCGTGCGTTCCAGAATACACTTAAATCTTTTTTTATACGGGGAATACGTTCCACATAAAAAATAATCTTCTAGAAAACCGCATAATTTCTGATGTTATCTCGAAAAAAAACAATTTTTTTTGTTAAGTATTGACTTTGTAACTTTTGAAGATTTCCCATAGCGAAATTTTTATCTGAAAATAATTTTTTTGCATTCTCTGGTAAATTTTGTTTTGGAAAAAATCGACTTTCTGTGAATCGGTTTTAATAATTTTCAATCCCACTTGCCGACGTCTCACACTTTTATCAGCAAAAATATTTCGATTTCAGAACTTTTAAAAATTTCAAGTCTCAGTCTTTTTTTTAATTTTTTTACTTCGAAACAACATCAGATTTCGACGATTCATGAATTTCCAAAGCACCTGACATCAGAAATAGTTTCGATTCCGGGATTTTCAAGTACACTTAAGTCGTTTTTAGGCGGGAAATATGCACCGCATAATTCTGAAATTTCGCATTGAAAAAATCGCATAACTTTGAAAATTTGCGTACAAAAAACTGCAAAACTAAAAATAAAAAAAAATATTTTCGCCTGATGTCTCAAAAATTCATGAAACATCGCGTATGTAACGTTTTTATGCACTAACTTCTCTCGGACATGGCTAAGCCGATTTTCACAAATGAAAGGTCTTGTGATCTCATACAAAATCCCTGAATATTATTTTGATCCGACTTCCGGTTCCGGAATTATGGGGTAAAATTTGCAAAACAATGCGAAAATAAATGCACCAAGTTTTTTCGAAGATGGCTAAACTGATGTTCACAAACTTAGATTCAAATGAAAGCTCTTATGTTCACATACAAAATTCCTGAATTTTATTTGGATCTGTCTTTCGGTTCCGGAGTTTTTTCTCAAAGATGGCGTGATCGATTTTTACAAACATAGATTCAAATGAAAGGTCCTTCACAAAACTTCTGAATTTCATCTGGATCCGACTTCCGGTTATGGAATTATAGAGTGATTAGTGTAAAAATGATTTCTTTAGGAAACACTAGATCTCGACATTTCGTGCATTTGTAAGAAGAAACAAGAAAACCGAAAAGCGCATAATGTAAAAAAAATCACATAAAAAACGCATAGCTTAATACATTTGTATGAAAAATGTCGCATACCGCATAAAAAGTGTATTCCTTTTCGACTTTTTTTAAAGGTTCTAGAGAATTTGTGCACAACCGCTTCGGAAAACTAGAGATGATCCTGCTTTTACTGGACCTCGTTCAGATAATGGGTCGTGAAAGAGTTCTCATTTCAATCCAGCAACTGTTGAGGGGCATTTGGTTTGCAGATCACATCTTCGTTCATCTTTCAAAGTATCAACCAATGCATTCTTCGTTGGAAATTCGTTCAAAAAAAAGATCTTGGATGAATTTTCATTTCAGTACAGTAAGGATTAAGAGGCATTAGGTTGAAAAATCGCGTCGTTGTTCATTTCTTAAAATGTCAATCGCTCAACATTTTTTTTAATGTATTCTCGTTCTGGAAAAAGGATCATGGAGAAATGCTCTCTTATCCTCTAAACAATGGCTCAGGGATATTTGGTTCACAGATTATATCTTCGTCTATTTCTCTACAAATTAATCACCAAACCTGTTGTGCTGGATTTCGTTTACAAAAAGAATCTCAGAACAGTTCACATTTCAACCCAGCAGAGGTTGAGGGGCATTTGGTTTACAAAGCGCTTCTTCATTCCTTCCTCAATATAAAGGGTGGTCTTTTTAGGAGCTTGCTGATTTGAAATTTGAATGAAACGCACGTAACGTAAGTTTACTAAATTTGGTTATGCGCACCTAGCATAAATTAGGGGGTAAAGCCTTTTGCCCTTGAAACTTACCACAATCTTTACGGCTAGCAAGCCGAAACTCGTTTTCGCCCGAGACTTCAGTTTCGATATTACACTTAGGTGTAATATCAAAAAAGTGTTTTGCAAATAGCATTAACTTTACGTCTGCCTAGCGGTCTATGTTGAACCGTCGGGTCGGAGGTATGAATCTAAGACCAATGTGAATTTACTAAATTTGATTATGTACACTTAGCATAAATTAGGGGGTAAAACTTTTGCCCTTTAAACTTACCACAATAAAACACATGCCAAATTATGAAACGGCCAACCGGTTCGTTTCTCTAAATAATGTTGTCGTTGAAAAGTTCTTTCAATAAGCCAATTATTTTGGCCGCAGTATGACAAGTGGCACCATCCTGTCGAAACTGTACATTTCGTCCACATCCATATCTTGAAGATTTGGCAACGAAAACTCATTGATCATGGTTCTGTATCGATTTCCATTTACGGTAACGCGTCGCTCTTCCTCATTTTTAATGAAATAATTACCGATGAATCCACCAGTCCATAGACCGCACCAAATAGTACGTTTACTTGTTGACGTATCCATTCAACTAAAAAATGCTCCTCATCACAGAAGAGAATTTTGCGCTTTTAACAGTTGTAATTAAACACTGATTTTGAAAATAAATTTCCACTATTTGGAATTCGGTTGTTCTGGATGATTTTCCAAACAATACTGAATAAAGACGTCACTTTACACTGTCAAAACAACTTTCAGACAATATAGTAATCCCAATTGAAAAACAAACCTCCTAAACACACACGTTATCAATCAACAATCATTTTTAATGGATTTTGTTCAGGTAAAGGAATTTGTAGGAACATTCATTTCAACCCAGCAATGGTTGTGGAGCATTTGGTTTGTAGATCACATCTTTGTCCATTGCTTAATTACACTATCTGGTACTGGAAAAAGGATCAGAGAGGAGTGAGGCTGAGGGGTATTTGGTTAACAGATCGTATCTCTACATATCAATCACTAAACATGTTTCACTATCACCGCCTTTCGTTTACACAAATCTCGGGATCTCGGAAGAGTTCTTATTTCAATCCAGCAGTGGTTGAGGGGTATTTGCTTTACAGATCACGTCTTTGTGCATTGCTTAATATATCAATAAATAGACATTCTTTTACTGTTTTTTTTCGGTTTCACGGTTTTTCGGCTCTTTTCCATTGAAACGATGATCGATATGTGTTCGTAGTACCGCTTTTGAATGGTTTTCTAGGAATGACATTTCATTGAATACAGATTCAACAATTTATGTCACTATCAGCAAGCATAAAAACCCCAACTAAATGCACGCAGTTCGAATGAATAGCCGTACATTACGTACTTAGGAGAGGTAAAACCCACAACTTTATTTATTAGGTATCAGATATTTGAAAAAAAATGCTGCTCTCCACTTTCACCCGGAAATTTTGTTCCAATGAACGTAGCGAAACCCTTCCAGCGTTGCAGCAATTGGTGATATTTCACGGTGAGCTGACAGCGACTTACAACCTTGGAATCAGTTTCGAACTGCGATAGTCACTCGTTGGACTACCGACTTGGCCGTAGGCCAAACTTGTCCGTCCAGTGATCATGGTCCGGGACACGGATAGCGTTTCCGAAAAGTGTGGCTAACCTTTTTCCGTATGATGGATGGCAGCCGAACTCCCACTCTCCGAAGCGAACCTGCGGTCAAAAAGTGCTTCTATCTCTTATTTCATACCGTGGCTGTGGTAACTTTTGTGCTGGATTTTTGTTTTTTTTTCTTTATTATTTCAGTGGAATTTCCCAGCCTCGAATGGATACGAATGAAAAATGGAAAGCGGCAGCCATGGAAACCTTATTGGAATTTCGCTTGGAGGACGATGGAGAACCGGTCTGATAGGCTTAAATCAAAAGTGATTCTGTTGTAAATTGAGATTCCAAAACACGCCCGACAGTTTTCTGTTTTCTATTCTCTTTTCAGAGAATTGGGAATTCGGAAACTTTCTTGTGGGCCGACAAGACCTGAAATGTCGAAGATGAAAAAAAAAACGGATCATGTGTTAATACAAACAGGTATCCCGAAATTGACACGAGTTATCATCATTCCTTTGGCAGAGAAAGATTGAGGCGATTGCGACGCCCTGGGGATTGAGCAGAGACGAGACGTAGGAGGTCACTTTTCCCCTTTTTCCTGGATGAACTGCTGCGGCAATGAAGCTCATCTAAAAGTTTGCAGTCGATATGTTTCCTAACCCACCCACCCACCAATGTGGGATGGGCATATTTTTTTTGTTGGTTAGTGGAAAATCCAAACGCTAGTGCCGGTCGTTTTGTGTTTTTGTGTTTTATAGATGAAATGGTAATTAATTTTGACGTGTGCTCTCACATGGCACAAAATTTATGTACGTTGTGGCGCAAACGTTGCATGGCATTTTTTTTGACGTTAATTGAATGAGTTTTGGGGCATCTTCTTTCATTAAAAAAAGGACGAGCAAAAAAGGCTTTTCGGCTCTCGTAACCCGTGAATAATGGACCAGGTTTTTAACGAACCCTAAAAATGAATTCATCATTGTTTTGAGATGGAATACGATTTGGTCTAACCTATCGATGTTGAAACATGACTAACTCGTTTTACCATACTATTGAGCTTTCGGAAATCTCAAAATTTTTCTCCAAGAAAGTCGATTTTTTCAAAGAAAATTTTTTTTCTGGATAATCTAAATCTCGACGTTTTCTGCAATTATGATACCAAAAGACTTTTGGTATCAAACAATTTAACTACTCAAAATTATGTAGTTTTGCTGCAGCGAGGTCGGACAGCATACGTTGAAACCGATGCGGTAAAGTTGCATTAATCAATGTTTTGCTTGCGCTCAGTTAACAGAAAAGCGCCATCAAAAATTAGTCAGACATCAAAGCGATTTTTGGCATCGAATTGTAACTGACGATAAAAAGTGGGTCCATAACGACAATCAAAAACGTCGGCAACCGTCTTCTTCCATTAAAAACAAAGGACAAGCAAAAAAGACTTTTCGGGTTCGATTCGTACGGCCTATTGGGGGAGTGGAAAACAATTGTTGATACCGAAAGTCTTAGAATTGCATAAAACGTCAAGATTTAGACTCATCTCGATTTTTTGTTTAATCGACTTTCTGGGACTTAGATTTTTGAAACTTGAAGATTTGATGATATGTCAAAAAAAATTCATGTAATTTAAGACATTCGACAGCAAAAAAATCATCCAACGTCGAGATAAAAAAAATTATTTTTCAAGATAACACAAAATCTTGGCGTTTCATGTAATTCATGACATTTGGAATCAAAAATAATTTTGCAATTTCGGAAATTTCAAAATTTCCCGGAAAGTAAAATTTAAAAAAAATCCGAGATGACACTAAATCTCGACGTTTTATGCAATTCTTTTGGTAAAAAAAAATTCGATTTCGGAGATCTCTAAATTTTTGTTCCAGTAAGTTGATTTTTCCGTGATTTTTTTCGAGAGACTAAATCTCGACGTTTTATGCAATTCTAAAACTTTTGGCATCTAAAAAAAATTTCGGTTTGTTGCAACATGACAATGCTCGCCCACATGTTCAACATTCGATAAAAACATACTTCAAATAGCTCAAAAGAGAATTCCTACCCACCCGTCGTATAGTCCGGACATTGCTCTCTCCGATTCATGTTTGTTCCGGTCTGATCAGCAGTTCTCCAACTATGATGAAGTCAGAAAATGGATCGATCGATTTCAAACCGGTCAAGTTTTTCAGAAAAAGGTATCCATGAATTGCCAGAAAGATGGGAAAAAGTTGTGACTAGGCTACTCTGAATACTGAGTTTGTATCCAATTTTTTGTCAGTAAAGTTTCAAATAAAAAAAAAACGACCTAAACTTATTTATAACTCAAATAGTAAATTTTGTAAATCTTTCAAAAAAATCTTCGAACCTTTGTTAGGCTCGAACGGCAGCGAGGTCGGACAGCCAGCACATGAACCAAAACGTTCACTGTGAAGTCGCATTAGTCCTTTTCACGACAAAAATTTAATCAATTAATACCTTAAATCATAAACTTCTTCTGGTTGGTTGATGATTCTATTCATTCTTTTTATCAAACAAGCCAAATTGCGGATGTAAGATTTCGGGTTAACGAAATGGGGTTTACCTTCTGCGTGCAGATCTTTGATTTTTAAATATATGATTCAGTGAAATTATCTTCTCGATGAAATAGTTCTAAATATTTTTTTCAACATAAAGAATTTTGTAAATCATGCCAAAATATTTATAAATAGCTAATTTTGCTAATAATGAAATTGGTTTAGAAATTGTGTTTTTCAATTCAAATTAGTTGGTCTAGTTTATTTTAAAAAAATCAAGTTTTCCATTTCTGAATGTTTTGATGCATCCTGAAAATTTCGTCAAATTTTGTAAATTTCGTCATATTTTGTAAATTTTGTCAAATTTTGTAACTTTCGTCATATTTTGTAAATTTGGCAAATTTTGTAAATTTCGTCATATTTAGTATATTTCGTCAAATTCAGTAAATTTCGTCAAATTTAGTAAATTTCCTCATATATTGTAAATTTCCTCATGTTTTGTAAATTTCGTCAAATTTTGTAAATTTGGTCATATTTTGTAAACTTCGTTAAATTTTGTTAAAATTTGTAAATTTCGTCAAATTTTGTAAATTTCATCAAATATTGTAAATTTTGTCAAATTTTATAAATTCCATTGAATTTTGTAAATTTCGTCAAATTTTGTAAATTTCGTCAAATTTTGTAAATTTCGTCAAATTTTGTAAATTTCGTGAAATTTTATAAATTTCGTCAAATTTTGTAAATTTCGTCAAATTTTGTAAATTTCGTCAAATTTTGTAAATATCGTCAAATTTTATAAATTTCGTTAAATTTAGTAAATTTCGACAAATTTTGTATATTTCGTTAAATTAATTCAAAATCAAAAAAAATTCGTATTATTATTTCGTCGAATTTTGTAAATTTCGTCATATTTTGTAAACTTCGTTTAATTTTGTAAATTTTGTCAAATTTTGTAAATTTCGTCAATTTTGTAAATTTTATCAAATATTGTAAATTTTGCAAATTTTATAAATTTCGTTAAATTTTGTAAATTTCGTCAAATTTTGTAAATTTCGTCAAATTTTGTAGATTTTGACAGATTTTGTAAACTGACAATTTTGTACATTTTGACAAATTTAGCAAATTTTATACAAATTCTGTAATTCAGTTAATGTTGTAAATTCAATAATAAATATAGTAGCCTTAGTAAATGGTTTTGGTAGGGACGCGGTATGAATATTTATGAACATCACCTTAGCGAAGCACCTCTCGATCTTTTATTTTATTTTAATTACTTCGTTAGTACTAAAGTTAATGAAGCTATCAAATAAGCTTGAAAGGAAATCGAAACCTAGTGCATAATTTGTTACTAATAAGTTGCTAATTAGTTACGGTAGTTTTGAATTTGTTGCAATTTTTTTTTTGAATACTTTACTAAGTTCATATGAAGTTAACGAAGTACCCTTCCCAAATAAGCTTGAAAACAAATCAAAACTCAGTGGATAATTTGTTGCTTATTAGTTGCTAATTAGTTACGGTGGTTTTGAATTTGTTATTCAATTTTTATTTTGAGTACTTCGTTATCTTCATATAAGTTCATAAGCGAAGTATTCGAAGAAAATTCAAAACAATTGAGCAGCAAATTAAAAAGAAAAGAAATTAAGCAACAAATTCAAAGTTATCGTAACTAACTAGTAACTAATAAGCAACAAATTATCCACTGGGTTTCGATTTGTTTTCGAATTTATTAAGGAGGGGTGCTTCGTTAACATGATATAAACTCAGCGAAGTATTCAAAAATTTCAAAAAATTGAGCATCAAATTAAAAACTTTATCGGCGAGGGGTGCCTCACTAAGTTCATGTCCATAAAATATTTTAAGTTATTAAGGCTTTAGACGGTTAAGATTCTTATCGTTTTACCACATTCGAAAGAGCTTGGATTGGAGACAATTTCCCGAAAATTTTCAACCATTTAACTGCCATTTTGACGGAGCTAGGGTGGTTCTTTTGATTTGATTTTTGAAACAACGGCTCCACTGAAAAATTCGAAAAAAAATTATCAGAAATGTTTTAGGTATTTGCCGGATAGACTTGATAATTTTTTAAATTTTTCTAGATGCTTATTTTTTTACACTTCCGATTTTGCACTTGAGTTACTGAACAGCTTCTAGAAAAGAGGGGATTACTTAGCTCAGCTCTGAGAATTGTTGTTTCCAATGCAACGTTTGACTCTGTGAGAACTTGTATGCACACACCTTCAGGAGAGGCTTCAGTGGCTAATGCTTATGGCAGTTGAAAGCAAATTGCTGTCTCAGTTGCAACGTCGAAGCGGTTTTATTGATGAAGTTATTGACAGATTTTCTCGATGTACAGAGCATAGAATCCGATGATATAAAATAAGTTTAATAATCCAAAATTATCTATTCCTCAGTCTTTAGTTTTTACTTAAAACAACTGTTATATCTAATATCACACCACATGAGCAGTGCATATCCCGTAAATTTTGTCACGAGACGCCACTCCCTAAAACATCCCTGATTTTGTTTAAATTTTTTGGTGGAGAGTTAGCCTAAAAAAATCAAATAAAATGGAAATCAATGAGAATCGAACCCAGGTAAACTGCGTGAATGCCGCCCGATATACGCGAACCTGTTTTTTTTTTCTAAACATGTTTTCAAATCTATGATTTGTTTTAGTCTTTTTAAGACGGCAGCGAAAGAGACTAAAACAAAATCTCTCAAGTTAGCGTCTGACGGCAAAGCAGAAAGTGAAGCTAGACTTGCGATACGACGTGTAGTGATTGATTGCTGGTGGAGGAGTTGCCATAGAGATAGGACTATAATCGAACGGCGTGGCGCCCGAGCACAGCTGAGCCTGCTCGGTTCTTCTGTTCAATTAGGCTGTTTCTTCGTGTGTTTCAGAAGCAGTGTGGAGGATAATAGGAGCTAGCTACGGGTTCGAGTTCCGTCCCTGCGGTAGTTTTTTCGCGGTTTTTATTACATAGTTGTATTCGCATGTCATTTTTTCAATCTATTTTCCTCGTTGAACACTGATTGAGTTTAAAACTTTTAAATCAGCTTATTAGAAGATCCCGAAGATGGATGCGGCGAAATTTCTGAATTCTGATTTGTAAGGATCTCTTTTTCACGGGAAATCATATTCCCTGCAAAGTGACCAAATTTCTTACATATTCGTATTCGAATTTGAATTTCTTGTAATTTCAATGTCGAAAGAAATGTTTCCAACCCAATCGGAAAGTTTAATTTTTCGCTGGAATTCTGATTACGAAAAGTTAAAGATCTGTTAACTGTTTTGAAAGTTTCTTCCGTCGAAAATTAGCAACCCGAAACTACGTTCAAATCTAGAATGATGACTCCGATTCTAAACCACTTGACTTGACTGTTTGTGATTGTTCAATTTATATTTTCGAAAGCTTTTTGACAGTTCAAAAAGCAGAATTATTCTAACTGCAGTTAAAGCCATTATGTACTTACTTACCTTTTGCGATATTTTGCCAAACAATCAAACAGAAAAAGAATGAGCACTTACCTGAAAAGGAAATGAAAAAGAATCGGAATCAGTATTCGATCATCAAAAATAAAACAGGTATTATCAGGAACACAGATTTGATTGTATGTGACAGAGTGTGAAGCCCTCGTTTGATGTTTTGCTGTACTGCGTACTGCGAAGTCTATCGAAACAGAAAGTATTACTATCTTGGTTTAAAAAAAACATGTCTTAGTTTTTATATAATAATCGTATCACTCAAATTCGACTGTTAATTTTACTCAACAAAATAAACACGGTATATATTATTATGTCCAATAGCGGCCCTTACACGAGCATTAAAAATGTCATTTTAAATGATGACTAAGTAATGATGTATTTCAAATTTGTTAGAAATCTCGTCATTACTGCAACATTACACGTTCATTAATAATTCAGTAATGACATTTTTAATGACTCGTGTAAGGGCCGCTAATCGAACGAAAGCAGCCATCGTTGTTTAAACTCACACAGACAAAAAAATAAGCAGATCACAGTAGGCGCCTGTTTCGGTACGCATCGAGTTTGTTTGGGGATAAACGATAATTCGTCATTTTTGCAGTCATCGACTCCGAACGAGAGACCAGAGCACGACCGTTTTGTTTGCAACGATTATCAGTTTGTCAGCTTAACCGATCGTTCGTTTGTTGCACCTAATCCAAGCAATCAAACAAATCCAATCTGCCTGATTCGATTGAATGAACAACGACGATTATTTGCTCACCAAACAGAGGATCCCGTATCGACTTCGGATGGTGTCGTTGTCCTGATAACGGTTATTAAATGATATCCGGGCCAGGAATGAAATCTCCAACAATGTTGAACGGTATAATCTTGCTGGTTTTCAGTTGTTTGTGCAAAGTGAACGAACCGGAAGATTGGAATCACTCAATTCAAACACAGACTCGGCATGGTTTCGGGGCTACATCAGATCCCCGTACTTCAGAGCTAGCAACGTCATCCGAATGAGGCTTTCGGTGAGGTGTTTAGCATAATGTGTCACGCACACACTTGGAATGAGAGCTGCCATGGCAGACGTTGTTGTAGACTACAACATTCTTGCAGATTTTGGATCTAAATAAGCGATAGAAATGAACATGAAGTTAGCGAATAGGTGAGTAATTAGTTACGGTAATTTTGAATCTGTTGTTCTATTTTTTCCAATTTTTTCAAGCACTTCGCATAGTACATATGAAGTTAACAAAGCACCCCTACTGAATAAGCTTAAAAACAAATCGAAACCCAGTGGATAATTTGTTGTTAATTAGTTGCTAATTAGTTACGGTAATTTTGAATTTGTTGCTAATTTTTGTTTTAATTTCGCAAGTACTTCGTTAAGTTTATATGAAGGTAACGAAACACCCCTTCTGAATAAGTAAGAAAAAAATCAAAACCCAGTTGCTATTTAGTTGTTAATTAGTTACGGTAATTTCGAATTTGCTGCTCATTTTTTTTTATTTTTCAAATACTTCGCTAAGTTCATATGAAGTTAATGAAACACTTACTAAATAAGCTTAAAAACAAATCGAAACTCAGTGGATGATTTGTTGCTAATTAGTTGCTAATTAGTTACGGTGATTTTGAATATTTAGTATTTAGCTTTCTCGGTATGGGTGCAAATTATGCTCTAGGTTTTGATTTGTTTTTGAGCTTATTTAGTAGAGGTGCTTCGTTAACTTCATATGACCTTAGTGAAGTATTTGCAAAATTGAAAAGAAATGTAACGAATTCAAAATTACTGTAACTAATTCGCAACAAATTAACCACTGTGTTTTGATTTGTTTTTAAGCTTATTCAGAACGGGTGTTTCGTAAACTTCATATGCACTTGGTGAAGTACTTGAAAAAATAAAAAAAAAGAACAAAAAATTCAAAATTACCGTAATTAATTAACAACTAATTAGCAACCTTAACATAACGAGGTACTTGACAAATTAAAAGATTAGCAATAAATTCAAAATTACCGTAACTAATTAGCAACAAACTATCTCCACTGGTTTTCGATTTGATTTTAAGCTTTAAGAGGTTTCGTTAGCTTCATAAGAACATAGAAATAGATTTGAGCTTAGCAAAGTACTCAAAAACATTGAACAACAAATTCAAAATTACCTTTACTAATTAGCAACAAATTATCCACTAGGTTTCGATTTGTTTTTAAGCTTATTCAGAAGGGGTGTTTCGTTAACTTCATATAAATTTAACGAAGTATTTGAAAAAAAAATGAGCAACAAATTCAAAATTACCGTAACTAATTAGCAACAAATTATTTACCTATTTGCGTTATTATCAGCGATAGGTGCTTCGCTAAGTTCATGTTCATGCGATAAAAACTTCTTGTTTTGATGGTTCATCTTCGACTCATCAGTGCATTGGCAGTTTACCTTGACTTTCATTTTCTAAGGTAAGAAATTGAGGGAAAAAAATAACTCCACAAGTCGAAGGTCCCATCCTAACCCCATAACTACTTCGGTTATCGCTTTCAAAGAAAATGCAACCTTCAGTAGTTCTGCGTTTGAGCTTTGTCATGTAAAAAGTGGAGAGTCAAATACAAAAGATACAAAGCGAAGAGCAAAGGGCCTCGTGCCGTTACGTGGTCCCACTGGCTAATGTTTGCTGGTATAGTTCCAACACTATTCAATCATGAATTTGGTACGGAAAAAACGAACTTTCTCATTCTTTGAAACGAAACGATAATTTCGGTCTACCGATGAGGGAACCAATCCGGACATAACCCGTGACCGAAACCCCAGTCAGCCATAGAAAATCCAGTAAATCATCCAACAATTCTCGGTCTAATTTGTTTTTCACGCTGGATTGTTTGTCGCCAAAAATACGAACTCGGAAAAAAGTTTCCCGAACCAACAAACGTGCACTGAAAATGAATTTAATTGAAGAAACACGTTTCACCACCACGTCTCGTCACGGTACGCAGTGTGTGTGTGTGTGTGTGTGTGTGTGTGTGTGTGTGTGTGTGTGTGTGTGTGTGTGTGTGTGTGTGTGTGTGTGTGTGTGTGTGTGTGTGTGTGTGTGTGTGTGTGTGTGTGTGTGTGTGTGTGTGTGTGTGTGTGTGTGTGTGTGTGTGTGTGTGTGTGTGTGTGTGTGTGTGTGTGTGGAAAGTGGGCAAGCAGAAGTCACTTCTCCGCCGTTTGAAACTTTTCATATTCTACGTTTAGTGTCTTTTAACGGGGCATTGTCAAATAAAACCAAGCCTGCTTTGCGTGAGCTTCAAGCTGTTCGTTTATGATGAGATTTGCCGAAAACGATGACTGCTCGCAGTAGGCTAGTGTTTTCCCTTTGAATGCCTCGTCCACTTGGCAGTGTCACCAGAAGCAACCGTTCACGCATGAAAATACAAAAACGACTTACGAAGTTTTTTGATACATAGAGCACAAGCAGCCGGGAAAAAAGTTCAAGAAGAAAAAACATTTCATTTTCTTTAGCACTGTGTGGATTTATTATCTACCCTTTGGCGAAAAAAGGGGACTGCAAAGTTTTTCGTTGGATCAGTCATTGTTTAAATATTGTGAAACCGGAACGTACCTAAAGTGCGAGATATCACGGTAGTAACGCTTTTAACCGGTTTTTTAAGAGATTTAAAAGCAAATGGTAGGACGGTTATGGCATTTTGGCATCAGAACAAAACTCTGGTATCTTCATCCCTCACCATCTCCGATCATAACGCAAATAAATAACTAATTTGTTACTAATTAGTTACGGTGGTTTCGAAATTGTCAAATTTTCATTATTTTTACGATTTTTTCTCCAAGCTCATACGAAGTTAACCCTCCTTAACCCCACCGTAACTAATTAGCAACAGATTATTCACTGGGTTTCGATTTGTTTCCAAGCTTATTTAGGAGGGGTGCTTCGATAAATTCATACGAATTCAGTGAAGCACTCGTAAAATGTGAAAAAATATATTGAGAAAAAAATTCAAAACTATTGTAACTAATTAGCAACTGATTAGTAACAAATTATTCACTGAGCTTTGATTTGTTCACAAGCTTTTTTGCAGGGATACTCCGTTATATTCATAAGAATATAGAGAAGCACTCGTAAAATGTTAAAAAATATGTTGAGAAACAAATTCAAAATCATCGTCACTAATTAGCAACTAATTAGTAACATATTATTCACTTGGTTTCGTTTTATTTTCAAGCTTACTTAGGAATTTTAGAAGCATTAGCAAAAATAAAAACAAAATTAACAAATCAAAACTACGGTAACTGATTCGCAACAAATTTGCGCTATCATCGGAGATATGAGCTTCGCTAAGTTCATGTTCATAGCAATGATGGCTGACGGATGTTTGAAATAGCTAAAGTTTGAAATTTTTAATACAATGTCAGCAGCCGGTATGAACTTCAACCAGCTCGTGTACAGTATCATGCACTTGTTTCGTATTACTCAACCAGGTTGGTTTTCACCGGTTTCTACGTCCCCCCGATGTTATCATAACCATCGTGGTATTGAGCTTCAGAGTGGCGGAAAATTATGCTCGTTGCTGGAAATGTCTCCGGTGAATGACAATTAGTTTGAAATTGGAATCCGATGGCGACTGAAGGAGGAAGGTGCCGAAATACATCGAATGACATTGATATCAGATTAAGATGCAAACTTATTAGACGTATTCGAAAATAAATTTTGAAATATCACAACACGAACGTTATAGGTTTAATAGCAATCCAAAATGATCTCGTTCATATTTGAATTTCACATTCACTATCGGACCTTTGACTTGACTCCTGTCATCCAGCTTCGAACTAGCTTCTCTCTTTTCAACCGATTTTGACTCTCCTCCCACCGACAATCAGCCGGTCGGGAGGAAAAATAATGTCACCACAAGAACATTATTGTCTCGTACCATTTCTTCGTCACTGTTGAATAGTGGGAAGATACCAAATCGTACCAAAAATGGTTGTTTAGAGAATATTGCTTTAGAAGAAGTGACAATAGTCGTTTTTGAAGGAACATTTCGACGTAGATTTCACGGTTAATATTCTCGGTAGAGATGAATGATTATCTGATTTTACCGCACTTGCAGATGATTTGCCAAACCGAGATAATTTTTTAGTCAACCTTTCTATCTTTCAGTTTTTTAAACTTACACTATTTGAAAATTCGCATATCTTTCTATCTTTCAGTTTTTTAAACTTACACTATTTGAAAATTCGCATTACAAACAAAAATTTTGTTGCCACATGTCTTAAAAATTCATGAAACATCGAGATCTGATTTTACCGCACTTGCAGATGATTTGCCAAACCGAGATAATTTTTTAGTCAACCTTTCTATCTTTCAGTTTTTTAAACTTACACTATTTGAAAATTCGCATATCTTTCTATCTTTCAGTTTTTTAAACTTACACTATTTGAAAATTCGCATTACAAACAAAAATTTTGTTGCCACATGTCTTAAAAATTCATGAAACATCGAGATCTGATGTTACTCCAAAAAATTGCCAAATCTGACCAAAACATTACGAGATGGTCGTGGGATCGAATGAACGGCAAAATTCGTTTTTGGAGACACTGTTTTTGGTATAGTTCCGATGTCATTGTCTTATTTGTAACGAAAACTTTCGTTTTTTTACCACAGCCGCAAATGCCCTGCCAAATCATAAATTTTGTTGCAAATTTGTCGGCAAAAACAAATTTAAATTTGGCTGGAACATCATCTTACCAATCTTACCACGCAGTTTCCGGTCGATAGTTCCACTCCGACGATTGGCTTGAGGCTTCCGAATCGTCGTCAATGTTTCCTTATACCGTTTGATAACGCGCCATGCGGTATTTCTGGGCAATTTCAGCTGTTTAGCTAGCCTAGATGCAGACCACAATGGATTTTCCAAATAACTGTGCACAATTTTTCCTTCTTTCGGCGTCCATGAAGATTGTTTACAAAGTGCAGTCGATTTGCGGAATGTCAAAAATCATACGTAAAGCTGACAAAACTCCCGACACGTGGGCGCCAAGAACTTCCAAATCCGTTCACCAGGAGCGCCACAATATGAGCAAAAGTTTGTTTTAATTCTAAATGAAGCAAGCTTTATTCTCTAAATCACGTTAAAACCTATTGAAGGTGTTTTTAAACAATGAGCAGTGCTGGAGAAACAATGTAACAACTTTCGAGTGAAGCGATAAAAATATTCACTTTCTGATTTCAGACAATGGAATGGAATAGACAAATACGTGTCTGTCCAGAATACGAGGGAAAAATGGTAGAATATCGTCTTCGATCCATAAATGCATTAGCAGTAAATTAACTTTCGCAACTCGCTCTTATCCTCCAAATCATTTTGAAACCTCGTGACGGGGTTTATCGTCCCTACAATCTTACAACTTAAATAACCACAACTTACCTCCATGGAGAAACGTGAACATGTTAACAATAAGCAGTGCTGGCAGAAACAGTCGCACCATTTTCTGCACTCCGGCACCGACCCGGCCACCGCCTGCTGTGATTGAGCTGTGCGGCGATGACGGTTGTAGTCGATTCTGTTGTCTAGTGTTGCCATCGATTGTTCCACCTCCATCGCAGTCGACGACGACTTTCCGCTTCCAACAGATGTTGTTTCCGTTGTCGCTGTTTTTGTTGTTGCTGTTAATGTTGATGTTGTAGTTGTTTTTGTTGTTTGCATTAGCGTTGGCGTTGAGATGGCTGCTGTTATCGCTATCACGACTACTACTACGTCTTCTTCTTCTTCTACTACTACTAGTACTATTACTACGATTAAGACCACTACTACAGTGACCACTAGTCGCCGGTGGTGGTTGCGTTCTCCGCAGAAAGCTAGGAATCCGAAGCATCGTTGCTGAGCTAACGGTAGCGGCAGTGGCATTAGCGGCGAATGGGCAATGGCTCCGGTTGCGTAGGCCAGTTGTAGTTGTAGCAGCAGCAGTTGGCGATACCAGGGTGACCAGCAGTAGTCGGAGAAACTGCAGCACCGACCCAATGGCGGCCACTGTGAACCTGTGGCTTTCATTTCCACCGCCGGTACAGAGATTTCGGGAAGATTTCCGGTTACTTTTCTGAAGGCTAGGGCAGCATTCGGTTGTGGTGGAATCCGTCGGTGTGGGACGCGGTGGTAACCGTCGACGACGGGATCCCTTGCTACGTGTTCCACCAAGAGCAGCACTACAATGGCGAGCAGTTGTTGCACTATTCTTAACATTAGGGTTCGTGTTATCAAAAGTGTTATCGTTAAACGTACGAATCTGTTTAGTGTTACTTGTTTGGAAGCATTCATGGTTGTTGTTGTTGTTGTTATTATTGTGGCCACTGTCATCGTCGTCGTCGGTGGCGGCAGCTGCGGCGGATGACGACATACGTTTATGTTTGCCAGGCCTTGGGCGTGTGATCTGGATAGCGCTTCGTTTCGCCCGGCGTCCAAGGATAGCCACCAACAGTCGACCGGAAGGCGTCCGCCGCCATTGGGAGTAGAAAAGATTGCCCGGCCTAAAATGAACCACCACGACCACCACCGCAGCTGTTGCTGCTGGTCGAATCGAACCGCTACCGAGCCACCATCGCCGCTGGTACCGACGACGGATCCGTTGGGTTTCGGGTATGCAACGGCGGATTGTCCGAGCGTAACGTGCAGAAACCCATTGACAGTAACGGCGAGAACTATTACTGCTGACGATGGGTTTGTGGTGTTCGTTGTATTCTGTGCTATCGTCGGTGGTTGGCCGGAAGGTAGAACTGCTGCTGCTGCCGCCGTCGTTTCCCTTGACACTGGTGAAAAGGTCTTGTTCGATACTAGTTTGACGCTGGCATGTCCTTTCGATGAATGATACTTCTGAGGCCATGCTGTGCCCTACAATGAAACAGGAGAAGAAAAAGATACTGTAACGGTTGGTGTCGATAAGCTTTTTAGAGCATATAGTCGGGTACATTTAACGTCAAACAGATGTCACTTCTGTCAGTGAGCTTTACCCGCTGACTGCGAATCGCAGCAGGCACTGGCGGAAGCTTTATCCAACTGGTGAGTGTCGCAAGAAAAGGATAAAACTAGAGATAGAAAGAGAGCCAAGTGGAGTTCATTTGCTCGCTCTCTCTCTCATTTTCTCTCAGAAACACCATGCGTCTCCACGTTTACTTTTCAGACGTGTGTAAATTTTCCGGTCCTTCTGCTGCTGCCGTCGGAAGATGAGGATTTTGTTTACGCGCTCGCACGGCAGTTGCGGGCTGAACCGGAAAGCGGAAGAGCCCAGCGAAGGATGGAAGACTTTCTTACATAACACTTTTGGGAGGGGGGTTTACGCAGCTGGCGACAGTTCCTCTTCTTTTGCAAATCCCCTTTCTGATTGGTTTCGATTGTTTTGGGCTGCTGGCCAAGAAGAACTTTGAAGCCTGTAACCTGTTTGGGGAGTGGAGTTTGGGCCACCTCAGCCCAGCTTGGCTCGGCTCGGCTGCCAGCCTGCAAAGCTAAATGATGAATAGATTTTATAATTTTACCGCACCCAGAATGTCCTACTTTTCAGCAAGGTCAATGGAAAGGGTGTTGCGCTGAATAACGCGATTCGGACGTGCTGTTTCGGAATTCTTCGGCACGGGAATAATCTCTCGCGGCAGGAGAAACGGAACAATGGTTGAGAGTTGCAAAAAAAAAATAAAATAAAACACAAAGCAAACATGTAAACTTTAACTGTTTTGTTTCGTAGTCTCGAGAAAATGACACTCTATCTGGGCAGGAAGCACTAGTATTTGATGGATGCGAGAACAGAATAAAATAGAAAAATTTCCCGAGGGCTGAACGAGTTGTGCGCGGCTATTAGCGTACGTAGCGTATTTAAATCGTTCATTTGTCATTTCCCACTTGTCATACGTTGCTGTTAGTGCTATGCGAAGCAATAAAGTACAATTCACACGATACAGCAGCCCCCGACAACAGCGAAACCGCTTAGAACTTCTCACAAAAACTTTCCTTTCGTTTGAAGTTTTCAGGTAAATAAAGCACAACAATAAACGAAGCGAAGCGAAAAAAACTCATGGCTTGCTGCTGTTGCTGTTTCGGCTTCTACAAGTTTCGCTCGCTAGCAAGGGTAGATGGTTGCGTTCTCTAGTTTCGTCCCACCTTCTTTGCACGACTTGGAAGAAATTACCGGAAGCTAATATTGTGTGCGACGACGGTGAATCGCACTTTTCTAATGTCATTTTAATGTCACGCGATAAGGGTTCCCTTCCGGGAACACGCGGGATTCAAGATGTCGTTAGCTAAACTGCGATGGTGACTGGCGAACTTTAGACGAAACGAAAAAAACGAAACGTTCGTTTCTATGCAACTGAAAATTCCGCTAGACGAGAAAAAAAAGATAACAAAATTGTTTTGGTAATTTTTGCGTCTGTAGTTTAATGTGCTTATCATACACTGAAAATTTGTTTCCTTTCAATTCAATTTTTATACACCGCTACTCTCGATCACCACAGATGACCAGTTCTCGAGTCGAATGTAGTGATGAAAATACGTACTTTGTGGGTAATTCAACGAATGAAAATCGGTTGTAATCTACCTAGTGATGTTTATTCATTAATATCAATAGACGATTACTTGTAAGTATCTTTGAATATAAACTAACATAATCTGTTCATTATGTAAATAATAATGTCAAATTAAGAAGATTTTTTCGTTTTTTCTTAGCTTCGCTCTTAGTGACGGTTTGAAATTTCTAGCACTACCTCCGGAACCGGGAGTCGGATTCGGATAAAACGCTATAGCAGCTAATGGGTTCAGAAAACCTTTCATTTGAGCATTTTGAAATTCCATTTTGAAGTTTTTGACACTATTTTGGGTATACTAAGATCTTTTTTATGCGGATTTTTTACGCGGATTTCCGAAGTTACTAGGTTATTTTCATGCGGATTTCCGAAGTTACGCGATTTTTTTTACGCAGATTTCCGAAGTCACGCGTTTTTTTTTTGCGGAGTTTTCTTTACGCGGTACGTATCTCCGCTTAAAATAAGACCTCAGTGTATATTTGGACATAAAGTAACATAACTTTTTCAATTTGTAAACAGTAATGTCAAAATGAGAAGAATTTTTCCTTTTTTTTGCAAATTCGCTCTGTGTGACGATTTGAAATTTTGAGCATCTTCACTCGCTGCCTCTGGAACCGGGATTTGGATTCGGATAAATTGCAATTGCAGCTAATGGTATCATAAAACCTTTCATTTGAAGTTCCATTTTGAACTATTTTCGGTACACTGAGCTCTTGTTTACGTGGATTTTTTACGTGAGTTTCCGAAGTTATGCGAATTTTAAAAGTTATCCGGTTTTCTCGTTTTGTCTCAGAAATGCATGAAACGTCGAGATCTGGTGTCATCCCGAAATTTTTTTAAGTCAACTCTCCAACACTTTAATTTTCGATTTTTTTTTGAAAAAATATTGTATTGGTTATGCAGCCACTGTGAAAACCGACCTTTGAATCGAGGCCCGGAGGGCCAAGTGTCATATACTGTCATATAACGTCATATAGTGTCATATAACGTTTTTTTGCACTAATTTTTCTCGGAGATAGCTGAGCCGATTTTGAAAGGTCTTGTGGTCCCATACTAAATTCCTGAATTTCATTTAGATCTGACTTCCGGTTCCGGAGTTGAGGTAAAATGTGCAAAAAAAATGAAAATATGTGTTCCTACTTTTCTCATAGATGGCGCAATTGATTTTCACAAACTTAGGTTCAAGTGAAAGGTCATGTGGTCCCATTCGGAATTACTGAATTTCATCCGGATCCAACCTCCGGATCCGGAAATATAGGATAGTGTGTAAAAAATTTTATACCGTCACTGAAGAGGGCAAAAAAACGTAAAAAAAAATTCTAAAACGACCTCAAATCTTCTCCAATTGATAGTTTTTGTCAGTAGACGGTCAAATAAACCGGTTTCGGTTATTTTCTCAAGAATCGAAGAAAATTATTTTGAAGAATACCACAGTATTATATATGATAGTATGATTGATATGAGAGAGGCATCATTACACCACAAAAGACTGTCCCAGAAAGTATGGACGAAACCAAAAACCGCTGCCATTTCGCAATGGTTCAGAATCTGTCAATTTTTATGACTGGGTCCTGTTGTTTCCACTCTTCTCTAACCACTTGTGCAGTTGTTTATTCGTTTTCATTAGTTTGTTTCGAAATGCGTGGACTTTCAGCAGAACAACGTCGAAAAATTGTGTACAAATGGTGCACAGAACGCGGACTGTCACTGAAAAAATAGCAAAAATGGAAGGAGTAAGTGAAAAAGCCGTGCGAAATGCAATCAGGAAGTTCGGTGAGGATAACACCTTTGAGGGTAAACCGAAAACGGGTCGAAAAAAAGGTCCTGCTAACCCTCAGTTAGATAAACGAATGCTGAAGGCGTTCGAGCAAAAGAAGGAGGTTTCAGTTCGGGATGTGGCCAAAATAGTGGGCACTTCGAAGTCAAATGTTCTTCGTGCTAAAGAACGTTTGAATCTTCGAACCTATAAGAAGCAGAAACAACCAAAACGTAGTCCGAAACAAGAATTACGATTCTTGCTGGAAATTCGAACTGCATAATCATGAACGACGAAACCTAGGTGAAACTCGATTGGAAATCCTTGCCGGGACCACAATATTATACGGTGCGAGAAGAGAAAGTATTAAACCAGTCCGAGACATCGATTGAAGTCGAAAAATTTGGTAAGAAAGCTATGGTCTGGCAAGCAATTTGTAGCTGCGGTAAGATTTCGAAACCCTTCATCACCACTGTTTCAATGAACAGCGAAATATACATCAAGGAATGTTTACAAAAACGATTTCTACCCATGATTCGAAGCCACAAGGATCCTGTTGTCTTATGGCCAGATCTTGCTTCTTGTCACTACTCGAAATCAACGGTAGAATGGTATACTACCAAAAATGTCACTTTCGTCCCAAAAGACATGAATTCACCAAATTGCCCACAATTGCATTAACGAAGGCACATCTTAGGAAACATGTCTCGGCAGCCGAAACTATTCAACAGTTCGAAAAAGATTGGAAAAAAGTGTCAAAACTTGTCGCCAAGAAGTCTGTACGGAATTTAATGAGGAACGTTCGCAATAAGGTGCGCCAGCTAGTCTACAATGGCTAAGTAGCAAATGTTGAGAATAATATTCTGTTGTTGTAGTCTAATATTGTCAGTATATCGAATAAAATTTGAATATCTAACACTTGCGAATCATTTACAGCGAAATCTAAGTGCGTCCATACTTTCTGGGACAGTCTTTAATCATACTGGAATCGTCATTTATTTCAAACTAGATCAAGTCCCATATATCATTCGACTTAGTTCGTCGAGATCAGAAAATTTTATCTAGATCCGATTTCTGGTTCCGGAGTCACGGGGGTCACCAAATGCAAATAAAAAAAATGACCAATTCAATCAAGCTTGAGTGACTAAAGCTACAAAAATGGAAATGACAACTGCTTCGCAATAGACTTCTGATTTATAATAACCGCAATGCATTGTTAAATTTCTAACGAAATATTGATTTTGAAACTATCCTCAATCTCTAGGCAGCCGGTTACCGCGAGAGATATATGGAGTTATTTTAATTGGCGACTAGAATATGATCCGAAAGCAATGAATTAGCTCATAGCGACTCAGAATTCACGCCGTTTTACCATTAAGGTTTTAAGAACCGATCAAATCACCATACCACACGTGAAAACATCTAGAAAAAAAAATCTCTGGTTTCACGGTGGATTCTGGATCTGGACTCTGAACTTGAAATTTGGATCTGGAGTCTGGACCTGAATTCTTGGTCTGTATTCTAGATCATAACTCTGCATCTAGTTTCTGAACCTGGACCAAGATTCTCGACCTTGATTCTGAACTTGGATTTTATATTTGTAGTCTGGACCAGGACTCTGGACGTGGATTCCAGATCTGAATTCTGGACCAGGATTCTGAACCTGGATTATGGATCTGGATTCTAAACCTGAATACTGGGCCTGTGTTTAGAGCTTGTATTGTGCACCTAAATACTAAGTTGGGATTCTGACTCAACCTGGATTCTAGGCTTTAATCAGAATTTGGATTCCGTTACTAGGTTCAGGACATCAATTCGGAACTCCGAACTTGAATTCAAAGCTGGACTCTATATCTGATTTCTGATCCAGGAATTCAAATCTGAAATTTGGACTTGAAAGTCCAGTCTGAACCTGAATTCTGAGCCTGTGTTATAGATCGGGAGTCTAAACCTGGATTATGTACCAGAATTCTGAATATGGATTCATGTCCTAAATTATAGACCTGGAGTCTACGCTTGAATTCTAGACCTGAGCGGTGAATTTAAAATTCGAAATTGGACCTGGATTTTAGATCTGAATTTTGAACCCTGGTCCTGGATTCGGGACCTGAATTCTGGACCTGATTTTGGAGATTGTAGTCTGCACCAAGATTCTGGACTTGGATCAGAAGTTAGATTCCTTACTACATGGAATGAAAAGTTCCGGATCTCTCTCAGAAAAGACGTGAATAGTTTCGAACTGTGTATGTTTTGTTGAGAACAAGCCTGCAGATGGTGCAATACTAAATTTCATGACAATCTATTCACTAGTGTTTTAATAACAGCAGATCGTGTCAGACAAATTCTAGTTTTCATCAAGCTATAGAAAAAGGCGCACCAGCGTATCCCCCTTATTCTCCAGATATGGCCCTCAGCGACTATCAGGTATTTCCAAACCTGAAAAAGTTTCTTCAGGAAAAGAATTTATCGTCGAATGCTGATGTCATTGCAGAAACGAAAACCTATTTCGAAGGCCTTAACAAATCTTTTTTTTAAGGGAAATGTTGGAGGACCGATGGGTCAAGTGTATCGCTCTAGATGGAGATTATACTGAAGAATAAAAAGTTATCATGGTAAAAAATCGGATTTTTCTTTGTTAGGCCCGGAACTTCTCATTCCATGTAGTATATGGTTTCTGAACCTAGATTCTGAACTTGAATTCTGAATCAGTACTTTAGATCTGGAGTCTGTATAGAGATTACGTACTCGAGCTCTGGGCCTGGATCTAAATTCTGATGCATGTTGGACTTGGATTGGAGATTTGAGTTTTGAATCCTGGTCCTGAATTCGGGAGCTGAACTCTGGGCCTGTGTTTGGAGCTTGTATTCTGCACCTGGCTTTTAGACAAGCATCAGAATTTAGATCCCGTACTACATGGAATGAAAAGTCCCGAGCCTCTCTCAGAAAAGACGTGAATAGTTTCGAACTGTGTATGTTTTGTTGAGTACAAGCCTCTAGATGGTTCAATACCAAATTTCATGACAATCTTTCCGCTAGTTTTTGAATAACAGCTGATCGTGTTAGACGAGTTCTAGTTTTCACCAAGCTATGAAAAAAGACGAACCAGCGTATCCCCCGTATTCTCCAGACCTGGCCCTCAGCGACTATGTCCTACACTCTAGGCATGAATTTAAGACCTGGTGTCTGGACCTAACAGATCGGTTGAAAAGTTCGTATCGTTTCTATGAGAGGGCGCCACTAGAATTAAATCCATACCATTTTCAGTTAGTACCAACCTTCAAAAGATACGTGTATAAATTTGACAGCTGTCTGATTATTAGGTTGTGAGATATTGCATTTTGAGTGAAGCTACTTTTGTTATTGTGAAAAATGGAAAAAAAGGAATTTCGTGTGTTGATGAAACACTACTTTTTGATGAAAAAAGTGCCGCCGATACCAAAAAATGGCTTGATGAGTGTTATCCAGACTCTGCACCGGGCGAAGCAACAATTCTTAAGTGGTTTGCAAAATTTCGTACTGGTCATATGAGCACCGAAGACGACGAACGCAGTGGACGTCCAAAAGAGGCTGTTACCGATGAAAACGTGAAAAAAATCCACAAAATGATTTTCAATGACCGTAAAGTGAAGTTGATCGAGATAGCTGACACCCTAAAGATATCAAAGGAACGTGTTGGACATATTATTCACGAATATTTGGATATGAGAAAGCTTTGTGCAAAATGGGTGCCGCGTGAGCTCACAATCGATCAAAAACAACAACGAATTGATGATTCTGAGCAGTATTTGGAGCTGTTATATCGAAATAAAACCGATTTTTTTCGTCGATATATAACAATGGCCGAAACGTGGCTCCATCACTTCACTCCGTAGTCCAATCGACAGTCAGCTGAGTGGACTGCACGCGATGAACCGAACCCAAAGCGTGGAAAGACTCAACAATCGGCCGGTAAGGTTATGGCGTCTGTGTTATATATGACTATTATATAGCGTTATTAGAGCGTTCGAAGGACGAAATTTAAAAAAAAACGGCCTCATTTGAAGAAGAAAAAAGTTTTGTTTCATCAAGACAATGCACCGTGTCACAAGTCGATGAAAACCATGCTGAAATTGAACGAATTGGGCTTCGAATTGCTCCCTCATCCACCGTATTCTCCAGATTTGGCCCCCAGTGACTTTTTCCTGTTCTCAGACCTCAAGAGAATGCTCGCTGGTAAAAAATTTAGAAGCAATGAAGAGGTAATCGCTGAAACTGAGGCCTATTTTGAGGCAAAGGACAAATCGTACTACAAAAATGGTATCGAAAAGTTGGAAGATCGCTATAATCGCTGTATCGCCTCTGATGTCAATTATGTTGAATAATATAAACGAATTTTGGCAAAAAAATGTGTGTTTCTATTAAACGATACGAACTTTTCAGCCGAACTGTGAGTTGTGAACCTAGAATTAAGAAATGGACCTGAATTCTAAACCTGAATTCTGCGTCAGTGCTCGGAGTCTATATTCTGGACCTCTGGATTTCGAACCTGCATTCTGGACCTATACCTGAATTCTGTGGTAGTTTTTTGAAAGTTTAGTTTGACATTTTATCAAATATTGCTAAACATATCTCCGATCGCATGAAGCAAAAATATGTTCTAACAATGAGTAAAACAAGAGATATTCACGACCAAAAACTCATCACTCTCCCACATGGTAAATTTTTGTAAATCGAAAACTAATGTTGTAGTTTCCCCTTTTTATCCTCTTCCTTCGATCGTCTCCACCACAAGAGTGAAATTCATCTACCAATACTTACCATATCGTCTGGTTTCAAGTCTTTGACACAACAGCGCCTAGAAAATATTCACATCGGAAAACCTGCCGGGAAAACAAATGGAGAAGAAAAAGCTTATTAGTTGGAACCATTTGTACGTTGATTGGTCACATAAAGAAAGTTCTTTTCGATTTGTTAAATCATTATACTGTCAAACGATATTAAAAGAATTGCAACAATACAATTAGAGAAGATAGTCATACAATTAGTAATATTACAGGGAATTAATGCTTTCAGCTTTCTATTTCCGATTGGTTGTTTGCTTAGGAGAAATCAATCCTCACCGTCAGTACTGAAAGGCGTCCTACTACGGAACTGCAAAACATCCAAATGACCTGACCGTAGAAAGATTGCGCTCGGCACAATGGCAAACCTAAATTGAATAATGCGTTTTAGCGGACAGCTAAAACGGGTGTTTTGTTAGGATACTCAAAGCATTCTCCGTGCATTCTTTGTGAGAACCGCACACAATGGTGGCACATAATTGAATCAATTCTACGATGTCCATCGGACCGAACGACCGACGGACCGGTTGCGAGATAGATATGACATCGTCTCTTCAAGGTACGACGATGCTGCTACGGGTAGAAGGCGATAAAGAATGACCTACTTGAGATCATTAGAGATGATTTTCGATTCACATAAACTGAGCACAATTGCACGTGTACCGGTTTGCGACAATAAATCTTCCGCTAGGTGGCGACCGTGCCAGTAGCATCGATCACGTTCGCTCAAAACAAATCCTCGTCCGCTGTCAGTTACGATTGTGATCCGTTTGAGCCCATTGCTAATGGACCGTATAATCAGCTACTTGAGCACAGATGAAATCTATTCAATGCTACACCTTCCCGGTCCGTTTCCTGCTGCCAACGCCATTCGAACCCCGTACCAGAATGGATAATGTGATATTCTTGTAGGTCAAAATGAATTATGCATATGCTAATTTGGGTTTCGAATTTGACTCGACCATCCTCGACCGAAGTTTGTCACGGCGATCTGTTCCGTTGCCGTTCCCCGCTAAAGGGGGAAGGTGTTGGTTACATCAATGCTTTCCACATGCTACTGAATTGAATGTGAGTGTGTGTTTTCTCTTTGCAGGAAACTCTGTTGTTGGCGGGGTTACGAGAATTTAAGAGCGAGAGAATTCGGGAGAAAATCAGAATGAAGTGCGCACACACTCACACACACTCTCGCGGCAGAACTGAACTGAGCGGAAGAGCGAATCGTCGACTACGGAAACGAGAATCATAATAAATTCACCGCGGACGGAGAAAATCTGTCACGGTCAATTGTGGTATTACGGAAACACAGTATAAATGAAACGACTGGCTTAGAAATCATGTAAGCAACCGAGCAGTACCGCGCGTTTGCGAAACTATGTCAAGTCTTTGTGGTGCGTCGCTGTGTTAGAGCAGACGACAGTGCAAACTTTTTCATCGTTTTGAATTTTTTTGTTGTTGCATTCTTTCTAGTCCAGCTGAAAACAAGCTGCAGCTCTGTTCGGTTTGCTATATTTAAAACATCTTTCGTGGAATCGCCATTAGAGAAAAAATACATTTTTTTAAATTTTAGTAACTTTTTGTAAATCGCTTCAGAAGAAAACAAATTTCATTTGATTATACTATATTTCATTTCTCTTCAAGTGATTTAGTTCATTCTCTTAGCTGTTTTTGGGACAAAAGCATAAGTGAAGCCGAATTTAAGATCCGGGGTGTTGTCCAGTTCGTTTTTGACGGGTGTTGGAAGATGTGGCCAAATGTTGTCGTGATGAAAAATTACGGATTTATTTTCTCATTTTCTAAGATTCCCGAGATTACAGATTTTAGATTTAATTCTTCAAACTTTATATTCGATTCTCGACTTCACCTTGCAAATCTACATTTTAGATTTTTGATTCTCGGATCTTGTTATTTCATTCCTACATCTTGATTCTACATTCATTTTTTACTCTTCTCATATAGAATTTTGGTTTTTAATTTTAGTAACTTTTCCTAAATCGCTTTAAAAGAACATAAATTCCATCTGCTTCCACCATATTTTTTCTTTTAAAGTGAGCAGCTCGAAAAACCAATTTTTGTGCTTTTCTCAATTTTGTTCATGTTTTCGTTCAAACTAATGCTCATCGAAGTATTGTTTGCAGTTGTATTGCGCTAATTTTGGGGCATGAGCGCCGAAGTGAGACCGAATTTAATATCCGGGATGGACAACATCCCAGTTCTTGACGGGTGTCGGAAGATATGGCCAAACGTTGTCGCGATGGAAAATTACGGACTAGATTATTCTGGGCATTTTTCGTTCGATATCCGCTTAAAATGAATAAGTTCCTCATTTTCTAAAATTTCAGAGATCACCTCTATATTTTAGATTTTTGATTCTCGAATCTTGACATTTCATTTATACATCTTGATTCTACATTCACTTTTTACCCTTCTCATATATAATTTTGGTCTTTCATTTTAGTAACTTTTCCTAAATAGCTTTAAAAGAACATAAATTCTATCTGCTTCCACTATATTTTTTCTTTTAAAGCGAGCCGCTCGAAAAACCAATTTTTTAACTTTTCTCATTTTTTTCATGTTTTCATTCAAACTAATGCTCATCGAAGTATTGTTTGCAGTTGTATTGCGCTAATTTTGGGACATAAACGCGAGTGAGACCGAATTTAATATCCGGGGTGTTGTCCAGCTCGTTTTCGATGGGTGTTGGAAGATGTGGCCAAATGTTGTCGTGATGAAAAATTTCGGACTAGACTAGTTTGGGCAGTTTTCGCTCGATATCCGGTTGAAACGAACTCGTTTCTCACTTTCTAAGATTCCAGAGGGCCGAGTGTCAGACATCATTCGACTCAGTTCGTTGGAATCAGCAAATGTCTGTGTCAAAAAGAATTGTCACTCAATTTTCTCGGATATGACTGAGCCGTTATTGTTATTGAATTTTATTTGGATTGAACTTACGGTTGCGGAGTAACGGGGTAAAATGTAAAAAAAAAAACAAAACTGCACTCGATTTTATCAAAAGCCGCTCAACCTATTTTCACAAACTTAGATTAAAATGATGAGAAGTCTTACAGAACCCTATCAAATTTTATCCGGATACAACTTCCGGTTCCGGAATCACAGGCCAATAAGCGTGTGTTTATACATGATACAGAAACATCGAGCAATACTCACCTAGCCGTAATTGAACAGGTTTGATTAGTTCATGACCAAATACGCTTATTTTGTGTATACCGAATCTTCGTTCCTGGTTCCGGAAGTACCGAAAAAAGTGACTGGACCTATTTTCACTAATTTTTACCGATATGAAATTTTTTATGGGCTCATGAAAAATAACTTTTTAACTTTTGAGGCATCATTACACCACCAGGTACATTGAAACAGGTTTTTTATTCATGACTTTCGACTCTTAAATTCTAACTACCGACTGTAGACTCTTGATTCCCGACTTTGGACTCAAGAGTCTTGATTCGGGTTTCTCGATTCATGATTCCCGACTCTCCACACCTGACTCTAAACTCCCGAGTTTCGACTCTTGGCTCTCGACTTCAGATTTTGATCTCTTAATTATAGATTCTTAATTTTCGATTCATGATTTTCAACTTTAGCCTTCCAACTCTCGACTAGTTTTAATGTATCGTAAAAATTTCGCCTTTCGTACTTGAGCTACCAACACTTCTAAATGACTACTATATGCTTACGGTCCTGAAGTCTTATTTTTGTTTTTGACTGAGGCGTCAATAAAGGCTTTGCACTTCGGCGCAAAATAATTTATTTACTAGTAGTATTCATTTTAGATCCGCTTAGCGGTTTATGCAGAACCGCGTGGTGGCATGAGCAATTCAACCCAAAATGATAATGCGCTGATGAGTCGAAGACGAAACGTGAAATCAAATGAAAATGCAAAACTTAATTTCAACTTAACTATTCTCGACTATCGATTACCGACTTTTGATTCTGATGATTTTCCATATAACCAGGAAAACGTTCCACTTGAGCCATTTATTACTGATTCCAGATTTTTTTATTCTTGATTTACAATTTTCGATTCTCAACTCACGTCAAGACTCTCAAGTCTCGAATGTCGACTCTTGATTTTCGAGATTATCAACGCTTGATTATAGATTCCTAATTTTCGATTCATCATTTTCGATTCTCCTCTCCCAATTTTTGCATTCCGATTCCCGACTATTGATTCCTGATATATGATTCTTTATTCTAGACTTTTGATTCCTCTGACTCGACCTTAGGTTCTCTTAACGGTTCTAGACTCTTGAGTCTCGATTTTCGAGTCTTGATTATAGATTTTCGACTTTTAACTTTAGACTGCCGATTCTTGATTTCAGGCTGAAGACTCTCGATTCTCGACTCTCAAGTTTTTATTATGGATTTTCAATTTTCGACTCATCATTATTGATTTTCTCCTCCCAACGTTGGAATTACTATTCTCGACTATTGATTATTGATTTTTCAATGCTTGATTCAAAACCTTCGACTAACGCATTCCTGATATCGACTTTAGACTCTCGATTTTGGACTCTAAAATCTCTATCCTAGATTCATGATTTTTGTTGCTCAACTCACAACTTTTAATTTTTATGTTTTACCCGTGACTTCTGACTCTCCACTTCAGACTCTTGTCCTCTCACACTCTTGATTTTTGACTCTCCAGTTTTCAACTCTCGACTCTTGGCCTTCGATTTTCGACTCTGAACTCTCAATATGAGACTTTTGATTCATGACTTTCAGCGTTCGTCTTCCAGATCTAGAATTTCGACACTCGACTCTTTAATTTTGACTCTTGTTGTTTGATTCATGACTTTCGATTCCCGGTTTTTGATTCTCGACTTCGTAATCTTGACTTCATTCTAGATTCTTGATTTCAGATTCTCGATTTCAGTCTATTGATTCTCGTGGCTTCAATTTCTACTTTCAAGTTTTAATTCTGGATTCTCAATTTTTGATTTTCGATTCATGATATTCTATTCTCGACGCGTGATTCCAACTTTCGAGTCTCGACGCTGTGCTCTTAATTTAAAATTCCCCATTTTCGACATTTGACTTCGGATTTTTGACTCATGACCTAAAACTTTAAAGTGTCGATTTTAGATTTTGGACTCTCCATTTTAAACTCTTGACTCTCGATTCTCGACAGAAATTTTAGAGAGAGAGAGAGAGAGAAAAAAAAAGAAAAAGAGAAAGAGAGATACTATATCAAATCAGCCTTGCTTGTTGGAAGAGATATCCAAGGTAGTTTTCTTAAATTTAGAACAAGCTTTCCGGCATTATTTTTCTAATCGACGACCTCAGCTTTTTTTACGTTGACAAATTCTCGATAGCCAATTCGTCGTATAGGTCATTTCGCCGAAAGTCGTTTCGCCGAAAGGCATTTCGCCGGATGACATTTCGCTGAATTTGTCGTTTCCCCAAATGCCATTTTGTCGTAAGGGTAATTACGCCACTTCCAGATGTCGACAGAAGCGGCTTGGACAATTCGGGTTCTTGTTCTCTTGAGGGAGTGTAGTTTTGTTACCAGGAATAAACGGATCAGGGTCATTTCGCCGAAAGTCATTTCGCCGAAAGCCGTTTCGCCGAAAGCCATTTCGCCGAAAGCCATTTCGCCGAAAGGGTTATTTCGCCGAATGACACTTCGCCGAATGGGTCACTTCGCCGAATGCCATTTCGCCGAATGCCATTTCGCCGAATCCTGAAAACGTCTTGAAATCGTAATTAGAATTGATTTAAATTGAAGACAAACGAAAGATGATAGCGTTAACGCCCGTTTTGTTGACCTACCATTGTACTTCTTGAATAATGATTGATTGTTGTACTCTTGAATAAAGATTGATTCACGAACCTCAGAAAGTAGTTCCCAAGAAAACTTGTTGACTATTAGCTACTAAGCATCAAAGCAATTGCATAGGTGTATCTACCAGGCAAATGTGGGTGGTATTTTCCGTTTATTAAGTGAAAATGAAAAAATATCTAATGCGGCTACGCCACATCGTTTTGGTTCATGTGCTGTCCGACCTAACTAAAGCAAAGAAACCTAGCTTTGAGTAGACCGGGCAAACGAGGTTTGTATGCAAGAGGCCGCCGTTTCCGACGGCGGATCGGCGGCCGACTCAGCTGGCGTCGGCTCGGCGGCTTTGTGCCGCCGAGCCATCTTAGCTTCGGTTATGTGGCTGCGCCACAACAGTTATACAGGAGACATAACATGTAGGAGATATTACCCTTTCGGCGAAATGACTCTTTTGGAAAAATGACCGTTTTGGCAAAATGACCCTTTTGGCGAAACGACTTTCGGCGAAATGACCTATTCGGCGAAACTACTTTCGGCGAAATGGCATTCGGCGAAACGGCTTTCGGCGAAATGGCTTTCGGCGATATGACCCGCTCCCGGAATAAACATCTGCTAGACCGACATAATAAGGCTTCGTTAGTAAATTTCGAGCATTTTCGTTCAAACCGAGTTCCGCGCGAAAAACCCAAGAAAACAAATCAAATCAAATCGCTCTAAGAGTCATTCCTAAACATTCTCATTCGCCGAATGTTTGAAAGTGATCTGAACGAAATCGTTGGTACTGTTTCTCAACCAGACACGATTTACTCGAATCAAGGCCCAAAAAGGATTCATGAATATGGCGTTTGAATAATCCAAAAAAAACTACAACGGCTTTTGCAGTAGTGAAAATAAAGGATTTTATGAAGTTAATGAACTGGAATGATTACAACAGCTGTAACATAAGAAACTCGTTCAACTGAAATTGCCACCATTAACGAGGCAAAATCTAATCGCTTCTGTCCCATCAATTTAAGACACTCTCAATTGCCATTTGTAACAGCATATCAAGGCTTGCAATGATGCGTTAAATTTAAGGATCCTCTACATCATTCAACATAATTCACGAATCGCACGAAAAGAAGCGATCCTAGGTGACTTCCTTGTGTTGCATCCCATATATTATAGTACAGTTCCGAGTTTTACGGAGGCACGTCATGACATACTGCAAAAAACGTATTAATGAGACGACAAAAAGTAAAGTTACAAGAAATTTTCTGTTTGCTTAAATTGGCGCCTCACCCTCTTGTTCTGTATCTCAAGTAAGAATCTCACTTATTCCGGTGAAAATTCCGCTCCCGCCCCATCAATTTAAGACTCTCACAGTTGCAATTTGTAACGGCTTATCAAGGCTTGCAATGATGCGTTAAATTTTGAGATCCTCAACATCATTCAAGATCATTTACGAATCGCACGAAAAGAAGCGATCCGAAGTGACTTCCTTGTGTTGCATCCCACGTATTATAGTACAGTTCCGAATCTTACGGAGGCACGTCGCGATATACTGCAAAAATCGTATTTATGAGAGTACAAAGAGTAAAGTTACGAGAAGTTTTATCACCTGTATCTTAAGTAAAAATTTCACCCATAATTGTTACAACCGCAGAATCTAAATAGTGTTTCATTCCTTGGACTTAAACCGTTCCTTGCGTTGCAAAAGGCAACATATTTGTCGAATTTGAAATGTGCTAATCGAATACAAATCAAAACAGATGTTGGTGACTAATTTGGTTTTTATAGCGCTGTATGAGTGGACAAAATTACCACGATTGTTGCTTCCAAAAAACGGAACCGGTCATTCAGTAATCGTATTCCATATGCGGAAACAATTCGGGCACAATCCGGCACAGCACGAAAACTGATGAGTATAAACGTCAAAATTATCATATTAGCGTGTTGTTATACATTCTGTAAGCATGTTGCAGACACTCTAGCGAGAAAGTCATCCATCACCGGGCAAATGATGACGGACAAACAGCAACTAGCGCTACTGAATAGCAACTGGTACACGACGGAAAAGGACTTTCCACTACACACACACACATGTACCGTATGTCGATGACAGGCAAATTACGAAGATCATCACCGACACCGACGGGCAAACATATTTTTCGCTCATCATTCAACGATCGGGGACTGCAAAAGGGGGAGGCAGAGCGGAGAATTTATGTTTGAATTGGATAATCGTCCTAATGAGTCAACATGTGGTGGTATTCAATTGTATCTATACATTAGAAGTCAGCTAGTCAATTTTGGTTTCGAGTAGAGTGCCGTGGAAATAATATTCTTGAAGCGTCAAAATTATTTTGACAATTCTAAAGCGTTATAGAAATACTCGAAATATTAATTATTAATCAATCTTTTAGTGCTTAATCGTTCGCAAAGGTCAAATTAAATATTACGTTCATGACTTCATCAACATACACAAAATATTTTGATCTGTGTATGCACGGTGCACTGTTTCATTGAACTGCCTCTACGATCCTTCACATTTTCTGAGTAGCTCAATGGCAGAGCAGTTCCACGAAGTGTAGATGGCAATTTGGTTCGAGTTTTGTCTCGGGGAACTCGATTTTAATGCTCTTATATATGGAGCGCAATATGTGGAAAATGAATCGTGTAAGTTTCACTGCAACACAGCTTCGAACGAAAAATTGTTACTTTTAAAAATCAAATAAACTTCAAATCACTTACCCCAAACATATCGGGAACGGATGATTTCCCATGCTACCAGTTGCTGGCTATCGTTATAAATGACAGGTTCGACTCTTTTCGCTACGGTTCAGCCTTAAGCCCACTCGACGCTTCTCCTTACCAATCTCCCGGATTACAAAAGCGCGATCTACTTCGCCAACAATCACTAAACTAATTTTTAGTTTACTTGAATTTTTTTTTTAACTATTTTCACGTATCGATTCGTTTTTGGTTAACTATTATTTACCTTCTCCCACAACATCGATTAGCACTGTTACTCCTGTAATATTTGTTTTCGACTGTACGTCATTTCAAACACGCCTACTTTGCTACAATGTTTTCACTATTCCGACCGATTGACCGCGAGCTTTCTCCCTTTTCTATTTCGCTTACTAGTTTGGCTAGACAAAAAAACAGCAAATCAAAACACTTTCTCGTGTTGATTCTTTTGGCACTTGCAGACTGACTGACACACTTTGAGATTCGCTTGTTTTGGGTTGGAATTTTCCCCTATTTTCTTTGTTCTTTGGCTTCTCACTTTACAAACTTTTCCGATTTCAAAACCGTCCTGCTAAAAGTTCTAGCTGTGGCCAGTTGACCAATGACAGTAGCCGCTAACAACGGGCAAACCGTTCAACTTGAAAGAGGAAAGAATCGGTTGCGCTAATTTCGCACGTTGGATCCGCTGTCAAGAGCTACCGGCCGGTAGAGGCGCTGTGTCTACTGCAGCAACAGCGGCAGCAGCCGCAGACGGCAACGGGTTTCTGCTGCTGGTCGTTCCCATGCTGGTCCGTTGCATCTTCCACGATTCTTGGGCATGTTCACTGCTGGCGAATCACTTTCGTTCATTTCGTTGGAAGGATTCGTGGTCGAGGTAGGAAACGAGCGGCAACACAACTATTTTTTCTTGTTTGACTTTTTGGTTTTGTCGAATGGCAACTGTGTTTTCTGTGAACGGGATACTGTCTACTATGGTTGCTTGGATGTTTTTTTTTTCCTTTGTGGATGAATGGCAGTTAAATCGTTTACCTGAAAAACCAGAAAATTGGAAATTATTATTATGAATTTCATTCGATAATCATTATAGATTTAAGATCTGTCTAATTTAGAACGGAATACTCTATGCGATATAACGGAAGCTTTGCACATCATTACCACAGAGTAGTTTTTCCAGGATAAAAATACGAGTGCAGAGTTCGTTGATGTACAACACATGTATGAACGGTCCCAAATGGCTTCCTTGAGGAACATCGATTGGGATTTCGAGTAGATTTGATCGTGCAGTATGAGTTCTGAACGTGCGAATATTTCGAATCAAATCTCTATGAAGGCGACGTTATCCATGCATTAGAGATAGCATTAATATGGGATGCTCCAGAAAATATTTTGAATATTTTGTTTCATTGCCAGGTAGTTCAGTATCGTAGTGAAGAATTATTCAGAAAACTCCTATCGATAAGGTCAATAGTCTTGCAACGGAAGTAACAAAATTCTCAGTTTTCTAGGAGAAAGTCAGTACGAGCAATTTAGCTAAACTATGAATGTAGACCTCAATTAATTTTTTTCTTCTTTTTTTAAATTTTTTTTTTTAAATTTGACAAATTTTGTGAAAATTGCTCATATATTACTTATTTGCAGGACTCGTCATTTTCCGACAACAGCCATTTGACAAAAACTGGTTTGCGGTTTTCAATGGAAGAAACACAAAGTTTGAACCAGTGTTGGTGATTGCCGAAAATTTAACAGAAGCTGCTATATTGCTATCTATATTGTATACAACAATTTCAATCCGGTAGAAGATGCTACAAGAACTCGAGTCTCTCAATGCATGAACCGTGAGAGAATTTTTCTACATTTCTTCGCTCCACTTCATACTCTGAGTATTTCACGGCCCTTAAAAAAAATGCAGTCTGATAATGATCGCCGCTGTGTGGAATTTACCAAGAGAGAATCGCAAGTTGACAATTATCGCAGAAAATCGAATCGATGATTCAACTTTATGATTCTCGTACTTGGTTGCAATATTCCAAAACCCTTGTGTGGAGCATTCACAGACATTTTCATAAACACAACTTATACAAAGGTTATATGCACATAGTTAGAATAAGCGGCAATAGTAAAATGATTCTATCGCAATTATCAACTGCCTGTATAGAATCGGAACGCGAAACGAGAATAAGTGACCGTTTGTTGCTTCAGAGAGAATCCCCACAGCAGCGTGCTAACCGTTGATTCTCAGCAATGTCATCGAGAGAAATTAGCTCTCGCACTGGTGTCTATTCTATGTTATTCTAGCCATGCCGGGTTTTTGTTGTTGCGATGATATACGTATCTCTTTGATGGCACTGATTGAATCGTGTGAAGAGTTGCGAGCGATCGTTCTTTGATACGATAAAAGCCATCTTTGGTTTGAACACAACTTGAAAAATTAAAAAATATACACCCTCGGCCAAAGAAGCCCATAAAGGGATAAAAAAAAAATTAGAAATAAAAAAATATATATCCTCTGCCCCTTTTTTTAATAAACAGTCTTCGAAGCTTTTTCTAAGAAATTCAAGAAAAAGAAAAAACATTTGCATCCACTTTAACAGTTTTAAAATGACCTGTTTTTGAACTAGTTTTGTCAATAACTTCAGTTCCAAACGCGCTATCGGAATGTATCAGTCACGAAAAATATTGTTTCATTAAGCTATGAAAAACACATGAGAAGGGTAAAATAAAAATTTTATTGCAAAAAGACTGATTTTCTCAGGAATACCCTAAGTGTCTTATTAAAATAGCTTTACTACTAAAACAACTAGATACCACAACGGCATTTTCAGCAAAGCTGTTTGATATAAGTTGTTCGTTAATGTTGTCGAAGAAAGAAAACCTTTATCTCAACACATTCGGAAAATAATTTCCGGGTTACTCTAATGATAAGAGGCTATGCCACAAATATTGTTCTCCCCTTAAAATAAAATAAAAATATATAACGTGAGTTCACTCAACAAAAGTCCAGGCAGCATGAGCGAGGCATTTCACGTGAATTCCCAAATTTGCAGATATTTTATGTTGTAAGTTGATATCACACTCGCTGAAGTATGGCCGAGCATGTTGATAGGATTTAAGCCAACTGGATCAAATGTTCCCCAGGTAACAGATCGATCATTGATGAGTTCCGAGAATGCAGATTCACTGCTGTGCATCACGTAGGCCATCCTCTTTATCGGCATTCTTGCTACATATCCAGCCCACTGTAGTCTACTGTCGTGATAAACCTACCAATGTCAGCATGTTTGTATATTTAGTACTGCTCAAATTAGAATAAGTGTTTCGAAAGTAGAGCCTCTCTATCTAAAACTTTTCCCATCCGTGTAAATGCTCTTTCATTGAGCTACCTTGGACCGTGAGAATGGAAAAACAGAAAAAGACACTGTAAACAAGTTTTTAGCGATGACGTCCCATTCAAAAGTTGCAGATAAAGAATTCAGGTTTAAAATTCAGATACATAACATAGCTTCAATCCCAGAATTCTGATCCAGAAAATCAGCTTCAATAATTGTTTCTTGTTTTATACCGTTCGTTTTCTCCGGCTTCAAACCTAATTGTGGTCGTTCACGGGGAGATGTTCTGTTCCAGAATTCAAATTCAGAATTCGGTTTCAGAATCACTTGAACTTGAACAATTCTCTGAAATTACCCACCCCTTTTTTCGATACAATTTAAGTTCCAAACTTCAATGGTAGCTCAATTGCAGAGCATTTGCACGATTTGTAGGAAGTGATATATTGGAAACACTACCTTTGGGGAATTCATATTCGCTGTTTGATCGATTTTGTTTGACAGTGAAGGGCATACGAACTTAACTTGTATCACAAGAAAATATTCGACAAATTTCACCCATTCTACCGATCATCTCAAAAACTTTCAGGGATCCGAATCAAAGATATTATTCAACTGTTTGCAAGTTTTCTTTATTCAATTTCAATACCATACCCAAATGCACGAACCGTCCTCTTAACACTACTTATAAGGTCTTGTACAATGTTAGGACCAACATTTCGTATTCCGATTTAACTTTCTGTGTTTCAGAAGCGCCTTCTTCATGATGGCACAGTACTTTTCAATTGACCGCAGTCTCGGTACGTTAGAGGGATTGAAATCGTTCGAAGTTGATCTCATTAGCATTAGGTACCACTCTAAAACATCTTCCCAGTAGTGGAGCGAAGCTAAATCCAACCAGAAAAGCGTTAGAATTATTGTGTGATCTTAGAAGTGAGATTAGACGCTTTTGGAGACATTCCTTTATGGTACACCTGACCGTTGATCGCTCCGATTGTCACAAATAGAGTACTATACTTTCCACATGAGTAAATTGCTTGCCAAATCGTGTATTTTTGGCAAACTTCGACATTGATTTCTAACGTTTTTTTGGGAAATCGAACTGATGATGGGCAGTGAAAATATGCTTTTACGTACATTTCGTCATCTATAATGATACAAGGCCGTATTGTCAACATATGTGTGTCGAACTTCCGTGTACGTGATATTCCCACCGTGATTTTCAGTGCCTTTTTAGCTTTGTTTAACTTCACGTTTTTTCGCGTTTTGCACGAAAGTATTACTCAAATGCAGCTCTTTCGCCACAACTCTTACAGAACTGTTTGGATTCCTCTTGAAAGCTTGAACTACTTTTTCATTAAACGGAAATCCTTGTTGGCCACTTTTTTCTCCCGATCAACAGTTAAATGTTCAACGGTTTATAATTTTTAGTTGGTTTGACATAAAGTCGCCATAACTAAGTTCAGTTTTTGCAATGACTGAGTGGAAACATATATTGTAGAAGCCAAATGAATCAAAAACTTATAGAAAAGATGATGTGGAACACATCTTTATTTTTTATATAGGGGTGCAAATCAGAAACTCAAGGATAAATACACGTAGAAATGTTGTCAGGTTTTAAACACTTACAGCTCAGTCTATTTTGCCTCAATTATTAATATTATTTCATCATTTGATTGGAAATATTTCTAAGCTCCGATTTGAATGTATCAAGCCATGTATTTTCAATTATAAATGATTGAAATTTTGATTAGTAGCGAGCAGTGTCCTATACCATACCCTGCCATAGACGACGGTTTCGAAAGAGTAAGCGATATATCAAAGAGAAAGCATCGCTCTGATTGGTTAATAGATGCAAAAGCGAAGCTGTTGGAAGCACGCGAATCTATAAATAGAAGCGAAATTATAGCTAACGTTTCAGTCCTACGCGTAGCATGCTAGAGGTAGGTTGTTGCTAGATAGCAGGACAAAAAGTGCTATAAAACGAACTGAAGCTTTAATTGGTATGCTCTGATCTTGTGTCATGCAAGCTCGGATGAAATTCCATGTTATGTCGTTTCCCCTCAGAAATTGACAACTACCCTAGAGTAAATTTTGAGTGCTTAAGATTAATTTCTAATTTATATAAGATGAACTCGATTGATAATGAGAAAAAGTTTATCGCTTCAACCGAAATCGCAGAATGGTAGAGAAACTTAACGCTATAAAAATAACTGCTTGTATACAAAACTTGAACACAACCTTGCCGAAGAGAAGCTTAAATATCAAAATCCGCATCGCAAGTATGTACAAAGATATAATTGCATACATTTGGGATATTGGTGTAATTCCGTCGGCTATAAAACAAATACAAATTAAGACAAACAATGTTCGGTGTTAGTTCCTAATCAAGATCAATCTGAACAGACTCTCGTGCAATTGCGGATTCAAAAGTGTGACGATTGATTGAACTGGTTGTTTGATTGATCATTAGAAATTTTGGTTGCCTTGTTCCACATCAATGGTTCGAACAACCCTATGGGGCCGATCTTTGTAGTTTTTTGGAAAAAGATACGCTCAGAGACAGGACTCGCACCTGCGTTCTTACGCATTCCGTGCATACGCGCTACCATTTCGCCACCCTAAGCCTGTCATAGGTACCGTCACTGACGATATCCAGCCATCGACTGGCACACCAGTAGAGAAGGTGACAAGCAATTATAAATACACTCTCCTACTCTGTGCTTGAGCGGACAATAGATATAAAGCGAGAAGACAAGTGTTTGATGAAGAGAGAAGATGTTTGGATGTATGATACCGGTCGTGAGACGGCTAGGATGTCGACCATGATCGATGTACGCTTTACCATGCCTAGTCGTGTGTTAGAACTGTGTCTATCACAAGGCTTACGGTGGTAAAATGGTAGCGTGTATGCACGGAATGCATAAGAATGCAGGTTCGAGTCCTGTCTCTGAGCGTAGCTTTTTCCGAAAAATCATTTTTTTCTGAAAGTTTTTCATTTATTTGTCTTCTTTAATATATTTTTCCACTCAGTCATTACAAAAACTGAGTTAAACTACGAGGTACCGTAGAATGTGCAATTCCCAGCTTTCACGACGAGAGATCCGGATTTTCACGGTACGTGAGCAAAATTATTTTACGCCGTTGCTGTTCTTCCGATACAGTCTTCGTAACGATTGCAGAACTACTACTGTCACTCACACTAACAGATCGGCTGAAAAATTCGTATCGTTTCTATGAGAGGGCGCCACTAGAATTAAATCCATACCATTTTCAGTTAGTACCAACCTTCAAAAAATACGTGTATAAATTTGACAGCTGTCTGATTAAATCCAATCCAGTTTGTGAGATATTGCATTTTAAGTGAAGCTACTTTTGTTATTGTGAAAAAAATGGAAAAAAAGGAATTTCGTGTGTTGATGAAACACTACTTTTTGATGAAAAAAAGTGCCGCCGATACCAAAAAATGGCTTGATGAGTGTTATCCAGACTCTGCACCGGGCGAAGCAACAATCCGTAAGTGGTTTGCAAAATTTCGTACTGGTCATATGAGCACCGAAGATGATGAACGCAGTGGACGTCCAAAAGAGGCTGTTACCGATGAAAACGTGAAAAAAATCCACAAAATGATTTTCAATGACCGTAAAGTGAAGTTGATCGAGATAGCTGACACCCTAAAGATATCAAAGGAACGTGTTAGACATATTATTCACGAATATTTGGATATGAGAAAGCTTTGTGCAAAATGGGTGCCGCGTGAGCTCACAATCGATCAAAAACAACAACGAATTGATGATTCTGAGCAGTGTCTGGAGCTGTTATATCGAAATAAAACCGATTTTTTTCGTCGATATATAACAATGGACGAAACATGGCTCCATCACTTCACTCCGGAGTCCAATCGACAGTCAGCTGAGTGGACTGCACGCGATGAACCGAACCCAAAGCGTGGAAAGACTCAACAATCGGCCGGTAAGGTTATGGCGTCTGTATTTTGGGATTCGCATGGTATAATTTTCATCGACTACCTTGAAAAGGGAAAAACCATCAACAGTGACTATTATATAGCGTTATTAGAGCGTTTGAAGGACGAAATTTAAAAAAAAACGGCCTCATTTGAAGAAGAAAAAAGTTTTGTTTCATCAAGACAATGTACCGTGTCACAAGTCGATGAAAACCATGCTGAAATTGAACGATTTGGGCTTCGAATTGCTCCCTCATCCACCGTATTCTCCAGATTTGGCCCCCAGTGACTTTTTCCTGTTCTCAGACCTCAAGAGAATGCTCGCTGGTAAAAAATTTAGAAGCAATGAAGAGGTAATCGCTGAAACTGAGGCCTATTTTGAGGCAAAGGACAAATCGTACTAAAAAATGGTATCTAAAAGTTGGAAGATCGCTATAATCGCTGTATCGTCTCTGATGGCAATTATGTTGAATAATAAAAACGAATTTTGCCAAAAAAATGTGTGTTTCTATTAAACGATACGAACTTTTAAGTCGAACTGTTATGTAAACATAGCACATTGAACCAGTTTCACCCAAAATTCCAATTGAAAATATCCAATTGGTGAAAAGTTACTGCCATTTGAAAGTGATGCAACTGGAGTCCGTACAGCTATTTAAAAAAAAATACTTGTTTGTTTTAACTTTTCTCACAAAAGGTCTACGAAAATTAGTCGAGACTAACTGATTATTTTGAACTATTTTATCTAATTTAGGGGAGTTGAACTAAAACATTTTCAACTCACTTTTGTGAAACATTTGGAAGACAAATGAATTAGCTTATTTTTTGTTCAATCATTGTCACCTTCCACAGCTAATATAATCGCACAAATTCACCCGCGGAAACAAAGGAAAACCTCGTTCTACTTTCTTCGTTTCCCATCGTATATCATCCTATAACAACCAACCGATAGAAGATAAAAAAACAGAACATGGGAAGGGCGCGGATTGGAATCTGTCTCCAGCATCCAGCCGAATAAAATAATGAAGAAAAAAACACACACTCAAACGGGATGAAACGATTTGACAGCTTCCACGGGTATCTTTGCAAGAGAACCGTACACACACGTACATGGATGACAATCACACAACCGCACAACATTGGATTATCTATGATCTCCTTACTCCCACGCTCACGCCGATACTCCCCGATTCTCACCCGATTGGTGGTGGGTTGCCAAATTTGACACACTAATCAACCGATCTCATTACAGCGTGGTGAGAGGATCAATCTCTTTTCCTCTCTCCCGAGAATAGGTGAAGGAAAAAAAGTAAAAGGATAACACTCACAAGCAAACGGCAATCCCAGCAGGCCGAAAGGTTCTCCGTAGTCTAGGCACTTGCATGTATGAGAAGGGCGTCACCATACACATGTATTTTGATATTTTTTGAGGTGTAAACCAAATGTAGAAAAATATTTTCACTTCACAAAAGCTGCGTCCTGTGGAATGTGAAACGTCGGATGCACTGCAAAATGTTTTCGGATCTGAAAAACCCACAATCAATGAATTATGTAGCACGAATTCAATTTCTTCACTGACAAACGGTTTCACTTTCAACTGGAAATTCGCATTGTCACATTTGGGTTCCGATTGGAACTTGAATTCGAAGGCAAAACCGAACCGAACCAAACTGTCACTGGAAAACAAAGTTGGGCAAAGCTTCTATTATCAAAGTTTCAAAGCAAAATTTTCTCCTACGGACAGGTTGCTATCCGTGCAACCGACCAACTAACGATTGTTTAAACTTTCTCGACGACGTCGTTGTCGTCGTCGTCGTCGTCGCCGCCGTAGTCGTCAACGTCGCCGAATCGTCTGCCGTGTCTGTGTTTCTCCGACCGAAGCCCGAGCAAATCTGTCTACGCTGGATTCGGTTCTCGGTTCCGAACACAAAAGATTGAGCAATTATTGACCATCATCACATTGCCACCCGCCCGTGTTCTCCGTCGTGGCCGTCCCCACACTGCTCTTCGTCGTCGTCATCATCGAAACGATAGTTGTCAGAGTAATAGAATATGTCAATGTTGAAGTACACATGTCGTGCGTTACGATAAACTGATCGGCCTGAGGTAATTGTTCACTTCCGGTGAAACCCTCAACGAGTGAACACGTCGTATCGTGTTAGTGCGGTGAAAATTCGAGTATTTCGCGAGAAAGAAAGGATTTTCATCCGTACTTCGGTGACTCCACGTTGTCACATAGCGAGGGTTTCACTTGTAGTCCAGTGAAAAGAAAGTCCATTGGACTATAAACGAAAGCTAACTGGCAATATAGCTAAATCGCTGTGCCATCAATCGGCGTCATCTCAAGTGAGGTGACGCCACCAGAAGTGAAGAAGAAGAAGAGGTAATTGTTTATGATTTTAGTGCTTGTTAGATAAATAGTCTTGTTATTACTGGACTTTTAGGAATCAGTATATTTTTGTAGAATGTTTTGGATCCAACTCATGGATTCTACTAAAAGACTTGATACTTTTCACCAAACACTTTCTACGAAAACGATCTGATCTAGATCTGCTTCAATTCACAAACCAAACTCCATTACTGGAGTGAAAAATCCAATAAGAAAACGGTCGAACAAAAGTCACCCTCTTCTCACCCACAAACCCGACACAGATTTCCACCTTGGCACACTTTGTTCTCTGTGCGTGCGATGCGGTGCGGTGCAATTTGCCATTCCTGGCAAGACCTACTGTGATCGGATCAGTGCCATTAAGTGACGATTCAGCGAATTGGTGCAGGATGTGAAAATGATCTGACGTAGAGCGACTCTCACACACACAGCCACACAATCGCACAATCGGCGAGCGAGAGGAAACGTGCGCGAATGTGTTTATGTTTACCTGTTTGTTCTTCTCATTGCTCCCTCCTGTTAGCCAGTAATCAATTCCCATTTGCGATCACGGCAAAGTGCGAGAATCGTGATGCGAGAGGAAGAGAGAGAGAGAGAGACGGAGAAAGAATCATCAATATAAACAAAGCCCCACGCACACCACCGAGTGGCAAGTTGTATCCCACGAACGCACGTGGTGCTGGTTGAAGGAAAATAGCGAATGATGGATCCTAGCACACACCTACATACGAAGAGGAGTGGTCGCCAATATGATGGAGGATGTAATTTGCTGTGAACAAGCAAGTGAACCTGTGAGGGACCTTCCGTCTCCATCGAAACATGGTTTTCTATTGGCACATCCACCGTTGTTTTTTATATAGGAAAAATAATTTAGGCTTTGACTAGTCGTTTGAATTAACGAACTCGAAGGGTTCGGGAAGAGATTTCAATTTTTAATCGGGTATGGGTATGGGTTTGTATTCCTAATCGGGTACGGATCGGGTTCGAGTTTGCAAAAAAAAAAAACGTGTTTCGGTACTTCTTATTTTAAAGACTGTTCCAGAAAGTATGAACGCAACCAAAAACAGCTGCCAATTCGCAATGGTTCAGAATCTGTCAATGTTTATGGCTGCGACCTGTTTCTAACCACTAGTGCAGTTGTTTATTCGTTTTCATTAGTTTGTTTCGAAATGCGTGGACTTTCAGCAGAACAACGTCGAAAAATTGTGTACAAATGGTGCACAGAACGCGGACTCTCACTGAGAAAGATAGCAAAAATGGAAGGAATAAATGAAAAAGCCGTGTATAATGTAATCAGGAAGTTCGGTGAGGATAACACCTTTGAGGATAAATCGAAAAAAAGATCCTGCTAACCCTGAGTTGGATAAACGTAAACTGAAGGCGTTCGAGCAAAAGAAGGAGGTTTCAGTTCGGGATGTGGCCAAAAAAGTAGGCACTTCGAAGTCGAATGTTCTTCGTGCTAAAGAACGTTTGAATCCTCGAACTTATAAGAAGCAGAAACAACCAAAATGTAGTCCGAAACAAAAAGCATCGATCAGGCCGAGGGTTCGAAAGTTGTACAATACGATTCTTGCTGGAAATTTGAACTGCATAATCATGGACGACGAAATCTTCGTGAAACTCGATTACAAATCCTCGCCGGGACCACAATATTATACGGTGCGAGAAGGGCAAGTGTTAAACCAGTCCGAGACATCGATTGAAGTCGAAAAATTTGGTAAGAAAGCTATGGTCTGGCAAGCAATTTGTAGCTGCGGTAAGATTTCGAAACCCTTCATCACCACTGCTTCAATGAACAGCGAAATTTACATCAAGGAATGTTTACAAAAACGATTTCTACCCATGATTCGAAGCCACAAGGATCCTGTTTTCCTCTGACCAGATCTTGCTTCTTGCCACTACTTGAAATCAACGGTAGAATGGTATACTACAAAAAGTGTCACTTTCGTCCTAAAAGACATGCCCACAACTTCGACAAATTGAGGAATTTTGGGCATTAACGAAGGCACATCTTAGGAAACATGTCTCGGCAGCCGAAACCATTCAACAGTTCGAAAAAGATTGGAAAAAAGTGTCAAAACTTGTCGCCAAGAGGTCTGTACGTAAGTTAATTAGGAACGTTCGCAAGAAGGTGCACCAGCTAGTCTACAATGGCTAAGTAGCAAATGTTGAGAATAATATTCTGTTGTTGTAGTCTGATATTATCAGTTATCGAAAAAAATTGAATATCTAACACTTGTGAATTATTTACAGCGAAATCAAAGTGCGTCCATACTTTCTGGGACAGTCTTTACAATCGGGTTAAGGTTTAGGAAAAATATTTTGCGTTACATTAATGTAAGTTGGAGGTGTTAATTTTATGTAAGTTACAGGTGTTACGAAGCGTTACACGTGTTACTTTTCTGTTAGTTATAGGTGTTACGGAGCGTTACATGCGTTACTTTTTTCATAATTAAAGGTGTTACGGAGCGTAACATGCGTTACTTGTTTGCAAGTTATAGGTTTTACGAAGCGTTACATGCGTTATTTTTATGCAAATCAGGTATTACGAAGCGTTACTTACGTTACTGTTTTGTTGGTTTCACGCGTTACTATGTATGAAAATCATAGGAGTTACGAAGGGTTACATGCGTTACTGTTTTGTTAGTTGTAGGTCTTACGAAATATTACCACAGAGAACAGACATCCAAGTAGAGATTTCAATGTGTGTAAGTAATTTAACGGTTGTTTTAATAAGCAATCACCAATTAGCAATTCTCCTGTAGAGGCGCTTCGAGCAGTTCAGCAGTTGCTTATGGGCTCTTCCGTTTGAGCTTCTATACAATTGTAATTTATGCGTGCAAAGTCGTACGCAACGGTGATATTGAACGGATTTTCACTTGTATGCTTTACACAGCTTTTTTGAAAAAGTTTGTACTAGCTTGGATGTCTGTTCTCTGTGGTATAACGTGCGTTACTTTTTAATTAGTCATGTGTTATAAAGCGCTAAATGCCTTTTTACCTATTTTTATATATATAAAAAATAGGTATAGAATTCGCTTTTTGTTGTAGGTGTTACGAAGCGTTATTTTTTTGTTTCTTTTTTGTTAATTAAGTGTTACGAAGCGTTATTTTTTGTAAGTTAAAGGTGTTAGGGACGTTACATGCGTTGCTTTTTTTTCAAGTTATAGGTGTTACGAAACATTACAATTTTTGAAGTTATGGTTGATACGATGCGTTACATTTTTATTAATTATAAGTGTTACGAAGCGTTACAATTATATAAATAATGGGTGTTTCACACGTTACTTATTAATTATAGGTGCAACAAAGCGTTACGTTTATATTATATATGTTATCTACGTTACTTTTTACCTTTCTCATATAGAAAACCTAATACCGTTTTCGTTTATTGATCAGAGCAGCCCGAGAGCTGACCCAGAGTCGCCATAACAACTTTTGAGATGTTTCTTTTAGCAACCTGGGGTCGCTCTAGATCGGACTGCAATCGAGTAGTTTCGCTGTGAAAATTTTCTCGGGTCGCACCACGACATCCATGCGAGTTTGTTAATTTTTTTTTATGAGTTTTTGCTTAGGGCGCGTACCTCGTGTTCGTTTTACTCGGAGACAGAGTCACCCGCGTGTAGGTTTCAAAACGAAAACGGTATAAGTAATCACTGTGAAACCCGACTTTTTAACCGAGGCCTGAAAAGCCCAATGTCATATACCATTCGACGAACTGAGCAAATGTGTACGTGTGTATGAATGCAACAGAAATATACACACACTTTTCCCGGAGATGGCTGAACCGATTTTCATAAACTTAGGTCGCATGGTCCCATAGCCTGCTATTGAATTTCATCCCGATCCGACTTCCGGTTCCAGAGATATAGGGTGATATGAACTAAAAATATTGGAATAAAAAATATGCACTCACATTTTTCAGAGCTGGCGGAACCGATTTTCACAAACTTAGATTCAAATGAAAGGTCTTATGATTCCATAGACTGCTATTGAATTTCATTGAGATGCCACCTCCGGTTCCGGAGTTACTGGGTAATGTGTGAAAATTAAGGAAAAAATGTGCTTTCGATTTTCTCGGAAACGGCTCAACCGATTTTCACAAACTAAGATTCAAATGAAAGATATAGGTTTTTTAAAAATTCGAGAACATTTTAGTCGTTCTGGAACTTAAGCGTGATATGCGAAAATTTTCATTTTCATGAGTAGTTTTCACAAATGATGGCAAAACGAGGTAAATTCATCTAGTTGGCAGACCTTGTTAGTTAGTGGATATATAAATCTACTTTGGGACTACTAGCTCTCGGTTTCCGCTTCCGAAAACACCGGTAAAAGTGAATAAAAGTTCAGGAACTTAAAACGTCTCGAAAGATACTGTGAATTTTCATCCAGATCCGACTTCCGGTTTCGAAATTAAAGGGCGAAGAGTGTAGAATTTTTCAAACTGTCATGCAAAATTATACAAAAACGGTTCACATCGGTACGTGTTGGTATGGAAGAAGAAAACGCCACCGGCTAGCATACAGCGTGCTTCGTTCAATTTTGTATAGCGTGCGCGGTTTAAATCTATATAAACTTGACATAACTGTTTACAAATTGAAGAGGTTATGGTAGTTTATACCAAAAGGAAGTTTTTAATTCGTACGAAAAAAAATTCTTGACAGAACCTTTTAGTGATATTTTTGAAAACATAAGTCATATGAGAAAGGCATCATTACACCACCAGGTGGATTGAAAAGTTTTTTAATTTTAATTTTACGAATTATTTTGTCGTACATGGTGACTGTTAGAAAACGAGGCAGTTCAAACGGTGTTGGATCCTAGGTGCAAATTAGAACTGTGCGTCAATCCAGAATATCAACGAGCTTTTCATCAGCGGCGGCGCCGTACTGGGGAGAGAGAAAGACCAAATTCCACAAAAGGAAAGTAATGCCAAGACTGCTTTTTTGCGATTTTTCAAGAAAACGTGATTATCTTAGCCTCATGATAGAAAGGATGTTGTGAAGGAACTTAGTTTACTGTCAGAGATCGACTTTTTTTAAGGGTGAAAATTAATTTTTATTTTTTTCATATACCTTGACATTAATTTTTTATATTCCATAAAAAGTAGAAGGTAGGGACAAAATCGCTTGTTATTAACTTAACTTTGCTGCTGAACCATTGCATGGCTAGTATTGCGAGGTCGAGGCTAATTCACGAGACAAACGCTTTATACTCTGAAACCCGGGTCTTTGCATAAACAGATAACAGAGAAAAAGTTATTAGGTTAGATGAATTAAAATATTGTGAATAAAATAAAATAAATTGGCTGTTTGCGGAATAGAAGTTTGGAATAGATCACGTTTTCTGGGTATCTTTAATAGGTGGATTGAGAAGAGGAAAAATCTAATAAAAATCGAAACATTACTAAGCTAGTTTTCTTTATTAAAAAGACTTTCAACCGAAGGAAGATTTGTCTCTAAAACTCAAAAAAATTAAAATTAAAGGCTTATAAAAATCGACAGGCTACAGTGTGCAGGACATGTAGTAGGAATGCCGAAAAAGAGTATGACCTACGTGATGCTCGGCAGAGAATCCTGAAGAGATCGTCGACGGGAGGGCAGACGGTAAACTATATGACCAAGTTCGACGGGTGTCTTCTGATGGACAATGAAACCTATGTCAAGGCTGACTTCGGGCAAATCCCAGGTCAAAAATGGTACTTGGCAACGGCTCGGGGGGATGTTCCAGCCAAATTTAAATTTGTTTTTGCCGACAAATTTGCAAGAAAATTATCTATCAGAAGAGAATATCTGAAAACCTGAACTATTTGGTCAGAAAATATCTGCTTTGTGCCAAGCGAAAATGTAGCAAAAGAACGTAGGGAAGAAAATGTCGAAGTTAGCTCTGAAGCATTTGTTTATATGATCTTAAAAGAACAGATTAATTGAACTGCTTCCCTGTTTAACAATATAGATGTTATTTTCTTCAATTGCGAAGTTTTCAACACGAAACTCTACTGTGCTTTGCTGCCAGAAAACGTAGCACTCTTTAGAACTTGACTCAGAGATTAGTTTAGTAGTTTTCGAGGGAAATTTACATATTTCGGATGCTTCGATTATATTCCCTAAAACTAACTTTTTCCTTAGCCTAAAAATTATATGAAAGATGAATGTTCCGCGAATAAACTTTAGGTCCTAGGTTCATGGAAAAGGTTGTTTCATTTCAGAAACGTTCATTTTTTTCCATCTAAAGGGTGATTTTTTAAGAGCTTGAGAACTTTTTTAAACAATAAAACGCATAAAATTTGCAAAATCTCATCGGTTCTTTATTTTAAACGTTAGATTGGTACATGACATTTACTTTTTGAAGATAATTTCATTTAAATGTTGACCGCGGCTGCGTCTTAGGTGGTCCATTCGGAAAGTCCAATTTTGGGCAACTTTTTCGAGCATTTCGGCCGGAATAGCCCGAATTTCTTCGGAAATGTTGTCTTCCAAAGCTGGAATAGTTACTGGCTTATTTCTGTAGACTTTAGACTTGACGTAGCCCCACAAAAAATAGTCTAAAGGCGTCAAATCGCATGATCTTGGTGGCCAACTTACCGGTCCATTTCTTGAGATGAATTGTTCTCCGAAGTTTTCCCTCAAAATGGCCATAGAATCGCGAGCTGTGTGGCATGTAGCGCCATCTTGTTGAAACCACATGTCAACCAAGTTCAGTTCTTCCATTTTTGGCAACAAAAAGTTTGTTAGCATCGAACGATAGCGATCGCCATTCACTGTAACGTTGCGTCCAACAGCATCTTTGAAAAAATACGGTCCAATGATTCCACCAGCGTACAAACCACACCAAACAGTGCATTTTTCGGGATGCATGGGCAGTTCTTGAACGGCTTCTGGTTGCTCTTCACTCCAAATGCGGCAATTTTGCTTATTTACGTAGCCATTCAACCAGAAATGAGCCTCATCGCTGAACAAAATTTGTCGATAAAAAAGCGGATTTTCCGAATGGACCACCTAAGACGCAGCCGCGGTCAACATTTAAATGAAATTATCTTCAAAAAGTAAATGTCATGTACCAATCTAACGTTTAAAATAAAGAACCGATGAGATTTTGCAAATTTTATGCGTTTTATTGTTTAAAAAAGTTCTCAAGCTCTTAAAAAATCACCCTTTATTTGTTTCCCGTTTCTCATTTCGTCAAATATTCACTGCCAAAATCAGCTTAACTGCCCATTACAGATAGCATCTTCTGGTGGCCGTGTTTCTACTTCCGTAATAAAACTGCTCCCCGGTCACGACTTCACTCAGTTAATAAGCATGCCGCGTATTTGGTTGGTTGTCCTAACGACAAAATACGCTGAGGTGTGCGTATGTGTGCGTTTGAGTATGTCTCGAAGCATACCCTCTAGACGATGAATCAATTCCAATTGGTATGCGGAAGAGTAAATAAAGTAGGCCGAAATGATGGCAGGATTGCCGTAGTTAATGACACGGGCTACAATGGAGGGTACCCGGGTACTCTCACATGATCTATCGGACTGAATAGGCGGCAAATAAATTGCATTTATGGTGCCATCAACCGTCAAGCAGAATACCTTTTTCATGGCCGAGATGGCTTGGGGTTGAGCAATTTTATGGAGCAAGCGGGTTGGTATCGGATAATTGATGATGGGAATGGGTAGAAAGCTGTCACGGTGAGACAAGCGATTTTTTTTTTCCCCATAAATACGTTTATTTCTTAAGGCAGTTTACATAAGTTTTTCTTCGCCGTAGCATCACTTTTACATAATATTCTTATCCTAATTTAATTCTAACATAGTCACAACGTTTTGAATTTATTAAAACATATTCTCTTATAGCTTAAATATCATCTTACGACAAGCGATTTTAGTACTGCCCAATTGTGATCGAAAACGAAGCTTGACTCGTTCTTTTTTTTTTTACTTTCGCAAGAGGGATGCTACACGAAAAATCGGATGATGTAATCCGATCACAGAATGTGTGCCACGGTCATTAAGAAGAGGATAGAAATCTAATTTGCTCAAAGATTTGGCAAAGCAGAGGCTGTCCCGTAGTTTCAGTTTGAATCAAAGAAGAGGCCACTCAGCGCTTTACTACGAAATCGAAGCTCCATATCCGACCCAGTCACGTCGCGTAGGAAACAATTTCAACACATGTCCTTTATCACTTTCACGAAACGACTGCCCTCTCGTATGTCGGGAAAAGGAAGCCACAGCCACATCCCGGTCGCACGTGTCGTGCCGAATAGAAGAGAAAAAACTGGGACAAATACACGCGGAAGTGAAACATTCCAGCACTATTTTCAGTCGATTTGTCACAATTGACACTTCGATTACGATTCGTTCGTCGTCGTCGTGTTGTACGAGGGGATGCGGTATCTCTTTCCTTCCTGGCAGTAGGCCCCGTAGTAAAAGTTCAGAAATGGAAGCCAATAAAAATATGTTTCACATCACAGTTGGCGGTGGATACAGGCATCCATAGTTCGGCTGTGTAGAACCACAGACAAACAGATGATTGAAGGGTTTGTTCAGTAGATGTATTCAGAAGTTTCTAATCGCTTTAATATCACCGATAAAATGAGAGAATCAATTATCAGCTAGTGGATCAACTTTTCAGTCTTCATAAATTAGTTTCAGTTACTTTGGCTGATTTTCTTTTCTGCAGAAAACAAAATCGGATAACTTTCGGTTTGATAGTTTGACAACCTGCCAAATTGAATAGAAAAATTCTTCCGATTAACCCAACCCAACCGACCTCGTTCCGTGAGAATCGGAAAAGTGTTGAAAAATTGAGACATGCCTTAAATTCGCTGGTTACTCAAATGCGCTTATCGGATTCCGGTTAAAGAAACCGTCACCACCGCCCAGAACGGGGATGAGTGAGATGGGTAACCGGGCGATGAAGGGTGCTGACACCGATCGTTTTCAACACTGACAATCGCGGGCGACGGCGGTCACATCTGATGTGCCTGGCGAATCTCCTCTCTCTCGCTCTTTATCTATGATCGAAAACTTATTTTTCTTCGCTCTGATCCTGGTTAATGGGAAGGGTTCACCTCGAGGGTTCTGACAGTAATTTATTGTCTTTTGAATTTTCTTCAGTCTATTGCGGGGAAGCGCCACAGCAGGAGGATCCCGGCTTTGTGACAAGATATGTGAAGGTATAGATTTTTTTTATTTTGTTTAGCTGGCGAGATAATAAATCATTCTAGCTAACTTGAAGTTAATGGACCACACAATTTTAAAGCAAAGCGAAATATTTCTAAGAAAGAAATTAGTTTGTCAAACTGCAAATCTGTGACATTTGGTTTAGTATCGAAAAATCTCGGTTAAATCTTCTGGAATTTGTATGCGGAGTTCGGTATGATTTCCACATGGATTCCGAATTAGATTCAAACCACATTATCAAATCCGAATGAATTCCGAATCAGCGAGAAATTTGCATTCGGAATTCCATGTTGAAATCATAATGAATTTTGAGTAAATTCCAAATCCAGTACAACAACCGATTGCGAATGAATTTCGCCTCCAACCGGTTGGTTCGGAAATCTATCAGAATTGAGTGAGAAGATGCGGACTGAATTATCGATTCGTTTTCTTCTTCCCGATATTGCACGTTTTCAGTTTACTTTTAAATATAAACATTATATAACTGAATGTATCAACTTGAAGATTTAAAGTTCTTCGGATTTATAGAACTAGTAAATAACGAGTTATTCCTAAATTTCCAACAAAAACTATTGAAATTCGCTGGAAATTAACCAAAAGGCCTACCTTAGTCAGCATCATTCATTTCTTTAGCTGGAGTGAAGTGAAATGGTGTAGGTCGCCTTACTTTCACACTAACACATGCATAAAATACACGAATATTCAATGACATTTATAATGTCACTGTCAATCGGGTTGATCGAGCATTCAACTCAGACGAAAATTGTAGTGAAAATCATAAGGCAGACCTCATGATGCATAAAAAATCACCATTTTATAAGATTTATATGAAAATATACCTTTGCAATATACAACATCTCATCTATCACTAATATAGTTTTCATACGAACAACTTCTGAATTCCACAGTATTTGAGAGAAATTATGTTTGTCGTAGAGATTTCGCAAAATGTTCCTAAAAATGTCATATAATTTTATTAAGGCTTTTTATTGGAATTGCAATTTTCGTGACTTCATAAGGCGGTCTTATGATTCGCATACGATATTCATGCGACTAAAAACCATACGAAATCATTATGAAATTCCATATATTTTTTGCCTGAGTGTAAGAATTCATCTCTCATTCCGTCGTTTCGATAATGTGGGCTTCAGCCTAACGTATCGTTTCTTTTCAGTGTCGGAATCAGTTGTTACACTGGAGTCCGCATTAGTTCGGAACTCGAACTGAAATCCGCATGGAATTCGAAATGAACATTTTTCGCTCTACTTCGGAATTCATTCCGAACTGAATTGAATGTTTGCTACCCGTCTGTGAGGAATTTTTACAATCAGCGGAAACCTGGCAGAATTCTAGCAGCTGTCAAAATTGCTCGGGTTGCATTGTGTCGTTCTCTTCCTGAACATGTCTTGCAAATTCGTTTATTTTTTTATTTCTTCAGCTTTATTCCATTTGATCTCCGCAACGGATGTTTCATCAATCCTGCATTTCATTATCATATCAACAACTTACAACATATTAGTTGTTGAACGATTTAGTTTTTTGTTTCAATTTGCTAAGTAAATATCGAAACGGTAGAATATATGGTCCATTTTCATTGTTTTACTGTACATAAACCGGAGACGGTGGGGATATTACTTTTGGAACATCTGTAAATGTACATTTGAGAATAAGAAAAACTTTTTTCATATATGGCGAACATATCAAGCATCTCCATTTTCAGTATGAATAATTGGAGCCCCGTTGGACTAGTTTTAATGAAGAATTTTGGAAGTTACTTCCTTTCTATTGTATTTTTGTAGGTAAAATATAATAACAAACCGTTTCACCAAACTAAACGAGTATTTAGTTCGGTATGCCATTTAACAAACGTCCAACAAAATCTAACCACTTTCTCAGTGGGCTGCGATCAGCCCGGTGGTAAGAATATGGTGCTCTAGCAAGCAAAGTGTAGCCAACATCTCGGGACATCACAGCCCTCAAAATGTGGTAAACAAGCCAGTATTCTGGCAGAAGTCTGCCAATAATGTAACCACCATCTCTGGTGGAGAATTTGGCTTGAGTAACGACCTAATTTTGGGTAGTTTCTAGAAGCGCTCGACAATGAGTGATTTCTAAGTGAACTCGATTTTCAGTACAGTAAAGATGACAGAAATTTTTTTTATCAGTTTAAATTTTTCCATTCACTTCATTTTCATTTGCAATTTTATTTCATTTTTTTTAAACAGTGTTTACACAGCTTCTGTTAGGCTTTCTGACAGTTAATTATGTCCATATGTTTTCGACGGCTGCCAGAGTCTACCCAGAAATCTAAGAACCCTGTCGGATGTCGGAGTTGATTTCAAACGTCTTTCTAATTTAAAAGTTAGAATTCTATTGTATTTTGACAGATGTACTTGAAAAATGATCGAGCAACTGTGAAGAAGTTCCTAATTTTGCTGAGAAATTTGTGAGCTTCCCATCAAAAATCGAATGCCAAATTTTGAAACATGTCAAAAATCGATGAAAAAAAATTATTACGCATGTTTTGATCACAGACTAACAGACATGACAGTATGAGTAAATTCTTATAAAAATAATTTTTCGTGATGCACTAGTTCCACCTATATTGTACTGCGCGAACTATTTACTATCTGTACACCCCTTGTGTTATGTAAAAGTTTTTTTACTAGTTGGTTTCCCCTCGTTTGTCAACACCGATCAGCTGCTTGCAGGGATGCCTGATTTCATCAAAATATTTGAAAATGAATCGTCACAATAAATTATTGGATTACATTGATAATATATTTAACTTTTTCGCGATGTTGGAAGGTTACCATTAATTTGACTCAACGTTGTTCATCTAGACTATTTTTTATTGTGTTGGTAGTTTTCACCCGAAATTAAGTGGTGGCAGACCAGAAGCAAGTAAATATTGTAACAAAACGGGTTCGGGTTTTGTATTACGTCGGAGGATGAGAAGTAGGCACAATTATGTATATAGTTTTGGCAATATGTATTAAATCTGTATCCTGCATGAAATTCGCATGGACGTATACAAATCAATACATTACAGGTAATTCTGTATGAATGGCAACTCTGTTGATAAATGAAAAAAATAAACACAGTCTAGATGACAGACAGGATGTTTTTGATAGGGTAACGTGGCGCCATCATAACACATGTGAGTACTGTCCCAAATAAAGAAATATTCGAAATGACCGTTAAAATGATCGAAGAATCTAATTTGAGTGTCCTGTCTGTTAGTCTGTGTTTTGATTGCTTTCGGCGGTATTTTGGAGAAATCGTAAAACGAATAATGTAGTTCGAAGAATTGATGTTTCTTGTTTCCTCTTAAATTAAAATGTTTTGTATTTTGAGAAAATGCGTGGAATTTGCAGTTGAAATACTAATATTTGTTCTCTTTCTAGAGATAAAAAATGTCAAATGTTACAATGTTGAACAAAACACAAACAGTGTCAATACTGTAAACTTCTTCAAAAGTAAAAGCATTCCAGTGAAATCCTCTTCATGTTGGTGACACGTTTCTTCACGGGCCTAACGGTGACTCTAGGTAGCCTCAAAACAACTCTTTTCTGAATTAGCTAAACAATTCGACAACAAAAAAGCAGCGCCTAACTACGAGAAGCTTTTTCACCTTTTCAAATCTCGATTAGCCGAATCACTCCGGCTTCCGGCCTGCAACGGTTGTCACCGGGAAGCACAATGAACAAGAAAAAAAAACAAACGTCCGACACGGGCGGAAACTTTTTAGATTAGGAATCCAAATTGATTGATGAACCGAAACCTGGCGCGGCTAGGTGCAAGAGAGAGGATGAATACAGAAAAAAAAAATAGACAGACCAACTGGTTGAAGTGTCAACGGCGATCATGTTTCGCACAGCGGCAGACACGCATCACTGGGAAGCGCGTGACATAGTCGAAAAATGAACAAACAAAAAAAAAGAAGAGAAAAACATGGCAAGCTACTGGACACTATGGAACTGCGGGAGGGTACGCACAGTAGCATTTGTACATCAGTCCACTTTCCGCTCACGGCCTGCTTCGATTGGCCGGGAATGTCATTAGTTTAGAAGTTTTTCGCACCCGCTGAAGCTTGCTGCAGAGGAGCGGTGAAGTTTTTTTTGTCCTGGTTTGGTCGGTATTGGATGAAAAGTTAAATTATCGAATGGAATGTGTATGTTATTTGGGAGGAAATATGAAATCAGTTTCGAATTTGTTCATCACATTCGATGAGCTATATTGGGTAGTACAGTCTGATCTGAAACCGGTTGGACTCGAATGCTTTGAAATCTGGAGCTCATGATGAAAGAGATAGTACAATGGAACAGTAGGTAATCCTTTGACGAGAAATTGTTTTCTCATGATCTGCCGCAACGCTTAAAAGTCTTCAAAAATTTCCGTTTCGTTTATTTTAAAACTTTCATTTATCCCGTAATCACGTGACGTTTCCTGAGATACTTTAAAATCTTACAACACTTTTTCATTTTTTGAAAATTTTTCAAAGATCTTTTTTCAATTCACAAAAAAAAAAGCCACTGAGATTAAAACAAATTGGTTCTGCTCACTTTTAAACTGCATTTTTAGATCTTGCGCTGAATACAGCTGTCTTATTTTAACTTTTTCTAATCGGATGGCGTTTCAAGTTTAAATCCATTCGATCCATCTTTTCTTCCTTTCCTCAACTGCAGCTATTTTGCTAGATCATCTATTCGTGAGAAAATTTACCTGGAAATCGTGGTTCGCATCAATTTCTAATGAGAAGACGTATCGAGTCTGAACTTTTCTTTTTCTGTATCTTCAGCTGGTCAAAAGAATGACAGCATATCTTCTGAAGTTCCTCCTTCTAAAAAAAATTCGTTCCATATTTATTTTCATTACTCAACTGAAGATACTTTGCTGAATCATGACAACTTTTTCTCTCACCTTTGCTATCTGTGATTAACGCTTGAATTTTTGGACAGTTTCAGTTCAAAATAACGATCGGCAACTATTTCTCCTAAATCATATTTTTCACAAATTTATTCTTTGTCTTTACTAAATTACAAGTTCGTTTTCTGAAAAGTAGCAGCACCGTCAATCTAATCTGTAGTCTAATAAATTCAAAACAAATTTGTTTGTGAATTTTTCTGACATCTCTTCTAATCAAACGTTTCAAACTTTAATTTTACGGATAGTTAAATTAAAGGCATTATTCTCTGCTGCATACCAAATTTTCGAATTTCGATTTACCAAAAGGATTTGCTGTATTCAAGTAAGTAAAATATTGTTTCCTGAAAATGCAGTATCAAGCAGTGAATGCCAAAGCGTTCATTAATTACATCGTAGTTACTGAAATTTTAGTAAAATGCTGTCATTAATTTCTGCATTGGTTCACTAAAACGTTCAGCAAAGCAGATAATTGTTTACTGATTTCAAGACAGAACATTTCTGAACTTTCATTTGGTAGAATGAATTGAGAAGCTCTTCTCAGGAACCCCTTTTCGTTTTTAAGGCTGTTCAGTGATAATAGTTCAAGTGTAGATATGTTTTGCGTTCTTCCTCAACTTCAGTTTCCTTTCCAAATCACGAACTCGCGAGCTAGTTTAGCTGAAATCCCGTCTGTCAACTATGTTCCACTACCTTTTCTGTTTCAACGACGTTTCGAGCTACAACTTTTTGAGTCTTTCAGGTGGTAAATTGAGCTACTTTGTCTTTTTTAATACATTGTTCCTCAACTTATCGATACTTTGCTAAAGCTTAAGTTTGAAACGTCATCTGATTGAATGTGAAGGTGGACAAAAGTTACTGATAAGACTGAGAATTGATGATTGATGAGAATTGATGATTCGAATTACCTGAGCAGGAGCAAAACACGACACTGAACTTCCGTGTTGTAATTGTGAGACAGAAAAAATTGTATGCTTGTTTTATTTTTGTTGCGATATAAGGGTTTGATCAGTAAATGTCAGTTACAAATTCAATAGTAAACAAATGATACAGCGATTACAGATCTCTTGACAGTTAAATGAGTAAGCCATGAATAATTTGAGTTCTGGTCAACTGTAAACTGTCAAACTGCTTCCGAGACAATTAAATTAGATCCTACCTTATACTACTTATTTACAGTTGACGTTAGTTCGAAACGATTTAAAATCAAGACTCTCTCGCGGTTCCGCTTTGAGTGCTTTGCGATAATCCATCTTGATTAATCGGTTGATTTTACTCCATCGCGTTTGCCGAAAAAAACGGCACGCTAATGCTTTGTTATGCACTCGTACGCCGTCTCCTTCGATTGGATTCTATTGCAGAAGGTTTTGTTCACAACGATGACACCGGAAGGTGATACGATAGTAAGGGACCAGCATCTGTCATTTCGGTATCGGTTATCTGCGACTCTCCCGCTCCCGTATGGAACACTTACAAACATACACACATACACACATGCAAACTCTGATTCGTCACTTGTTCGCTCTTTTGTTTCTGCTCGCCTGCTGTGATGCGTGCAGCGTGAGTAATTGAGTGAGGGAGCGTGCGTGTGTATGAGTGTAAAGCATCACATTGTGGCCCAAATCTGGATTCTTCCGTCTTACTCACACACGGTTCACGCCTTCTTTTGATTTCTTCAGATTTTCTTCGATATTATGAAACCTTTCGGGGCACTTTTTTCGGAACTTCAATACCGATATTGAACACAGTTCTCCAATTGGCATTGCCCTTGCGAACAATCGCCGTTAAGGCTAGTCCCAGCTTTATACCTATTTACCTATACTGAAACAGTCTCCTTTCTCAGAATTTTCTTTTCGATGTAAAAGGGAGTATCTTGTGCGGCAAGGCCCAGAAAAATATGCCAATTTTTCTTACCCGTGCGATTCACTGCACTCAATCGAACCTAACTCGAACCACCCGTTAAACGCGAACCTTTTCCAGTAACAAGCCGTGGCACACGCGGACAGACATTCCCTGCAGAGGATCGATTGTTTTACACGTCCTTTAGCAACTTTTTTCTTCGGTCTGCTTATCCGAACACTTTTCCGTAACCGTGGCTCAGCTCGGTTCTTTCAGTTCGGTCCCTTTTCCGTTGACCATCAGCGCACCTAGACGGGGCTACCAAAATTTCCAACAACTCTGCGAACACTCGGAAACGGATTCTATATTCGCAAGGAAAAAAAGGAAATTTTTCCAAGCCCTCTTAAATCCGACCGAAGGACCGACGAAACTAGCTCGCGCGACACACACACTCTCTCTGACTGGATTTGATACGACTCTGGTTGGCTGACTGGATGGTTGGCTCTGGAACTGCAATTCTTCCTCCGATGAACCGCACGCCCATAAGAAAAGGGATCCCTTGCGGCGTGCTGCTCCCGAAGTTTGACGATGAAGTGTCAAACGTGTAACGGGTCCACGGTGTCATCGCTGGCTCTCACGCGTTCTCCACCCGAAGCTCCTTTTTATTGGCAAGCTCACATCGCATCGCACCGAGGATGAACGAGGTTCACGTTTCAGAAAGGATGCATTTTTTTCTGATCTCGTTGATGAACAAGCGACCACGGTTCCACAATCAAATTTTTGACATTGATACTAATTTTCAAATATCAAAGCAACCCGAAAATACTTTTACTACTGCTATCGCATGAGCCGTGAAAACACACGAAGCTGTCAAATTGAAACATGGGTGAAGTTCATTTGATAGCGGATTTACCAGATTCATCATTTTCCACCCCTATCGTCAGTATCGGCACCGAGAGGAAAGCAGCCATGGTTACCAGAGCAGAACTCAAGCGGAAAATCTGTGAGCAATGGACAACATCGATATCCGAACGGCGCATGTGCATCCAACGCGGGAAGGATGAGTGTTTCACGTGTGAATCCTGCGTTCATCGCCACTGTCAGGCCGTGCAGTGGAGGCTGCTTTCGGATGGGTTTTTGGGTGGATGTGAAACCGAATACATCGGGATGGATCTGTGAGTTCGTGGAAAATGATAACGACGTTACTCATCCTCAAATGGGAAGTTCAATTTGACCGCTAATACTCGACGAGAACGGAAGTGTTTCGAAATCGTGTCACTTTGGTTTATTTTACGGCGAGTATTGTCACGATTGACAGTTCAGTTGACATTAGACATCACTTCTGAACCATAATTTAGTTTTAGATTTTATCTTCATAATTTAGTTTCAGAATTTAATTCTCGAATTCAGATTTAGAATTGAGTTCTGGAATTTATTTCGTGATTTAGTTTCAGAATTTAATTGCTGAATTCAGATTGAAAACTTTTTTGGGAATGAATACTAAATTGGATTTATGAACTAAAATCATTTCCTTAATTCAGGTTCGGAATTGAAGTTCAGAATTCCGTTCTTAAATTAAATTCGAAACCGGGATTCGAAAAACGAACTCAATACCTGAACTGAAACTGAATTCTTGATCTGGATTCGTAACCTGAATTTTGCAACCGAATTCTGATCATGTCCTTGCTGCCAAATGCAGTCTTTGAACTTAGTTCAAGTTTCCAAATCCTGGTCCTGAGTTTAGGTTCTGGTGCAGATAAATAAATGATGACAAAAAGTACGCAACAGTTGGAAACATCGGATAAATTCCACAAATCGATTATTTTAAAACCATTAAAATATTTCCAAAGAACTATGCGAAGTTTTCCTCAATTGATTATGTAAATCTTTTTTGAAAGACATTGTTTGTTGTATTTTGTCAAAGAGTCAACCTTTAGTACAGATGCCAGTTACAATTCTGGGAGTGTAAAGTCACTGAAAGTTGCAAAATTCATACAAAGCATAGCCTTGGTATTACATTCCTGTAGTGGAATTTGACCTTCTGTTTCAACAGACTTCACAGCCGATTCAGAGTGTATAGAACCATTGCATACATACAAACAAACTTCTAATACGAACGTTTAGCGATATCAGACCCTGTCAGCTTGGAGCGAAATTAATCTTCAGTTCAACAACGCCATCGCACGGCATCACATTCAACATATCATGTCAATTCTATGGCTATTTTGGCGCGCACGAATTTGACATTTCTCTCCCTTACTTCTATGTATGAGATTCGATGCGGACTCACCTAAGGGCGACATGTTCGTAAAAAAGGATGTTGCCTATGATTTGTTCGGGAATTGTGAGAGCTGGATATCTTGTTAATATGATGTCTTTGGCGATATTCAGTTGTGTGAATGAATCATTTAAATTTTATTCGTATTCACGTCCTCCAGTTTTGTCTATGACATTACCTGCCCGTCTTTTTGTTGAATTTCTGTTCTATTAAATACCAAGCGGTTTCTATACGTTTACCACTCAACTCATCGTATAAAGATATACGCCTGAAACCTTAAACTTTCAAACAGAATTGTAAAATCCGTGAAAACCTTTATAATCACGTCACATTAAGCGAAAGAATACCGCCCATTGAAAAATCATCCGAGAATTTCGCTCGCCCGCTCGTACACGGCTGGCAGGTTCCCCCCAAAACGACGGGCTATGTCTGCCAGAAATTTTTACCGACGTTCTGGCAACAATGCAACAACGGCTATTAACGGATCTGTATCTGCCGGATTCTTGCCATACAAGCCATGATATGTAATTCTTCATTTCTTAAAATATTTGATATGTAATTCTTCATTCCTTAAAATATCCATTATTCAAGATCATTTACCTCGTCTCAAGAGTCGTTTTCATTTTCGTATTTATTGACATGGATATCAAATGAAGTGGAAGAAAAGCAAATTAGCAAGCCACGTCCGACGAGAGAATGACGCAAATTCTCCTGGGAAATTTTGGCGGCCACTGGAACGCAGCCAGGCTTCTGCCGGTTGCCAGAATTCCTCACAAGCGGTATAGCTTTAGTATTTTTAAACGCATTGGCAACAACCGGGCTGAATAAAATTATCAAACGAAAAGAAACGTTTGGTAGAAAATTGGTAAGAGTCATCGACGAATGGTGATTCGTCGGATCATACATGATTTATGAATATGAAAAAATGTTTCGAGGATTGGATCAAGCGCTGGCATAAATGTGTTGCTGTCGACGGGGAGTACTTTGAAGGGGAAGGGGAGAGTATCGTATTAAATCAAATCCTACTCGAAAAAAATTTTCATTGTAAATCTGTTTACAGAAAAAATAAAACTGAATGTATCCGAAAAAAACTGTAAACCTGTATTGAAAACCTGTATATGGAAATGATAAGAAATCGAAGCACATCGGAATGTAAGTCTTCAGAATCCAAAACTTTTCTTGGTCTTAATTTTATGATGGAAAATCGGAAAAACACTGGAAGTTATTTTTGCGTTTGAGCCTCTGAAAATGATGATTTGATGAAAACATTTGACTTAGTCTTATTATTTTAACCGTAGTTTATTAGGTATAATGCAATTGACAATCATCTTCATTTCTACTACCTGTCGTTATGACCAAGGCCGCCATCCTTCCATCTTATCAGAAGCAGTTTTAGAAAGCAAAAGGAATTACCAAATATATTATATATGAATATGGATCAGAAGTGCAATTTCAACAATAATTGAGCATGATGCCTACATAAGCGGACCTTACACGATTGTTAAAAGTGTCATTACTAAAAAAATAATATCATTTTAATAAACGTGTAAGGTGCAGTAATGACGAGTTTGCCATGCAGATTTGAAACAACATTACTTAGTCATCATTAAAAATGACAAAATAATTTTCGTGTAGAGTTGTGAACATTTTCATATTTAAAAGATTTTTTCTGACGAAAGTGAATATCGCCTATAAATAATCAGACCCTGTCAGCTTGGAGCGTATTCAGTTTTCAGTTCAGCAACACCATCGCATCACTTTCAACATATCATGTCAATTGTATGGAAGGGCAGTGTTGCTATTTTAACGCGAACGTATTTGACATTTCTCTCCCCTTCTTCTATGTACGATATTGGATGCGGATTCGCACGAGGGCGCCATGCTCGCAAAAAATGGTGTTGCCAATGATTTGTTCGGGAAATGTGAGAGCTGGATATATTGTTAATATGATGTCTTTGGAAAAAGCGAACTGAATTGACAAACCCTTTTTTGTTCTTCTCCGATATTGTATGTTTCCGTGCTGAATTGTGTTAAAATAAGAAATGGAAATTTATTTGTATAAAATATATAAATTTGTAACTTCAAGCGGATGTATGGAACTACTTAAGGATCAGTTCATTCTTAAAAGACAACAAAAACTGTTGGAACTGTCCAATCCTCTAGCCGGAGTGTAATGTAATGGAGTTAGTCGCTTGACTTTCATACTCACACATCCATAAACAGAGCGAAAATTCTATGACATTCGTAATTTCACTGTCAATCGGGTTGATCGAGCACTGGGCAACTAGCAGCCGAGTAAGAATTTATTACTCAGTCCGTTTCGCATCTATCAATCGATAAAATAATAAATTAAGTATATATATAGTACAAACCATACGGCAATTAAAACCAAATTCGTTGCCATCGAAGCGACTATAATTTTAATGATTTGTTACATTCTTCATGCTCGATTAAAAGTCTCCTTGTTCAAATATTTCGTGTTACTGGTTGCTCATTATACATATTCGAGTACGATATTAGTTTTCAAGTCATTGACGAATTTAATTGTTTCCCGAAATTAAAAGAAAGATTACCGATTGTTGATTTAATAACAGGCACCATATTAGAAAATGGCATAATGATGGAACTGATCATCCCTATCTACCGTTTGTTGTCAGAAGAACATTGCTCTCGATGTTGCATACAATACGTTTCAGCAATACTGACAGCTTGCGTCCAACATTTCATATGAGCGACGAAGTTCATTTTGTTGCCAACTTACTGTAGCTTTTTTGTGCTTTCTACATTCCACATTTTTACTAGTATGCTTTACACAGCTTTTTGAAAAAGTTTGTACTAGCTTGGATGTCTGTCTGTTCTCTGTGTTTTAGCTTCAAATTCAAAAGGATGTTGAATAAAATGTTTCGTCCTTCAATCGAATGCCAAAGAATATTGATTCCAAAATATTGCCATTAAGTCAAACATTACTACTAATTGATTTTGAGATATTTAACACTACTTCTGTGCAGATTTAATGCCATTTTGCTACATCATTCAAATGGCAAAATGGACGCGTTCGAGGGAATAACTTTTGAAGCAGCTGACGATTTTAAATTACCAGCACTACCATAGTGGGTGCGTGTTCTATCCGATGCATTTGTGACATGAAATGAATTTCAAAACTCTCTCTCATTTAATAAATCGCAAACGACAACCAATTGGACATTGATCACGAATGCCGGTGGAGGCTGGTATGTAGCTTACACTGCAAGAAAAACGACATTGGTTTAAAAAATAAACATTTCATTTTATTAATCGTGATCTGTTTTAATCAATAATTTTAAAATTATTCTACAATTGTACAAAAATTGCCCTAACAAAGGAAAAATACTCATTTTAAAAACATCTGGATTTAGCAATGGGCAGTACATAGAATCTGGACTTTATTAAAAGAAAAAAACAATATACTATTGTGCTATAGTCTAAGATTCACTTGAAAGATGGACGGTTCGTGGTCTGTGTTTTAAAACATCTGTCTTTTTTTTCATCAGCTATTTTTCATCGAGATTCTGCTCTAAAATATTCTTACATCTTATATAACTAGTCCTACTAATTAAATTTTATATTTTGGACGGAATGTTAATCTTCCCAATCTAATAACTATTCGAGTGTGGTTCACTGCATAAACCGAGGCACTTACCGGCGAAGGCGGTCATTTAACTGTTAATAATCCTACAATAAAAATGTTTTTTTTTTCATTATTTCCAATGACAGAAATTCAGAAAGTACGAATGAACTCGTAATTCGGCATCCATCCGAGGAACGACTCTGATCTATCGGTTCCAACGTCGCATCAGGATCCGGCCGAGTAGCAGTGTCACCCCGAGCAGGATGAAACCCACGCGCAGCGAGGCGGCCCCCGCCAGCCGGCACTTGAACGTATCGAAACGGCTCCGGTCGTCGTTCACGATGTTGATGAACTCGGCTTCGACCAGCTGGCCATCGAAGTACGTGATCGGGTCCTCGTACGGATACTCGAAGCCCTGCAGACACTCGCACTTGTAGCCGCCCAGTTCGTACTCACGGCCCTGAATCGGGACACACTGCAATAGGGATTTTGTTTTTTTTTAGCGGTTTGAAATTGATCGGCTTGAGGTCAATGTCCTGCGTCCGCGTTGCGTTGCGTTTGCAGATGCAAATTTTGCTTTCTGGTGAAATTGCGTCAAGGGGAGAGAACAAAGCGCGCCTTTTCATCGTTCAGAATGTACCATGGAAGTGCGTTTTGTGCACTACCCCGGGTGGAAGCGACACAAAGCGAAGGGGTGATCGTGGAATGTTTGAACGAATTGACCGTTTTGATTTGAAATTTCTTATTTTCCAATAGATCCTATAACATTTTAGTAGCTTCAAATCCATTAAACGACAACTTTACTCATCAGAATGCGTTAAAAATGAGCTTTATTTTGAATCGAAAAAGTTATCAATGGGAAATAGACAAAAGAAATTTTGTCACACACACACAAATGCAATCACGAATGTGGTCACGAGCGCGAGACTTTGCTCAATTATAGCACAAAGGACCTTCGGTCGAGATGGCTCTCGAACTGCATCCCAACGCAACGCACGATCAGCAACGGGAAGGAAGAGAAAAAAAAACAAATCTACTTACATATGAACTCTTCTCGTGGCATTTGTGGGTATTTTTGAATGCATTCGGTACGTAATAGTCATCCGGACACTGGTTGATATCCAGCTGTAGCATATTCATCGAAACTGCAACGACTCCCCTGTTTGTTTTTTATGTTCGGAATAGAATTGAATTAAAATCGAAAGGTGAGAAAAAGTGTCGACTAGGCAAATCACGGTCTGTCAACGACCCTTGGAGTGCCAATACTTACTTGAACTCGAGTTTCACCTTCAGGCTGTCCCAGCCGAAGAAGGGTGCCGCGTAGGTTATGAGCCACTTTTTGACGTAACCCTTACAGTGGAACTGGGGCGTTGTCCAGAAACCATGGTCCAGCGTGGCCGCATGATAGAAGTTCGGGAACCGTTCGTACTTTTGCAGGTGTTCGCCGGTTTCGTTGTGTCGAATACGCATCTTCATGTAGTTCTTCTCCAGCGAGTCAAAGTTTGCGGCCCACCGCTGTTTCAACAGTTTGAAGTACGGCAGCTCGGTGTAATCCTGGCCGGTTTTGTTGTTACGGGCTACATCTTCCATTTTAAATTTCCGTGTATTCTTCTGAGTTTTGTAGGCGTACGGGGCAAACAGCGTACGGTTCGGGAATTTGCTACGTTCCCAGTAGGTGGCGGCAGTCCAGATCTTTGAATTTCCCATCACCAGGGCCAGCGTTTCTCCCATCATTTGGTCCTCGGTCAGCGGTTTATCAGCCACCCTTTTGCCGGAGTACACTTCAAGTGGATCGGAAACCTGGAGGAAAGCGCTGATAAAGTTTGCCAAACGCAGTGCCATCTTGGCTTCGTTGACGAACTGCTTGTCCGCTCCGAAGCTCATATCTCCGTTCAGTGTCAGATCTTGCGGGTGGAAATTCTGGCACGTGTGCTCGTTAACTCCCAGCACAAAGTTCAACGCTTCATTGACGTTCATCTTTTCCGTGTGCACAGAAGTCGGTCCTTTGCTGAAGTTCTTGTACTCGTAGTAGTGGCTCAGGTACTTGTCACGAGTGTACTCCGGCAGCCGGTACCATTCGATCGGAATCTTCTGCATCCAGCCAACCTTCTTACAATCGAACCCGTTGTAGTACTGCTCGTCGGAAGCTCGTTCCAGGATTTCCCCTAGGTACGGTCGACGCACTACCGACGGAAGCCGATAGCCGGGCTTGCAGCGACACTGGTAGCCTCCCCGACGGAAACCCCAGCCGTCCAGGGGTTCACACTCGGTCGTATCCTTCTTACACCGGGACGTATCCGCAAACTTGTTCTTACCCTTGTTGCCTTCACCTTTCGGGCACTGGTTAATGTCGATACGCTCGAAGTCCATCTCGACCACCGACACGCCGGTGTACCTGGGGAAAGTGGGGGAACGTTAGTGCATTCTAAAATGATAAAATTTAGAAAACCAGACAAATTCAATTTACTTTAGAAAACTTGCATTTTTTTAATTCACGTTTCCGCAGAGTTGCCAATGTTCCAGATTTATCTGATATATCAGCTGTTTTTTCAAAGAAGGACGAATTTAACATTGACAGCAAATTGATAAAAAACATCGATGCATGTTTTGACTTGGTTTCAATTCCTATTTAGAAACTAGGCTAACAGAGGTATTTTTGCCGCCTTTAAGATTGATTTTTGTAAAAATATCCACCAAATGTTATAATATCTTTGGAAAACCCTTCCGCAATAGGTACTTTAATGTGATTAGCTTCAAACTACACTGATAAAAATTTGCACGATCGATTTATATGTAAAAAGCACTTCAATTTAATGTGCTTTTTCATTTCAAAACATAACCAAAGCGATATGTTTTAAGATTTCATGTGCAAATTCATTAAGATGCAAGATTACATTATTTTTTCATTTAGCTTTTAGGTTTCGGAAACACCAATGATGGAATCACCAGTCGGAGATTCTTTTCAGAACCGGAAATTAGTGCTGAGATAATCCCGTAAAAAAATAAACCATTCTTTTCATCAACAATTGATTCACAATTAGATCTATGGGTTACAATACATTTTATTGTATCTAGACAAACATTTTTTCATTTCCAACGATTCAATTAATTGTATCTACGATTCACAATTGAATTTATTGTACACGTGTTTTTTTTAAACAATATGCAAATTGTACATCTAATTGTTTTCCAAGAAAACATGTTAGAGAAAATTTCATGGTTCGAATTTTTACGATACTTAACAACCTATACATTCTATTGCGAAAAGCATGTTCACAATTAATTGAATATTGTACAACAATACATTTAAATATTTTTCAATTGTCAACGCAAAATTGTGGAAGGTTTTGTAACAACAAATCGTATTGTTTTTCTACAATATTTTTTAGTCGGGATAGGTGTTGATATTATTCTGAACTATCGTTTTAAGATAATATTTGAGACTTTAGCTAATGGTTATAAAATTAACACAATACGTATAACTATGTTCATGGTATCCGATGACCCCAACCGTGCACAACATTTTAATTCACAGTGCTATTGTTGTCGAACATACTCTTTCTTCGATAGGATAATTGTCAGAAGAGGTGGTTGAAGCTAGAAACAAATGTCACAAGCCGTATAGGTAGAACTTCTCGAGGAAGTTTTCAAGGCAGACATGCAAAATGGTTTTCTGATTTTCTCAGAAATGGTGACGAATATAAAAAACCCAACTGACAATCTCTTAGAAAATTATTTTAGTCTTTTTACTGAAGAAAGAATTGAACAGCTGAAAATGCCGTCTTTCAAATTGTTCATTGAATATCTCGCCTTCAAAAGCAGGGATCAAAAATCTATCCTGACAATGCCTAGATAATTTAATTTAGATGCGATTAGTGCATAAAAACATATATATTGTCGCGATGAAAATGAAGTGTAATGTCGGCGCCATTTTAGTTCTCTGGTAACGTAACGAAACATGAGAGAAATAAAATCGGCTCAAAGAGGCTGCCAAACAAGCGGCAGCTTTCTTGGATTTTATGTGATGTAGTCAAACTTGTAACCGAAAATATCAAAACTTTCTTGGCCACCCGGCCACATCGAGAGTCATTTTGCACATTTGCGAGAGAGCATGAAGAGAAATGTAATACGCACAGCGAGCCACGTGGTTTTACGCGACCTACTGGCCTCAGCCCTTAAGGTGAAATGTAGCGGAATGCGAAAATCGCGTTTTTGATCAATTATTCAAAAACTAGACCGATTTTCGAAAAACCAAAAACACTTAAGTTTTCGAAATCAAATTTATCATAACTAAGTATTCTTAGAATTTTTAAATTTTGCTTTGCCGAGCCGTAATTGGTTTTTGAAATGTATAAACGGTCACTGTTCCGTCCCACGGGGATGATTTTTGAACTGAAAAGTAGTATTTGTAGCAGAATTTCACAAAGAATCTGAAAATGCAACTCAAAGTTATAAAATTTTAGCGAAAACAACCAAAAATTGTTAAAGTTTTCATAAACTTTTCTGCATTTTTTTATTGCTTGCGCGCTGCTGTTTCGTGTTGAGGTGGTGTGAGAAATGCACGGTGGGCACGGTGGCATTATATCGTGAGCAAAAAATAGATATAAAATAATGACGCAAATTTATGCAGCATTGGGTTTTGTGTTGAAATAAAAACGACTTGCATACAATAAAATGAGTATTGTAAGAAATCGTTTATTTTCTAAGTAGCTGTCATTTATACAAACAATGTGATAAACATTGAGGGCCAGCTTCGAGCCAGTCAGCATGGAAAACTTATAGGAATTCATTGGTTTTTCAATTATTATGAATACAATGAATCAACGCTTGATTTTGCTTTCAAAATCGATTGAATAATAAGGAACTACGAAATAACTTTATATTCAATTTCGTGCCCCAAATATGTGCTTGAGAAAAGATTCACTAAATATTTTAACTGCATGGTATGATGAACTATTAGTTATAATTGGAATGTATTCCAATAATGTAATCTAAGAAATTATTAAACTATTGATGATTTCTGGCTGTTTGGTCTTCGGTTCGTTATCGTTGAAACAGACATTTCTAGACTCATCATGCTATACAATTCCGAAAGTCGCTTCCGAAAAAAAATTAATGGTGAATACTTTTACGTAAATTCTATCTCATCGGCGGGAAGGGCCTGGTGAACGACTGGCAAAGATATCGAAAATACTTGAATGTTATCTTGTCTTCAACTGTTCTTTTGAAGGAGAATCGATGCTTGCTACTAAAATCAGGCATATACATGGTTAGCAAGTTAGTCAATACATATACATTTAACCTCATGTTAATCATTCATAATTACTCATGATTTATAACTCTAGTGTAAGAGTAATCACTAACAATGATGATTGAATCAGCATATATTCAAAGTGTGAAGAATTCTAAAATCCATTACGTCCCGTCTTTTTTACAAGCCAATATAACGAGAGGTAAACCCACTGCGCTCAATCATTGAAAAAAGTTCTTGTTTCTATGTGGCCGTTTTTCTTGGTACGCTTTGTGCGACGGTTCGTTCAACTGAAGCGGATAAAATTTTGCGCGCATTTTATGACGCTACATTTCACCTTAAGGGAATATCATAACGAACATAAATTAGAGTTGTGCGAAACAGCTTAAATTAGTGAACAGCTCCGAACCGACCAGTTCACCAAAGTGAGTCGATTCGATATATCAGCTATGCATCGTTTGTCTTTCATATGCATGGTAAATTTCTACCACTGATTTTATTTAGGAGTAATGGGGTAAGGGAAAAGCCCACTGGAGCTGAGACTCTAACATTCTCCTTCTCCAACAGGCATAAAAAATTCTCATCTTTTGTATCAATAGATTACATACATCCAAATGATACATAACAATCATCTTGTCTTATCTTATCATTATCCTAATCTAAACCTTAAACGCTAATGCTAGTCATGTATATTAATAGCGCTACTGTAATAGTAGAATTAATAAATTTAGTAGGAAAAGAATCTAATAAATAGGTTTTTGACAGTATTGCGCGATAAATGAAGATCGAACTCGTTCCGTTGAATAAACGGCACATACTGGAGACTGGTTCTTTGAAATCGTAGTTAGTTCTAGCGCGAGAAACTCGGAGAAAAGGATTGAATTTCAAATTACGACGATGGATGTCACAATTCAGCAGTTGTAGGAGATCTGCGCAATCATCATCATTTGCACAGATAACATTGCAACGAGAACTAATTTGTCTTCATTTGATGTGATAACAGTCCACTAAATTGTATTATAAATTTATTAGAATTTTCATATTAGATAATAAATTCGAATCGAAAATATTATGCCACATTTTTGGCTCTCTACAAAAATAGTGTTAATATTGGGTAACTTCTTCATATAAAAAGAAAATGTTGTTCTACGCGAAGTAAAGGCTCAACATTGGATCTCTTTCTGCCAGATTTGTTGAACAAAAAAAATGGCGCTTGGTTCAATGATCCCTTTCAAAATCAGTAAACAAAGGTCCTGTGTTGGCCTCCCGTTGAACGATTAATTGGAAGTTGATTGGACCAACGAAAGACCACCGTTGAACGATTTTTCTAAAAGGGTGTGTAGTTCAACAAACCAAAGATAAACTCAAGATAGAGTGGTCTGCGATTTCTCATGTTCCATTTAAATAGGACCCCTTTTGAAACAAAACAACAAGCGTCTGATTGCTACACGAATCGTAACTATGACAATGCTTGTTTATGCTTGAAAAAATATAAACAATATGAACGATATTAAGCTATTTTCAGCCATGCAATGATTCTGTACACTAAGAATCGGCTGCAAAGTCTGTTGAAACAGAAAGGTAAAATTCCACAAAAGTAATGTAATGCCAGGACTTTGCTTTTTATTAAGCTATTTTGCCAGTAACTCTTAAAATAAGAAAGTAAAAATTATAACAATTATAGCTTAGAATTTCTCTAGTTGATAATCGTCTCATCCCACGAAGCATTAAATACCATTGAAGTCAGAAATAATTATGTGCAAAATGTAAACATATGTTTGCTTCCTTTCTAATTTGTATTGTTTCCATGGCATTTTGTCGGAGGTAGTCGACACTTATTAGGGCATATTCAGTAGTGTTCTGGTTCTAGATGCATAATTTATGTCAGTTACAAAATTTAAATCTGGATTTTATAACAAGAAAAACTGGCAGCCCCAGCAATGTTTTACTTGTGTTTCAAATATATAAAAAATAGAACGGCATCGTAGACCAGTTTTAAATTTGTCAGAAGAACTGGTCAAAGAAATAAAACTAGAACGGCTTGCTGGGGATACGTTTGTTCCAGTTTCTGTTCTATTATAGATCTTCCATACAGAACTTCTAGCTGCTGAATATGCTCTCAAACATCAATAAAATTACATTATTACTGAACCTACTGGTTCACGATTACTGACCCAACATTTTTCAATGGATCGTATGAGACATTGTAATCTTGAGTTTATCTTTGCAACAAACGCTCAACGCCCAAGATCTAATCGCTTCCTCAGTGGAAAGGTATTCTAAATTCTCGGTTGATTTTTCATTAGGGCGTATAAGCAAGTGACAGTTTCTCTTTAATCATTCTCTCGTTCGATTATTGTGATGTGATTAAAAAGATTTTCGTTGATATCACTATTCTGTTTGAAAGTCGAAAGTTTCTGGTATCATTTCATGCAAAGAGTTGAGTGATAAACGTGGAAACCGCTTGGTAATTAATAGAAGAGAAAGTAAACAAAGAGAAACTGTCACTTGCTTATACGCCCTTTTGAAAAATTAACCGAGAATTGTAGTTTTATCGCACATGATTCGACCGACGACACGACCAGGCACTTCGAAGAAAAATCAGCATTAAAACTGTTCGCTAACGATTCACCGTCAGTTACCACAAATCTAGCGACCCCCTGTAAATGATAAAAATAATCTTCTCGAGCAACACTGTTTAAGTTGCTATGGACTAGTTACCAAGGAACCCCAAAACAAATAAACATGTTTTGAAAGCGGTGGAATAGTTCTATTAGTGTTAAACTTTGCCCAAATTAAGCAGAAATGCATTTAAATGGACTCGATTTTCGGAATTTAATCGAAACTATGGATGAAACCAACGAACGAGGGCAATGATCTGCTTCCAGCGATTCATCCGTAAACTTCAACTGCTAGCTTTTCTGGGCAGTAGGATTCGGTGTAATATGCCGGTGTCAAAATTGTTTTGTGTCGGTTGATTGCGCAGCAGTGGAAACAGTATTTCACTTTGTTGGCCACTATTCGAGGATTAGCTCGTTGTCGGTCATTTCCATGTCTTCCTTCTCACACAACGGTTCCAAGTCAAGACCTGAATTTTGAACTTGGCTTTATAAAAGACATAACTCATACTCCTCAATTTTTATATTCCGCTCGAGTCAGGTAAATCCATTAAAATGTTCCGTAATATAATAACCGATCTGAAATTTATTTTGTTTACATTCATCTTGCCTTCGATATGCAGTAACCAAGGTTATGGTGACTGTTATTCAAAATCAATAAATATATAAACTTGTGCTGCCAGTTTAAAAAAATTCACTAGCGTTTTCGATTTGACATTTCCAGTTACTGAGGGGTAGTTAAATTTACGATACAGTTTTGATAGACGAGTGGCAGGTCGTGTCGTCGATTCGACCGTCTCTATTTTTATCAGTGTAAAACCGGCCGAATGTAAAACACACATGGCGAATTTCTTACCGGGGAAAATTCCATTGCTCCGGTTTTCGTTCAAATAACGGTTCCCTTCGTTTGTGTTAGTTTTATAAATGGTTCGCAATTCTTCAAGTTCAAATCCGTGATCGTCCATTTAATTCTTTAATATTTCTCGGTGTTTTCGGTCCGCGTTTCTTAATTTTGTGTATTTAAATTCGTAGCGTGATAGCTTGGAAATTAAAAAGAATTCCGATTGTGAAATAAACAACAAAATCGGATGTTTTCGGTTCCGCGAGTCGGTTGCTCGCGAAAGCTCGATTTTAAATCAATCCCCGCACCGATAATCAAAATGGCGTTGCAATGGAAATGGATGTTCGTTTTTGAGCAATGGTAGTGTGATGAAAAAAAAAAGAAATTATTCTGGCGTAATGTGATTTCATTCAAGTGGAATAAAATTTGGTTATTTCGAAGGAAAAAAAGGCGGGTGAGTAATGTCAGAGACATAACTGGATGTCGTGAATACGAAAAAACTGACACGCTCCCATCACTTTTCCGAATATCAGTTAGTTGATTGATTGTATGAATTGTGCAAGCTTTCCTCTTTTTCACTAATAGAATTTGAAGCGATACACCTACATTAAAGTACAGTTTAGTTACATTAAACAGCTACTATTCTACAACTATATATTCCAAACTTGAAACAATTCCTTTTTAATTTGCTAATATAGGAAGCTAGGTACGACAAATTTGTAGTTTATTTTTATTGAAGCTATGAAGTTCGAAGATATCTGATTCTTCTCGAAATTTCAGTACAGACAATTGCAATGGCCTGGTCTGAAATGTATCTACGATCTTCGGTATGCAAGAGTGATTCTAATAATAATAATAATAATGATAATAATAATAATAATAATAATAATAATGATAATAATAATAATAATAATAATAATGATAATACAGATTGATCTGTATATATGGCAACCCTGTTTCGCAAGGCATATTTTCACACGACCCCATACTAGTATAAAGATGTGTTCAACATCATCATTTTCGCTTTCGCATTGCCGTTCGTAATTGAATGTGTTAGTGACGGTACAAATCTGCTTTTCTACCTGTCTTCGGAGCCATCGTTCTGACGGTGTCTCGTACGTACAGAGTAGCTGCTTTAACTTAAATGACGCTATTTCTCACATCACATTTCCTTTTATACGTGCTAGTGGTAGCACGGTAAGACGTCCCATTTGTTAGAATTCCTTTCCTATACGCAGAACGGGAAACAGTGAAACGATATAAAAGAGAGAGTTAGCAGAGCGGCAGCCAGTAATACTGAATGGGTCGTCGAGCTGTGGAGGAACAATTAAGGGCAAGGCAAAGTCCCGCTCAAACCGTGCTGGTCTGAAGTGCCCAGTTGGCGGCAGAATCCATCGTTTGCCTCGGAAGGGGAACTACGCCGAGCGTGTCGGTGCCGGTGCACCGGTCTATCTGGCGGCAGTGATGGAGTACTTGGTTGCCGAAGTGTTGGAGTTGACCGGTAACGCTGCCCATGACAACGAAAACGAAAATCATCCCTCGCCATCTGCAGCTGGCCATCCGTTGGAAACCCCGTCCTTTTCAGGATGACCACATCACTGTGATAAAGAAATATTTAGAATTGCTTTAAGTTTAGCCAGTTCTGATACGCCTGGAAAGTAGAATGCGCAAATCAAGTGGAAACATTTGTTCTAACAATTTTTGTTTTCGGCCGCATACTAAAGTACTCGCGACAAAAATACATATTGATCTGTGGCAACTCTGTTTCGCACGGCATATTTGTAAACTAGTATAAAGATGTGTTCAAAATCATCACTTTCGCTTTCGCATTGCCGTTCGTAATTGAATGTGTTAGTGACGGTGCAAATTATTTTAACTCCCATCTTGATGAATCTTTTGGTAGGAAATATTGAGATCTGAGATGGTTCTCGTGTGTGTCTTGTTTCGGTAATGGGCCTTGCTGGACTTTTTGGCTGCCTTTTTCGGTGGCATTGTGCTGACGGTGTCTCGTGCATTCATATCGGGAAACAATGAGACGACAGGTCCTCGATGTTGCTGTCGTGTGTCTTGTTTCGGGAAGAGTTGCTCAGCAAATGATAGGAAAAGTGAACCATTCAACTTTTATATGGATGCTCTTGTATAGATACAGACATCTCGCGTTCTGATTGGCTGGTGCTGTCATGGGTTAAATCAAACAGGTTTTTCAATAGTGTACTATTGAAAAACTTCAATATTGTTGTAATACACGTTCAAGTTGAATATTTTCGATTCTATTGGTAGTTAGATTATATAAATCCTTCTACAGATCACTGAGCTATGAGCTTTCAAAATACGAGAAAGGCAAACGCGCCATATGAATTATCCTCTTTGATACTCGTTTATACCAAACATTTCAGAAAAGTTTAATTGTGAACTATTTAAGAATATGTCACACAACTGAAAGTTTTATCATAAAATTGTGATCATATTTCCGATGGCATGTAGCAAGAATTATGTTGATTCATTAGATATAACATATTCACGATCAAAAACTTATCACTCTCTCAGAGGGTAAATTTTGAAAAGGCGCCCCATAGTAAAGTAAGTCGTATTCACGACAAAAAAAGGTTTTCTGCGTGTTGCATAAGTGTTTGTGATCAAAGCATCCATGGCCAAATCGATATGGGGGAGTCGTGGTTTAGTTTTTGAAACGGTTAGGATAAAATTGAAAAACATTCTGCGATTTTTACCATATTTACAAAAATACATGCAGTTTGGAACCCGCAGCAAGATTGCACAACAAAGTACGGCAGGTTAGTTACTGAGAAATTCGTTTAAGTGTTCATAGAGATGGAAGAGAATAACTCAGTTTTGTTGAAACCGTTTAACCTGTTAATTCTCCTACCGAAAAGTTCACGTAAACTGAAATACATTAACATTTGAGAAAGGTATAAATTGTAATAGAAAGTTCATCCAACCGTTTTGATCAGATGCGAAAAAAATTCTAAATTCTCGGTTGATTTTTCCAAAGACCGTAATAGCCTGTCCGCACTACACCGGGACGACCGGGACGGGATCGTCCGGGACGTTTTTTTTCCTCATCGGCGATGACTGAGCTGCCGGCGTGTGCATGTATTGGAATCCCGGACCGGGATAAAATCCATTTGCTTGCCGCCGATATTCCTCACCGAGTTTTTCGCACCATGCCGACAGCCCACACAGAAAGAGAGTGAATTGAGAGAGCAAGAGCGAAAGGAAGGCCGAAATGAATCCAAATCGTTTCATTGATATTTCTTAGCTTAATTGATTGATTGTTTTAGTTAATCATCAAGAGTCCTTACAATCGAGTAATGTCATTATAATTAGCCATTACATTACATTTTAGGATGGTGATTTTTTAATTGTTGCTACTTATTACATATTGAACTACACTACAGATCCTCGTCTATGGTCCCCTATTGATTATGTTATCATTGAATTAAATAGAAATGTTCATGGTTCATTGTACATCTATTCGAAAAACTATTTTAAATAGAATAAATAAATGGTAGTTCAGTCTTATTATTATTGAAAGGTTTGGTCTGAAGGAACTAGGCTTATTTTAATTTACAGCAGCGCCGCTTTTACGTAATAATGGGCTCGGGAGCAACATATATTTGTGTGCTTATTACTAAGACCGTGGACACGTGCCCCACTGTCTCTCTTATTATTGTTATTATTAGAGATTGGAATTAATATGAAACAACGCAAGAAACAAGTACGATGTTTTACTTTAATTCGAATCCACTGCCATACATTATTAATAAAGCTATAAAGTGATAATGTGACGAAACTTCTTTACAAGCACAGTTACTTGTTGTATCTGAGATGTTTTAATAAATGTACTTATAGAGACAATGGGTATTTTTAACAATGGAGACGTCTACTAAACATGAGGATTTAATTTAACCATATATTATGATTTTAAATTTTTTATTTTAATAAATGTTTATTGTTTGATTTATGAATAGAAGCTCTAGACTTAAGTAAAAAGTGGTGCGTGACAAACGAAGATTTTTACCCGCGAAGAACAGGATTTGGAGGCAGCCAACGGGTAGATTTAGTTCATTCCACTAACTAGCGTCTTGACTCGTACTATGGCAGCAGTTTTGGTATTTCAGGTAGCCTTAAAAAAACTGTTACATCCGGCAACTCTAGGAAGCCAGAAATACTTCTAGATTAGTATGCGGTGCAAACGGCTGTTTGAAATCGATTTATTTTCCCAATATTTCTCTGTATTCAGATGACAATGATTTTGCAGGTTTGAGTACAATTGTTTAATGGTTCGCTTCTTAATTAACCAACCTTGAAGAAGGATAAGGTCCAGACTATGTCAATTTTCAACATTTAGTACTATTATTAAATTTTCTTTCACTTATTCAAATCAAATTGGATACAGTGGTTCCCCAACCGCCGCTAATAAGAATTAAAACTGATACATTGATGAAAGTTGTAATAAGCAGACCAAAATACTAGTATCTGCTTCTGTTACATCTGTTGATTATATATAAAAATTTCGATTTGCAGTGACTTTAACAGCGAAATATCACAAGACATGAACAACACGATTGACACTCCTTATAACTACGACGACGCTGACGATAAAAACCCTTACAATAGTTCAATTAATGGAAGCGGAAACAGCGGCGACGATAAAAACTCCTACAATACTTCAATCAATGATAAGAAAATATCACCATTGATACCAACATTATCACCAATATGAACACGCCTACAAGTGAAGTCGTTAAAACAGCATTCAATACCATCAACAACAATTTTATGGAAATAATCAATCCCAGCGACATAACATCCTACTTAAACTATAATCATATAATATATGGAAGCCCCCCGAAAGCTTTTTCCATCTTCAAATAAATAAGTACACGTTTCTTCTTGTCTATAAGTTGTTTATTTATTCATTTTGCCATGGTACTGCTCCAGCCTCAGAATTGAAGTAATTCTTATAGATTTCTCGCACTTGGAAAGCAGATTTTGACGAATTTCCACCTCGTTTAGATAACTGTGCGAGCTCTAAATGATGCTGATGTGATGGCCCTTCTCCACTGTGCACATCTTGCATGCCATCATCAGGGCTGGCAATAATCAACTCAGTACTTCATCATCACCGAGTTCAGCTCACCTGCAAATCGGTTTCAAAAGCATCACTAAACGAGTTGAGTAACTGGGTAACCATTCGTATAGAGAAAACATCTTCTCAACATCGTAGTGTCAAGCAATCAGCAGATGAGCGCTGACTGCTCATCAAATATTAGAACCCACTGAGAGACGATTTGTGAGTTGTGATTTGATGTGTTTGTACATCAACACATTGAATCAGATTCTTATGAAACTGTCTCGCTTGTATTCCCCACCCACCAGAGTTGCCATGGGCGGCCAATGTTCGAATCGATGCCATTTCAATCCATTTCTCAAGACATGTTCTCGCATGCTGGAGAACGCATTCGTTTCAGTAGCCAGTTGTGTTTAGCTCGAAACATGAAATTCAATCGTTTATGGTATACATCACACTACGGTTCGACATTTTTTTCGCACATTAACGCTTGTGTTCGTTTTGAGTACCAGCAAAAACAAAACCGAAAATCTGGGTTGTGTTGGCAGCTCTGTGGTTTAAGAATACACTCACCGGTGTAGCTCGGTACAGTGATGCCAAACTCAGTACTCACCTTTTAAAACTAGGAATGAGAGTTAAATGCTATGAAATCAAAACTGAGAACCATCAATACCATCATAATTTGATGTCAGCGGTGCTCTGTATAGGTGAGTGTGTTTGTTTAAATCAGCGATGATTTTCATCTTTACCATCATTTTTCGGATTGCATCGTAAATCATGTGGTGAGCTGATGAATAGAAAAAATCAAATCTTATGAGCGAGTTTTTGCCACCCTTGGCCATCATACTTACGAATAAAATTGTGCAGTGTGCATGTGGCAAGCTCGATTTTATCTGCATATTCAGGGTCCAACTCGATTCGTCGATTGAAAATTCTAAACTTCTGTGTTAGGATACCAAAAGCATTTTCAGATGTTCTCCTGGCGCGACTCAACCGATAGTTGAAAATCCGTTTTTGATTGTTCAGATCTTGTCCTGAATATGGTCTCATAAGATATGTTTTCAACGGGAACGCCTCGTCTCCAACAAGGTGCCTGTATCAGTTCCAGGTAAGATAGAATCTGATGGCACTGACAGATTGTTGTTTTCTGGTGCATGTCCTAAATTAGAATTTGCGAGAATCCCGCCATCACTATCTCTTCCTTTGGCCCCAACGTCAACTGCCAAAAAGTTGCATTTTGCGTCTACTAAAGCTAACAACACTATTGAGAATCTACCTTTATAGTTATAAAATTCTGTACCACTATTAGGAGGCTTTTTGATAAAAATGTGCTTCCCATCGAGAGCACCCAAGCAATTTGGAAAGTTCCACCGTTCGAAAAATTGTTTCGCTGTATCTTTCCATATTTGTTCAGTAGGCTGTGGTATAGCTTCTTTTAAAAGTTTATCAACTATTATTGTACAGGTCTCATGAACCATTTCATGAACTGTAGTCTTCCCAGGCGATAACTGAATGATATAGTTGTCATTGAGTCCTAAATTAAGCGTAAATGCAATGTGTTGGGGGGGGGGGGGGGGGGGGTTGTTGGGGGGTAATCGCCAGTCGAAATTTGGAGTCTTCCTTTTTTAGATAAACTTCTAGTTTGCGTAGAAGTAATTCAAAGCAGTGTTGCGACATCCTGAAGTATTCGTGGAATTTTTATCCATCGGCTACTAACTCTTTGAAAAGTGTAGTAAATTCTCCCTCCGTTTCACGTTTCGTCCAAGCTTCATGAACCCACTTCTTTTTTTTAGCAGAGGGAGTTTGATCCTCATCTTCCTCTTCGTTTTCAAATGCAATAGCCATCATCATAACTTCGTCATCAGTGAAGTTCTCCATTTTCTACTAACTAAATATTATTTATCACTTTACGTTAACACTTAACGCTCGTCACTGTAAGTTTTTACGTCGTCCCTCATGAAATATATCGTATATTAACGCTTCTGATACTTGTTTCCAACTACTTTTATTACACCTAACTCGGGCAATAAATACTTGTTGGTAGGTATTCAAACGTTATTGAAAATATAAATATATAGGTACACAGATTCGCTAATTGATAGGTAACAAAATTGTGAACGTGGTATAGTGTTCATTTGATAAACATAATTGATTTTATGTGTATATAGAGAAGGGCCCATCGAGTCGAAAATCCGCATGTAGAGCATGTAAAGGACTGACCCAACTACTTGTACACAAAATAATTTAAAGCAACAAATTTTACAATGAACAATCCACACTCCAAATTCTTAACTTATTAGAGCGGTTGGTGGAATGAACTAAATCGCCTTTAAAGAAAAAAAATCCTTTTATTTTCACTATATTCAGACCAATTTGATTTGAATAAGTGAAAGAAAATTTAATAATAGTACTAAATGTTGAAAATTGACATAGTTTGGACCTTATCCTTCTTCAAGGTTGGTTAATTAAGAAGCGAACCATTAAACAATTGTACTCAAACCTGCAAAATCATTGTCATCTGAATACAGAGAAATATTGGGAAAATAAATCGATTTCAAACAGCCGTTTGCACCGCATACTAATCTAGAAGTATTTCTGGCTTCCTAGAGTTGCCGGATGTAACAGTTTTTTTTAAGGCTACCTGAAATACCAAAACTGCTGCCATAGTACGAGTCAAGACGCTAGTTAGTGGAATGAACTAAATCTACCCGTTGGCTGTCTCCAAATCCTGTCCTTCGCGGGTAAAAATCTTCGTTTGTCACGCACCACTTTTTACTTAAGTCTAGAGCTTCTATTCATAAATCAAACAATAAACATTTATTAAAATAAAAAATTTAAAATTATAATATATGGTTAAATTAAATCCTCATGTTTAGTAGACGTCTCCATTGTTAAAAATACCCATTGTCTCTATAAGTACATTTATTAAAACATCTCAGATACAACAAGTAACTGTGCTTGTAAAGAAGTTTCGTCACATTATCACTTTATAGCTTTATTAATAATGTATGGCAGTGGATTCGAATTAAAGTAAAACATCGTACTTGTTTCTTGCGTTGTTTCATATTAATTCCAATCTCTAATAATAACAATAATAAGAGAGACAGTGGGGCACGTGTCCACGGTCTTAGTAATAAGCACACAAATATATGTTGCTCCCGAGCCCATTATTACGTAAAAGCGGCGCTGCTGTAAATTAAAATAAGCCTAGTTCCTTCAGACCAAACCTTTCAATAATAATAAGACTGAACTACCATTTATTTATTCTATTTAAAATAGTTTTTCGAATAGATGTACAATGAACCATGAACATTTCTATTTAATTCAATGATAACATAATCAATAGGGGACCATAGACGAGGATCTGTAGTGTAATTCAATATGTAATAAGTAGCAACAATTAAAAAATCACCATCCTAAAATGTAATGTAATGGCTAATTATAATGACATTACTCGATTGTAAGGACTCTTGATGATTAACTAATGGCGTTTTCGTTTTTAATTTACACTACACCGGTGCAGTGCTACACTGAGGCATGAATAAACGAACAAAAATGACGAAAACATAAGCAGTAACCATTGACTACAATAAACGATTCCATTGCGCAGAGCTACACCAAACTTTTGATGAGTGCTACACCAGTGGTATCGGTGCAGAAAAAGTGTAGCACTGGTGTAGTGCAATTGGTAAAAACGAACGGTTTCAGTGCAGCTTTCGCTACACCAGTGTAGTGCAATTTAAAAACGAAAACGACATAAATCAATCAATCAATTAAGCTAAGAAATATCAATGAAACGATTTGGATTCATTTCGGCCTTCCTTTCGCTCTTGCTCTCTCAATTCACTCTCTTTCTGTGTGGGCTGTCGGCATGGTGCGAAAAACTCGGTGAGGAATATCGGCGGCAAGCAAATGGATTTTATCCCGGTCCGGGATTCCAATACATGCACACGCCGGCAGCTCAGTCATCGCCGATGAGGAAAAAAAACGTCCCGGATAGTCCCGGAGTGAGTTTTGTCGTTAAAATTAACAAATTTCCTCTGGTTTCAGATTTATCATTAGCAAACAAAAGTTTCGTCGGATTAAATTCGAACAAGTAGAGTAACGGTGTCCCACATTCATGCCTTATATGAAAACCATTAGAATAAGATTTACTTTTTCTGTTTGATGCATTAGCTCAAAGATTTTGTCACAATTCGTCGATTGGAAGTCAAGAAGAATTATGGTAATAAAATTGAGGCAGAATTTCAAATCAAAAAGCCGATTAAAAGCCAACTACTTACCTCGGATATTCAATGTGCCGGAACTGGGTGTGTCGCGGGTAGATATCGGCAATCGGGACAACTGCCGCCACCAGCCACCGGTTCGAGCGGCCACAGTCGAAGTAGGGTCGAGTGAACTTAACCGGACCGGGATCTTCGTCGGCCCCCGGTGGTCCGTGGAAGGTAAACGTTTCGTTCGTATTGTTTGCGTATCGGATCTCAACCTGGTAGGTGGTTTTGGTGTCGTGCCTATTCTGTACTATATCGGGCAACCAAGCCTTGTACCATTCGTTGATTTTGTAGTAATCGGTGGAGTAATCGTGTGAAATGGAGTCCGGCGAGAAGGCTCCCAAGTCTCGCACGTCAAACGTGTTCATGGTGGAAATTTTGTGCAGATGAATCGGATCGTTGAAATCGTCCAGCCGGTGAGCTCGCGGAGCAAATCGGGGGAATGTTTTGTTGAAGAAGCCTCGGTAGGACGACGAGAAGGATGTGTTGGGTGAAAAGTACACTGCCGAAGCGTTGATCGATGGATTGGCGGACACATCCGCTACGGAGGACAAAAAGTAGTACATCATACCCGGATCGTACGTATCGTTGATGGCCGGTCGAATGAATCGGCTCTGCAGAATGTAGCTCCAGAAGAAACCACGGGTTAGCGCCATGTTGTGCAGCAACAGCAGTGCCGTTCGATTCGGGAAGATTGGATTCTGGTCGAATTCTTTGATGTCCGGCAGATGGGACACGGTGTCATCCGGCAGGAACAGATCGGCAACGTGCAGAATCGGACAATTGTCAGCGGTAGCACGGTCAAATTTGACTTTGACCTCGTCGAAGGCATCCCTCGGTTGCCATTCGTACTGAGCTAACACACCCACCGCGACCAGAAATGCCACCAGTGCGCAGCAACGCCACAAAATTGCCATTATTAAACACCGCAAGCACGTCGCACCGAGCCGCAACTATCAAATCGTTTATGTTTGATCAGGAATTAAGTGGAAAAATTTAACATTTTTCACTAAAAAACACTTGTTTCACTCAAAGGGGTTTGGCCCGACTACGCCCGAAATGAATATGGCAGACAGAATGATGTTTACTTGTTAATCACCGTCAGCCAGACGACGGTGGCTTTCGTGCAGTCCTCAGTCATTAACGAGCACCAACAACCATCAGTGAATGTGTTCATTCATGCTTTTCTAACACTGCACCACAACACAGAGACAAATTGAACCGTTCGAGAGATCTACGACGTCGTGTTTTTTTACGGACAAAAAAAAATTACTCATTCACTTGATGAAATACCCGAATTTTGGCGTCAATTGCCTCCAATTCTCACCGAAAGACACCCGCGCCTTTGCGCTGGAACAGGTAATCAATCGTTCGTGCACTTTTTGTTTATGTTTTGGTTTGACGTTTCAATCAACAACCGCACGAAACTACCTGATGCCTGCCTGCAGGTTCGAGCGTTCGGCGTGTGAATCATTCCTTCAATACTAAATAACAATGCGGTGGGATGCCTTCACACACCAACGAATCAAGTAGCCAAGTGACTGCCTCTACGTGCCGGAAGGGTACGTGTCCTGTGTTATCAACCCAATTGTCAAAACAACTGAAATCATTCGAATGTCACCCTTCAGTACAGTGATTGCATTGAGAACTACGAAATCAATCATTCAAATTGAGAAATGAAAATCGATTGGTTAGACGGTAAATAGGATCACGTACCGTAGCACGGTTGTGATCAAATTTTCCAGCTTGAAGAATGAACTCTATTAGGTTTTTTACCGTCACTGCTAACCTCAATCGGATGAACACATTTTGACAGTTCAGCAGTACTGTTTGTAAACAGAAATTTCTTTTGTTTGTTTATTGACAAATTGGATCAGTCCATTTACGGTCCGTATCACCTAAATAAAGTTTTAAAACATTTGTTCACGATTGAATACGTTTCGTTTTTGTTATTTATTAAATAAAAAAGACTAGTTGCAAAGTGTAAAGATGATTGTTTTAGATGTGCTCTTAGATTTTTGTTTAAGCTTGTTTGTAAACAGTACCGCTAAACTGTCAAGGATGAATACTTGTTCATTTGTGTCGTCACGATAAAAAACCTAATATCGAACAGTCATTGCTAGCCGCATGGTGGTTCATGCATGCATGAACTCCATTTCATGGGGGGTATGAAAACGGTGTTGGCTGTCAATTTGAATTTGACTCTTCGACGTTGGTTTTCGAGCAACCGTTGCCTGCGAACTGACAGCATGGGGTGGTGACATTGGGATTCTGATCAGCATTCAAGTTTCCCGGAAATGTGATAATCCTGGTGCTGTGTGTTGATGCAACCATGCTGTAAATCTTCCAAATTTGTGGTGTGTTTACTTATAGCGTTTTTGTTTTCAATGGTGAGTCATTGAGGGCAGAAAAGAATGGCTTTATAAAAAAAAAAACATTTCACCAAACAATTTATCTTCTCATGAAATCGTAGCAATTGTGCATTAGTTTGTTATAAAAATTTAACAAATCATGAAAAATTACTCTTCTCCCATGGAAGTAGTTTATGATCGGACTAATTTCATTAGAGGATATTACATTGTCGATCCTGTAGAATCATGTAATATTGTGACAGATAGTTCAAAAGATTACTAGAAATGCAAAAAAGCAAACATTGATATACAAGCACTACTCAAACTTTTTACCTGATTTTATGCAAATATTCCAATTTCTATTCGGGAGATGAATTTTCAATCTAGATTATGGAACTAAATGTTAGATCTGAACTTCGAACCTGAATTTTGGTACTGACTTCTGAACCAAATTTTAATTCCTGAACTCTGTTTCAGAATTTGAATTCTAAATTCAGTTTCAGAATTCATTTCCAGAGCTCAGAACCTGCATGCCACGTCGGAACTAAGCTCAAAATTTTGATTCTGGAACTGAATCTAGTTTCTTCATTCAGGTTTGCAGTTTAAAATTCAATTCTAGAACTAAATTCGGATCCTGAAAATGAGTTCATTTCATTACAATTCTAGATTCCGAACATGAGTTTTGCAACTGAATTCTGAGTCTGAGCCAGATCTCCAGTTGATTCTGGTGTAGATGAATAAATTATGACAAAAAGTACTCAACAGTTGTAAACATTGGACAATTTCCGCAAATCGGTTCTTTTTAGAAATATTAAAATATTCCCAAAGGATTATGCGACAGTGTTCCTCTACTGAGTATGGAAATCCACCAATTGTTTTATTTTTTACTCCCATTTGTTCGGTAGAATATGTTTGTCGTTAGTCTAACTTTAATTCAGATCAGTGATTCCCAAAGTGGTCCCTACAGTTCACCACTGGGCGCTAGCTCATTTTTAGTGGGTATTGAGATGTATATGGAAGATTTCTTGTTCGACAAAAATAGTCTGAGGGAAGACCAGAGTAAATGAATCTTTAATAAAGCTTGCTTCATTTAGAATTGGAACAAATTTTTGCTCATATTGTGGCGCTCCTGGTGGACGGATTTGGAAGTTTTTGGCGCCCACGTGTCGGGAATTTTGTCAGCTTCACGTATGAGTTTTGACATTCCGCAAATCGACTGTACTTTGTTAACAATCAGCATGGAAGCCGAAAGAAGGCAAAAAAATGTGCACAGTTATTTGGAAAATCCATTGTGGTCTGCATCTCTAGGCTAGCTAAACAGCTGAAATTGTCCAGAAATACCGTATGGTGCGTTATCAAACGGTATAAGGAAACATTGACGACGATTCGGAAGCCTCAAGCCAATCGTCGGAGTGGACCTGTCGACCGGAAACTGCGTGGTGAGATTTTGAAGACGATTAAGAGGATTCCTAATCTGTCGGGCCGTGATTTGGCCAGAAAATTCGGTGCTGCCCATAGTACCGTGAGGAGAACTCGACTCCGGGAAGGAATCATGCCGTAACGAGCTAGCAAACAGCCAAATCGGACCATAAAACAGAATAGTGTGGTCAAAATTCGGCCAGGTGCTGACCAAGTTAGACGGGTGTCTTCTGATGGACGATGAACCCTATATCAAGGCTGACTTCGGGCAAATCCCAGGTCAATTAAATATTTTTTGCCGACAAATTTGCAAGAAAATTTATGATTTGGCAGAGCATTTGCAGCTGTTGCAAAAAATAAAAAACGAAAGTTTTCGTTACAAATAAGACAATGACATCGGATCTATACCAAAAAGAGTGTCTCCAAAAACCGTTTTTGCCGTTCATTCGATCCCACGACCATCCCGTAATGTTTTGGTAAGATTTGGCAAGCTGTCATTACACCAAAGTCGTTCAAGAATGGTATGCAGAGAAAGGGGTCCAGTTTGTTCCGAAAAACCTTAACCCACCCAACTGCTCTCAGTTCCGCCCTATTGAGAAATACAGGGCAATCATGAAGAGGAGACTCAAGGCAAAGGGAAAGGTTGTCAAAGACATCAACCAGATGACGACCTGGTGGAATAAGACGGTGTTGACGCGTTGACGAAGAACCACGTCCAGGACGGCCATCAAGGAATTGATGCTCGAGAATCGACGATTAACAGTCAGAGACCTTACTGAGATCGTTGGAATATCGGAAGGATCAGTAAAAACCATTTTGAAAGATCATTTTGGCCTAAGAAAAGTGAAGGCACCAATCTCGTTCCGCAACCACCATATTCGCATGATTTAGCTCCGTGTGACTTCTGGCTATTCATCAAACTCAAACGACCACTCCGGGGAAACCGTTTTGTGTCAAACTAAGACATCAAATGTGAATCATTACGCGCATTGAAGGCTATTCCGGCAATTGATTTTAACTATTGTTTCGAGGATTGAAAAACAAACGTTGATACAAGTGTATTGGCCGGTGTGGATTACTTTAAGGGGGACGAAATAAATTTGGAAGAATAAATATAGAATTTTGGAGTGAATTTTAGGGTTATAACGGGTGTTTTTTAGGTTTGTTTTTTATTTTTTTAAATAGGGATCACTCTATTGTTTAAAAGTTGTTTTGACGGTGTAGAGTGACGTCTCTACTCAGTATTGTTCGGCAAATCATCCTGATAAGGTTAACTGCAAAACAACGCTTCCAAATCGTGGAAATTTATTTTCCAAATTAGTGTTCAGTCAAAACAGTTTATAGCACAAAGTTTTCTCCGTATAAGTTTCGAGAGTACCGAAAATAGTGATGGAAAACTCCAAAATGGTACCTTCGTCGAATTATCGGAGACTTTTCGACCGATTTTCACAAGTTTAAATTTAAAACAAAAATCTTATGATGCCATAGAATACCAAGGAATGTAAACCGGACTCGAATACCGGTTCCGGGATTATAAGATGAAGATTATTGAAAAATTTTAACCATCTTTTAGCGAAACTGTGCTAACACTTTTCTAATATGTAAGTGTTTTGAGTTGATGGAAAAACGAATCGGCTTTAGCTATCTCGGTTCCCGCTTTCCGATTCCGGAAGTGTCGATAATTGTCAAAAACTTCTGAAAAAAAAAACCTATTTTAATTCACCTAGTGGTGTAATGATGCCTTTCTCATATAAATCATACTATCATATATAATACTGTGATATTCTTCAAAATAATTTTCTTCGATTCTTAAAAGAATAACCGAAATCGGTTTGTTTGACCGCCTACTGATAAAAACTATCAATTGGAAAAGATTTCAGGTCGATTTAGAATTTTTTTTAAGGTTTTCCCCATTTTCAGTGATGGTATACAATTTTTAACCCACTTTACCCTATATTTCCGGATCCGGAAGTCGGATCCGCATGAAATTCAGAAATTACGTATGGGACCACAGGACCTTTCATTTGAATTTCAAGTGCAAATCGGTTGCGGCATCTATGAGGAAGTTAGAACACATATTTTCTTTTTTTTGCACATTTTATCCCATAACTCCAGAACCGGAAGTCGGATCCAAATTATATTCAGGAATTTTTTATGGGACCTCAAGACCTTTCATTTGAATCTAAGTTTGTGAAAATCGATTCAGCCATCTCTGAGAAAAGTTAGTGCACTTATTTTCACAATTTTTTGCACATTTTACCCTATAATTCCGGAACCGGAAGTCGGATCCAAATAATATTCAGGAATTTTGTATGGGACTACAAGACCTTTCATTTGAATCTAAGTTTGTGAAAATCGGTTCAGCCATTTCCGAGACAAGTTTGTGCAAAAAAACGTTACATACATACATACGCACATACACACACAGACATTTTGCGTACTCGACGAATTGAGTCGAATGGTATATGACACTTGGCCCTCCGGGCCTCGGTTCAAAAGTCGGTTTTCATAGTGATTGCATAACCTTTCTATATGAGAAAGGCAAAACGGAACTCATTTCGATTTCTTAGTATGGCCGGTGCTCGCAAAATCGAAACCAAATTAAAGGTCCCAAGGTTGCTAGGAAATTGTTAATGTCCGGTTCCGGAATAATGGCATAGTTTTCATTTGTAACGACGATGGAAAACACGTGAAAAATCCTTCAAACTGATCCAGTGTGTAGGTCTGATTAGTTTGTGGGCATACACATACTGTCATGTATCTTACTGATAATGAGGGAGGCTTCGTTACATCACGAAGTGGAATAATTACTAAACCCAACAGATTGCTTTGGTTGCACTTCACTGAACTGGATGCATTCATATCTTACTGGTTGTGAAATGACGATGTAAATAGGGAATACCAGCATACCAGCACCGTTCACTGTTAGTTCTGGTGTACCTCGAGGAAGTCATTTAGGACTGTTTATATTTTAACTTTATCTCAATCATCTAAATGTTTCGAACTATCGTTTGCCTAAAAAAAAATGCTCGCCGGTAAGAAATTTTGCACGAGTGAAGAGGTTATCGCTGAAACTGAGGCATATTTTGAGGGAGAAGAAAAATCGTTTTACAAAAGTGGTATTGAAATGTTCGACCGTCGATTTCGTTGCTCTTGGTAAAGATTACGTTGATGAATAATGTTAATTTTGAACCCAAAAAACATTGTGTTCTCTTTACTGGACCCGACACTACACAAGGTTTAAGAAAATCGGAGTGGGACTGAGAAGTTCCCACTCCGATTTTCTTAAACCTTGTGTAGTCAAAAATTTTCATAAAATTTTTAAAAACTTTTTTTTACAATTATAGAGGTTTCAACCTTAAGGTCATTCGCGTCTTCGGACCAGAAAAGTTTTCTGATCCTGATGGGGTTGAGAATCGAACCCAGGTGGGCTGCGTGAAAGGCATCGACTAACCCATCGCGCTATACCCGTCCCCCTTTTCAAAAACTTGTTATTCATTGTTTTTTTTATCCCAGTTCTAACCTAGTTTGAATTTTCTCAAATCTTATTGTTACTACATTATTCAAAGTTGTTTAGATCTTTCGTAATCTGAGTAAAATTAACTACAATAATTTTTGGTCATGGCAAAATATTTAAAAATATCGTTATATTTTCAAGCTCATATAATCTTTAACAATTTGATAATAACCCCTAACGAAAATAGTTATGAAATTTTCCAATGATTAGAATATCTAAAACACACGCCATCCGCCGTCTGAATTTCAACACCGTCGTAGGCCGTTGAACTGCATTCGTCGTCCAGTGGTGGTGCCACAGATCATCACCGAATCGTTGATGCATTTTAACTGTTAATTTCGTTGCCTTTGCGAAAGTCACACACACACACACACACACACAAACACGACATACTAAAGCGTTCAATTAATTCCAAAATTTGCACTTGTGTCGATAATCGTTGACGCGTGAAATGATCGGGACGTTCAAGCATGTCAACAGCAAAAACCGAAAAAAAACATGTAATCATAAAACAACTGCATTGCAAAGTGTAAACATAAACGACAGAAACGACACAAACAAAAAACAACAACAACTAAAACGTAGTCGGCGTTGACCGACCGAACAAAAAGTCCATTGACTTGGTGGTTTGATTGGTTCAGTTATTTGCCCGTGACCGAAATCGACGAAGTGTACAATTAATGATAGCTACTTTGGTGGTGCATTCGAAAGTCGAGCAGACGGATGCGAATTTTGCGATCGGCGATTTTTTTTGCCGGTTGAACCGTGTCGAGTTTAGTGCCCATAAGTTGTATGCATATTTTTGTTGGCCTAAAACTTGCCACAAGAAAAATAAATGTAGCATTGAAACCTGTCTTCTAACTCACACCAGAAGGATGATAGGAGGACTGATAATTTAACCTGACAGAAAAAAATCATCACCATTTTTTTTAACAGAAATAAATCTAGGAATGTCTTTTCTTTCAAAGGAATTCAGCAGCTGAGCTCCGGTTACAAAATTTATTGAAAGGAAAGAAAATAGCAAAGAGAATTTGCCTATTTTCTTGATTTGTGTTTCCCGTAAATTTTAATAGAAAATGGAGACTCGAAAAAGAACAATAACGTAATTGTCTAGACTACCTTCTTGCGAAAGAAATTAAGATATATATATATATATATATATATATATATATATATATATATATATATATATATATATATATATATATATATATATATATATATATATATATATATATATATATATATATATATATATATATATATATATATATATATATATATATATATATATATATATATATATATATATATATATATATATATATATATATATATATATATATATATATATATATATATATATATATATATTGATAAAATCCAGGGGTTGATCTAACGACTTAATAAACTTTTCAGCCAAACATTTAGACATTCGAAAAAGCTTTTCAAAGTTGTCATCCGGTATTCCGAACGGGTTACTAATATTCTTCAAAAATCGACGGTGTCTAAGCAACTTGATTTCACTTTTTCTAATTTGAAGCCTTGGTATTACATTCCTGTAGTGGAATTTGACCTTCTGTTTCAACAGACTTCGCAGCCGATTCAGAGTGTACAGAACCATTGCATGGCTAGTGCTACGATTCTACTGACACTACGAATCCTTCCAGGTCGGGGCTCGAACATACAACAACTGATTTGTAAGACCAGCGCCATATGCATTGAACCGCCAACCCGGGCATATTTTCTAATTTACAGATAATATTTCTTAAAGAATACCTTCATTGCTTCTACGTAATATTTTTTTATAGTTTTGTGTTGAACTTTATCACCGAAACAATTGTTTCTTCCGTAAAAATGTTGAACAGAAAATTTTCAAATGTCAGAAAATATATTCTTGAACTTTTCGAATAAAAAAAATAGTAACTCTGGTCCAAAGAGGCGAATGACCTTGAGGTTTATAGAGGTTTTTATAATAATTTTATTTTTATAACTTATGACCATTTCCAGAATGTGACAAAAAACAAAATGTTACCAGATCTTTTTTTTTTATTTTTTGTTACATGTACCGGAAATGTTGAATGTGTGTTTAACCAATCGCAAGCCCAACTGTTTCGCAACGGTTTACAGAAAAAATATCTCTACATGTTATTAGTCCAGCACTCAGGGAGGTGTTAACTCAATCGAATTCCGATGACCAATTTCGTATACAGAGAAAATCGTGTGCCGAGGTCACCGTTTCGTCGACCAGCCCCGCCTCAATGCAATGTTTGCGTTAAATGGATTCGGACATTACATAAATACTTTCGATTCCTAGAAAATGGCAAGCAATCGACGTGTTTTTCAGTTTTGTACATACATTTTACATTTTCCGATCTTACCAATACTCCAATTTGCATTTAATGTTCTAAAGTGTGTTTTTTAAAGAGCTTTCTGATTTGAAATTTGCCAAATTATGCCAAATTTTGAAATGGCCAAACACTTGTTTATTTGGTAGATAATTTCTTGGCATTTACATACAAATATGACTTCGGGGCACCCCGACTAAATAATTTAATAAAAGTCATTCAGGTCAATTTTTTTACTTTTTCAAGCATTTGAGAGCGTCTTTCAGCAATGATATGTTAAATATCGTTGCTGGTTTATACATATAAACCTATGACTTCTCGTATCCCCACAACAAATAGTCGAGTGGCATCAAAACACACGAACGCGGAGGCCAATTCACCGGCCCATTTCCCAAAATAATGTTGTCGTTGAAATGTCCTTTCAATGAGTCCATTGTTTCGGCCGCGGTATGACAAGTGGCACCATCCTGTTGAAACCATATTTCGTCCACATTCCATATTTTGAAGATTTGGCAACAAAAATTCATTGACCATGGCTCTGTATCGATTTCCATTCACGGTAACCCGTCGTCCTTTCTCATTTTTAAATAAATAAGGACCGATGATTCCACCAGCCCATAGGCACCGCACCAAACAGTACATTTATTGGGATGCATCGGCAATTCTTGAACGGCGTGTGGATTATCTTTGCTCCGAATACGACAATTTTGATTGTTAACGTATTCATTCAACCAAAAATGCGCCTCATCACCGAAGAGAATTTTGCGCTATAAACAGTTTTAATTGAACAGTGATTTTGGGAATGAATTTTTACGATTTGAAATTTTCTCGGAGATGGCTGGACCCATTTTCACAAACTTAGATTCAAATGAAAGGTTTCTTGGTTCCGTAATGAATTTTACCCGGATCGAACCTCCGGTTGAGGAACAACGTGATAAAATATGGAAAAAACGATGGGAAAGTGCCTTCGATTTTCTCAGAGACCGCTCAACCGATTTTCTTCAACTTATAGTCCCATAAGTTCCAATTGAGTTTCATCTGGATTTGACTTCCGGTTCCGGAGGTATGGGGTAAAATGTGCAAAATGGACTAAAAACATGCAATCGATTTTCTCAGAGACCGCTGACTCAATGTTCACAACCCTAGATTCAAATGAATGGTCTTACAACCCCATAGAATAATACCGAAAATTATAAAAACCTTTATAATCGTAAAAAACGGGTTAAAACGAGGTAAACGACATTTCCAAATTTCAGTTATTTCTAGAATAAATCTAGTTGAAATCTACTCATTCCACAGAGTTTTCCACTATTTTTGTAAACTTGCGAAAATTCTTGGACAATCCAGGAAAAATCAAACATCCAAATTTTTTCATCAATTCTTATTCAATTTCAAATAATACCAAATAATTCAAAACATTCTTAAATTTTTGACTATCTGTTTAAAATTATGACTTTAACTAGTGTAAATTTCAAACAGTTTCAAAATTTCAATCGCTCTTATTTCACATTATTCTGTGAAATTCAACATGGCTGTTGTCATTCCAAATCATTCCAATCCAATCCTAATTATTCTAATAGTATTTCAATTAGTCCATTAAAGGTAGCATAAATGTTCTAGTATCAAATCATGGAGGGTCGCCCTCCTTGGATTGAAATGAAAATTGATCCACTTATCGGCCGTGCTAAGTCGAAACATGTACGGAAGTTCTGCTTGATTCGGTTGCTGTCTGAGTAAACACGGAAACTTTGGAAGCAATCAAATTAAGCAGATCACATCTACACACTTGAAAAAAAACCCTGTGATTTTACATCTTATTAGATGCACATAAATGGAGCGTCGCGGTTCACGCAAATTTACGTCGAAGAACATTTAATATTGTGTCTGAGACTCCATGACATGAAATTCATTAAAATAAAAAAAAGAATACTGATAGCAACCACCGCGACTTGAACCAAGAATCATTGGATCGCAAGTACGTCTGGGAATCGGCTGAGCCACAGAAGCATGCATCTGCTTGGCTGGTAAAAGGTGCATTTAAATTCATACAGTCGCCCCTGCTAGCAAAACGCAAGTTACAGTCGAAACCAGTAAAATTCAAGCTCATCTAACATTAAGTCATTACAAATAAAATTTTCCGTCATTTGACAAATTAGGTCTTCATGAATTACATCGTATGAGGGATTAAGTCACCTGTAGAATTCAAATTTTTTTAGAGTGTAGCGTAGTTCAGTTGGAGGAACGATTTCTAGTACAGAAGGTTTCATGTTGAGTTTTTTTAGAATTTGAAATATTTTTATAAATATAAGAGACTCTTACATTTCAATGGGACATTCTGAGTATGTAGATCACTAAGTGCCACTTTGCTTACACCGTTTTCCCAAAATTGATCTAGACTGTCTTTTGAAATGGTTTAAAATTTTTCAACCATTTTTTAAGGTTGTTATGGAAAAATAACAAAAGCTGCAAAAAGTGTTGTACCAGTAAATTTTACAAAATCAGTTAATTTTCGAATAAAAATTCCTAATCGAATCCTACAATGAAAAAAAAAAATCGATTTACAAAAAACACAATTTTTTGAACTGAATTTTGTTTGGACAAAAAATAAGATTTTAGCAGAATTTTTTTTCCTTATAAGTGCCCATCTTGCAACGTATGAACGGTTGGTAGGGATAATATTCACCTATTTTGGGACAAAATTTTATCAAAATCAAATGTTTTTTTGTAAATCATAGTAATCTTCGCATTTTACATTAATTATATATTATTTATATTATTATTATTATTATTATTATTATTATTATTATTATTATTATTAATAATTATATTCCCAACAGTCTAGATCAATTTTGGGAAAACAAAATATGCAAAATGTCATTTTGTGACAAAATCTATTATGAACATGAAACTAGTGAGGCACCTATCATCGATGATTACGCAAAGGTAAATAATTTGTTGCTAATTAGTTACAGTTATTTTGAATTTGTTCAAGTTTTTAAAATTTTTTTCGAGTACTTCACTAAGTTCATATGAAGTGAAGTTAACGAAGCACCCATCCTAAATAAGCATAAAAACAAATAAAAAATCAGTGGATAATTTGTTGCGAACTAGTTTCTAAAAAATAACAATGATTTTAAATTTGTTGCTCAATTTTTCGAACACTTCGCTAAGCTCATATGAAGTTAATGAAGCACTTCTCCTAAATAAGCTTGAAAACAAATCGAAACCCAGTGGATAATTTGTTGCTAATTAGTTTCTAAAAAGTAACAGTAATTTCAAATTTGTTTTTTTGAGCACTTCACTAAGCTCCTATGAGGTAAACGAAGCACTTGTACTGAAAAAGCATGAAAACAAATCAAATCCAGTGGATTGTTGCTAATTAGTTGCAGTACTCTTACATTTGTTGCTCAATTTTTGAATTTTTTTTCGAGTACTTCGCTAATTTGTTGCTAATTAGTTTTTAAAAAGTAACAGTAACTTTTAATTTGTTGCTCAATTTTTTTGAGCACTTCACTAAGCTCCTATGAGGTTAACGAAGCACTTGTACTGAAAAAGCATGAAATTCGTTTCTAAAAAATAACAATGACTTTAAATTTGTTGCTCAATTATTTTGAGCACTTCGCTAAGCTAATATGCAGTTAACGAAGCACCTTTCCTAAACAAGCTTGAAAACAAATCAAAATCCAGTGGATAATTGGTTGCAAATTTGTTGCTGATTAGTTGCAGTACTTTTACATTTGTTGCTCAATTTTTTAATTTTTTTCGAGTACTTCGCTAATTTGTTGATAATTAGTTTCTGAAAAGTAACAGTAACTTTTAATTTGTTGCTCAATTTTTTTGAGCACTTCACTAAGCGGCTATGAGGCAAACGAAGTACTTGTAGCATGAAAACAAATCAAATCCAGTGGATAATTAATTTCTAAAAAGTAACAATGATTTTAAATTTTTTTAACACTTCACTAAGCTCATATGAAGTTAACGAAACACTCGTACTAAATAAGCTTGAAAACAAATCAAAAAACTTCATATGAACTCAGTGCACTACTCGAAAAAAATTCAAATAAATTGAGCAACAAATTCATAATGGTAATTAAAATTTAGCAACAAACTATCCACTGGGTTTCGATTTGTTTTTTTTTTAGATTATTTAGGAAGGATGCTTCGTTAATTTAGTGAAAAACTCAGCGAAGTACTCAAAAAAATTTGAAAAAAAAATGAGCAGCAAATTCAAAATTACCGTAATTAATTAGCAACGAGTTATCCACCGGAATTAGATCACTAATAAAACAACTTTTTTTTGTGTAAAATATGCAACTAACTACTTGAAAAAGATTTGTTAAAAAAGTTTGGCCCTTCTTCGAAAACAGTCTGATCAATCATGGAAAAACAAAATATGCAATGTGTCATATTGTGACAAAGTCTACCTGTTTAGACATTTTTCCATTAAAATCTGAGAGAATGTAGCCAGCTGCGAATACGATTTGGCGCAAAATTCGTCCTATGTCAAACTAAAATCATGAACATGAAGTTAGCGAGGCACCTGTCAGCGATGATAACGCAAAGGTAAACAATTTGTTGCTAATAAGTTGCTAATTAGTTACAGTACTTTTGAATTTGTTGGTCATTTTTTTCGAGTACTTTGATATGTTCAAACTTAGTTGACGAACCCGGAAACAAATCGAAACTCAGTGGATAATTTGTTGATGATTAGTTTTTAAAACGTAACAGTAATTTTGAGTTTCGGCATCAAAAAAAATTCGATTTTGGAAATTTCATGTACTCCTCCCTATGGTGCTTTTTCAAGATCGAAAATTGTCAAACCTTTACCACCGGGCAGCACCCCTTAAGCATGTCCGATTTAGGTCAAATTTTGCATGAAGGCTTTTTTCGAGGTGCTTAAACTTTTGAGCACTAGAACTCAACGAAAATAGAGGTGATCCCAAAATTTTGGCACCCTCATAAATATAAGAGCGGTGAAAATTAACGTGTTTTGTCGGTTACGTCACTTATACCATCATATATCTGGAACCAAAAGTCATAACCATTTGATCTTCGAACTTGATCAATGGCCCGACAGTAGCTTTCAAACGAGCCCAAGTTTGTTGAAATCGGATCAACCATCTCTGAGAAAATTGAGCGCGTTCAAATATCTTCGAAAAGTGCACACACATACACACACACATACATTTTCCGATCTCGACGAACTGATTCGAATGGTATATAACACTATGGGTCTCCGAGGCTCCGTTCTAAAGTCGGTTTTTCCAGCAATTCTAATACCTTTCTATAGAGAAAGGCAAAAATTAATAAATTGAGCAACAAATTTGAAATTTCTATAACCAATTAGAGCGATTCCAGGAATGAGTAGACGAAAAGTGACAAAATCAGAATCGACCATCTCCGATTTGGATGAATTAGAACAAATTGGCTCAAATGGCACGTTCCCCTTGGAGTTCCCGATGGAGAGGTTAATCCGACTCACGACTGATTTTTAAAAAGGGCGTATGTATTTTTGCATTCCACAAAAATTGCCTTTTTCAAATCTTATTGTTGGTTTTTAAAACGTAACTTATGGTTTGTCATACCGAAGCCTTGTGCGAAATTTCATCCAAATCGGAGAAGGTCGAGTCTGATGATCTGCTAAGCATTTCTGGAATTGTTCATATTAGCAAGAAATTATTCACCTATTTGCGTCATCATCGGCGATAGGTGCCTCACTAAATTCATGTTCATCTTTAAATTGTTAAAATCAATTTTTGGTTCAGTGCGGAACTCAATTTGGATTTTGTTCACAATATTTTTACATGACAATTCTATTTTTTTTAAAGTCACACTGTTTTTTACAGAATTCTTGCGAATAGAATCGATTAAACAAAAATTCTGCCTGGTGTTTTTTGAGTTTCCGATAGAATCGTCAACGAACGACTATTTCATGCGTTTTGACAAATTATTTATTTGGTTAACGTAGAGCAAAAACATGCATGGTCTTACAAGACTACCCTGAGGAATTCTACATAAAGTCTTCAGTAAATAGCGTTCGGAATATTAATTCTAAATCATTTCCCATTCCCTGTAGCCTTGGTAAGCCATTAGTCATAATGTTTAACACGCAAAAAACCGATACGCCAAAATGAATCAAATCACTTGCCCTTGTTGCTCGGGCGAAATCCGAGTCTCCCGTTCCCAAGTTGTTTAGATTTCGGCTGACAAACGCTCGAAAAGCAAAGTTTATTGACTTCACTTGGCTCGGAGCAACAACAACAACAACAAGAAAAAAACAATCAAAAAATGCACCACCATGTAGAGTAGTAGTAACACATTCGTGCACATTCACCGATAGGAGGATACACTTACCGAAACATCGTCCGGACTGGGCTGGGTTGGGTTTGAGAGCAGTGCGCTCACACACTAAACAAAAAACTAAAAAAGCCGGCAGCGCCTGCTTGATGCGAGAAATAAAAGTGCAATCGCTACACGCTAAACTGCACACACAGAGAGAGATGCATGTTCGTTTGACTTTGTGTCAAGAAGGTTGTGTTTTATTTTATTTTTTTTTCGCCGATTTCTTGCCGAGCTTAGTCAGTAAGGTTGCCCGGGTGGGGAAGAGCGGCCTGGACCGAATCGACCGCGAAGATACAGCCATGATGGGCTTGTTGAAACCCGAAAATACACAGTGCCGAAGTGAGATGATGGTTTTGACCGGAGGAGGAACAGAGCACTCCGCTTGCATGCTGCATCCCACCGTAAAAAAAACCTGCTGTTTGCGCATCACTCGCGCATTGGCGCAATTTGGCGGTCATTGGCGTGATGACGTAGCTTCGGTTTCAATTCGCGACCGGAGCCGGATTGTGCATCTTCCTACGCTGACTGACTTTCTGCCCTGACGAAATTTGCCCGCATTAGAGAGACTTCAGGCATAGAGCAATAATTTGCAATCATTTTTTTTGGGATTTGAGTTTTCGGTGCTGAACGGACAAATTTGCTAATCTATTGCATCCAATGGCTAGGGTGGAGGATCAAACCACCCAATCGTCGGTGATTGATGATTCAGTAAAGCCCAGGCTGACAGTAATTCTCAGGCAATTAATACTTTGATGCAACTGAAACGCCGTGACAGCAAAGTTTTGTCGAATTTAAACATCGCATACTATGTTTGTTTTTTTTTCGCTTTGCCTCCCATAAGTCCGTCTATCTATAATTGTCAGTCAGTCAGTCAGTCAGTACAAAGACCTTTCCTGTGGTGCGATCGCGCTAATATTTATAAACCGTCTGCAGAAAATACACATGCACTGTTGGTGCACTCCACGTCCCGTCATCGTCGTCGTCCCCCCAGTCCACGGAAGGATTCGATGTATGATGGAAAGCAGTCCCGCGGCGGCGGCGGCAGCGGCGACACATCGAAATTTGTGGTTCTGCAGACTAATGACGATTCTCTATTGCATGTTTTTTTGTTGCTTGTGCTAATTATAATTGCATCATGTTCGGTTCTTTCTCTTTCTCGCTGTCACTTAGTTGATCGTCGTTTGATCAGTCGGGAATTTGTGACAAAACCGTGCTCAGGGGCGTAGCCAAGGTGTTTACCATCGCCAATGTGGACTGGTTTTATACAAATTTTCATCAACGAATGCCAAAAGCGAATGGTTTTATGGATAATTTCGATTCAACTTCATAGCATTTTAGATACGTTCAGAAGTTGTATTCAGCAATTTGATTTTTTCATTTTTTTCGTCGAATTTGGCATGAACATTACGTTTATTCCTTTACGTTTATTTCTTTACGTTTCGTCTTCCACTCATTAGCGAACAGCAGTTTTAGTTCAGTTGAACATAAACCACTAGATAGGCACGGAGCTGACATATATTGAAGGGTGATTTTTTTTTGCTGGTATCTTTTTGGCAACACTGTTTTTGACAGGTCAAACGTGAACCGTGTTTTGTGTCATTGTCAAACTGGTTCAATTGGGTCTATAATTTAATCATGAATCGTCGTTTGGTCTATAATTTTATCATGAAAAAATGTGTTCAGCGACAAAGCTCATTTCTGTTTTTTTTGTTCCAATTATAGCTCTTCCGGCCAGAAAAGCTTTCTGACCCTATGTGCGGGGGTTGGGGATCGAACCCAGGTGGGCTGCGTGTCTCATTTCTGGTTGAATACGTCAACAAACAAAATTGCCGCATCTGGAATGAAGACCAGTCAGAAGCATTCCAAGACAAATGCATCCCAAAAAAAGGCGGGTGGGTAATGTCAGAGATATAACTGGATGTCATGAATACGAAAAAACTGGCACGCTCCCATCACTTTTCCGAATATCAGCTAGTTGATTGATTGTGTGAATTGTGCAAGCTTTCCCCTTTTTCACTACTAGAGTTTGAAGCAATGCACCTACATTAAAGTACAGATTAGTTACGTTAAACTGCTACTATTATGGCATATTTTCACACGACCCCATACTAACAGATCGGCTGAAAAGTTCGTATCGTTTCTATGAGAGGGCGCCACTAGAATTAAATCCATGCCATTTTCAGTTAGTACCAACCTTCAAAAGATACGTGTATAAATTTGACAGCTGTCTGATTATTAGTTTGTGAGATATTGCATTTTGAGTGAAGCTACTTTTGTTATTGTGAAAAAAATGGAAAAAAGGAATTTCGTGTGTTGATGAAACACTACTTTTTGATGAAAAAAAGTGCCGCCGATACCAAAAAATGGTTTGATGAGTGTTATCCAGACTCTGCACCGGGCGAAGCAACAATTCGTAAGTGGTTTGCAAAATTTCGTACTGGTCATATGAGCACCGAAGACGACGAACGCAGTGGACGTCCAAAAGAGGCTGTTACCGATGAAAACGTGAAAAAAATCCACAAAATGATTTTCAATGACCGTAAAGAGAAGTTGATCGAGATAGCTGACCCCCCCTGATGATTCTGAGCAGTGTTTGGAGTTGTTATATCGAATTAAAACCGATTTTTTTCGTCGATATATAACAATGGACGAAACATGGCTCCATCACTTCACTCCGACAAGTCCAATCGACAGTCAGCTGAGTGGACTGCACGCGAACCCAAAGCGTGGAAAGACTCAACAATCGGCCGGTAAGGTTATGGCGTCTGTATTTTGGGATTCGAATGGTATAATTTTCATCGACTACCTTAAAAAGGGAAAAACCATCAACAGTGACTATTATATAGCGTTATTAGACCATTTGAAGGACGAAATTTAAAAAAAAACGGCCTCATTTGAAGTAGAAAAAAGTTTTGTTTCATCAAGGCAATGCACCGTGTCACAAGTCGATGAAAGCCATGCTGAAATTGAACGAATTGGGCTTCGAATTGCTCCCTCATCCACCGTATTCTCCAGATTTGGCCCCCAGTGACTTTTTCCTGTTCTCAGACCTCAAGAGAATGCTCGCTGGTAAAAAATTTAGAAGCAATGAAGAGGTAATCGCTGAAACTGAGGCCTATTTTGAGGCAAACGAGGTACTACAAAAATGGTATCGAAAAGTTGGAAGATCGCTATAATCGCTGTATCGCCTCTGATGGCAATTATTTTGAATAATAAAAACGAATTTTGGCAAAAAAAGTGTGTTTCTATTAAACGATACGAACTTTTCAGCCGAACTGTTAGTATAAAGATGTGTTCAACATCATCACTTCCACTTTCGCATTGCCGTTCGTAATTGAATGTGTTAGTGACGGTGCAAATTATTTTAACTTCCATCTTGATGAATCTTTTGGTAGGAAATATTGATAGATTAATTAACTTTTAATGATTATCTGTGGCACTAAAAAGTGCCCTGAATTGTCACAATCAACAAGATCTGTGGTGGTTCTCGTGTGTGTCTTGTTTCGGCAACAGTTGCTCAGAAAATGGTAGGAAAGCGACAAAATTCAACTAGTTCTTTATAATGATCTTTAGCACTTAAAAATTGCTTTGAATGGGCCTTGCTGGACTTTTTGGCTGCCTTTCTACCGGTTTTCGGTGTCATCGTGCTGACGGTGTCTCGTGCGTTCAGAGTAGCTGCTTTAACTTAAATGACGCTATTTCTTACATCACATTTCATTTTATACCTGCTACTGGCAGCGGTGTACGGACAGCCCCTTTGTCAAAATTCCTTTTGCTGTTCGCAGAACGGGAAACAGTGAGACGACAGGTCCTCGATGTTGCTCTCGTGTGTGTCTTGTTTCGGGAACAGTTGCTCAGCAAATGGTAGGAAAAATGAACTTTTATATGGATGCTCTTGTAGAGAAGCAGACATCTCGCGTTCTGATTGGCTGGTGCTGTTATGGGTTAAAACAAACAGGTTTTCCAATAGTGTACTATTGAAAAACTTCAATGTTGTTGCAATACACGTTCAAGTTGAATTTTTTCGATTCTATTGGTAGTTAGATTATATAAATCCTTCCACAGATCACTTATACCAAACATTTCAGAAAAGTTTAATTTTGAACTATTTGAGATTATGTCACACAACTGAAAATTTTATCATAAAATTGTGCTCATATTTCCGATGGCATGTAGCAAGAACTATGATGATTCATTAGATACAACAGGACATATTCACGATCAAAAATTTATCACTCTCTCAAAGGGTAAATTTTGAAAAGGCGCCCCATATTAAAGTAAGTCGTATTGACGACAAAAGTCACTGTATGGTGTGAATTATGGAGCAGTGGTACCATCGAGCCATACTTCTTGATGATGTGATGTTTGACGATTTTTTCACCCGAACTGTAAGAATGAACATGCCTGAAGAGTGGTTTTAACAAGACAGTGCCACGTCCCACACGGCACGCGAAACAATGACCAAATTGAGAACCGCCTTCGGTGAACGCTGGATTTTCTCAGCGATGGTTTGACCGATTTCTACAAACTTTGGCTCGTTTGAAAGCTACTGTCGGGCCATTGATCCAGTTCAAAGATCAAATGACTGCGACTTCTGTTTCCAGAGACATGATGGTATAAGTGACGTAACCGACAAAAAACGTTGTTTTTTTTACCGCTCTTATGTATGTAAGGGCGCCAATATTTTGGGATCACCTCTAATTTCCTACAGCGCTACTGCTCAAAAGTTTAAGCACCTTGAAAAAATTCCCCAGGCAACATTTGAGCTAAATCGGACATGGATAAGTGGTGCTGCCCGGCGGTTAAGATTTGAAAATTTTCTGTTGAATGGTTTCGGCTGCCGAGACATGTTTCCTAAGATGTGCCTTCGTTAATGCCCAAAATTCCTCAATTGGTCGAAGTTGTGGGCAATTTCGTGGATTCATGTCTTTTGGGACGAAAGTGACATTTTTGGTAGTATACCATTCTACCGTTGATTTCGAGTAGTGGCAAGAAGCAAGATCTGGCCAGAAGACAACAGGATCGTTGTGGCTTCGAATCATGGGTAGAATTCGTTTTTGTAAACATTCCTTGATGTATATTTCGCTGTTCATTGAAGCAGTCGTGATGAAGGGTTTCGAAATCTTACCGCAGCTACAAATTGCTTGCCAGACCATAGCTTTCTTACCAAATTTTTCGACTTCAATCGATGTCTCGGACTGGTTTAACACTTGCCCTTCTCGCACCGTATAACCGTATGTGGCCCCGGCAAGGATGTGTAATCGAGTTTCACGTAGGTTTCGTCGTCCATGATTATGCAGTTCAAATTTGCAGCAAGAATCGTATTGTACAGCTTTCGAACCCTCGGCTTGATCGATGCTTCTTGTTTCGGACTACGTTTTGGTTGTTTCTGCTTTTAATAGGTTCGAAGATTCAAACGTTCTTTAGCACGAAGAACATTTGACTTCGAAGTGCCCACTTTTTTGGCCACATCCCGAACTGAAACCTCCTTTTGCTCGAACGACTTCAGTATACGTTTATCCAACTGAGGGTTTTTCACTTACTCCTTCCATTTTTGCTATCTTTCTCAGTGACAGTCCGCGTTTTGTGCACCATTTGTACACAATTTTCCGACGTTGTTCTGCTGAAATTCCACGCATTTCGAAACAAACTAATGAGAACGAATAAACAACTGCACAAGTGGTTAGAGAAGAGTGTAAACAACAGGACGCATCCATGAAAATTGACAGATTCTGAACCATTGCGAAATGGCAGCGGTTTCTGGTTGCGTCCATACTTTCTGGGACAGTTTTTACTATTAGGTATGTGACCCATCTCCATTCCCCCTAAATATGTTATTCTTTGCGGTGCGCGAAAGTCATTCATTTTGATTGATACCAAATTGGAAGTACCATTTCATGGATAGGAATATTCTACCTTCTACCCAGTGCGAGAACACGACCCCGACACACGTCACTGGTGGTCCCTGCACTGGCTCAGCTGCAGAGCTGAATTTGTTGATAGCCGGTTCATTTTTCGAGTTCAGGGACAACTGCTTTGTACGGAACACCACGGACAGACAGGCATCGATCGAGCTGGTGTACATTTTTCTAATGCATGTCACTTCTAAAACCACAACACCGTCCGAGACCAGGAGCAGCGTCCGATCGCATGCACAACGCACAAACGGCTCGTAAATTAAGCGGTTTGTGTTCGTAGAATAAAATACCAGCTACCAAAAGAGACTATCAGCAGTCCGCGGTTGGGTTGAGTGGGCGGATGAGTAAATGTGTGTGTGTGTTGGAGGAAGGAAATGGTTTAACTTTGATACGAACAGTGAACAACATTCTGCAGGTTAAAGTAAATGTTAGAAAATGTTTTTACCTAAGATCCTCCCGAAACGGTTGTCATTTTCCGCCAAGCTTCGGTTTGACCGTTTTGCGATCTAGTTCTCCATGACAGCCACGTGGTTTTTCCAAAAACGCCTGCAGTACTGCGACCGGTAAGCGAGCGAAGCTGGCGTCCCGCATAGCATCAGTGCACTTATTTTGCAATAACCGCAACGAAAGTGCATTGCCCTATTGCCGTACCGAGCCGGGGAGGACGCTTGCATGTTCGCGCCCATTTTTATTTTCCTTATCCCGCTTTTGGCCCTTCCGTGATGGCCTGCATCTAAGCCCTTCTGGTGCGATGCAGCTTTCTTTCACAGTTGGTAAAGAACTCACACACTTTTTTTCCGCTTCCCTCCCCGAAGTCGTCCCCCATTGGAGGATCTTATCTCAAATTTCTTCCCATCGATTTACGTTTTTTTTTGTTTCTGATGTTGTTGTTTTGAAGAGGGCATAAATTTGCTCCTGTACTGGACAAACTACTACTGCAAACGTAAGAAGAAAGAAAAAAGACTTCGATCAACTTTCTAAAGCGAAGCACATCCGGTGAGTGGCATTCGGTGGTGGCTTTCGCCTGTCCTGCGTCTTCAGGATCGGAGGAGATTGATTTGAATCGTAACGAAACTCTAAAGCAATGAAGAACACACACACATACAACAGAGAAAAAAATATAACCGGGTGCACATGCTGGACGCAAGGATCACTTACAGGAGCAATGACCTCCCAGATGAAACCCGGGAAACAAAAGGGTTGCTACTGCTGCTGCTGTTTCTGCACAGGATGCCCGGAAAATGTGCGTGAGGATATGCAACGAATCGAAGAGTTCCAGGCAACCCCGGGCTTGTTCGGGTCGCTACCAGTTGGGCATTGTTTTGTTTTGCTTGATTTTTTTTTGAAGCAGTGGGACGACGAGAGCAGAGAACGACTCACATACAAAAAAAAAAAAAAAACAAAAATAACAGCAGATGCATTCGTTGCAGATTTTCATTCCCTGCAGCGAAATGCGTTTTCATCGAATCTGGCAGCGTTGAAAAAAAAATGATGCAGGAAGTGTTTGTGGATTATTTCAAAATTGTGAATCGAAATGAGTTGTGAGAATTAGAGACAGTTTGAATTGCCAAACAAAAATGCAAATTTCAGTCGGCTATTTTGGGGCATTATAATAATATTAAATGTTTTTATTTCTCTTTCAAAAGCACTAGGCCTTGTTTTACTTTTTCCGTATCATTCAGTAATGATTGACGTCGAAAAATTGTGCAAACGGCTCTGATCCCGGCAAGCTTACCCTTACCGACCCTGGTCATGTTCGAGTGTTCTCAGGAATTTACTTACTAAGTTTACTAAGAATAGGTTCAATTTTAACTTCATAAGTAATATACATCCAACGTCGGAAGAAACAACACAACCCGAAATATGTTAATGAAAATGACATTGAAGTACGTGTGCATGATCTTGCCCTGAACTTTCCATTGAGAAATAAGAGTACAGGAACTTTTTCCCTGGCGTACGGAGTCGCATTTGTATATCACGCATACGCTTTGAGAGGTTGATTCCTTCTTACTTGGCAATCGATTGAATTCAAATCGTTGCTCACATACGAAATCCAATTGGCCATACTCATTTCGGTAGGAATTGCGAGAGATAAAAAAAAAAGAATCTACACCCAAGGACACCGAAAACTATTTATATCGACTAATCAACCGCTATTCTTCTGAGTCAAAAATTGAGAAGAGTAAAACACTACAACACGGCAACAATACAGCGACAGTGAAACGATGAACGTAGACGCGACCAGTGTAGACTCCGGACCGAAAAACATTCGAACGCAGGGCGCATTTCGGAAGCGTTTCTGGCTAGAACTCTGGATTTTGAAGCCAGCATCTAGGTTCCGAATTATGTTCTAGAGCTGAGTTCTAAACTTGAGTTTGGAACCTTAATAAACGAACTGAATTCAGATTCAAAATCTCTAGCTCCAGAATTCATGTTCCGAATTCAGTTCCAGAGTGAAGGCTTTGAATTTTGGAAATGAATTCTGGCATTGAATTTAGGAATTAAACTCTGCAACTGAATTCAGGAATTAAATTTTGGTTTAGAAGTCTGTTCCGAAATTCAGGTTTGGAGTTTTGATTAAGTAGACGCATTTAGGTCCAGAGTCCAGATCTGATTTGAATCCCGAATGTAAATTGAGTAATTAAATTAAGATTCAAAATTTAGTCAGGAAACCAATTCCAGAATTCAGCATTAAGATTTAGTTCTGGAGTCATAGTTTTCAATTCTGAACCTGTAATCAGGAACGGAACAACATTCTGAAATGGAAATCTGAAACTAATTTCCAAACCTGAAATTAGGTTTAGAATTCGGTTGAACCAGAATCCAGGTTCTGAAATCAGTTTTAGAATTCGATTCGATTCCTTTTCACTTGACTATCGGAAAAGGAAGATATCAATACAAATCGTTGCTCACATACAAGAATCAACTGGCCACATGCCAAGAACTGTCAAAAACATACTCACTTCGGAAGGCGATACATCAACGAAAGCAACAACAGCGACATCGAATCGATGAAAAAAGGCGCGACTAGTGCGGACTTCAGACCAAAAAAAATCGAACGCGAGCACACTTCGGAAGCGGTTTTGGCTATGGTGGTGCGAATTATGGTGAACAGATTGAACTGATTCCTGGATAGGACTTGGAAGACACAAGCTAATAAAAGACACAATGAGTGTTCTGAGAGATTAACGATGAACTTCTATGGACGGAGTGATTTAGAGACGTAGGCGTCCCTTATTTCTGAAATGTCGGAGTTCAGAATTAGATTTAGTTCCGGAATCCAGATCTAAATTCATATCCTGATTTCTGAAGTTGAACTCCTAAATCAAAATTCGTATGCCGAACGAGGAACTAAATTAAATCTCACAATCTTGTCAAGAAACCAGTTTCAGAATCCTGAGTTAGGATTTAGATGTGCGTTTGAAACAAAAATCGTCATGCGATTTTTCAACACATAAATTTAGCGTGAACTCAAGGGAACTCAGTTTGAGGAAAACATTGAAAATGAAGGATAGCGACGAATAAAACACGACTCGATTTACGTAAAATTTGGACGTAATTAAGAACAAACAGCAAGCAAAGTCTTGGCATTACATTCCTTTCGTGGAATTTGGTCTTTCTGTTTCAACAGACTTCGCAGCCGATTCTTAGTGTACAGAATCATTGCATGGCTAGTACTATGGATCCTACTGACACTAAGAATCCTTCCAGGTCGGGGCTCGAACATACGACAGCTGGCTTGTAAGACCAGCGTCCTATTCATTGAGCCGCCAAAACAAACAGCATAACTTCGTAAAATTCGTATTGAAAAACGCATAACTTGAACATACAAAATCGCAAGATCTGGTGTCATCTCGACAGAAAAAAATTCTTGAAAAAAGTCTCGACGTTTAGTGCATTTTTAAGACAAAACAAGAGAACCACATAACTTTGAAAATTGGCATAAAGCTTTGAAAGTTCTCATAAAAAACGTAGAACATTTAAAATTTGCGTAAAAAGAGAGGCGTAAGTGTATTTCTCATTCGGGAAAATTTGAGGGTAACTGAGCGAGTGGATGAAATTCACCCTGTTCTTACGATGCCATTGAAGTGTCGCTCAATTGTGGTGGCAACTAGCTAAATTTAACCAGAATTTTACAGGACCTTGTTGGTAAAGTTATAGAATGCGTTTTAAACGACTCTTCCTTGTACGAGTTTATCGACTCATTTGTAACGAAAATTTCAACTTTCAATCCGCAGCTGCAAATCGCTTGCTAAATCTAAAATGGCCAAGCAAATTTATCCGCAAAAATACGTTTTTATATATCCGTCTATGTTTGTTTCCGAAAACGTTGGATTTTTAAGGTCGCAACTTTTTGTTTCTAATCCCAATAAGTCATAACAAAACTTTCATCACTGACTGAGAAGAAGCACCAGATCCGACCTCTGAAATCTCTGTGAAAAGCCTGTTTTAGTCCACCTAGTGGTGTCGAGATGCCTTTCTCATATCTCTCATATTCTCATATATAAATATGTGGTATTCTTCAAAATAATTTTCTTTGATTCTTTAAAAACAACTAGGATTTTCCATAAACTAGTATAAGCTACAGAGTGAAACAGTACTCAGATCGGTTAGGCCATCTTTGAGAAAACAAAGTAAGTCCCACTATTGCTGGTACTTTCGATTCCGTGAACCAGTATATTCGAAGTCGGTTCGAGAAAAGTGACTGCGATTCATTTTTGAGTCTATGGCTACAATGCTCCGGTCGTTAATCAAAAACCGGGAAAGCCGAAATTAATTTACTTGTCCATCTACTGACAATGACTACTGATTGAAATAGTTCTGAGTCAAGTTTAAAAATTGTTTTACGTATAAATATTTGAACAATCTCCGCCCTGTAGTTGCGGAACCGGATGTCAGAACTGGATGAAATTCAGGAATTTATAATGGCACCACAAGACCTTTCATTTGAACCTAGGTTTGTGAGAATAGGTCCACCGATCGCTGAGAGAAGTGAGTAAGATCCATTTTCGAATATATGTCCAATATTTCCGGTGCTACCGGAATCGAAAACCGGGATAGCCGTTTGTTTGTTTGGTTGTCTATTGAGAATTGCTACCGATTAGAGTAGTTTCGAAGTCAGTGTAGAATTTTGTTTGCTTATTTTGTTTCGCCGCTTTTAGTGACGGTAGCAAATTTCTAACACATTTTACCCTATAATTCCGGACCCGGAAGTTGGATCCAGATGAAATTTAGAAGTTTTTTTTTTAATGAGACCATGAGACCTAAGTTTGTTGAAACCGGTCACGCCATCTCGGAGAAAAATGAGGAAATAGTTTTAAATAGGAATTTTTACACTAATTACCGTGTAATTCCGGAGCAGGTGGTCGGATTCGAATAAAATTAGACCTTTCATTTGAATCTAAGTGTATGAAAATCGGCTGAGTCATCTCCGAGAATAGTGAGTGCAAAAAAATGTTACATACATACATAACAGTTCGGCTGAAAAGTTCATATCGTTTAATAGAAACACATTTTTTTGCCAAAATTCGTTTTTATTATTCAACATAATTGCCATCAGAGGCGATACAGCGATTATAGCGATCTTCCAACTTTTCGATACCATTTTTGTAGTACGATTTGTCCTTTGCCTCAAAATAGGCCTCAGTTTCAGCGATAACCTCTTCATTGCTTCTAATTTTTTTACCAGCGAGCATTCTCTTGAGGTCTGAGAACAGGAAAAAGTCACTGGGGGCCAAATCTGGAGAATACGGTGGATGAGGGAGCAATTCGAAGCCCAATTCGTTCAATTTCAGCATGGTTTTCATCGACTTGTGACACGGTGCATTGTCTTGATGAAACAAAACTTTTTTCTTCTTCAAATGAGGCCGTTTTTTTTAAATTTCGTCCTTCAAACGCTCTAATAACGCTATTTAATAGTTTTTCCCTTTTCCAAGGTAGTCGATGAAAATTATACCATGCGAATCCCAAAATACAGACGCCATAACCTTACCGGCCGATTGTTGAGTCTTTCCACGCTTTGGGTTCGGTTCATCGCGTGCAGTCGATTGGACTCCGGAGTGGAGTGATGGAGCCATGTTTCGTCCATTGTTATATATGGACGAAAAAAAATCGGTTTTATTTCGATATAACAGCTCCAAACACTGCTCAGAATAATCATTTCGTTGTTGTTTTTGATCGATTGTGAGCTCTCGCGGCACCCATTTTGCACAAAGCTTTCTCATATCCAAATATTCGTGAATAATATGTCCAACACGTTCCTTTGATATCTTTAGGGTGTCAGCTATCTCGATCAACTTCACTTTACGGTAATTGAAAATCATTTTGTGGATTTTTTTCACGTTTTCATCGGTAACAGCCTCTTTTGGACGTCCACTGCGTTCATCGTCTTCGGTGCTCATATGACCAGTACGAAATTTTGCAAACCACTTACGAATTGTTACTTTGCCCGGTACAGAGTCTGGATAACACTCATCAAGCCAATTTGTGGTATCGGCGGCACTTTTTTTCATCAAAAAGAAGTGTTTCATCAACACACGAAATTCCTCTTTTTCCATTTATTTTCACAATAACAAAAGTAGCTTCACTCAAAATGCAATATCTCACAAACTAATAATCAGACAGCTGTCAAATTTTTACACGTATCTTTTGAAGGTTGGTACTAACTGAAAATGGTATGGATTTAATTCTAGTGGCGCCCTCTCATAGAAACGATACGAACTTTTCAGCCGATCTGTTAAGAAAGGTAAAAATTAACAATATGTCTGTATATCACGTGAATCGAACTTTCTAGCATCGAGTTTAGTTTAAATTAAATTGCGAATTTAGTTTTCTAATGCAGGTTCGAAGCCGTCTGGATGGTGGTGAGCCCAATTTGTCCGCGTCCCTTATCTCGTTTTTGAATATGGCGATTCTTCAGTAATGAAATTGTGTGTAATTTTATTGATCGGACACACATGTCTTCATTAACTTAAACTTTTGTTTTTTTCTAGAAAACATACAGCAATATAAAAAATCGGTTCAGTGGCTACTCAGTTATAAATTTTTGAAAAGCCATTTTCCAAAAAATCGAAAAAATATCAATTTTTTGATTCATTCTAACATGAAAATATTCACCCCAAAGGGCGAAATGAAACAAAAACGGGTCTAATATTTTTGAATGGAGAACGATTGTACCAAATATTACGAATTCTGTTTCTCATGAAATTGTTGTTTGAACACATGAGCGTTCAACTTACGAACATCGCGTATGGGTTTTCGTGTAATTAAATCGCATATCCATTTAAAAAATCAATTGACGAAACTAAGAATATTCCGATTTTTATTCAGAATCATCTTCCGGTTCCGGAGATAGGGTGTTTAAAGTAAAAATGTCAATTTCAAGAGTTTTTTTTTGCAACAAGGAACGATGTGATGGATAGCGGATTATTTAAATTGGCTAATTAATTTCTCTATTGTGCAATTTTGGAATTATTTTAAACTGGGCTTAATTTGTAATTTTTATAAGCCGATCGTTGCATGGTCCGAGTTTCACTACACCGGAATCCAATTTTCGGTTGAGGAAATACGGGAAATAGTGGTCAAAATTTTTAAAATGAAACTAACTTTATTGACTAAAAATTCGGGGGAAAGGATTTAACGATAGTTAAATTTATATTTAATTTCTTATTTGTAGTATTTTGATAATTATTGCTGTGATATATAAAAGATAATGAATGTTATGAGAAAGACACCATTCACCACCAGGTTTTTTATTTCGATTTAAAAAAACCATTTTTCTGCCTAAAACTTCAAGTAAGGTAGTTAATTTAAATTCAAACTCGAAGCAAGGATATTAATTTCTGAGCACACCTTTTTCTCCAGGATCCATAAATACCGCATTTCGATGTAATAAATCACTTCGGAGCTCCAATTCGGAGGAATTCACCGGGAGGATTTCAGTGTAAGCCGGAAAAAAACATCTAAACTACGCAACAACGAACAACACAAAATCATTGAAAATCCTCGCAAATGCTTTCTTTTCCCACAACTGGACGCAACGAAAGAAGAAAAAGAAAAAGTAGGAGAAAAAAATACGTAAACTTTTAACCACCGGCAGAGGAATAAAACAGTGAAAAGGTGGAAGCAGATGCGTTTCGCAAAAGTTCATCGTTGGTCGAAGATGGAGGGAAATGCGAGTCGAACGACGTTTGTTCAAACCAACCAAACAGAGCAAAAAAAAAAACAGAGTGTACAACACAACAAAAAAGCCCATTTGCAGGAGCGATCCTGAATTATGTTAAAAACGGAACGTCCAACGAGAATAACAGAAAAAAACTGCAAATGCATTTATTGCCCCCTTCATCCCCCCCCGGTTCGCACCCCGACCGGGCATTGCATTGCACCCTCGGACCTGGCAAAGGCAGACCATTTTTGTTTGTTTGTTCTGCGAATTGAATTCTAAGATTCGCATTACTCCGAAGAGGGGGGGAACACGGAATAGTGATTACTCCGATCCTCATGCAGCCGAGATAAAATTTTAAATTTAGATTTAGATTCATTCAATTTTGGTTTATCACCGCTTAAGCGTTGAGCCAACATTTTCAGAATGAAGCATCTTTGGATTAGAACTAAATAAAAGATGGTAGCCACGGGGTCCTGGCAGAGGGGAACTTGTGTCCGGTTCGTGTGTCGGAATTGTAATTCCGACACACTCCGCTGTGTGTGCGCAGCATTTGAATGATAAAAATCTAAATTTCCTATCTTCTTCCTACTAGTAGTACTACTTCGGAGCAGTGTGCATAAATTAAAATGCAAGATGCAGATGCGCTTTTCCCCCTTTGCAATTGCGTTCAGTTAGCCCAAACGGATTATGCAGCGGCGAGGCTGAGGCTGAGTGAGACTGGCTGGACACGGCGAGACCCCGGTGAGCATGCACTTCATTATGATAGCTCTGTCCTTTGGTGCACTTTAGCCAAGCGAACCAGAAACCACCGGTCCATTCGGGGTCTGTCTGTCTGTGTATATCACGAAGGACTCCGAAGACCGGAAACTGGACAATGGCGGCGTGCGCTTTGCCTGCTTGTCATCCTGATCAACGGCCGGCCCACCGTTAGAACAATTGTTAGGCCGACGACCAGTTTTCCGCTGGTCGGGCCTGTCTTCAGTGGTCTAGTCTAGTCTGGGGCGCCCTGCAATCGACGGACTGTGGGAAATTGCTGAGCTCTACCGATGGTATTGTGTTTTTCCAACGGCAAAATATGCCGGTTTTCACTCAAAACCCGTTGTGATATCAATCGTAATCCGGTTGCGAAAAAAATGGCTTGTTTCAATAATTCACTGAAGGGTTGATGAAACGAACTACAACATGTTTCGTAAAAAATCATAATTTGAAATCGAATCGCAGTAGGCTGCTTAAAGTACAATCGATATTTTCGAATATTGGTATGTCCTTGTCTACAACTATTCAACCACGCCCGTACCCAGGATTTCGTTTCGGGAGGGGCCCACAGATGAAAAATAAAACGTTCAACGGATGATTCTTCATATGTATTGTTATAGATGTGCCTTTAGTACATTTTGTTTCTTGGAAGCGGAAGTGCAGCTTCAAAATTACAAAGCAAAGAGATAGAATTCAAGGATTCCCATAGATTGTAATTTACTCACATCACAGATAGCTGAACCAATTTTCATGGAAGTATATTCAAATAAAGAGTCCTGATTCTAGTCCCATATGATATGATATTTAATTTCATCGAGATCCAACTGCCGGGTCTGTCGATATACAGGGACACGAGTATTGAAAAGGAAAATCTTCTTAGTAACGGACGATTTTCATAAATGAAAGAATGAATTTAAATGAAATGTCTTCAGGTTGCATAGATCTCTACACAATCCGGCTTCCAGTCTCGGAACAATCCACTGTATAGATCATTCACGAATAGCATTAGAAGGAGTGGTCCGAGGTGGCTCCCTTGTTTGGACTCATGAAGAACAGAACAAGTCTTCGTAGCGCACCTCAGAACTACGCTGTGATTTTGTTTTATGCGGTTTTTTATGCCGTTTTTTACGCGGATTTCCGAAGTTACGCGGTTTTCTCGTTTTGTCTTAAAAATGCATGAAACGTCGAGATCTGGTTTTACCCTGAAATTGTTTTTAAGTCAACTCTGACACGATTTCGATTTTTTTTTCAAAAAAAAATTTTTTTCCAGACTACACCAGATCTTGACTTTTTAAGCATGCATGAAAAGTCAAGATCTGGTGTAACTTGAAAAAAAAAATTTTTTTTATTGATAAAAAAATTTCTGGCCATCCGGCATAAAACAAAATTTTTGATTTCAGAAATCTCAAGTCCCAGAATCCATATTTTCCATATTTCTTTTCTGGGATTTCAAAAGTCACGCGGTCTCAAATTCTCTATGACCCAAAGTCGTTTTTTAGATTACACCAGATCTGGACGTTTCATGCATTTCTAAAATATTTGGCATCAAAAAGAAATTCTTAAGTATTGCGGGTTTTTACACATATTTTCGAAGCTACGCGGTTTATATTTTACGCGGATTTTCGAAGTTACGTGGTTTTCTTTACGCGGTACGAACCTAAAAAGAGACCTCAGTGTATTCCAATTTGTAGGTCACATTAGTTGATGGTCATACATATTTGCCTTGGCGGTTTCTGTTTTCCGCGAGCACTCTTTGGGAACATGCAATGCAATCACTGCGAAAACCGGCTTTGACGATGTGATAACTCAGTGGAACTGTACTAAAGACTGTTACTTTGTTCCTTTACTATGCTATTCAGATATCGGCAATATAAAAGTCAAAACTTCTGAAATCAAACATGCATAAACTGTTAGGTAGATTAAAACAGGTTTTAATAAATGGGTAATGTCATTTAGGGGTTAGCCAAATTTTGTGCTAGGGTACATAATCGTTTTCATTATTTTTACGTTTCGTCTTTGACTTATCAGTGCAGAGCAGTTCAAATTGAACTGCTTAGTGCTAAACTCGGCAGTTCAATTTGAACCGCTAAGCAGACGTAAAGTTTCTGCTACTTACAGAACACTTTTTGTTTTGCAACGAAGTGCAATGTCTTTTTTGACGTGCCGAACGAAAACGTGTTTTCGACTATTTCTGGCCGATGGAGGTATGGTCATTTAGGGGTTAGCCAAATTTTGTGCTAGGGCACATAACCGTTTTCATTATTTTTACGTTTCGTCTTTGACTCATCAGTGCAGAGCAGTTCAAATTGAACTGCTTAGTGCTAAACTCGGCAGTTCAATTTGAACCGCTAAGCAGACGTAAAGTTTCTGCTACTTACAGAACACTTTTTGTTTTGCAACGAAGTATACGGGTGGTTCTCTGTTAGATGGTCGTGCTTGTGTCTACTGTTGTGAAAAGATACTAGAGCAGTCGTATTCACTTAGTGTATACTGTACTGTGTTCCAAGCAGAAATCTACGCAATTCCGTGTGGAGTACAATCGGAACTTCAGCAGAGAATCTGATGGTAAACGAATTCAGTTCAGGCAGTCAGCTCGAATAATTCACAGTAGAATTTGCTGTTTACTGCTTGTTGGTACCCAACCATTCTGGTATTACTGAAAATAAATGGGCTGATAAGTTGGCTAGAGCTGGTGCAACGAATGATTTCGTTGATCCTGAACTGTCAACTAGTTAGATGAAACACAGCAAGGCGTTCTTGGGCTGCATCCAAACATGCGCTTAGACAAAAGCATTTTTATAAAATTTGAATTTGAAAATTTTTCAAAGCATCATAGAAGTATTTCGGTCAGAGCGCTGACTGGATATTGCAAACTCAACTATTGCATGGCTACCGAACTACTATCGTAGCAGTACGTATCCGGGTTTTTGGTCCATATCTGATTGAATCTGTGTATGGGGAGTTTAAATTGAAGGATGTTCTCACCCAATGTGAATTTACTTCTGCTCATACAGAAGTGAGAAGTGCAGAATGGTGTTGGAGGTTACGTGTGCTTTTTGGCACCTCCAGATCTGTATTTGGCACCTCCAGATCTGTATTCAGTTCAGTGCAGTTTTCCGCAGTTCACCCACTTCACTAATCATTTCCATGTTCCTTTTATTGTTTCCTTCCCACCGGGAAAATGAATAATAGTATTCATTCTTTGGTAATCGCAAGTTTTTTCGTGCTTTTTTTTCATAAATACGTTTATTTCTTAAGGCAGTTTACATAAGTTTTTCTTCGCCGTAGCATCACTTTCACATAAAATTCTTATCCTAATTTAATTCTAACATAGTCACAACGATTTGAATTTATTAAAACATATTCCTCTTATCACTTAAATATCATCTTAGGTAATTCGTCATTAATTATGAAATCTACTCGGAAATATTATTTGAACCAAACGATTAACTTCTATAAATTATAAAAAAAAACTGTTATTTTCAGACATTTTGTTGACAATTTCATAAACTGTTTCGAGTTTGTTTGTATCATAACATAATTTCTATTCTAATTTAGCTATTGGTTGAACTCATGGACGCAGCTGGAATCAGAACTAAGTCTTAAAAGGGGCCTTTATTATATTGGAACTCCAATTTTCTTTATGAAATGATAAATAAGCAAGAATGTCTCGAATTGGGACATTGGATAGTCTACCTTGGGTACGCAAAGAATTTATTAGTTGAAATCTGACATCACGATACTCCACGCATGTCCAAACGACATGGTCAATATCGCGGTAACCTTCGCCACAAGCACAATGATTAGTCTAGGAGAGCCCAATTCGAAGGAGATGTGCATCTAACGTGTAGTGATTGGACATGAATCTGGACTTCACACGAATGAAATCCCTACTCACATCCAGTCCCCTGAACCATGCCTTTGTCGATATTTTCGGAATAATTGAGTGCATCCACCGACCCAGATCATCTTTATCCCAAGAAGCTTGCCAGCTGGCAAGTGTTCTTTGGCGAAATGAGTTATAGAATTCGTTGAAAGCAATCGGTCTCCCATCAATTTCACCCTCAATAGCACCACGTTTGGCTAAAATATCGGCTCTTTCATTGCCAGGAATGGAGCAATGAGCCGGGACCCAGACTATAGTGATTAGATAATTATTGTTCAATATGTCGTTCAGGCACCGTTTAATTTTGCCCAAGAAAAATGGTTCATTTTTGCCAGCAGCGTTCGAACGAATGGCTTCAATTGCACTCAGACTATCTGTGAAGAAAAAATAATGGTTTGGAGATAATGTGACGATTACACTCAAACTATAATGAACTGCTGCTAACTCTGCTATATAAACAGATGCAGGTAGCCCAGTAGCCTCTTCAATTCGTGATCCGTCCGTGTAAAACATTTTCTCAGAGTCAATATGCCTGAACTTACTTGAAAATATTTTTGGGAATTGAGTCGAGCGTAGATGATCCGGGATTCCACGCACTTCGCGTTGCATGAATGTATCGAAAAATAAAGTTGAGTCAGGGACACTCAGGATGCTGACACGGATAGGAATATATCTTGATGGGTTGATTTCCTGTAACATGTGATTAAAATATACTGTCATGAATTTTGTTTGAGATCGAAGCTCGACTAGTCGTTCGAAATTATTAATTACCATGGGATTAAGCACCTCACATCTTATTAGCAGGCGTGATGAAAGCTCCCAAAATCGATCTTTTAATGGAAGAACTCCCACCAGAACTTCAAGACTCATTGTATGTGTCGAATGCATGCAGCCTAAGGCAATTCGAAAACAACGGTACTGAATTCGCTCAAGTTTGATAATATGAGAGTTTGCAGCGGAACGAAAACAAACGCATCCATGTTCCATCACTGAAAGTATCGTTGTTTGATACAATTTTATTAGATCTTGCGGATGAGAACCCCACCAAGATCCTGTTGTTGTTCGAAGAAAATTTACTCTTTGTTGGCATTTCGTTATCAGATACCTAATGTGTCCTCCCCACGTGGATTTGGAATCGAACCACACCCCGAAATATTTAAAAGTTAAAAGCTGTTGGATCATTCTTCCCATCATATGGAGCTGAAGTTGCGCGGGATCATGCTTTCTTGAAAAGACGACTAACTCTGTTTTCTTCGCAGAGAATTCGATACCAAGATGAACAGCCCAAAACGGACAAGTTATCTAAGGTATCTTGCGATGGTTTATGCAGATCAATAGCTTTGGTTTGGGGAATCAAATGCTCCTTTAATGTCTAAAAATACAGATGCCATTTGTTGCTTTTGAGCGAAGGCAATTTGGATGTCAGACGAAAGTAATGCAAGGCAATCATTCGTCCCTTTATTTCTACGGAAGCCAAACTGAGTATCTGACAACAAACCGTTCGTCTCGACCCAAGTGTCGAGACGTCGTAGAATAATTTTTTCGAACAATTTTCTGATGCAGGACAACATCGCAATGGGTCTATATGAGTTGTGATTGGAAGCTGGTTTCCCGGCTTTTGAATGGCGATAACTTTCACTTGCCTCCAGTCAGGTGGAACAATATTTTACTCAAGAAACTTGTTGAACAATTCCAACAAACGTCTTTTTGCGAGGTCGGGCAGATTCTTCACCAAGTTGAATTTAATTCTGTCCAACCCAGGAGCGTTATTGTTACAAGACAAGAGTGCTATAGAAAATTCCTTCATTGAAAATGGATTATTAATAAAACCATTATTTGGAGGAGATTCCCGAATAATGCTCTGCGTAGGAACAGAATCTGGGCAAACTTTCCTAGCAAAGTCAAATATCCATCGGTTCGAGTATTCATCACTCTCATTGCCCACGTTACGATTCCTCATTCGTCTGGTCGTGTTCCAAAGAGTGCTTATTGAGCTTTCTCTTGACAAACCTTCGACAAAATGTCTCCTATAGCTAAATTTTTTGGCTCGAAGTATGCTCTTGTACTTGGTTTCTAAAACCATAAGATTTTCAAAATTCTGAGGAGTTCCTCCTCCCCGTTTTAGAAACGTCTTGCAAGCATTTTGTTTTGCGAGTTTATCCTCCATTTTTTTCATGCTTTCTTTCGTATTATTTGTTTCTTATTCGGTCATTCTTATTTAGGAGGGGTGCTTCGTTAGCTTCATGTGAACTTAGCGAGACACCCAAAAGAGTAAAAAAAAAGTTGAGCAACAAATTCAAAACTATCGCAACTTAGTAACAAATTGTTCACCGGGTTTCGATTTGTTTTCAAGCTTATTCAGGAGAGGTATTTCGTTAACTTCATATAAACTTATCGAAATACTCAAAAAAATGGGCAACAAATTCAAAATTATCGTAACTGATTAGCAACAAATCATTCATCTATTTGCGTCATCGTCGGCGAAATAACGCCCGTATTAAGGTATTCAAGGTATTAACGTATTCAAATTTACCAATCTGTTTCAATAATGCATATTCTTGAAAATAATATCTTTCGGTGAAACACTCATTCGCTTGCAAAATGACTCGCTTCCGTTTTTTCTCAAACTCATTTTGATAAAGGGGCATGCGCTGGGGCAACCCCCTAGTGTTATATATCATTCGACTCAGCTCGACGAGATCGGAAAATGTGAGATTGGATTAATCGTAGAAACTTCCGTCGCACTGTTACCGGAATTGAGCCTCATTAAGCAACCAGAATGCTGATATTTGTACACGCATAAACTTTTTTTTCTCTTCACTCTAAACGCGTCCTTGCGTTATGTACGAAACCCGCGGCGGCACCTAGAACTTCTAATGGAATAAGCCGCATACGGTTTTTTTTCTGTTTAACTCTCGCCACTCTATTTCATCTTGCGTGCCAAGGAAAACGAATCCGAACTGCATGCGTTTTAGTCGGAGCTGGTTTCGGTAGGAAAACTGGTTTTCTTCGCAGCCGAGAGTTTGAAGGCAGCTCACACTTTCGCTCCGCTAGATAATAGGGGTGTATATTTTGCTAGCAGCAGTAGCAAAAACAACAACAACAATAGCAACAAGGACTCGATCGGTTTTGACGGTCAACAGTGGCAGCAGTGAGACCGGGGCAGGAGGACATTTAAAACTTCTTTTCGATTCGGAACTGCTATCCATTTTTTTTTTGTTCTTTTCATTGCTTCTGTTCTGTTATTCTCTCCTCCTCTCGATCAAACTCGGCGAAGCGCAGAATGGTGAAATGTTTGTGCCATTGTCAACCGAGCCGAGTTTTTCCCATTCAGAAATCGGGGGATGGGCACTTGGAACGGAGCAACAATCGAAGATGCTCCAGCAGATGGTTTCTCTCGCTGTCGCCTGTCGATTATTGCTCCCGATTCCCAGCTCACCAGCGGATGTAATTTATTGCAAACTGGTGTCCGGATCCGTCGGATGCTCGTGTGCGAAACAGGAGACAGGGAACGACAGTTCCAACAGTTCCGGTCTATATGCCTAGCGGAGAGATTTGTACGATTTTGATTCTCTGGTTACTTTTTTTTTTGACTTGCAAACTAGAAATCATTCCTGAGGGAATGATTTTTTTTCCATTTCGATACTAACACTTTAATTGACCCGAAAAAAATCCTCAGAGTGAAGACTGTGCAGTTGATTTTTGGATCAGCTTCGTCAAAAAACGTGGGCTCAGAGTGTACGACGCAGGTCATACAAGCCTTTTGTCGTACGTGGCAGTTCAAATCCGGAAGAATGCACTGTCAATGTTCCAATGGCCAACGTAGCCTTATTCGTCTGGTGTGAAACTTTCTCCCTTCCTTTGTAACCCATTTAAATGTTTCTATTTCTTCGCGTTTCGCCTTCGGCTCGTCAGTGCTTAAAGCAGTTCAAATTGAACTGCCATCTCGTGCCTAGCAGTTCAACTTAAACCGCTAAGCAGACGCAAAGTTTGCACTACTTATGCAACCCTCAAACAATATTAACACAAGTGCTATATTATTTCTGACGTCTCAGGCGTAAACGAGTGACGACTTATTACTGGCCGTCGCAGAATGTGAACATTTATTCAATTATTATTTACAATGTTCACATTCTGCGACGGCCAGTAATAAGTCGTCACTCGTTTACGCCTGAGACGTCAGAAATAATATAGCACTTGTGTTAATATTGTTTGAGGGTTGCATAAGTAGTGCAAACTTTGCGTCTGCTTAGCGGTTTAAGTTGAACTGCTAGGCACGAGATGGCAGTTCAATTTTAACTGCTTTAAGCACTGACGAGCCGAAGGCGAAACGCGAAGAAATAGAAACAAAATATGTGCTTTTTGCACAAACCAACAAAACCCCTAAATGTTCATTTAAATGTGTTAATTTATCATTGCTTCTCGGTGACCAAAAAAGTTACTATACAAGCTGTTATTCGGTCTCTTCGATTCGAAAAAGTTCACAAATTGATTATATCAAATCGTAAATTGAATTTGCGTGAGATAGCTTAGGCCCTCAAGATATCAGAAGGCATGAACATTTAACCATGAGAATGCTCTTTTCAAATGGGGTGCCGTGTTTATTCACGTTTCAGTGTTTGACCAAATTTTCCAGTAAAATATTAGATTTTATGCGTCGATATGAGACAATGGATGAAAACTGGATCCATCATTCCTCTTCGGAATCTAAACGATCATCATTTGAGTACGTCCGAAGCTTCTAAAGGCACAAGAGTCAGCTGGGAAAGTTGTGGTTTCAGTGTTTTGGGATGCACATGGAACAATCTTCATCGGCTATCGTTGTTAGATCAGTTGAATGCAACAAACAAGGTAAAACGACATCATATTTCGAAAAAATAAGCTACTGTTTCGCTAAGATATTATATCGATTTACAAGTCGATGGCAACATTGGTTGAATTGAACGAATTACACTTCGAATGCGTCCTCATCCATCGTATAGTCAGATCTGGCCCTCAGTAACTACTGACTATTCGTTAATTTGAAAAAAAAATTCTCGCCAGTAAGAAATTTAACTCAAATGATGAAACAATTACTGAATCTGAAGCCTATTTTGTGGAAAAAGACAAATTCTTCTACAAGCACAGCATCGAAAATTTAGCGAAGCGTTGGAATGATTGTATTGCTCTTTAAGGAGATTACATTGATCAGTTTTTGGGTGACGGAATGGGTTTCAAAGAGACTGCTTTCAGTAATATGATCTTCGGCGAAATGACCTGAAAACAAAAATCTCCTTACAAAACTGAAGCCTAATTCGCTGGATACCGTTTTGTTGGAGGCCGTTTTACTGGAAAATGTTTCACCGAAAGCCAATTCATCGAAACCAAATTCGGAATTTTTTAACGAAAATAACAAAATAATATTCGACGGAATGATTTTCGCATACACTTTATTATGTTTTATTATTCGGATCTTTTATGATAAAATTTGATAATTTTGCGCTTTTTTTGTTTCGTCTTAAAAATTTACAAAACGTCGAGACCTAGAATTTTTCTCGCCAGCTGGAAGCTGGATCTTTGAAAATTCGAGACGACATAATCTAATGATACTATTCTAGTTTTAAGTTAGTCGATAAGATTAGAAAATACCCTTGGCATCTTAGAGCTTAAGCAGTGTGCCTAAAAATATATTATACTATTGAATAAAAAAAACCTAGTATTTTTCGAACAAAAAATTTGTGACTGCTTCAACTTTTTTTTTTGAATTACCTTTTTCATTCTTTTTCTCAACCAAATCTACAGCTCTTTACGAAATTTCTTCTCGGATTCACTCAAATATCATTTTCATGTGAATTTTCAAAGTGCTAGGGTTTTTTTAATTTTTTAGGTGTTACGAAACGTTACATGCGTTACATTTTTGTAAGTCATAGGTGTTACGGAGCGTTACATGCGTTACATTTTTGTTAGTTAAAGGTGTTATGAAGCGTTACATTTTTGTATGTCATAGGTGGTACGAAGCGTTACATGCGTTATTTTTTGCAAATTATAGGTGTTACGAAGCGTTACATTTTTTGTAAGTTACTAGTGTTACGAAGCGTTACATGCGTTACATTTTTGTAAGTCATAGGTGATACATGCGATACATTTTTGTTAGTTATAGGTGTTATGAAGCGTTACACGCGTTACAATTTTGTAAATTACTAGTGTTACGAAGCGTTACATTTTCGTGAGTTATAGGTGTTAAGAAAAGTTACAAGCGTTATGTTTTTGTTAGTTGCGAAGTGTTACATGCGATACTTTATTGTGAGTTATAGGCGTAGCGAAGCATTACATGCGTTACATTTTTGTAAGTTATAGGTGTTACGAAACGTTAAATTTTTGTAAGTTAACACTAGGTGTTACGAAGCGTTACATGCGTTACATTTTTGTAAGTTATAGGTGTAACGAAACGTTACATGCATTACTGTTTTGTGAGTTCTAGGTATTACGAAGCGTTACATTTTTGTGAGTTATAGGTGTTACGAAGCGTAACATTTTTGTAAGTTATAGGTGTTACAAAGTGTTACATGCGTTATTTTTGTGTAAGTTACTAGTATTACATGCGGTGCTATTTTGATAGTTATAGGTGTTATGGAGCGTTACATTCTTGTTAGTTATAGATGTTATGAAGCGTTACATTTTTGTGAGTTAAAGGTGTTACGAAGAGTTACATGCGTTACTTTTTTGTAAGTTATAGGTGTGACAAAGTGTTACATTTTTGTTAGTTATAGGTGTTATGAAGCGTTACACGCGTTACAATTTTGTAAATTACTAGTGTTTCGAAGCGTTACATTTTCGTGAGTTATAGGTGTTGAGCGTTACATGCGTGACATTTTTGTGAGTTGCAGGCGTTACGATGCGTTACTCTTTTTAAAGTTATAAGTGTTACGAAGCGTTACATTTTAGTAAGTTGTAGGTGTTAAGAAAAGTTACAAGCGTTATTTTTTTGTAAGTTGCGAAGCGTTACATGCGTTACTTTATTGTGAGTTATAGGTGTTACGAAGCATTCTATGCCTTACATTTTTGTGAGTTATAGGTGTTACGAAACGTTACATTTTTGTAAGTTATAGGTATTACGAAGCGTTACATGCGTTACATTTTTGTTAATTATAGATGTTACGAAGCGTCACATGCGTTTTTGTTTTGTGAGTTATAGGTATTACGAAGTGTTACATGCGTTACTCTTTTGTAAGTTATAGGTGTTACGAAACGTTACATTTTCGTAAGTTATAAGTGTTACGAAACGTTACATTTTTGTAAATTATAGGTGTTACGGAGTGTTTCATGCGTTACTTTCTTATTAGTTATAAGTTTTACGGAGCATTAACTTTTTTGATATGTTACAGTTGAAGTCACGAAAAAATTCGCCAGTTTATAGTTATAAAATTTCTCAAAGTAGCATAACATATAAAACTTGTATTTTATTTATAGAAAGTGTGTGCAAAATTTGAAAATAATCGCTGAAGCAGTTTTTAAATGAAATATACGGACTTTTAAAACGTGCTTTCGATAAAAACGTATTTAAAGTCTATTGTCTATAAAACCGAAGGAAACAATTTATTTTTCTAGGAAGCCGATAGGGTCTAACACTTTCGAAAAGTTAAATTTCGGCTTTGTACTTTGTTATAATAAAACACTTGAAGCATAATTTGTAAAATATTCAAGTCAATCGAAACAGAGCTCTTGTCTCTTCGCAGTACGAGATCAGAAAACATAAAGACCCATAACTTTCACAGTTTTGGGTTCAAAATTTGACAAAACATTCTTGAAATTGTAATTTTTTATCTCATATGAGGATGATAATTATGTTTCAAAAGTTACTGAAGTGGCGAGAATGATTGAATTAATACAGTTCAAATCGACCGAACACAGTACGCATCCTTTGCCAACGAGGGCGATTTGTGCGCTTTAAAGTGTCCAGTTTTGCTATCGAACAACGCGACAGTATGCACACTTTTTTTTCTCTATCCTGAAAAGTGGTAAAACGGTGAATGTTGTGTAAACCGTTTTTCTGCAGTGGCTATTTTGTCATCGTTTGCTCTGCGTTGTCCAGCATCCAGGGATCAGATTCTTTCTATCATGATATTTGCTACCATCAATCCAAGTAACCAGGCAGGCAGGCATCCAGGCCAGCAACGACGCGGTCCACCGGAGGGTGATTGGCGGAGGAATGGAAAAGAACTTGTACATATTAAAAAATTCAACCTGGAAGGAGCGGCTGCTGTAAGGAACAACAGAAGCGTAATTCCTGTTTTTATTCCCACAGATTCTCCCGGCTGCCGGAATAATAAGATGACATCCAACTCCTTTTTTTCCTACTATAGCTTGTTCCTCCTTGCTGGTCGTCGCATTGTTGGACCTGAGAAGGTCCTTGCGCATCGATGCGCTAGAGAGGGATGGGTGCAGATCAGGTTAGATCATCATAATCATCATCATCATCGTCGTCGTAGTCGTCGTCGATGTGCTCGTCGTAGCTACGTTTAATGTTGCACATATGTTTATTATTCCGATTACCGTTCCTGCTGTCTCCGTCTGTCCTTCGCTATCGCCCGGTTTTGCGTGCGTGGACTTTCCGAAGGGGGTACTTTGCGTTAGGATTCGCGAGACCACGCCGGGAGATTGCCCTTTCTCCTCCGGAGCGCCGCAGCCGGCACCACCACCGCGTAAAAACAGGCGTTCAAACGGGCTTTGGAAAAAAAATAATATCTTCTTCTTCTTACCGGACTCCCTGTATAAATAATGCGCGTTCCTCACTATGATTAATCGATTTGTGTTTCCCATCCTTAGCAGCAGTGGCGAGTGTCATCTTTCGTGCGCATCCTTTTTCCAGATCCTGTGGCGCGCAACGGTCATTTCGCGAGACGGACCCAACCCCTTTTGGACACTCGGTATTACATTGATGGCTCGGTAGTACTAGCCTGGCTGGCACTGCGCTTCCAAGGCACTTCCGCTCTCACTGGTGCCGAAGAAGGACCTTCGAGGATTTTTACCCAGCGTAATACGAGAGCATTCCCAGAATCCGCGACAAAAGATCCCCCTATTTTCGCATCGAGATCACATGCCGTACCAAATAGGAGACAACAGAAGAATGACAGGAAAAAAAAACTAAACAACCGCTGAACAGGTCAAACGGACAGAACACAAACCTTTAGTCCCCCGGCCAATGCTCAACAGGTCAGGTTTCCCACTCAGTCACACATGACCACACCAAAAAAAAATTCTCCTTCGAAACCCCTACAAAACGTACCAGGTTCTACTTCCTTTTTGGCCCAAACAAAACAAACTGAACCCATTCATGCACAATTTTCACAAATCCCAGACAGCCATGACCACTGTCCATCTGACGGTGCCTACCCTCACCGACGACCCGAGCGAACCCTCATTTGCAGTCAAAGTAGGCTTCGATCATCAACAAACGGCAACCACGACGGCGACAACGACGACGACGACGGGAAAAAGATGACCCATTGTTGTTCATCGTCGTCGCCGTCTTCGCTACCATTGAGAAGAAAAGATTTTTTTTCCTACTCCAAACTCTTCATCAAAGTCCATCCTAGGAGGCTGTCTTGCACGGATGATTAAGGACCTTTGGCGAATCTAACCGGACTCGCCGGACCGAAGGAGAGATTTTTTTCCCAGGCTTGGCGAGGCGAGTCCTTGGCGTTACACGTACATAGTTTTTTTTTGCAATCCTTCCCAGTATTTCGTCCAGTTCAAGTTTCACCGGCGACGAGAACGGCAAGTGTGCGATGGCCGAAAAAGTTTGGCCCTCCAGTTTTGGAACCTGTGCCTGAACTGGCCACGTGTTGCACTGCCGCGACGGGTCACCCGACGAGTTTTGACTGTTTGGCCCAGTTCGGGCACAGGTTACAGATTCTGTGTTGGCTTCGGTGTTGCAAGTTCGAAGGTGCCACGGTGGACAAATGTCAATTAGCCGCAGCCGGAATGGTTTCAACAAACACCGTTCTTTCGGAGGGTACCGGGTCTGGATCTGGTTTTTTTCTGTCGTGTCTGGCGCTTCGTTGACTCGTTGATTTACGTCTGGGTCGCAAAGCGAGAAAAGGTGCCAAAATTAGGGAAGCAATGGGAATTATTCAAATTAGCACACGAAATTGAGATGTTTGGCTGGCTGGATGACGAAAGGGTTGGTCGGCGCACTCTAATAGCAGTTCATAATTGACACCCCACAGTTGTTGCTCCCCATGAAGTCGGAATCTTCCTTGTAAGAGATAATGTTTAGTTGGTGGTGGTGCGAGGAGGGGGTGTATCAAACCGAAGATGAGAGCCAAAAACAAAGATTTGACATAATATCAAACAATCAATATATTGATTACGGTTCTATTTCTGCTGTAAATCTCTATTTGGAATTATTTTTGTGCCATTTGTGAACAATCTTCACAGTTCACACGGTTTGTGTTAAGTGCAAATCACTTTTTCCCTAAAATAATTCCGACTTCGACTTATCAGTGCGATAACAGTTCCCATTGAACTGGTGGCGTAATTTAGCAGCTCAACATAAACCGCTTGTCCACAACGTTTTTTAGTTGTGAGTTTAGTTCTTGCTATAAAACAAATTATTGATTGAGATCATATTCTATAAACAAAATTGAATTTTCAAATTAACTTCTTTTTTAGTAATGGACTTGGCCGCCATTGGCAGTTCAAATTCATCGCCCATGAACAGCTCAAATCGAACCAAAATAATGCTAAGCTGAACTATAACTTACATCTAAACAAAAACGCATTTTTTCTTCATTGTTTTGATACAATAAATTTCTAATTCCTTAAGTTTTTAAAATTTTCAAAAGTAGAAAAAAAAATTTTTTTTGGGAAATTTATTCGTTTTACTGACCACGACGGCTTACCTTTGTACGGATGCCATTTCAAAAGTAAAAGTGCTGAAATGTGCAACCATTAAATCGAAAAAAACTTGTTTGCTTAGTGATTTATGTTGAACTTCTGAGTTGCACTAGCAGCTCAACGTAAACTGTTAAGACATTGATAAGTCGAAGATGAAATATTGAAAAAGAAGTAATTATAATGTTTGTTATTTCTTTCGAAAATCAGTAATAATTCACGATATTCATACACCCACGTGGAATGTATCACTTTAATTGTTCTAATTGTAATTGAATGATCAAAACATGACTAATTTTGTACAGTTGTCTAGGCCCGTTTTCTCTGCTACATCTCGAGATAATTCTCTCAGGTTGTACAAATTCGTATTTGACTATAAGTTCTCTGAAAACTGCTGATTTTGCAAGCAATTCGCAGCTGCGTTTAAAATTCACAATTTTCGTTTCAAATAAGTATTTTAATTCGAAATAGCATCTGAAAACACGCACTCTACCATTCTTCGGAGTACATAAAAGTCGTGCAAATTTGTGACCAAATTTTACTAGCAGCAATTTCAGTCGAGAGAAACTTCTGCGGTGGCATGAAAACAGGATGGAATGGATTCTCGAGCTCGCCCAATCGTTAAGCCGAACAAAAGAATTTCAAAGTGATTGGCAATAGTCTTCTCCTAAAATGGTCTCGTCTAAAGGTGTTTTTCCGTAAGCCTTTTAGCCTGAAACCATTCCTTCACGCCACCGAGAGCTGTTTAACCGAAAGCTTTTCGACAAATTGTGTTTTATCTTAAACCTTTCAATTGAACGGTGTTCTAATCTTTTCGTGAGCCTCTCATTGAAGGGCATTTCACAAAAAAACCGTTCCATCGGAAACCATTTCACCGACGGTCTTTCAGTCAAAAGCCGTTTTGACGCGAAAAGACTCGACAAATAGTATCAAAAACCTTTTTTGTTTTGATTATAGTGGTTATAACCTTGAGGTTATTCGCATATCGGACCAGAACAACTTTCTGGTCCTATGTGCGGGGTTGGGAATCGAATCCAAAAGCCTTTTTTCAATCGAGTAGTGTTTCACCAAATGTCTTCCTGTTTTGTTAGAAGACGTTTTGTCGGAGTCCTTAACGTCGAAAAGCTTCCAATTCGAGAGGTCACGAAAGCCTTTTAGTTGAAAAACTCTCCGTAGAAATTATTTTTGTTGAAAAGGCTTTTCATAAAAATACCAAAAAATAAGTTGAAAAGTTTTCGAAATAAGACGTTATTCCAAACCAGTTTTCGAAGTTTTTCTATTGAAATAGCGTTTTTCTGAAAACCATTTATATGAAAGACGTAATTGTTTCTTTAAAAGATTTTTCTGCCGACTGCCATTCCATCGGAAGTCACTTCACCAACTGCCATTTAGCCGACAATTTTTCACTCGAAAAAACGTTCCGATTCCAAAATCCGGATAAAGATGATCCGTCGAAAATTATTTCGTTAATCTACTTTTGCCGAAAATTTATACGTATAAAAAGTCTTTTGCAAAAATCCTAGGTACAGGTATAGGTATCCTAGGAAAGGTACACGAAAGCTTTTTTGGTGAACGATGTTCCTTTCCAAATACTTTTTATTGAAAAAGCCTTCGTTTAAAGGCGTTTTCCTGAAGACCTGTTCACAGGAAGTAGTTTCTTTGGTAGACATTTGACAGTTATTCAGTAGAAAAGTTTGTGTTTGAAAACCTATTAGTATAAATTTTATTAATCAAAAGTATTCTCGTCGAAAGAAAAAAAGCCTTTTTCGAAAAAAAAAAAAAAGAAAAAACTTTTTACGAGTATTTTTCTGGTGAACGATATTTCTTCCAAAATCCTTTTTTTTTTCATTGAAAAGCCCTTCGATAGAAATGGGCATTTTCGTTAAAATGCGTTTTCCTGAAGGCTTCTTCACTGGAAGTCGTTTCTTTGGAAGACATTTTACTAACAATTATTCAATAAAGAAAAGACTTTTCTGCCGACAGCCATTCCATCGGAAGTCACTTCACCAACTGCCATTTAGCAGACAATTTTTCACTCGAGAAACGTTCCGATTCCAAAATCCGGATAAGGATGTTCCGTCGAAAGTTAGTTCGTTAATCTACTTTTGCCGAAAATCTATACGTATAAAAAGCCGTTGCGAAAATCTTTTCGGTGAAGGTGTTCCGTCGATATTATTTCAGATGAAAGACATTCAGTCGATAGCCTTTTCATTGAAAGGGCTTTCAATAGGAAGTGGTTTTTGGGAATCCTTTTCGTTTATAGGCGTTTCTTTGGAAGACATTTAACAGTAACAGTGTATGTTTCAAAGCCTATTGGTCTAACACTTATTATTTGAACGCGGTTTCGTTCAAAGAAAAATGAAACTTTCAAAATAAAAGACGAAAAGGCCTACGAAAGCTTTTTTGGTGAACGATGTTCCTTCCAAAATACTTTTTTATTGAAGAGGTTAGAATAGAATAGAAAGGTTTTAACAGCCTTTTAGTTGAAAAGCCTTTTCGTTAAAAGGCCTTTCCACCGGAAGCAGTTTCTTTGCTAGACATTTAACAGTTATTCAATAGAAAAGTTTATGTTTGAAAGTCTATTGGTCTAACAATTTTAATTAGAAGCATTTTCGTCGAAAGTGAAAAAGGTTATTTTCGAAAAGAAAACAAGAAAAGGCCTCTTACGAAAGCTTTTTTGATGAACGAAATTCTTTCCAAAATGTTTTATTTGTTCATTGAAAAGACCTTCGATAGAAGGAGGTTCTAAGGAAGAGGTTTCGTTAAAAGGCGTTTTCATGAAATCTTTCCTAACCGGAAATCGTTTCTTTAGAAGACATTTAACTAACAGTTATTAAATAGAAAAGTGTGTGTTTGAAAGCCTATTGATATTTTTAGTTAAAAACATTTTCGTCGAAAGAAAAAGTGATTTCCGAAAAAATAAAGAAGAAAAAGCCTTTTACGAAAACTTTTTTGGCGAACAATCTTGCTTCCAAAATGCTTTTTTGATTGAAAAGACCTTCGATAGGAATAAGGTTTTAAAAGCCTTTTCGTTTTAAGGCGTTTTCTTGAAAGTTTTTTCATCTGAAACCGTTTCTTTAGAAAACAACCAACTAACAGTGTTTAATAAAAAAAAGTTTGATAGCCTATCGGTATAGAATATTTTTAATTAAAAGTGTTTTTGTCGAAAGAAAAAAAGGCTTTATACGAAAAGAAAAAAAGAAAAAGCCTGCCGAAAGCATTTTTGGTAAACGATATTCCTTCCACACAATTTGGTTTCATTTAAAAGGCCTTCGATATAAAATAGGTTCTAAAAGCCGTTTTGTTTAAAGGCGGTTTAAAGGTTTAAAGGCCTTTTCACCGGAAACTGTTTCTTTGGAAGACATTTAACTAACAGCTATTTTATAGAAAAGTTTGCGGTTAGGCTCTCTTAGTCGAAAACATTTTTAATTAAAACCATTTTCGTCGTCCAGTCAATCAATAAAATGATTAAATTTTCTTGAACACGATTCAGTCATCCTATTCCGCCATGTCTTTAACACTGAAGTTTTCTAGTTTATTTTTTCAGAATCTAAACGGGGTCAAGTTAAGAACAATTAAGTGGGCTAATGTTCTTTATGATTAAGTCCAGCCCGTTAGCAAGAACAACCTATTAAAGAGTCTCTCGAAAGTAGAGGCAACTAGCCAAATCTTACCAAAAATTTACAGAGATTTTTTCGATGAATGATAAAAAAAACCTTTTTTTTTTACTTTCTTCACCCCGATATCGAGTTCATGGACTCATTTGTAATATAAATCGAGTTTATTTTGTCAACCTCTGAAAAATCTGCTGCCGAAACACCTTCAGAAACGACCACTGACCGCGTTGAAAGAAAAAATTACAGTGCGCCTAAATGTTAAATGAATCGAGATGTATTACATAAATGGTACCAAGAAGGTCGACTGCGCTGACTGCGGCTGCGAGAAAATGTTGCCAGGAAACGAAAAAGAGATTCATTCGGAAAAGTGGTTCTAGTAGAGGTTAATTTTTCGCCTACTTGTCAGTTTCAGTTGAACTGCTATGCACTGCCGTGTCGAGGACGAATCATAATGAATTATCTAAAGAACGGAGGAATTTCGAGTAATTTTTGAAAATTGAATTTAAAGAGATATTATTTCGAAAACTTCTAGAAAACACTGCCAATCATTTTCATAATCCGTTTCCGTACACCAAAGAATCTAAATCAATTTAATTCGCCCCCATCAGAAAATCACCGGCGTCCAGTTCGTCAGTTCGTACTGAGGTACCAAGCAACTAACCAACCAACCAACTAGCAGCTAAAAGACGCATCACTCGTGGAAGCTCCAAAACCAGGAGGAAATCATTGAACGGGAAAAGGCTGCTGCTTGCTTCCAGGGAACGTAGCACGGGTATGGACAGGAAAAGATAAAATTAGACCTGAAAAGCACCGGAGTAAATCAAAATTCGGTTTCTTCATCATAGCAGGCTTTGCGTTTCCCTTCCCAAATGGAAGCGATTTGCTGGACAACGAAGACGATGACGACGACGATGATGGTAGTGTGATAATATAAGGGAGCGATGCAAGGTGGAGGACAATGAGTAAGGGGCACCGCGGAAAGTGGTGGAACAAGCGGGGGTAAGATGATAAACTGAAATGTCTTACTTCTGCTGCATTCAGTACAACGGCGCTCTCTAAGCACGAACACACAGTGGCGTGTAGAAGTTCGCTAGCTAGCGGAAGATCCAAGAGGAGGAAAATTATTCAACGCAGCACCACAAGATGGAAAAATATAAGTAATGACGATGATGACGACGACGACGAAGACGACGGTGATGATGGTGAGGCTGTGTGTATGTCGAGAGAAGATACCTAGCAGCCTTCTAATGTGTACGGGAAACAGAACCGAAGACGTTGTAAGGATATGCCAGTGGAGAGGACCAGGGGAAAGCCGCGATTCGAACGTTTTGATTCGTTGTCTTTTTGCTCTTTTTCGTTGATGGGTTTGCTAAAATATGTAAGTGCAAGGACTTGTTCTAATGTACGCGTACATACGAAAGCAACGACCACAGGAATGACCAGCTTCGCTTGGTTCGGCGGTAGCAAACCGAGGCTGAATCGGACTGTTCTTCCTTAGATATATTGAATGCTTTTTAGCATTTTTCTGATTCTGTCACAGAACTCGATTTTTCAAATTAAATGGAGTTTTTATTATTCTAAAATTAACAAAGTTATCGATTTCATCCCGAATATGGAACTATTTTATGTATTAAATTATTTGTGGAAAGGTTTGCTATGATGTTGGTCAATTTCCCCATGCTTGCTTTGATCACCCTGATTAGGCACGATTGACATCTCGAGGCAATTCCACGAATTTCAATAGCTTTGAATTTCATTTTTAATTTAATTTGAAGGACGTGAACACGAATAAAATTTACATGATTCTTTCACACTACCGAAAATTGTTTGTGTGAATTTTGTCACATGTACTATTTCGCTTCCAGAAATGGAACAAAGTAGTAGAGTAGATAGTTCTTTGGGAATGTTATAATGAAAAGAACCAATTTGTGGAATTCATCTGATGTTTACAACTGTTGACCAAAACCTAAAGCTGTACACCAGAACCTTGATTTAGGAACTGCAACTGAATTCAAGAATTACATTTGGAAGCTGGGACATGCTCAAGATTCTGGTGCAAAATTAGAAATCCAGATCGAGAATTCAGTTTATGAGTTTAGTTCTAGAATTGTGAAGATGAACTAGGGGCTGGCGTCCACTAGGAGATTAATAGTACCTATTAGCTCTCTCCGGACTGTACCAGCCTAGATGCCGTGTGGAATCCGGCGGAAAAAAATGAACCAAGAATAGATCCACTGGGTTCCTGCTTCCATGTCGTAAAAGGCGACAATTGCAGGAGTTTCTTTTTCCTTTCAGTTATCATGTTTTACTTCTGATTACTCTATTTTACTAAATCATCTCTTTATTCAACCTATCAATTTCCGTCTAGCTTCGGAGAAAAGTTTTATTAGGAATGATTTTTTCTTCCATGTTATTGATTGTCTTTCAGGATTATAAAATGAATGATAAAATTCAACCATTGCGCAAATCCGTTTATATTACAAAGTTAATAACAGAGATAACATAATTCATATTTTGAATACATAGTAAAAAACACTTGATATTAATATTTCAAACAGTAAATTAATATTTTTCTCGGTAGCCGGCTGCCCAGATCAACTAATATAACCAATTAATAATTTTAATAAATAATTAAAATAATAAAGCGGAAATAATAAAGAATCAAGACGCGTGTGAAATGAATCAACTTTTTTGTTTAAATCCTATTCGCTCGTTTATTTTGTATCACGTAGTTTCATTTATAAAAACGTACTTAATCCACCTAGCAGTGAAATGATACCTTTTTTTTCAATCCGCATGTGTTTTTTTTGCATGACTAAAAAAACGCGAAAGGTAGATGCATAAACGAGTGACTGCATACTCGACAGTCGGCTGTCCGGAGTTTTGTCAATTTCGGAGATTGACTGTTTCGTGCATTATATTGCCAGCACAAAGTAACACATAAAACGATAATACTTTAAAACATTCTTGGTGGCCGGCTACCCAGAGCAATAAACACATGATAACATTATTAAAACATTTACTAACAAAGTATCCTCTCCTGTGATGCATGTGGGAATGCAGAGGATTCCTCGGTTCTTAGTAGCAACATGCATCGAACTAACAATCCTTTCCCTCCCAAGTAGATCTGCATTCGGACGTGGCCGGCGTTGGTATTGATCAGCATGCATGGTTCAATACAGTTTGCACAGTGTGAAACAATGAGTTATTCCCAAACATGTTACTTCAAAAAATCATTTTGCAATCTCAATTGGTCCAGATCAATAACGGAGTAGCAACACACGGGCGGTCTCTAATGCTAAAAATGCTAGAATTGTGAAGATGAACTGATTTTTCGAATTTAGTTTTAGAATTCGATTTCGGGACCCCTAATTAAAATACTAGATTCAGTTCCAAAATCTAGTTCAAGAATTCATCTTCCGAATTTGTTTCCTGCGTGCAGGTCCGGTTTTCACAAACTTAGACTCAAATGAAAGGTTTTACTGTCTCATACACAGCTATTGAATTTTGTCCACATTTGACTTCCGGTTCCAGAACAATTGGATGATGAGTGTTTTCTAGTTCATGTCCAAACAAACTTACTCGTACCCACGAGAACGGTGTGGACGTAATCAGACACATATCAATCGTTCATTTAATTTTAAGTTTAAAAGTTAGTTTAAAAATTCAATTTCGAAGTATTTAGGTCTGTTTGAAAGCTCCAGAATGGGCCAAAGCTCAAGTTCAAATGTATTGTTGCTGCGACTTTCGAGATCTAAAAATGTCATCGAATAAACGGAGTAAGCATTAAATTAACGAATTTAATTGTTTTTTTTTTGTCGTTTTCAGTAATGAGGCTCAATTGCTCAGTTTTGAGTGAGGATTAACCGAAGGCAATTCATCGATTCATCGATCACCGACTTTGTTCGCGCCGAAAATGGAACAATTAAATACGAGAAATAGAAAAATTGAGAAAAATCAAGTGGAAGAACAAGAATGGTAATCAAATCGGTAGACAAAATGATTTATTTTAAATTCAAGTTGTCATGAAATAGAAAAACTGCCCTAAACTTAGGTAAAAATATTATCAATTGGTTTATCAGTTTATCTATAAAAAAGTGGGTGGGTAATGTTAGAGACGTAACTGGTTAACGTGAATACGGATAAAACGATACTCGATGGAGAATTTATCTACTTCAGAACCTGAATTTCGGACATTCAAAAACTGGCTACGAATTCATTAGCAAAATTCAGGTTCGGAAACCAGATCAAGATATCGGCTTATGAATTCAACTTAAGAACGCAACACTACAATTCTGGAAGTGAACTCATTTTCATAATCTCGGTCTCGGTGAGCACCGAAGACGATGAACGCAATGGACGTCCAAAAGCGGCTGTTACCGATGAAAACGTGAAAAAAATCCACAAAATGATTTTCAATGACCATAAAGTGAAGTTGATCGAGATAGCTGACACCCTAAAGATATCAAAGGAACGTGTTGGACATATTATTCACGAATATTTGGATATGAGAAAGCTTTGTGCAAAATGGGTGCCGCGTGAGCTCACAATCGATCAAAAACAACAACGAATTGATGATTCTGAGCAGTGTTTGGAGTTGTTATATCGAAATAAAACCGATTTTTTTCGTCGATATATAACAATGGACGAAACATGGCTCCATCACTTCACTCCGGAGTCCAATCGACAGTCAGCTGAGTGGACTGCACGCGATGAACCGAACCCAAAGCGTGAAAAGACTCAACAATCGGCCGGTAAGGTTATGGCGTCTGTATTTTGGGATTCGCATGGTATAATTTTCATCGACTACCTTGAAAAGGGAAAAACCATCAACAGTGACTATTATATAGCGTTATTAGAGCGTTTGAAGGACGAAATTTCAAAAAAACGGCCTCATTTGAAGAAGAAAAAAGTTTTGTTTCATCAAGACAATGCACCGTGTCACAAGTCGATGAAAACCATGCTGAAATTGAACGAATTGGGCTTCGAATTGCTCCCTCATCCACCGTATTCTCCAGACTTTGCCCCCAGTGACTTTTTCCTGTTCTCAGACCTCAAGAGAATGCTCGCTGGTGAAAAATTTAGAAGCAATGAAGAGGTAATCGCTGAAACTGAGGCCTATTTTGAGGCAAAGGACAAATCGTACTACAAAAATGGTATCGAAAAGTTGGAAGATCGCTATAATCGCTGTATCGCCTCTGATGGCAATTATGTTGAATAATAAAAACGAATTTTGGCAAAAAAAATGTGTGTTTCTATTAAACGATACGAACGTTTCAGCCGAACTGTTAATTCTAGAACAAAATTCTTAATATAAAATAATGAACTGGATTCAGTTGCTGAATCTATTCAGTTTCAGCATGCAGGCTCTGAATTCGGGAAATGAGTTCTGTAACTGAATGTAGGAAGTAAACAATGGAACTGAATTCAGGAATGACATTCATAAGTCAGTTCCAAATTTCAGGTTCAGAGTTCAGATCTAAACTTTTGGTCCAGAATATAGATTTAGAATTCATATCTTGATTTTTGTTCCCGCATTCTTAAGTAAAATTTTTGGATGCGAGCTCCAAACTTAAATTAAGACATTAAATTGAGTTCCAAAATCTAGTCAAGAAATCAGTTCCAAAAGTCTAGTATCAGAATCTAGAATTTGGACTCAGTTCCAGAGTCTTAGTTTTCGAATCTGTATTCTGGAACTAAATTCGGAACCGATAATTTGAAACTGAATTCTAAGCTTTAAATTTGTTCAGAATTCAGTTCCAGAATCCAATCCAAATGAGGTTATATACCATGCAGACTCATGGTTTACCTTTTTTACTCGTTATGGTTACGAGAAAAGTAAGAGAACGTGATAAGTTTTTCTCATTGTTTCCAACAAAACTTAATTTTTGAGTTATTTATGGTCATGTCACATTGTTGAAAATTTAATCATAAATTGCTGACCATATTTCCGTTGACATGAAGAAAGAATCGTGTTGCTGCGTTTTGTACAACTCGACATATTTACGTCAAAATGAACTGTAAAATGGACAGAATTGAAAAAATGAACAACACTTCCGTCGTACAAAGTCTGTCCTAGTACACAACATGCAAATAACATGTCTGCACAGTTGAGTTGCTTTCTGCGATGTGTTTTATCACATTCAAAGTGGTTCAGTTGGTGATTACTTCGGATAGGAATAAATTTAAGAAATATGGATTTCGGTGTTATTTTTTTCGCAAATTTTCACTTTTGCCAATTCAGACATCAGTCATTTTTCAGTTTTAAAGAAGAAAAACGATTACTAAGGCAAACAATCAAGAAAATCGTTGAACTCTCAGATGACGATTTGGAGGGCTGAAACTTAGCTAAGCCACAACAAAATAAAACCAGCTCTCCGAATACGAAAAAAAATTAATACAAAGTCAAATTTCACCCGCGATCGATGACCGCGCGCGCACACTGCGCTTGTTTTTCTTCTTGTTGGCTGCAGTCACTGCGGTTGCAGTTGTTGATGTTTTTTTCTGGGTTTTCTGCCGAAAAATTCATCCAAACCATGCGGTTTTTATTTACCACTTGCTGCTAGCTCGGTTCGTTCTTTTTTCGTGAGTATTGTTGCTTCTTTTATTTGCATCAAGTACCCCATACTTCTCCCACCCTTCGTGTTTCCTTCGATGGCTTCCTCCCAGCACAGAGGCTCACTCACTTGCCGCGCAAAGGATGGTGGAGGACAGTCAAAAGCAAAAAAAAAAACGTATCAGGAAAGAACCCTGTCCGAATAACCAACACCACGTACGGTACGGCTGATCGAGAGAGCGAGAAAAAGTGTCCTCTTCCTGACAGTGCTGCTGCCGCTACTCCTGGGGTAAGAGCACTAAGACCATCTTCCAGTAAGACAAAAAGCAAGACTCTGCCGGGGAACCGTGGAATGGCAATTGGGAAAGGTGCATCACGCGCATCGCTGGCTGGGTGCGTTGATCCGTTGGTGAATTTTGGCAAAAAAGTTCAGGAGGGTGAATGGTCCAAGTAGGCTCAGAGCTAGAAGGGTAGAAGATAAATTGGGGAACGGGGTCCTTGTTTTTTTTTTGCTCTGCTGAGTTCAAGCACCCCTAATCCAAAGCCCTTTTTTGTGTAGGATTCGACAAGAAGCAACGCAAAAAAAACATTCGAATGAAACGAGTTTGGCACTTAGAATTTTTCGGCAGTGTTTTAAATCGTGAGATTTGCAATGTTTCAATGATGCTATGCTTGGGCTATCCCTACGCCAAACAGGTAACCGGCTGGTAGCAGGTTTCGTTGTCATTTCGATTCATTTTTTTCGTTACCCTATGGAAACTGGACTGTCAAAATTTGATTCACCAGGTTTATGCGAGGTTGGATTATTTTTGGATTTTTGACTCTTAAGCTTCTGACGTTCGCAATTAGGATTCTATTTCTGCTGAAGTTCGCCTACTGCGATAGATCGAATTTGTTTTCGTTCGCTACCACGAAGAATCTTACATCATCGGGCGAGGAAATTGTTGCACTTGGGTGCAGCAGGAATGGAAAAAGTGTGGCGTGGTTGCAAAAAAAAAACTTCAAGTCCACTCTAATGCGGCTGTTGATGTAGTGGTAGCCGGTTAGCGCAGTGCTAGCAAATACCAAGGCAGTAGCCACGGAGTGCGAATTCGAGTGCCAGTGTATTTGTATACCGTTGCACAAAATTCCGAAACTATACGAATATGGTCGTTTTAATTGCGCCGGTCGTCACACGAGGCCCGCATAGAACTGCACACACGAAATGTGCGACCATCGGAGGAAAGCAGGGTTGCCACATATACAGATTAATCTGCATTTTACAGATTTTTCAGATAAATTTGTGACCAAGATTCTGTATATGCAGATTACAGATTTTTGGCAAAAAATACAGATTTGTACAGAGTTTTGATAGCGTGGACTTAAAATTGTATAATGATCGTGTTAAAATGTATTAAATAATTGATAGATTTTTTTTCAAAGTAAAACATTATCCTGATTGTGTGTTAATTCTAAAAACAGGATAAAACTTATATAAAAGGGTATGTTAAGGATAGTAAACACAGATATAATATCTGTAATAAAGATTTGTTTATGCTTACTTTTAGTTACAACTAGTGTAGCGTAATTCTGTATGCTTTCAAAAATTGCTTCCGATAAGATGGAAAGATGATGGCCTCGGCCATAACGTAAGGTAGTAAAGAAGAAAGATTGCTAATTCCGTTATATCTAATGAACGAAAGTGAAAATAATCATACTAAGTTCTCATTTTCAGATTGTATTTTAAAAGTTTTTTTTCAAATCATTATTTCGAGAGGCTCAAACGCAAAAACATCTTCCAGCGTTTTTATTTTCAACCAGAACATCATAAAATTTAGACTAAGAAAAGTTTTGGTTTCTTTAAATTTGGGTTCTAAAGACTTTTTATTCCGTTGTGCTTCGATTTCTTATAACTTTTATATACAGATTTTCAATACAGGTTTTTGAGCTCCGGATACAGATTTACAGATTTTTCTTCTGAAAAATGCAGATTTAAATGTGGCAACCCTGGAGGAAAGCTACAGTCAGGGGTCCGGACTGGGTTCCACGAATGAGGTGAAGCCTGGAGTGTTGATTAGAATGGCTTATCTAACAGTGGGAAGAAGTCGGAACATCATCTATGGCCGCGGCCTGGGCGATGACGCGTTTTGGTGTGCTAGGGTTTGCTGAGGGCCTTTCCGTGGAACCGATGACCGGTCGATGCAATGCAACACCACACCAACGAAAGCCGGTTGTTAAGATTAATATGCATTGTCATGCTGCACTCGTGTTTGTGCTATCTGTAAAACCGGGTCTGCCACCGTTGGTTTCCGAATATGCGATGGTTATTTTGCGAACCGACGAACAAACGAATGATTCAAACGAAACATTTGTGTGTGCGAGTTTGCAATGCACGCGTGTGCGGGGTGTTTCATTTGCAGATTTTGACATGACGATGTGAAGCATGGCTTACTGCTGCGAGTGCGAATATTTTCTCATTGACTGCATTTACGATGTGGCTAGGGTGGACCGTTGGACTCACAGTGGAATGTCTTCAGTGAAACTTTAATTTAATCAGGATATTTTGTGACATTTCCGGTTTGTACTATATCATTTAAATTGAAACACTAAAGCAAAATGCTCAACATCAATGTCGGTGTGTTCACCTGGTACTTTATCAATAACAAAGAACCTTGCGTCTTCACTGTTCATGAATAATATTTTACGTTAAATACGGCCGTTGAATATTCAGAGTCAAATGTCTAGAGTAAAGAGTTGGAATTCAGATTGCCTCAATACCACATCAAAGCCGATTTAAAAATGAGTAGATCAAACGACCAAAAGTAGCTATAATTTCTTCAAAATTCATGAGTATTGGTAAAATATTTTTCACTTATATACTCATACGATATGCACTTTACAAACTAGATATTTATACTAAACATCTTACAAGCCAGTTCTAATTCAATATAAAAAGATATTGTTTGAATATTATTCAGTTTTTTTTATAAAATGATACAATAATACAATAATCGTTTCATCACGTCAACGATTTTGATGTGTAACAAAGAATGAACAATTTCGCAATAAGCGAGAAAATCAATTATAAGACCATTTTTATTATAAATTGAATTATTAAATTGACCATTTTAAGCATGCGTCTTCGCCATATTAGTCAATTAAAAATATTAATGGTTTATAAGAATACAAGGTTAATGTCCGTTTTACTAGCGAACAAAACATGTAAGTCATAACTAGTTGAAGAACGCAAAGGCAGTGTCCTCCGCTACTACTTGTTGTATCTTCAAGAAAAAAACATCAGTTTAGAAAAATGCTCCAAACAAAGTAATTTTTTTGTTTTTAATTTTCTCAATGGCAGCGAATAAAACTTTCTAATTTCTAATGTTGAAAATTGCCCCTTGAACCACTGAAATTATTCCGTACTTCTATGTGTCGGTTTTGCACGATATGCTTTGGTTTTTCCATATATACGTTTATTTCATAGGCAATATACATAAGTTTTTCTTCGCCGTGGCATCCACATACACAATACAATACTTTAAACCTAATAAATTTCGAATATCATATTAGTATATTACTTTCTTTGGCACTGAATTTCACCTTAATGCTCGTTCATACCAAACATTTTGGAAAATTTCCATTTTGAATAATTTGTGACTATTACATAATAAGGAAAATTAGATGCGATTAAGTTCTATCCATTCTTGGCCAGGGTAAATTTTGAAAAGATGCGCCCCATAGTGAAGTGACTCGTATTCATGACAAAACAAGAAATAACGAAAACTGAGGAGACTCGAATCTTCATCGTTCTCCTTGTCGGTTCGAGTTCTTCCCTGGGGTGATATTTTTTCGCAAAGTTTTTTTTATTCTATTTCATATTTTTTCATTGCTGAACAGAACATATTTAATAACGTTAAAAGGAACGCTTGTCGATGGAACTCTCGAATGCGCCGATTTCGGACCGAAATTCTGAACCTTGATTTTGGAACTGAACTTGGATTCTGGGACTAAATTCTGAAGCTGTATTCTAGAACTTAGTTCTGGACCTGAAACTGAATTTTTCAATCTAGATTATGCAACTGGATTCTTCACCAATGTTTTACAACTGAATTCTGGACCTGGAACTAAATTCCAGACCTGAATCGACCGAAATAAAATGCTTAAAATTTTCCCACTAACGTAATTTTCTATTGCATTCAGATTTACAATTCCGAAACAGATCCAATACGACCTATCAATATTGGTCCATATTACGTAGAAAACTCCAGTGATCCAAACACAAATAATGGAAATGACAGTACTAACCCGTTTAACCCTTTTACCCCAAATTATTTTCTAAGTTGTGTCTCTGCGTGGACTTTCTTTCGCATTCCGATAGGAGGCTAACTGCGGTTGATTAAAATCGATTGATTTTACGAAATAAGAGTTAAAATACATACAAATAGTTTCAATGACCAGACGAATCTTGTTATACCGTTTTACCCCAATTTGTTTCATAAGTCGTATTTCTGGTTCTAAAAGAACCAAAGAAAGTTCACCCAACGATACAATTTATAAAATAAAGGGTTAAACGGACTAGTACTGTCATTCCCATTATGTGTATTTGGATCACTGAAGTTTTCTACGTAACATGGACCAATATGGATAGTTCGTATTGGATCTGCTTCCGAATTGTAGATAAATATTTATCGAAAGACTCAGTTAAAGAATAAAGTGGGTATAAACGGTGTAAAAAATTTGTGCGGTCAATGAATCTATTTGTACTCTACTTTTTACGCGTTTTTGTTCCATTTCCCCCACTGTACGACGCTGCAAAAAAGGGAAAAAATCTATTTTAAGTTTTGTAGATTTGTAGGCTATTATAATTTGCACCCAAACAAACTTTCCTGTTTATTTCCAATGAGCAGTTATTTAAAAGTCTACAGTAATACGAAAATATGTAATATGTGACAGGCATCATCACTCCGCCGGTTTTCTAAGCTATATCTAGTTGTTATTTTTTTCCTGGGAGCTGAATCTAGGTATTTTCTTTCTGGATACAGTATTGGCATTATCATTCCCAATATATCAAAAAATCAACTATCATTACCGATAACAATCGTCGGAGATTATCGTCTATAAAAAAAACTCACCAAGTATGATAAGGAAAATCGTTTGATTTTCTGAGATTGATATTGGGGCAGCATTATCACTGCTGATTAGTGTTGCGAAATCATCACTTAGTCAAATATCGATGCTCAGTATAATCTCATTTCTTTTAATATCACTTCAGTGATTTTTTTCAAACTCACACATGATTATGAATGATCATTCTCACGATTATCGGCCACGTAGAGATTTTCACTAGCAGATGATGATATTAAGATGTCGGAAGTTTAATACGCATTAGCAAAATGCAATGCAAATACAGCAAAAAAAAACCTGTTTTAATCCACCTAGTGGTGTAATGATGCCTTTCTTATATCAATCATACCATCATATATAATACTGTAGTATTCTTCAAAATAATTTTCTTCGATTCTGAAAAGAATAACCGAAATCGGTTTGTTTGACCGTCTACTGATAAAAACTATCAATTGGAGAAGATTTGAGGTCGATTTAGAATTTTTCTAAGGTTTTTCCCCATTTTCAGTGATGGTATTCAATTTTTAACCCACTTTACCCTATATTTCCGGATCCGGAAGTAGGATCCGCATGAAATTCAGGGATTGCGTATGGGACCACAGGACCTTTCATTTGAACCTAAGTTTGTGGAAATCGGCCGCGCCATCTATGAGAAAAGTTAGAACACATATTTTCATTTTTTTGCACATTTTACCCCATAACTCCCGAACCGAAAGTCGGATCCAAATAATATTCAGGAATTTGTTATGGGACCTCAAGGCCATTCATTTGAATTTAAGTTTGTGGAAATCGGTTCAGCCATCTCTGAGAAAAGTTAGTGCACTTATTTTCACAATTTTTTGCCCATTTTACCCCATAGGAAGAAAACCTTCGAGGATTGAAAAACAAGTTGATATTTGTAGATCAAGTTATTAAAGAAAAACCGACACAAGGTGGCTCATTCCTTAATGTATCTAGCATCGCTGCAGCTAGTGGTCTTAATATAATTTGACTTTCTTTTATTGTGCTATAACGGATGATATGAGTGGTTTGATGTCTTCACGATAGTTACTGCACATACTGGGGCTAGGGTCCACTAGGAGGTTGATAGTACCTATTATCTTTCTTCGGGCAGTACCAGCCTTGATGGCGTGAGGAATTCGATGGAAAAAAACTTAACCAAGAATAGATCTACTGGGTTGCTGCTTCCATGTCGTAAAAAGCGTTTTTTTTTCTCTTCAGTTATCAGATTTTTCCATCATTTCACATCTGATTACTCCAGGCGATCTTTTTTTTTGTAAAATGTCAGTATCTTCATACTAAATCCCATAAAAACTTGAAACATAAAAAAAAATTTTTTTCAAATAAAAGCTGAACTTTTGAACTTGGTTCACAATCTGTCGTAAAGTTATTTGGCTGTAAAAATCTCCTATGTCTACATCCAAATAAAATTTCCTAACAATTTACCAATGGCTCCGACAGAAAAAAAAACCCTAAGAACCACCTCAGCAGCAAACTGCATCCAACCATGTGTGTTTTTCATCTTCCCATCGAATGCCATCACTCCCATCGCAGTAGTCCGAGTTGCTAAGAACAACGACGTACGTAACCGGTAGCAAAGGTTTCGAGACGTCTCTGTGTGTGTTGGCTGGCTGGCTTGCTGAGGTTGTAGTTATTTCGCACACACATTTTCGCCCGGTCGCCATCGCACAGTTCTCGAGGATGCAATTGTTCCCCATTTCCCCCCCTGTTCTTTCTTCACTTCGACAGAACATCAAACTCAAACTCAAGCCATTCGTTTTCTGGTGTGCCTTGGGTTCTACATGCGCTTTTTGGTTGTGGTCGTACGCGAAGAATGCAAAAAAAATAAAGAACTGAGCGAGACGCACGAACTGCACCTGGTGTCCTTGTTTTGCGTTCCCGCGAAAGGGTCCATCCGTGACCACCGAACGCACACACCGACAGTGGCGAACAGTCCAACACTTGCGCAACCGCGATCGGAGTGGACCGACCGGACGGATCCGGCGGTTGTTGGGGTGGGGGGGAGAAAAGCTCCGAAGACGGCAACACCACCGAAGGGAGAGACCATCGCTGGGAAATTCTCGCCGTACGCCGTGTGCACTAGTGAAGCTAAGCGCGGACGATCAAGAACGTCTCACACAAGTTCTCCCTATTTCTCGGCTAGTTTTCTGTTGGTTTCGGATCGGACACAGCCGGTGGTGGCCACAGTCGTTCGAACTCTCAGTTTTTGTGCATGCGAGGAGGTCCCTGAGGACACACACAGAGCGTTAGAGAGAGCGTAGAAGTGGACTCCAACGAAATTTTTTGCTGGTCTTCTTGCACCCGTCGTCGTCAGTACGGTACGGATTGTTGCTGCGGCCGCGGAGTGTGGAGATTTTTTTTTGCCCGTATGCTGTATATTTTTTTTTCTTTCGGAGTAGAAAATTCGCTTCCAACGGGAGTGTGCGGACTTGGCTCTCATTCGAGTTCAAAATTTCGGTTCGGAAAGGTGCGATTGGCAAGGAACAGCACTTGAAAAAAAAAAACGCAGCAGCAGCTGGAATGCGACTGACTGTGATTTTTTGTTGTTTTTCGTTCGACAATTCGCCAATGTGAACTGTGACTACTACTGTGAAGACTGTGGTGAATTTTTTTTTTCTGTCGGTGTTTTCTAAAATTTAAAAGGCAGCAAACAAAGAGTGCTGCGAAGTGTTTCCACGGTAAATCGTTCGACTAATCGATATCTAAGCTAGCCCACTAGTGCCTAGGATAAGTTTTGTTAAGACCACCAGACAAAAGTGTGTGCGAGCATTTTGGATAATTCTTTACGTTTCTTTTTTCTTCTATTCATCATTATTCCTATTGGTTTAAGAGTTTAATACGTAAGTTCCCGAATAACGAGACCCCCCTTCCGTTCCGGTTCCGAGTCTGGAGCATGATAGGCGACACATTTGTAATCTAGTTCGGTGAAGAAACGTTAGTGCGTTATTTTGAGTGTGAACAAAGATAGTGGCCGCGTTACATAAAGGCTTCTCCCGTTGATTATTGGAAATTTGTTCCACACCGGAAGGATTTTCCTAGAGGGTGCACCACCGCACGGCAGAAAGAAAGAGAGAGAGAGGAGAAAGCTAGTGAATGCGAATAAAAACAAACACCCAAGTGCATTTGTCGAAGCATCACGCGACGAAGTTCAGTGTTGGACAAAGAAAAAAATCGGAAAAAGAGTTGCTTCGAAAGATTTGGTTCTTCGAAATTAAAAGTGAAATAAACCCCAGTTCTAGTTTAGATGTACAATAAACAAAACACAAAACCGTGAATGGAGAGATCCTAGCATCGTAATCCCGGAGATACGGCCTAAAGCAGCTTCAATGTCGTCAAAAGCTGGCAGCAAATTCTCGCACATAGCAAAGATTGGCATTGGTTTAAAAACTCAAAAATCTCATCGGAAGGTGAAATAGGCCCAGGAAAACCGAAGGGAAAATCACACTACTTCCCCCCCGCAGTACACACGAGCGGCCAGATGTAAACGAAACCCACGTCGGAAGCGTCGAAGGCATTCGGAAAATTCTTCATTTTGGACCGTACAAAACTACTAGCGAAAACAAATTCCACGAGATAGGAAAGAAAGCGAAAATTACTAACTGACCCTATTTTGACGGCTGGACGGATCCCCAACTAGAATATCATCAATCCAAAAAAAAAAACATACTAAACAAAGGATTTCATCAAGTAAATTCAATCCCGAACCACCACACGAAACGATCCAGCTAAGCTAAGCTCCGAGCACGTAACGGAAATTCATACTTTTCGGCCAACAGGATTTTGTTCTGGCCAGCGATTCCGTTGGATTATCCCCCCAAAACAAAGGAACCTTAAGGAAAGAAAGAAATAAACTAAACAAACTCCCAGTAAATACGACGTAGAGCGGCACCGGGAATAGCGGCATCAGCAGCAACAACAACAACAACAGAATCTTCGAACAACAGGACCGAGAACCGGACGGCACTATCACCGAAGGTGAGTGTTTTTTGGGGCAAATTAGAACTAAATTATTCTTTTGTCGGATTTATTGGGAAACGATTCTGTCAAATCGGAGGAATCCGACGGGTTTTCGACTCTTCCGAGCCAAGCAGTTCAAATTGAATTACTAGTGCAACTTAGTAGTTCAATTTCAAAGCTGCGACGATCAAATTTACTCTGGTTGAGTGCTGCAGTTCAAGGTAAAGTCAAAGGCATCAACCGTTTTCTTCCATTCCTCTAAGTCCTCGAATTTTTGAAAGCATAACTAGCAGTTCAACTTGAACTTGATGTTTCGGACTTCAGATTAAAAATTCCATCAAGGTTAAAATTAAGGACCTTCGACTCATCAGTGCATTAGCGGTTTGCGTTAAATTACTAGTGCCACCACGCGGTTCAACATAAACCGGTAGGCAGCAGTAAAGTTAATGCTTTTGAGAAGAAAATACCTTTTATCGTATTTTTTGACGTGTCGAATGGAAAAAAAAATTGTGACGATTTCCTGGGTCATCATCGGATAGTAGTCATTCAGAGGTTTTAGCACAAACCCCCAAATGAATTGAATGGGGCAGCTCAATGAAGATCGTTGAACTATCGAACCATTTCTTATTTGCGTTTTTCGTCACTTTTAAGTGCCAAACGGTGTCAATTGAACAAACTGTGCAAGTAAAAAACCAGAAAAATGTTGTTCAATTGAGTGATTCAATTTTAGCAATTGCTCCGAATGTCTTGGTTTCAGATTCACAGCAAAATAAAAAAAAAAAACAAATTCAATTGCGAAAATGATGCCGTAAAACTTGATTGGAATCAGAACTTCATATTGTGTGTAAAAACGGATCCCAATGTATTTTATTTCGTATTTGTGTTTCGTCTTCGACTCTTCTGATCCAAGCAGTTTAAATTAAACTACCAATTCTACTTATCAATTCAACTACAGAAGCACGACGTTAAGGACAGAACTTTCTCTAGTAGAGTACTATAATTTTACCAATGGCTCCGAATGTCTTGTCCATATGCAAGCAAAGCAAAGCCTTGGTACCACATTCATTTTGTGGAATTCGACCTCGCAGCCAATTCTTAGCGCACAGAACCATTGTATGGCTGATGCTACGATCCCACGAACACTGCGAATCCTTCCAGGTCGGGGCTCGAACATACGACAACTGGCTTGTAAGACCAGTGCTCTATGCATTTTTTTATTTGGATCCTAGTCGGTCGTCAATTTGCTCCAGCGCGCTCCCTTATGATTATTAATTTCGACAGTAAATAGTTATCTCGTTCTCCAACAGGCATAAAACGTCTTCATCTTTTTTTTTGACAACATCCAGATACTTGAAATACATATTTTATATTTACCGACTAACAAGGGTTGCCGATAACCGGAATAGTTTTTTTAACGTTTCATTGCAATACGAAGATGAACAACAGGAAATTGATTGTTTATAAAGCTGTGATTAGTTAGCAGACAGGAGAAATAGTTAAGAAACACATTGGAATGAAATACCTACAGCCTAAAGAACGGGCATGTCGTGCTGGTCATAGTCTTTCACGAGGCCTACTTTGCTTTTAGCGGTCGGAAAACTTATCTGAGCTGAGAGGCTGAGATTTACTATAAAATTGAAAACTCTATAAACAAAATTAAACAAAATAGAAACAACAACCGCCTCTTCGAGTAGAAGTTAAGGTTATTACATCAATTCCATTTAAAATGCAACTAGGAACTTAATATCAAATCAATATTTCTTGCATGAAATATCAGGAAAGCGGAAAGTTGACGTCACCAGTAGCTTTCGAACATTAACTTTAAATTTATTGTTTCCAACTGAAAGCTTTTGAAGGGAATATTCTTTTTGTATTTGGTAATTTGATAATTGGTATTTTTTCTCCACGACAACGCTCGGTCATACATGGTGGCTCCGGTCAGTAGGTCAAAAATTCAGTTCTAATTTCAGAACATATGTTCAAAATTCTGGAACTGAGGATTCTAGAACAACAATTTAGTTTCAGTTCTCGAGTTTAACTCTAGAATCCAGGTCTCTATTACAAAAAAAGGAAAAAAACAACTGCCTCTTCGAGTAGAAGTTCAGGGTTAATTAATCAATTCCACTTAAAAAGCGACTATCCATATCGTTTGCATAATATATCAGGAAAGCGGAAAGTTGGTGCCACTATTAGCTTCGGAACAGTAACGTTGAATTTATTGTTCCCAGTTTAAATGTTTTTGTAGGACATATGGTCCGGATGCGAAACACACCAGCACGAGTTCGTAATTTTTTACCACGACAACGCTCGGTCATGCATGGCGACTGCGGTTAGCAAGTCAAACATTCAGTTCTAATTCCAGAACCGAAGTTCAGAATTCTGAAACTGAATTTTAGAACAGGAGCTGAATTTGGGTTTCTGAGAATATTGGAACTGAAGTCTGAACCAAAATTCTGGAACTGAGATTTTGACTGAAACTCTAGAACAAAAATTCCGGTTCAGTCCAGAATTCAGTTCGAATTCTAGAATCCAGATTCCAAATTCTGAAACTGAATTCTAGACCAGGAGCTGATTTCGGGTTCTGAACTTTGGAATCGAAATCTGAACCAAAATTTTGGAACTGAATTCTAGAACAGAGAAATGGACTGGAATTCTAACACGAAAAATTCAGTTTCAGTTCTCGAATTAAGTTCCAGATCAGGTCCATAACCGAGGTCAACATTTCTGTTCCTCGAATCCATTGACCACAATTCTGAACCTGGATTCGGGAACTGACTTTAAAAACTTGATTCTGAACCTGTATTCTGAACCAACACTGGGATATTTTTTTACGTGGATTTCTACGAGTTACGTTTGAAGTTTTCTGGTTTTATCTTTTTTTATTCAATAATATATTTTTAGGCACACTGCTTAAGCTCTAAGATGTCAAGAGTAATTTCTAATCTTAACGACTAACTAAAAACTAGACTAGTATCATTAGATTATGTCGTCTCGGATTCTCGAAAATCGACAGTGAATTGAATATTTCATGAGTCTTCCAGATAGCGATTTTAAATATCTATGGCCGGTTCGTGTGAGTCCGCGGGAAACACTCCCAGTCTACGAAGGCCCGGCGGGTGGCCCGCATGCTGGTCATCGACTGGAGCGGTCTTCCGTGGGCGGTAATGTTACGGAAGAGAATGAAACAAAAAAAGTAAATATTGTGGAAAGCGGGATAAAAAGGGGATGTGGGAAAAAATGTCTGAAAACAACAGAGATCTAATTAGTTGGCATAGAGATGGTGGAGAGACGGGGGAAGGGGGAACGAAAAAGTTAGTGACAAAAAAAAGATCTTGTTGGTTCCAATCTAGTTTTATTGTTTTGTCCTAGAAATGCAGTCGAGATTTGATTTTATCTCAAAAAAAAATTTTAACTCGACTCTCTGACACTTAGAAAATATTCGATTTTTCCACAAACATATTTATTGAGATTACAATAGATCTTGACATTTAATGAATTTCTAAGACATTTGGTATCCAAAAAAAATGTCAGTTTCGAAAATCTCAAAAATTTATCTCAATGTCCTAAAGTCGATTATTTTACGTTTCATGAATTTCTAAGACAATTAGCATCAACAAAACATTTTTTTAGTTTTACGGTTTTTTACTCGGATATGCGAATTTACGCAGTTTTTTTTTGCGTGGTTTTGTTTGCACGTAATTCGTAGCTCTCGCGTAAAAAAAGACCTCGGTGTAAATTCTGAAACATAATTCCTAATCTGAATCAACGATGCCAAATCTACGGATTTGATCTCAAGAAAAAGATGGCATCACTGATGTGAATTCTGGACAGGAATTTTAGAATAAATTTTCAATCAGGATTCTTCCTGAACTTTAGTTCCCTAAATTCAAGTTTGGTAATTCCGTTGCAGAATCCAGGTTCAGTTCCGGTTTAGGATTTTTATTTTTTTCATCGGGTACGGGTTTAAAAATTTACGAGTCGACCGGCTTTCGGGTATTCAAACCCGAAATCAGACCCGAAAACGAACCTGGCAGAAACGGGGTCGGGTTCGGGCTGAAAAATAGAAAAGTTTGGCGGTATCTGGTCTCTGGGGACGGATCTGGTTCAAAAATTTACATTCAAACTCGAATATCGGGTCGAGTCAAGTTCGAGCTTAAAATTAAAAATTTTTACAGATACGGATTACGAGTTTTTTTTTTATCGTATCGGGTACGAGTTCAAAAATTTGCGTTTAGAGTCGGTCGAGTTTCGGGTATTCGAACTCGAAATCAAACTCAAAAACAAACCCGACGGGGTCCAATCAAGTTATGGCTTAAATATTGAAAAATTGACGGCTTCGGTTCGGGTTCGGGTTAGGATTTTCAATTTTTTCGACGGGTTCGGGATTAAACATTTGCATTTAGAGGTGGCCGGGTTTCGGTTATTCAAACCTAAAAATGAACCCGAAGGAGTCGGACCAAGTTAGGGCTTAAAATAGAAATTTTGACAGATTCGGGTCAGATACGGGTTAAGATTTTTATTTGTTTTATCGGGTACGGGTCGGGTTTTGGTTTAAAAATTAGAGTTAGCCGGTTTTTGAGGTATTCAAACCCGAAATCAGACGAACCCTAAACTAAACCGATATTCACAAACTCAGATTCAAATGAAAGGTTTTATGAACCCATAGATCGCTATTGGATTTATCCCGATCCGACTTCCGTTTCCGAGAATTACAGGATGATATGTACCAAAACAATTGGAAAAATTGTCAATCAATCGGAGATGGTTGAACCGATAATTACAAACTTTGATTTAAACAAAAGGTCTTAACAGTTCGGCTGAAAAGTTCGTATCGTTTAATAGAAACACACATTTTTTTGCCGTTTTTATTATTCTACATAATTGCCATCAGAGGCGATACAGCGATTATAGCGATCTTCCAACTTTTCGATACCATTTTTGTAGTACGATTTGTCCTTTGCCTCAAAATAGGCCTCAGTTTCAGCGATTACCTCTTCATTGCTTCTAAATATTTTACCAGCGAGCATTCTCTTGAGGTCTGAGAACAGGAAAAAGTCACTGGGGGCCGAATCTGGAGAATACGGTGGATGAGGGAGCAATTCGAAGCCTAATTCGTTCAATTTCAGCATGGTTTTCATTGACTTGTGACACGGTGCATTGTCTTGATGAAACAAAACTTTTTTCTTCTTCAAATGAGGCCGTTTTTTTGAAATTTCGTCCTTCAAACGCTCTAATAACGCTATATAATAGTCACTGTTGATGGTTTTTCCCTTTTCAAGGTAGTCGATGAAAATTATACCATGCGAATCCCAAAATACAGACGCCATAACCTTACCGGCCGATTGTTGAGTCTTTCCACGCTTTGGGTTCGGTTCATCGCGTGCAGTCCACTCAGCTGACTGTCGATTGGACTCCGGAGTGAAGTGATGGAGCCATGTTTCGTCCATTGTTATATATCGACGAAAAAATTGGTTTTATTTCGATATAACAACTCCAAACACTGCTCAGAATCATCAATTCATTGTTGTTTTTGATCGATTGTGAGCTCACGCGGCACCCATTTTGCACAAAGCTTTCTCATATCCAAATATTCGTGAATAATATGTCCAACACGTTCCTTTGATATCTTTAGGGTGTCAGGTATCTCGATCAACTTCACTTTACGGTCATTGAAAATCATTTTGTGGATTTTTTCACGTTTTCATCGGTAGCAGCCTCTTTTGGACGACCACTGCGTTCATCGTCTTCGGTGCTCATATGACCAGTACGAAATTTTGCAAACCACTTACGAATTGTTGCTTCGCCCGGTGCAGAGTCTGGATAACACTCATCAAGCCATTTTTTGGTATCGGCGGCACTTTTTTTCATCAAAAAGTAGTGATTCATCAACACACGAAATTCCTTTTTTCCATTTTTTTCACAATAACAAAAGTGGCTTCACTCAAAATGCAATATCTCACAAACTAATAATCAGACAGCTGTCAAATTTATACACGTATCTTTTGAAGGTTGGTACTAACTGAGAATGGTATGGATTTAATTCTAGTGGCGCCCTCTCATAAAAACGATACGAACTTTTCAGCCGATCTGTTATGATCCCATAACTTGCTATTGAATTGTTTCTTCATCCGACTTCCGGTTCCGGAATGACAAGGTAATATGTTCAAATCTATGAGACCGAATAATGTTCAAATCTATAATATGTTCAAATCTATGAGAACCGCTTTCGAAAGCGCCGGTAATAATAAAGAAAAACTTCAAAAACGGAACTCATTCCGACTTCTTAGCAACGGATAGACCGATTTTCACAAATGATTCAATGATTCAAATTAAAGCACTCATTGCCTTAGAAGATACTGTGCAATTTCATCCAGATCCGACTTTCGGTTTCGAAATTATAGAGCGATGAGCGACAAAACTTTCAAACTGTTTTACAAAATTATGCAAAGCCGATACGCATCGGTACTTGCTGGTACGGAAGAAGAAAACATCTTCGCTTAGCACACAGCATGCTTTGATCAATTTTGTATAGCTTTCAGGGTTGCCAAATTTAAATCTATATTAACTTGACATAATTGTTTACAAATTGAAATGGTTATGGTAGTTTATACCCAAAGAAAGTGATTTTAATGAAGTTTGAAAAAAAATTCTTGACAGAGTTTTTGAAAATATAAGCAATCTGAGATTAAAAAAGGTTTTTCAGTCTGGTTTTCGTTGGGTATCGATATAAAATTATTCCAGAAGAACATTTTCATCTAATCTTCGCATCCGGGTAGCCAATAGCTTGGCTATTTTTGTCTGCGACTCGACTTAGTACCAGCAGTGCTGTCGGGTTGCATCATGTGTAAAATGATTTACATCTCGCCCGTGGTTGCACACTGCGCCTATTCTTCAACCGTTCGCCGGTTCAGGACAACTGACATTTTCCAAACGAAGCGCGACAATAAGTCATCATCGTGTAATCATCGCCATCGCCCGTCACCAGCCAGCCAAGCCAGTATCACCGATTGCACTGACCTCAATTGCAGCGACCCCTGCCTGCCCCTCACATTCAGTGCCTAGCAAAAAAAAAAAAAGAACCGATACGATCTTTTGCTAGTGCACACTTCTAAGCAAGTTCCAAGTAGTTCCAGTAGCGGACCGAAGTCAGTCAGTGAGCTAGTAGGGTAGAAGAACGCGCAATTGGGTGCGGCCTTCTTGTCAGATATTCCGGTTTTTTTTTGCCTCCGATCTCTCCGTCTCTTTTTCGTCGTGCCATGCACACGCTGCCTGCAGATGATGCACCGCATGCACATTTACATTCGAATTGTCCCCGGGTCGTTGCAATCTGAGCGCTAGGATTCGCATTAGACTCTGTGCGCGGCTGTCACTGAATTGGCGGCCATCATTGAAAATGTCGAACTCTAGCGGTTGGTTGGCCTAGCCTACTTCGATGGGCTTGCGTCATTTTTCTAGCAAATAATTTCTGATTTTTTTCCAGCCGAGCTGTTCTATCTCTCAAACAGAAAGCTTCTTGTTTCGCTGTTTCAAAGGCATGCCCCTCCCCCCCTGTGACCCCCTTACCGACTACCGTCGGACACCGAATTATACAAGATGAGTAAATATTGGAACGATCTCGATTCCGCCCCTCGTGGACGATAGATGGATGCACACAGGCTACTTGAGTGCAGCGAGCGACGAGTGCCGTTGTCTTTATTTGCACAGAATGCACTTCTTTGTGCAATGCGAATGCGATTAGCAGACACAAAATAAGAACCGCTTATCAGTATCAGAGACACGCGCGGTATCACGGAAATGTGCTTCTGTCGAGTCCGACTGAAATCATGGGATTTATTTTTTGCGCTCGACGAATCAATAAACCACCAGAATTGCCACAATTACGGAATGTTCTGTTTGCAGTTGGCATCGTGTTGTTGGAAGGCTTATCGCATGCGGGACAATACCGAAGTGATCCACTGGGACCGGACCGGACCGGACCGATTATCGTAATTACCCGAACGGACACGGTTTGCATATTTGAAACAATCCATTAGACCAGGCGATCCATTCAAATGTTCTGAATAGTTTATGAGAAGTTGCGATAGTTACGGCCACGCTGGTAACTTCCGTTCGGTTACGACCAAAAGCAGCAATCTAGTAGGCACCGAATGACGCAGATACTAGCGGCGGGGAAGTGCATCGGCGATAAAACAACAGAAAAAACTAGTACATTCAAGGCCAACTATTGGCACCGTTGAGTCGTCGTTCCATCGTTCGACTCTCGTTCGTGTAAGCTTGCATGTGTGTGTATGTGTAGGATTGTCTATGATTATGCAATCCGCAGGAGCCGTGCACAGTCCAGAATGCAAATGATGTTGGATGTGCATCCGCACCACGGCAGCTACCCACCACCAGCAGCAGTAACTCGAACAGTTTCGCCTCCTCGAACGTGGGTGCAGCGTTGCAATAAGTGTTCTGACATTTGACGGCTCTTTCATTTTCGGTGTGTGTGTGTGTTTGTGTGCAGACGGTACTGATAGATCGACGGGAATTGCACACTGCCCACTCTAAACTTCGAACCAAATGTTTGCCGGATAGTTGTTTTGCGGTAGGTAATTTATGTCATTGCCGCCGTGCACTAACTCTCTAACCAACCGGTAGGTTGGGTTAGTCCGTGTCACATGAGATGCGATTCGCCAGTCATTTAAATACTAGATAGTACTAGATCTTTACTAGCTTTTTCCACTCGCCTGGCGACCAGGTAACATGCAGGCTTTAACTAAAGTGACATTGACAGATGATGGGCAAGTTTTTCAGTTACAAACTTTACCAGAGATGTGGGTAATGCGGGAAACCAGTCAGCCATCCAGGAAATCGGACAAGCGAATCGAAGTTGGCCATGCGTTGAGAGGCAAGCAAGCAGCCTAGCAACAGACCAGTATTTAAAACCGTATCCGCAATTCATCCAGCTCTTCGAGATAGCACTGCACATGAGCAAGGACCGGATTAAACGGATAAGTTAAGTGCTTAGGGGTTTACATTCTCCATCCATACCGCATCGGACGAATTGTGAATTTACGGTCAGAAATAACCATAACTTGTTTTATGGAATCTTTTTACGGAATCGCCCAAGGGTAAACTTTTGGTTCGAATGTTTTTTTCTGGGAAATATGAGAATTTTATTCCTTTTAGGTGTTGAAAGCTGTGAATCCGGGATTAAAAAAATCGATGAATGTGTAATCTACGAAACAAACTACCCGCAACCGTTGCCCAACGATAACGAGAATGTCACTAAGAATTATGCAAACTCGAAAAGTATAGTTTTATTTATTTGAACTGCTAACAAATGGAATTTGGATTACTTCAAGAATCTCACCGATTTTTGAACCTAATTCAATCGGATCAGTTCGTCGAGATCAGCAAACGTCTGTGTTCATGCATGCCTTTGACAAACTTACATTCAAACGAAAGGTCTTGTGATCCCATACAAGGTTTCTGATTTTTATTTGACTCCGACTTTCGGGTCCGAAATTACAGGGTGATTTGTTCAAAACAAAAATGTAAATATATGGACTAAATTTTCTCTGTGAAGACTGAACCGATTTTTTTCAATCTTAGATTGGAATTAAAGGTATTAAAGTGTCATTCAAAATTCCTAAATTTTATCTTGATATAACTTTCGTTTCCGAAATAACAGAGTGACTAGTGTAAAAATTTTAATCAAATCTAGTTTGTACATAGATCTTATTGGAAAATGCTGAAAAAAGCCCACTTCAGTTAAACCGTTCCTGAGTTTCCGGTTCCGAAAGTGTCGGAAATAGCGATCCAATATGCCCAATCTAAGCTCACTCCGACTTCTCATAAACTTAAATTCAAATGAAAAGTATTACGGTCGTATACAAAAGTCGTAAATTTCACCTGGATCCGACTTCCGGTTCCGGAATTACAAGGTGATGAGGGCTAATAGTTTCAAACCGTCGTTTAGGAGCGACGATGCGAAACATGGAAAAAATCTTATAAATATGGCTCAAAACTTTCTACAAAAATTGGAAAGGTTTTGCTATTTTATACCCGAATGAACTTTTTTTTTCAAGATTCAATAAAAAGTTTTTTAAAGAACCCCTAAGTAATATTTATGAAAACATGAGTAATGTGAGAAAGACATAATCACTCCACCAGGTATTTTGAGAAGAGATTTTTACTGCTTTAAATCGGTTGTTATACTATCTGAAAACATAATTGTGAAGCTACAAAGTCGAATTTTGAGTACTTGCGAAAACACAATTCGTTGAATTTACTCCTTTGAAGCGCGTCTCACACGTCTTGACACGGTAAAAAAAACTACTGAACCAATCGACACGATATTTTTCCTTGTAAGATGTTAAACAGAGAAGTATAGAAACCTCTGGAATGTATTAAAACAAAAAACAGTTTTTAGTGCTTGTACTGAAATGAAAAGCACGGAAATAATTGTTCTAAGTTTACTAACGAAGTCATATGAAATCATCACTTCTGTCGTTCCTAGGAAGGAGGAAAACTGGACTGGTCCTCCAAAATCTTTCGATCGAAAATTGCTGGGCTATCATGGAGAGCCAGGAAAGTCAACCTGGCCACAATCTAAAACGACTCTCTTGGGAAAATCCAAAGACTTTCAAAAAATTACGCTGAAAACCGAGTCAACGACGAGTGTATCTCCCAAAGGTGTCAGATCATTTTCAATAGTGGTGGCGAATACAGTGTTTGCTAAATGATTGCGTCGAAGTTTTCAAAGTTTTGCACTGTAAAGAATGATTGAAATAAATACTTTCCTTACTTCCAAAATACTCGCGTTTTCTGTCTTGGTAACCAGGCTGTATAATATTGGCAAGGTTGCAATTTCTTTCACTATTGTCCAAATAGTACCTGACTGGACTTTCAACTTGTGGCCGTGCGTTGTCGTGATGAGGCTTTACGAACTTGTGATCTCATAAGTCTGATAGAAATGTTCAATTCAGAGGTTTCAATATGTCAAAAACGAAAAACATAGGTCGAAAATTGTGAATGAATATACCATTCGACTCAGTTGGTCGAAATCGGAAAACGTCTGTTTGTGAACTAGATTTTTTCGGGGATTGCAGAAACGATCTTCATGCATCAAGATTCAAGTGAAAGATCTCGGGATTCCATGCACCTGCAACTGAATTTTATCCGGATCCGACTCCCGTTTCTAGATTGACAGGATGATATGTGTAAAAAGTCACAAATTAGAGCAATTAGTGTTCTTAGAGATGGTTGAACCGATTTCCACAAAGATAGATTCCGATGAAAGCACTGCTGGTCCCGTAGACAGCTTTTGAATTTTCCCGAAATCCGACATCTTTGAATAGAAGTTCTCATAACTTCATAGACTACTGTTGAATTTTGTCCGTATCCGTAATCCGGTTCCGGAATAAGAAAGTGCAAATTTTAAATTTCCGGAGTATGTTTCCTTGGGGAGCGGGTCATTTTGCCGAATTGGTCATTACATCGAAAGGGACATTTCACCAAAAGGGTAATTTCGAATTCATCACATAATTAATCAGAAAACTACAAATTCTGGCTCTTCATCAACAATATTTATTTGTTTTTGTGTCTTCTGGATAAGCGTAGCCACATAACCGAAATTGGGCTCGGTAGCACAAAGTCACCGAGGCCATGCCAACTGTAAAATCATAATGTCTTAGAATGGATGAAACGTCGAGATCTGGTGCGATTTAAAAAAGTTTTTTTCAATCGACTTTGGGATTTGGAAAAAAATTTAGATTTCGGAATCCGAATTGTTTCAATTCCAAATATCTTAGAAATGCATGAAACGTCGAGATCTGGCCGACTTAGATATTCTTTATGATCTTTTCGGTGAAATGGCATTCGACGAAATTGCTTTCGGTGAAATGGCATTCGGAGAAATGGCTTTCGGTGAAACGGTTTTCGGCAAAATCACTTACGGCGAAATGACCCTGACCAGTGAGTGACGATGTAAAAAAAGCCAATTCTTTGAAATCAGTCATTCTGATCTTATGAGTAATTTCCCAAACAAACTCTATTCGGCAACACACTGAGGTCTTTTTTAACGCGGGAATACGTACCGCGTAAAAAAAACCGCGCAAAACAAAAATCGCCTAACTTTGGAAATCCGCGTAGAAAAACCGCTTTTTTGTATTCCAAATATCTTAGAAATGTATGAAACGTTCAGATCTGAAAATGCATGAAAACGTAAAAAACCGCGTAACTTCGGAAATCCACGTAAAAAATTCACAAAATTAGAATAAAGTGTCAGAGAGTAGAACTAAAAAAATTCGGGATAACGCCAGATCTCGACGTTTCATGCTTTTTAAAGACAAAACAAGAAAAACGGATGACTTTGAAAATTCGCGTAAATAAAGCGTAAAAAAGACCACAGTGTAATGGTCCTCGATTATCGTTTCCGGAAGCACCGGATGTGGTAATGAAAAACCTCAAAACGGAATTCATATCAATTTCCCGGAGATGGCGCGACTGATTTTCACAAAGTATGATTTGAACCCAATGCCTTTTGGCCTCATCGACTGGTATTGTATTTTGAACCGAATCCGAATTTTGAACCGTTATATATTTTGAAAACTGATCTCAAACCTATTCAAATTATAAGGCCTTTTTTGGTTGATGTCCAAACAAATTTCCATCGGCTATACCGGTTTCGGAAGTAGTACTACTGGAACTCACCGTAAATCTTTGTTTCTGAACTATCGGCTATCGAAACTAACCGTACCCAGGTTCAGGTTTTCAAGCACATGAACATTTGATTTGTTTTTCTGTAGCCCCGCCTTAGTGACGGTCATGTACATTCAGGTGGGTATTTAAAGAAAGAACCTTCCACCCATGTACTTTTCATTTCTTTATAACCGACATTGCGTGAAATGGGAATGGATTGATTGGATGGATTTAAATACTCTGCCAAAGGTCCCTTCCTTGGTCAAGCATTAATCCAATAGTTCTTCACAATCAATGAACTATGAAAACAAACACAATTCAAAAACAAATTCCATGAGATCCTTCCAACCGATCAGCGCATCTGATTCCGAGTGCTTTCGAACACTACACACAGCATCGCACTGAACGGGGCCTTGAGTATCCTTGAGCTGCCTAATTGAAATCCGACAGGACTCGTCGCGGCAGTAGTGTCTCAAGTGGTCGTGTTGTTTTGGTCGTTATGAGATCCCTGTTACTTAGTTTCCAGTGGTGAAGCCAGCTGTAGTTGTAACCTCACCGCAGGAGTGTTCAGTATCGTTACTGACCTCGAGTGGTTTGAACCAAAAAATGTCTAAAATTTAAATCAAAGCAAACAATTGACAGATTTGACAGATTGACAGAACTGGGATATTCACCATCACATTATTATTTTATCACAATCATTCAAATTTTTAACTTGACATGAATCTCAAACCTCTTTCGGACCACGATTGTGATGTCCCGTTGGAAAAACGGCAGAAAGCCGTAAATCATCTCGGTTACATAAGAGCAACACCCATTCCGATTCTATCCATTGGACCGATTTGACGTTGCCTTTATCGAGTTATTCGTTTTCTTCCTTCTTAAACTCCTCCCCTCCACCTCATACTTCGATTTTGGTAAACCCTTCCACACGTGCGCCTATACCTCATTATTTAGAGAGATTGGTGCCCGTTGCTTTCCTTGCCCTCCGGTGCTTAGTTGTTGGTGATCCGTGGGTTCACTTGGGAACCGACCGACCGGATTTCTGTCTCGCGCGGAATAATGAAGCAAAAATGCCAACAGTACCGAAGTGACGCGAAGAATAGCAGAGAATGGGAAAGGCAGCGCTAGAGCGAGATGCACACACACGCACGCACAGGCCCACGGAGAGCGACGGAATGACGACAAAAAAATTGCAAATTATTTGCGATTTTTTTCTACGAACGGCAATCGCATTAGCGCAGATTCGCGAGCCTTGAGTGTGTTGGTGATTTTTGAATTTTTCGGCGGTGATGTGCTGCTGCCGCCACAATCTGTCAAGTCAGTTTGGATCCGAGAGTGCAGTGCACGGAATCGATCTGCTCCGAACATCGGCTAGGAATTTGGCTCTGTCAACTCTGATTTTTTGGGTTATGGAACCGATGACAGTGGCTGGAACCGTATTTCGAAAGGACATTGTCAGCTATCAAATCGCGAATCAAAAAAGGGATCGTGGCAGGTTAGTGGGTGACGAGCCCCCGTTTTAAATTAACGATTGGCTGGCTGGTTTCCTATGAATTGCAAAGCAATTAAGCAAAGAATTCGGAATTCAGAGCTAGAAGTCAAACACACACACACCTATTTAGGAAAAACAGAATGTACTATCACTGATTCGATTGAGATTTTGGGGGTTAGGTTTCCAGAATTTCGTGTTCTTCTTCGCGAAGTTGGTTCGTTTCGATCATGATTCGAGTTCGATCGGTTAGGACTTGTTTTCGTGGGTGACGTGTTAAATTTAAGGGGAGATTTTTTTAAATGTCTGTATGTCTGCGTATGCGTGCAAGTTTTGCACACACTGAAGTGCAGGGCAGTACATAAAATTTATTTTCCACGAATCCTAAATTTTGCAAGCTATCTAAATCACATTATTTTCAAATTGAAACTAGTACTGTAAATTGATTTAAAATATGTTCAACCAACTAAACATACCGTTCCGTATTGGGTTCGTCTCTTGCAATAGTACCATGAAAGGTTCCGGAACATGTATAAAATGTAACAGTAGCAATTGTTTTCAAAGGTGAACCAGCTTATAGCTGAAAACCTCTTAAATAAAGCAAAAAAAAGAAAAGAGTAGAAATAATTAAAACTAAGTACACACGAGGTATTTCACGTTGAAAAGCCTAGATATCACTTTCCTTTCGTGGAATTCGACCTTCTGTTTCAACGGACTTCGCAGCCGATTTATAGAGTTGGGGAGACCGGGGCTAGTTGGCCGAGTTTCTCTTTCGGAATTTCTGTACTCTTTCTGGTTGGACTTTTTGATAAACACTTTGGTCGGTCATGACGATACACCTTTTGTGCACATGTGTGATTTTTTTTTATTCCTGTATGAAAATCAGGAAAATAGTTATGACCAATCAAATGCGGAGAAAAAATTCGGGCAACCAAGCCCAGAGCCGGGGTAGGTTGGCCGAGTTTTTAAAAAATATGTGAAACACATCAATTGTTTCAATAAACGTTTTCATTAGTTAAAAAAGTCTGTATGCATCATTTTTATTATGTAAGTACGTGAAAAACTCCCCTTCTTGGTTTTTGAGTCTTTTAACTATTCTGTAATTAGTTTCGGCAGCATTAGTGAACTTTTTCAGTTTCCCTTCTACCATTTCCTCCACCAGCGTTCGCGCTTACGCTTGGTTTAATTTTTTACCCCTCCAATGCTACTTTTATTAGAGAATTGGTAAAATTTTGGATCATTTCGCTATTCACGACCTTGACGCTCCTCCGAATCAGTTCGCATACCTGCCTTGGGAAGAGATCTGTTATTTTCAGGATGGCTTAAATCTGTAGCAGATACTATACTGATGAACGAGTTTTGCTCGGGGTAAGGTCAATCTGCGAGAAATCCTGTCAGGAACTCTAAATGATAAATGTTTTGATGGCATTTGATTCATGAAATATTGGAATCATCTTCCAAGTGCACGTTACCCTAAGCTAAACTTACAACTCGGCCAACCAACCCCGCACAAAATTCGGCCAACCTGCCCCAGTTAATGTTTTCGTGAACAATAACGATTAACAATAATAAAAGTAAGGTTATAATGAAAACCAATATGCCATTTTGTAAAGTTTTGAATACCCGTTCCAATGGTATTACTTTACAAAAACAGAAATTTACTAACCAGTACTGAAAAAAGAAAAAAACGTGCTCCTTCACAAACGACAACATAGAAACACCTAAAATTACGTCGATACGTGGGTGACCACCAAAATTCCTATAGATGTCGCCACTGCGCATAATAGCCTTTTCAGAAAAGCTACTCTGCCAACCGGCCGTTCGGCCAACTAGCCCCGGTCTCCCCTACACATTGTCAAATACAAATATTGTCCAATCTAAAACAAAATAAGCATCCAGTGTTCTATTTCTAGCAATATAATAGCTCCGATTCGAACTGACAAACCATTCGTTTTCACTGTAAGTATCGAGAAACCACTTCTGTCTATGTTTATTCGTTTCGCCCAGAGTAAGTTCCAATACAATCTGAACATCAAGTGGTAAGATCGGATTGCATACATTAGGCAATTTAATATACCAGAGTACACTGAGGTTACGGTTTTTCAAGCGAGGGATACGTACCGCGTAAAAAAAACGCGCAAAAAAACGCGTAGCTTCGGAAATTCGTGTAAAAAAACCGCGTGGAAAAAGCCGCAAAACTAAAGAAATTTTTTCTTGATGTCGAATGTCTTAGAAATACATGAAACGTCCAGATCTGGTGTAATCTCAAAAAAACATTTTCTTGTAAAAAAAATTTTTTTGAAAAAAAATCGACTCTTAACTTGGAAAAATTTTGAGATTCCCGAAATTGAATTTTTTTCAATGCCAAATGCATGCATGAAACCACGAGATTGGAGGTAACTTAAAAAAATATGTTTTTGAAAAAAATCAAAAATATTATTTTTACGTTTCGTCTTTGACTCATCAGTGCAGAGCAGTTCAAATTGAACTGCTTAGTGCTAAACTCGGCAGTTCAATTTGAACCGCTAAGCAGACGTAAAGTTTCTGCTACTTACAGAACACTATTTGTTTTGCAACGGAGTGCAATGTCGCGTTTTCGACTATTTCTGGCCGATGCAGGTTTGGTCATTTAGGGGTAAGCCAAATTTTGTGCTAGGGCACATAACCGTTTTTATTATTTTTACGTTTCGTCTTTGACTCATCAGTGCAGAGCAGTTCAAATTGAACTGCTTAGTGCTAAACTCGGGTGCTCTGCACTGATAAGTCAAACACGAATCGTAAAAATAATAAAAACAATTATGTGCACTAGCACAAAATTTGGCTTACTCCTAAATGATCAAAAATATGTTTTTGAAAAAAATTAGGATAACACCGGATCTCGAAGTATGATGCATTTTTAAGACAGAACAAGAAAACTGGATAACTTTAAAAATTCGCGTAAAAAAAACCGCGTAACTTCAAAAATCCGCGTAAAAACGCGTAGCTTCGGAAATCTGTGTCACTATTCTGAAATTTCATTTGAAATAATGAAAAATTATTTACGATATCAGACTAACTAGAGATTATTAGAGGAGAATGAATATGAAATTTAAAGAAATCCATTTGGTAAATTGATCCAATAATGACAATAATCCACTTAACGAACCGATTTTCTGTAAATAGACCTGTTCAGTCAACCGACCTTCAATCGTATTGAAATTTTTGACCTACAAAATAGATTTGAAAGCCTTTACTTTAACGTGTGATTTGGTAAACCACCAATTCAACGCATAAACATATTAAATCTTCAACGGATCTTCAAAAGGTGAGATAACTAAGTGCTCACAAGTTCCTATCTCATGCCTTCCCGTGTGTCTATGAAAACGTTTGGTCAATAATATTTGATTCGGCAGCATTTCCTGTCCCAATTATTGTAAGCTTTGGTGGAATAATCTACTCGGAGAGTGAACTCGTTCTGCCTGCTGACTTGTTACGCGAGTAAAGTTCAACTTTACTTCTGTCGGGTAGTTTAAGTTGAACTGCTATGCACTGATGAGTTAACAGGAAATGAACAAATAATTTGATTAGAAAACTTATACCTATTTTCTTAGATTAAGATTATTTATCTTAAAATGAAAAAAAAAACGAAAACAAAAAAAAAATTTAAAAGGTAACTGATAAGTTTAATTCAATGGAAGAAAATATCGAACTTTAGGATCGATCTGGTGGTCCTGAAAAGGACCAATCAATTAAACTTCTTCAAAGTCTAACAATGTTGATGCCACTCTGCTAGGATGCGAGGGATATTAGCAGAGCACTAATGAAAATAACGGTTCATAATATCAATCCCCTTTTATGTGACTTTCGATCACGACGGAATGTGACCCGGTAGAGCGCTGGTCACCTACGAAAACTGGCATGCCACGTGCCAATACTGTCAGCAAACCGTTAAATATGACTAGGAAAGAGACAATCACCCTCATTCTCGTTCGAACGAATACGAAAAAACTATTCTTATTTTCACACGACTGAATTCGAACGCGACTCGTTTGCCACAAAATATTTAAATATCAGTAAACTTCTTCAGAAAAATGCTAAGCCACGATGGAATCGCTCCAATTCTTTTGATTAACTGTATGCGAAACGCTAGAATGTATGCCAGTTTAGTTTCGAACGATACGTGTATACGAACATCGTTCGTCCCATTTCCATCGATTTCCAACAAATTTCTTTTCGAGTGTAAAGGTGATTTGCAATTGAATGATAAATTAGATTTTTGAATAAAACATTTAGAAAGCATAGCAATCATAGTAAAATGCTTGTTTTTTTTCTGGCAAGCGTTCGAATACATACGTTTTTAAGCAACAAATTTTACCATTTTACCATTATTTTTATATTAAATGCATGATTTTTCCAAAGTAATAAATATGTAGACTATCGAAAACATGACAAAATTGCATGAAAAATGCTATTTTCAATGCTTTTTTTTTACTTTGCGGGCAGTTTAATTTCAAAATTTTATTTACCGACTTGAATAAAATTGATCTTAAGTACGATATTTATTTATTATGTTAGCATTCGTCACTTCTTTGATGCTTGGAAACTTCCCAAAAAAAACTATCTGCAATACCGATTCTTCTTCTGCACAGCAATTGCGTTCGTACACATTCGAGTGAAAACAAGAATGGCTTTTGTTCGCCTTCTTTCGAAAGTATGTGTTCGTCGAATAGTCGATACGGACGTAAGCAAGCATGATGGTACAAAATCAGCGAAAAAAAACAAGTCAAATAACAAACGATATCAAACATTTTCCATTACAACTGAAGTCTGTACCAGAACTGATGGTTTAAAGTTGGATTTCAGTTGTTCTTATGCATGTACGATGTTTGAAAGAGTGATTGATTCGAACGTAAACGGTAATACGAATTTGACATACTTTCGAACGTATCGCATACGGCCGTAAACAAGAATGAGGGTGAATGATTTCAACATTCTCCTATATGTTGATTGATATCATCGCAGATTAACTCTTTTTCAGCAAAAACGCTGCATAAGACAAGTTTCTGAAGATGAAACTGAACATTTTCAAACTTCACAGTGTCATAATACAGATTGCGGTATTCTCCACAACCGACAAATGTTTGCGAATAAATTTAAATGTAGACTAGGTTTAAATTAAAGAAGTAATCTTCTTTTTATCATGACCAAAGCATTGATTTAGCAAGGTAGTTATTCAATTGCATTACATTGTTATCATTTATTCATTTAAGTTCAGTGCCACTCGTTGAATTATTAGGTTAAAATAGGACAAAAAAGTTAGTCTACACTCCTAGAAAAAATGAAATTTACGCATGACGTAAATTCAAGCATGTCGTAATTTCTTTGGTGATGACACAATATTACATCTAACACATAGATCAATAAGTCCCGAGACTAAAGCAGAGATGGCGCTCGTAGTAAACCATTAACCACGTCTTTCTAGAGTACTAACCTTTGCTTGAAACGGGTCAAAATTTTAAGTCGATCCGACCAGAAACAGCTGAGTTATCGAGGTTGGAGTAAAGTCGTTTTGTAGTTTGTTTGAAAAATGGAAAAAAACCGAGTTTTGTGTTTTGATAAAACATTGTCGGTCGTTCGCCGAGTTTAAACGTGGTCGTACCGACACAAATGACGCGGAACGCTCGGGTAGACCTGTGGAAGCCGTTACACCGGAAAATGTGAGTGAAGTGACAGAAATTATAATGAAAGATCGTAAAGTGAAGCTCCGTAAGATTGCTGAGATGACACAGATATCATACATATGGAAGTGTATTTACTATCCTTCACGAAAAATTGAGCATGAAAAAGGTTTTTTTCCAAGTGGGTGCCGCGATTGCTTTCGATGGAACAAAAACAGCAACGAGTCGAGTCGATGAAAACAATGGCGAAATTGAACGAATTGGGCTTTGATATGCTTCCCCACCCCCCATACTCGCCAGATTTAGCCCCCAGTGACTACTGGCTCTTTGCTGTTTTTAAAAAAAAGCTCCAGGAAAAAAGATTTGGCTCAAATGAGGAGGTCATCGCTGAAACTGAAGCTTATTTTGAAGCGAAAGATAATTTTTTTTATAAACATGGTATTGGAAAATTGGAAAAAACGTTGGAACCATTGTATCACCCTAAAAGGTAATATCTGTTGTTGTTGATGAATAAAAAAAAAATTTGCAAAAAAAATGTTGCTTCCATTGTTAATCTCGGAACTTATTGATCCATGTGTTACTAACATGTAAAAATAGATTTTGCGTCTGTATCGACGTAAGCTTCAGCTTAATCAACTGTGAAGTTAATGATATGATTTATCTTTTCATGCTTTGAATTGTGAATGTAAGTATGTAAATCGTAAAATTTATGTGCATCTATTAAGATGTAAATTTTTCTAAGTGTGTACACACCTAGAAAATATCTTGTAAATTTTCGTCTTCTGAAACTGACATCTGACACATATTTCATGCATTCTAATATAGTTTTAAGTGCTGGAACACGTAAATTTACATGCGTGCTCGAAGGGCGGGATATATTTGATACATAATTAAACCATCTTTGTGAAATTCAATCGTTTTACGAATTACGTTCTTATGAATTCAGTCATATGTGGATATGTGTCACCTGTAAATTTCATAATTTTTTCGCAGTGTAGTTAATATTTTAATCCACGGTACAGGCAACAAAAGCATGATCTCAAACTCGCCAAAAAAAAACTGTTTTACGTGAAATAATAACTGCTGATTGGGTCATTTTATTATTCTTCGCCAATTTAGAATTGCAACAATCGAGGGATCATGTCATCGAATAAAAGATTTTATTTTTTTCTATTTAACAAAACCCATCTAACCCAAAGTCCTTAATTCGATGGAAACGCCCGGTAGCGCATAGCCTACCGCGCGCCAGCACAAACAACTAACGCACCCCATCGCACAGACATGGCCTGCTGTGATGCGTTCGAGGTTCGTCTCTCACTCTGTGTTTTTTTTTATTCGCCAAGCAAACGATCGATCCAAGCAACTGGCAGCAGCAGCAGCACACTGTAAATGCGAATTTGCATTATTTCGCACATCGCGTCCGTTCGACGAGAATTTCGCAATCCTTCAACGTCACTTCGTTGTGCTGTGCAATTTCGTAGCTGAGTACCCCGCCGCCAATGTTCGCCTGTCCGCTTTGTGTGCGTGTGTGTTTGCAATCGTTCGTCGCGCGGTGAGTGTCCGTGAGTGAGCTCGTGGTTCGCGCGATGGGGTGGAAGGGAAGACTAGCATAAAATTCGCAATCTCGTCCGTTCGCTAGGTTGGTAGCTTTTGCGGCGTATGGTGGTGTTAGTGTTGCTACCAACCTTCCTCCTCCCTTCCCCTGGACAGTGGCTTTTCCAAGTTGCCCCCACGGCTCGGATCCATCGTCGTTTCTCAACCAGGATTGTATTGGTGACTGACTGACTGACTGAATGTCTTGGGTTTTTATGTTCTACAGCACGATTCGTAGTGTCGTAGTCGTGTGACTTTGGGCTGGCAGCAGGTTTGGTTTTGTGTGGAAAACACGATTCTAGCTGCTGTCAGCAGGGTGAAAGAGTGAAGCGTTGGGCAAACGCTTTTTTTTCTTCCTTTCCTGCGGTAAGCGGCGTCCTGTGGAACAACCAGCAGCGATCGGCATTTTCGGAGGTGAGTGATGCTTTTTTTTCTGGTTGGTTTTCGGTTGTTGTTGGCCAAGGAACGGCCGACGACGAAGGACGGAAAGGATGTTTTCGATGCTTCGATGGTGGCAGCGGCGGCGATGGAAGGGGTTTCGGTCACTGAATCAGTAGTATGACAAAGGAGCAACGGGGGGAGGGATGTCTTGGGAGGTTACCTGGGGAAATAGATCGGGTTGGGTTTGGTTGTGTTTGTTGGTAAATTTCAGTCTCGATCTCGCCAGTGTCTTGGTGAGCGTTTTTCGCCTTTTTGCCAGAGCAGCAGCAGCAACAGAAGGAGGAAGGGATCGGGCGAGGTTGTGTCCAAGTGGGAAAAGGAGGTTGCGGCCTTTTTCACGGGTGGTAGTAATCTGTGTCTCTGTGTGGCTGGCGATGTGAGAACCTTTTGTGCCTCTAATGTTTATTTATTTCGCATACTGGTGCAGGGCCAGACCAGGCCGGTGTATGTTGCTGAAACTGTACCGTCGAGGAGACCAGCAGTACCGTAGCTGCTGTTGAGTGTGAAGTTGGTGTTGAAACTACCACGGCAGATTGACCGGCAGACCGACCGAACGACCGTACCGGGTGTGTGTACAGTGACGATTCTGGGCACAAATTCCGGTCAAAACCGAGGCGACCCGAGGGTCACCAGGAGCACGAATAATTTTGAACCCAGTCTAGTCGCGGGGTCTCTCGATAAAGGGTTCGTTCCGGGTCGAGAGTACGGTTACGGTGTGAAGATTTCTAGGTCCAGTTAGGTAGGGCAGTGAAGGAAAGCCAGGAAAAAAAATCATCTAAAGGAAGAGTAAGACACAGAGGGAGAAAGTCGGTGACGTAGCGCGGTCGACCGCCATTATACACACGCCAACGAGAGTTAGGTAGCGTTCGAAACGACGACGACGACGGCGGACGTTTCGACTGGGTTTCGGTCGGTGTGCGCGCCTCGGAAGCGAACGAGATTTGGACAGACAAAGGTGATCGAACCTTTCCGCGGCATATCCCGCCGCCAGCGCCCCGGTTGGTGTGGTGTGTAAGTTTCCTTGTTAACCCCAACCCATTTGCCAGGTTTTCTCCTATCCACCTCCACCACCACCACCCATCAATCAGGAAGAAGCAAAGGGCCATTTCGGATCGGATCGAATCGTGTCGGCGGAGGAAAGTGCAATGATTTAGAGTGCGCTGGTGATGTTTGTTGCGAGTCGAGCTCACTTGCCGAGTATGTAACAGTGAAAAGTCATTGGTTTGATTGGTGTAGCAAGAAGAAATAGAAGAAGAATAGGAAGCAGATCCCAAATGTGTAGTGTCCGGAATTAGAGCATATAACTGTTCGATTGTGTGGCATCGAATCCGATTGATTCCGCCCTCCATCGGCAGCAGAAAACGTCGCACTGGAACCCGCTGTCGGTCGTCCGAGTGCTAGAATCCCGGCTGCGTGATTACATAAAAAAAACGAAACAAATCAACAACTTCAGAGAGAGAGGTATTTTATCTAAATATTTAAACGATTATCCTAGCAATCTTTGAGATTTTTGTTGCCATGGGGTCGGAAGGCATGTTGTCTGTCATAGATGCAGTGTGTGTTTTATGGTGCATGTGTAAGCGTCTGTATCGGACTTACCCCCCCCCCCCCCCCCCCGCCTACTCATGCCCCTCCGACAGCCACCCAGTCGAACCCAGTCTAATTGGATTAATCGGCCAGGTTGTGTTTCAGTCTGCCTGCATGCGCCTACCGGTTGCTTTTTTTTTTCTGATGAATCACAACCTACCGACAGAGGACCGGAGGCCTACTTTGATCGATCGACCGACCAGTCAGACAGACAGCGATTTTCCGTATTTCCATCCTGCGATCAGCAGGCGATTTCTAGTCGCAAAGAACAGAATTTGTCCACCATTTTGTTTTTTCTCAGTGTGATGTGTATTGATACTTGCTCTTTCTCGCTTTTCCTCGGTCGGTTTCGTCCGACCAGTCACCAGAAATCGGGTGTACTGCTGCGGTGTCGAGTGTGAGCTCGTCGTCGTAAGCAGCAGCAGCAATAGCAGCATGGAACATGAGAAGACCGCACTGTCTCGGTTAGCCGGGAAGTGCAACCGGCACCCCGAAAGAGTGCCAGAAAGAGTCAGCAAAGCCGCCGAGAAACGCTTTGCGGCGAGACGCGGGTCGCGTGGCGAACGGATGCATGTTGCGGGAAAGTGCATCAATACATACAGTGCAATTTTATTTAGTGTTTTTTTTTTGTTCAGCGCAAAAGCGCACTTACACCAGTACCACCACCAGAATGAGACGAATCGAGAAGTGAGTTCCATTTCCTTGCATTCACGGGGCCGCCCTGGTGGTGCGGTTTTACTTCATGCAACGCGCAAAACCACGTGTTTTTACTTTCGTACCTTCGACGTTACTTCCAGAATCGAAAAAAATGCCGACCTAGGACGCTAGGTTCGGATTCGAAAACGTCAAACACGATTGTTGACCTCGGCTGACCCGATCGCCGTCCATCCTAAAATGACCGAAACAAAAATAAAAACCACCGAACACAGAAACAAAATCAGATCAGAGAAAATTACTACCTTTGCAGCAACGCACGCGGCTATTAAAACATTCCCGGGATGATCCCCGATGTCCGGTGGCGATTCCAGGAATCGACTGAAAACAAAATCGTCCAATCCACCAACCAGATGGGCGCAGTGAACCTGTGTGTGTCTCTCGTCACTCGGGAAACCCTTTAAATTTTTCGGCAGCAGCAGCATTTTTTTTTGTGTTTGGCCCTCCTCGCATAAACAGTCAAGCAGGACACGCACGTGAAACAGGATCCTAAACCCTCGGCAACAAAAACAACGTTAAAAAAAAGAAAAAAAAACTGTTTCCATTTTTCAATTGGTCGCTAAACTAGTCTTCGGTCTTAATCCTGCCGACCCTTTTATGACCCTCTCGACCCTCAGATGAGACATTGATTAGACCAAATTGGACCAGACAGCATCGAGTCCTCCCTGCTCCGCTCGGTTCCGCCTGCCTGATCATGATGACGCGAGGAGACTATTTTTGGCAGCCACCAGACTATTTAGTGTCGCTCGCGTTTTTTTTCTCCTCATTCTTCGTCGTCGTCGTCGTCGCGATTCGACTGCATTCTGCCTGAGCTGTGCTTTTTTTTGTTCATTGTGTTGTTTTGATTTTTCCTCCTTCCCTCAGGCTGCTGCCCAATCCTAGGTCTTTCCGGTAGCGTTTCTGGAAGTAGTTACAAGTGAAGAAAAGAAAAAGAAACACAGCTTCGGTTAGTTTCGTTTCCATCGAAGTGCATTCGTTCGTTCGTCGTTTGCAAGGGAAATTTCCTAATCACAATTTGTCTTCTGTTATCAGTCAAAGCCGTATCAATACTGTCTAAGAACTGTAATAACTGCAGAGTTTCGACTTGTTCGGGGCCTATCATCGTCAGGCTTGTGTCAGATTACGGCACCGAAGCTCGATGGCCGATTGGGAACTAGATTTGCCGTTTCAGTGAAGCGTTTTCTACAGTAAATCAAGATTGTACTCTGCAAATCTTAGATCCTTTGGATGATTTTATACTGTTGATGCAAAAGTTAGGAGATTTTATGCCTGTTGGAAAACACTTTTTTTTCTACAAAGAATCAAGATTGTACTCTGAAAATCTTAGATCCTTTGGATGATTTTATACTGTTAATGCAAAAATAAGGAAGTTTTATGCCTGTTGGAAAACACGTTAAAAATATATCATTTCTGATACTTTTGGTTTCGAATATGTTGTCGAATATGCGACGTAAGCGTTGAGTCACGTTTTTTTTTCTCACCGAAACAATCGGAATGAATTTGTATGAAAAATCAGCCCAAATTCGTATCTGAAATTATCCTAACGAAAAAAAAACATGTTTCAATAAAACATGGATTAAGAAGAGGTTTTATCAGAATCATAGAGCTTCAAAAATGTGGTTGGGTAATGTCAAATTCATTGCTGAATGACGTGAATACGAATAAAATCTTACACTTCTGAATATCTAAAATCGTAGACAGGGTAAAAGAGAGTAAAAAATTGTTTACCTGCAAAAGTACACACGGTACGAATGACAAAAAAATTTCTAAGGAAGAAAATATCAAAAAGTTATTTAATAATAAATTTACTGATTTTAAAAGTCGACTGTGCAGGCTAGAATAAATGAAACGTGTCATTTTTTACTTCTTTGGTAACTCAAGAGGGTAATGTGGCTTACTGCATAAAAATCGTCACAAGTTTTTTGCTATAATATTCGTTGAAACAAACCATTTCAGAAAACTGTAATTTTGAGTTATTTGTCTTTCTTTCATACTACTGTCAGTTTCATCCTAAATTACTGATCATATTTCCGATAGCATGGATAAAAAATTATGTTGTTGGATTAAGCACAGCAAGAGATATTCACGATTAAGTTCTATCCATTGTATAGGGTAAATTTTAAAAAGTTACGATGAATTCGTTTCACCGAAAGCCATTTCACCGAACTTGGTAATTACGTCTTCATCGATTCAACTTAATCGAAATGTCCCATTCGAGCAAATGGCTTCCGGTGTAATCTACATTTGACGAAACAGCTCTCATCGAATTCACTTTCGGTAGAACGGCTTTCGACGAAATTTTGTTTCGGTTGTATGCTTTTTCATCGCAAACATGAAGTATCAACCGAAACAAAATTTCGTCGAAAGCCGTTCTACCGAAAGTACATTCGATGAGAGCTGTTTCGTCAAATTTAGATTCCACCGAAAGCCATTTGCTCGAATGCGGCATTTCGATGCAGTTCGGTGAAATAACTTTCAGTGAAACGAATTTGTCGTAACTTAAAATTTACCCTGTACAATGGATAGAATCGTGAATATCTCTTGCTGTGCATAACCCAACAACATAATTTTTCATCCTTTGGTTAGAGTAGCCCATAAAGAACCAAAAATATAATTTGGCGAAATGACCCAGATGCGTAGCATATAAATTAGTTATTGAATTTTTGTTTAGCTAGTTAATTTTACAAAATGGCTTTTAGCGAAACGGTTTTCGATTGCAAACCAGCTTTCAATGGAAAAACACTTTCGATGAAATAACTTTTTTTTTTGCGTAACGACTTTCGACGAAATTGCTTTCGGTTAAACGATTTTTGATTGAAATGGCGATATGGCATTCGGCGCACTGATTTTGTCTCACACAAATTAGACCAAGATAATTCTACCAAAAGCAGTTTCGATAAATGCCATTTCGCCGAATTAGTAGTATTTACGTATTCAACGAGTTGACTCATTCGATCAAATGTCTATCGATGAAATAGGTTTCCGACGAAAATACTCGCCATGTTTTTTGGCCGACTACTCAAATTTCAATCAACGAATTGTGATAAAAATCGGATACAATATCTCTGCTTCGGCTCGAAATATTGAGGAAAAAAACTAGGAGTAGGTAATGTCAGAGACATGGCCGCTAGATTGACGAAGAACTGCATTCGAGATATGTATAGATGTTAACTGATTTGATACCGTTTGACCGTTTAAGATTTTCTAGCCCTAAAAAGGACCACTCGGTTTGCGTTTGTATTCTAGGAATTAGGGCGACAGATTAAGACAATTTTTAAGTAAGTTCTTTACGTTACTTTTGGAGTCCAGAACACATGTCGTACAATCGCTCAACTATTTTCAATATTTCAGCAGCCAAATGCTAGCTTAATTTGCGCCCGTTTGGTGCAAATTTCGCACTGCGAAAATAGCTCATAACTAATCAAAATATTCTAGATTTGCACCAAACTGATGATTTTTATCTCCGATTTGCAAAGAAGTAGTCTACATAGTTCTTTAGATAACATTTAGAGCCGTTAGAACGACTGATATTGTATAATGTTCTCCATCGTTGTCCACTTTTCCTTTTTTTCTCCAATGCAAACGCCCAGCAGCTGGATGACGCAATTGATTTTGTTTGAAGCGAAACTCAAACTGCGGAAGTCCAACACCATGAACATGGCTTTCGGCAGAATGACTCTGTTTCATGCAAAGAAGTTCACCGAAAGTCGCTCCAATTGAAGTCATTTCTTCAAACGAAATGACTGCAACAACCATCAACAAAATTACTTTCGCTAAAACGACTCGCGGCGAAATGGTTTTCCATCGAAGTTAATTTTAATAGAACGACTTGCGGCGAAATAACTCTTTTTTCATACAAATTGGACATTTCACCGGAAACCGTTACGATAAAAATCATTTCATGGATTTTCATCGAAATAATTACACAAAATTACTCATTCAAGCGACGAACCAACCTTTCAGTTAAACGGCTTTTCATCGCAACTGCTTTTGGCGAAATCGCTTTCGGTGAAATAACCATTTTTTCATACAAATTAGACAAGACAATTTCACCGAGAACCGTTAAAGGGCAATTTACAATCTTAGGAAACCAGCCATTGTTGTAAAACGCAAAAGTGGTTTTCTTTACTGTCATTGAGCGGAAGTTAAAAAGAGAAATATCAGTTTGTTTGGTACATTTTCCTTGATAAACTGATGTTTTCTTTTTGAAGACACAAAACCCAATAGCGAAGAAAACTGCTTTTGTGTTTGCTCAACAATGTTTGTTTTCCATAAGATAACCATTTCGTCGAAACCCGTTTCGCAGAACTGGTCTTCAACGTCTTCAACGAAATATTTACACAAAATTGCTCATTCAGGCAAGTAGTTTTCTCCGAAAACACCTTCACCAAAATCACATTGGGGAAAGTGATTTCCAGTTGAAGGGTTTTCCATCGAAATTACTTTCGGCGAAAAGATTTTTAGCGAAATGACTCTGTACTATACAAAATATGTCATGATAATTGCACGACGGTATGATTTTCATCATGATAAAAACCCATTCGAGTGAAAGGCTTTTGGCAAGAAGGCTTTCGGCGAAACAGCCTTCAAATCGGCGAAAATTATTCTGTTTTTTTTTGCGAAATTACTTCCGGTTCAAGAATATTTCTTTGAAATGACTAGGCGAAATGGTTTTCGACAAATTATCCTGGCCAATACAAACTCAAGATCAAGACAATGCCACTGAAAGCTGCGAAAAGTAAGTGCTCTTTTCGGCAAAAGTAGTTTCAACAAAAGACATTTCACCGAATTAGTGATTACGATTTCAACGATTAAATTTCTTGGCTTGGCGAGTAGTCAACGAAATTTAACGGAACGGCTGTTTTCTCTAAAACCGGGTTTGAATAAAAGCCAGTCGGCGACTTAATGATTAGGCCTTCAACAAAATTATTTAGCTTTTTCGGTGAAAAAGCTTTCAATGAAATGGCTTGACGAAAATAATCTGTTCCACTCTGAATAGATCAAAATCATTTAACTTCGATGGAAGACATAGAGTTATAATTGTTTGACTCGATTTATTTTTCCTATAACTATTAGCAGCAGGTATACTGAGAATACCGGTAATCAAGAAACTAGAATTTCAATTCTAGTTTCTTGATTACCTTGCAAAGTCCTTCATTTGTTATCCTGACTCAAGGCAGTCTGTATGCTTTTGGTAACGTACGAAGGTCAACTGAATACAAGCCAAGCTACTCGTAATGGCAAATCTATTACGAAAGTTTCCCGAAAATCTGTTACGTCGACATCAAGCAATCGTACGCTCGAAGAAAAACCCTATTCTTAATCCACCTAGTGGTGTGATAATGTCTTTCTATTTCATCGACACAGTCTCATAGAAAATTTTTTGCCCTTTCATTAATATGGTTTCTGACACAAATTTTGGCTCATTCTAACCCCAATTTATTCAGGTTTATTGAGGTATATCGCAAAAGGTAATGCTTCAGCGTTTACGTCACATATTCGGCAACATTTCTCAGTCATAATCTGCCAAATATCTCCGAAATTTGAAGTATCAGCCAAACGATCTTCAAAATCGACCCATAGCCCAATTTTAGACTCGAACGAGTCGGAAATTATTTTGACATCGGTTAATCTATATCCAAGAATGTGGAGTGGTAATGAGTTTCAACTCGTACGTCGCTTATGCCATTGTACTATCACCGGAACCGTGACAGCCATGTGAACTTCAAACCTGTTTAATAATATACCAATAGTAGTTTCCAAACGAGCCTCGTTTCGTTAAAATCGGTTCAGCCATCTACGAAAATATTGAGCGGAGAGAAAAGGCGCGTTTTGTTGGTTACGACACTTATACCAGTATATCTCCGGAACCGAAAGTGATAACTATGTGATTTTCGAACTCCATCCATCTTTCAAACGAGCCTAAGCTGGTTGAAATCGGTTCAGTCATCTCCGGGAAAATTAAGCGGTGAAAAATCTTTGAAAAAACAAACATTTTCCGATCTCGTCGAGCTGAGTCGAATGGTATACAACACTATGGATCTCAGGAGCTCCGTTCAAAAGTCGTTTTTTTCAGCAATTCTACGACCTTTCTATAGACAAAGGGGGAAAATATTAATTTAACTTTAAAAATGTCGGTTTCAGAAGATGTAAATTTGAACGATTTTTTTTACTGTGTAGTACTCATAGGACAACGATCGACAGTATCTACGTAGAAAACTACTTCTTTACTACAACTACCATAGTTCGAGCATTCTCCTGCTTTTGTCAATAGTGCTGACAAAAGAATGTACACATATGCGATGTCGTGAACCAAATGAACCCCAACCAGCGTCTGCTGGGTAGTAGTGAAATATCATCTGAATTGTTTTTATGATTTTAGATTGATTTTTCCGAACTTAAGTTCTATCAAGCTTTGAATAATTAACAGAAGAAAAAGTAAAAGGTGCCGGAATGTTCTCATTGCTGCCGTGCCACCGACAAAAAATTAATTAAATCTTCATTAGGTTCAAAACTTTTACTAAAAAGCAAGCAGCACTGTGATTTGAATTAGGTGCTAAGGTTATTCAAACTAAATTAAACTCGTCTCGTGTCTCGTTATTCAACGCAAGGAAAGTTTCCCGCTAGCGGAAATGTATTCTAAAATATGCGAGTACACCAGAGTTGAGTTCCGTCGGGATAAAACGAAAGCACAAAGCGAAAAACTATTTCAAGAAAATCTTCCTGATGCGGTAGACGACCCCCTTCCCCACCTTCTCCATTGTATTTATCAAACCTTCAGACACTGACCCATTCCGAAATGGGGGTGGAAAAACGACAGAAACACCCTCAATTTTCCAACCTTTTTACTGCACTCGCACTCACACACACACACCCATACAAATACGTCAGTGTGGAGAATGTTTCACTCTCACGAACACATGGGGCTCCGTTCAATAGCAAATGTAGTCGTGTATGTGTGTGTGAGTCGAATCGGGAAACTCCAGTCGTCGTACCGCGGATCCCGAAAAACGGTCCCCACCTCCACATTCAACCGGCTGCCAATTTCCCATTCCGTGAGTACCGACTGTCTAGACATAGTAAGCCGCGCTGCAAAAAGGGTTCCCATGGAAAACCGCTCGAACACAGGAACCAGCAAAAAAAAACCAGCACAGACAAAATCGATATTGTTAGCTGGTGCCACTGCCATCGCCTCCTCCACGAACATCAACTCAGCCTCAGCGAACAGCTGAACGCAATTGTGGCCAACCGATTTTTGGTAAGGTTTGTTTTTGAACGAACTATCCGGTAGTCGTCGGATTTTACCGAACTGTTTCCGGAATGGGGGTTTTCATAGAACCGTCCTCCCGCATTAGGTCGCAACAGGAGTGAGGTTCGCATCAATGCTGTCAGCTTAGGGGTAGGTTAGGGGCTGACGTCGAACGTGTCTGAGCAGACATGCTCACAACAACGACGTCGTCGTCGTCGTCGTCGTCGTTGTCGTCGTCATCGGGATCGGCTAGACACACGAAGTACGGGGGCATTGTTGCAAGGTGCCACCGGGTTTGAGTGTGAATGTGAAACAGTAGGAAAATTCGACTTTAGAGTTTACTGCACCCCGGAAAATGTGCGATGTGATTTTCCGTCTACTTCTTTTTTATGCTACTGTTTGCAAGGGTGCCCAAAAAAAAGTGAGGGAACGGGTGATCCGCTATCAGACTGCGACATACACAATTGGCTCAATTTTGCGATGATAATTAATTGGATTCCGTGGGCGAGTCGGTAGGGATGGCAATCAGGAAAGTATTGAAATGAAACGATAATGGGGACTTTTCATGTACATAAATCAAATTAAAATCCATGTTTTTTTTCCGAAATAGACTTTCACATTCATTACGTTAGCTTCGTAGGATCCAATTTTGGTGGACGAAAAAAAAAAATCCGCTGCGCCGAATCATGAAAAATGTTCCGATGGTAAAATTTATGACGGTTTTCGTGAAACCCGAGCAAAGAAAAACTTGGTTTACGGCCAAGTTTTTTTTTCCGGATGAATCGATCAATTCTTACGGTAAACCATTTGTATCCTAGCCAAATAGAAACAACTGGCAGTCTTCCAGTCTGTCCCGTGCCCCGCAAACCACCAACCCTTGGAAAACCGGAAGAGCTTTCGTGTCCTGACCGCGTTTCGCGGGATGACAATTCGAAACGAGAACCGGTTTGGTTTTCTCTCTGCTCTGACGACGAATGAAGCTGCGCCCATTTTTTTTGGCATCGAGTCGTAGTACACCATGAGATTGCCACTGGCAGTAGTCGGGTGCAGTTTTCAGTTTTCTTTGCTTTCGATCGGAGCTGTCAAACACGGTTGGGCACACGAGGTCGCAGGACTAATTGGTCGGTTTGAAAAAAAAAGAAAAGTAGAAAAAAAGGACTTTCGAGAGTGAAAAAATCCTAAATCGAGCGGACGCGAACAGGCAAAACTTCCAGCCGTTTGTTGAGCCGTGATTTGGTTTATTGATTTGACGAATCGCCGAAATTATTAACCGATAGAGTGAGCTGTTTGTTGGAGTGAAGCACATTTTTCCGGCCACTTCCCGGTTTGATTCGGTATGGAAACGGTGGCTCCGGCCAGGGGAAGAAAGCCGTGCAAAGGTACGTGTCCCGCCCACTATTATTGCCATACTTACAGAAGGTATAATTTCTTTTTATTTTAATTTAAATGAGAAAGAAGGACAACGGTTAAGTATTTCCGTATTCAAAATCAATACTTTGAGCTCCACCCAATTAAATTTGGCAATGGAACATTCATACAGTTGAATCAAATTCAGTTACTAATGACTAATCAGTTCTAGAACCAGTTAACTATAAAACATACATACTTTTTACGAACTCCATCGCTTCTGTCTGGTATAAATTTGAACGATAATCGAAATGTGTAAATGTGATAAGATTTTCGTGAATTTAAATATGCCTTTTTCTTGATTTATCGTTCTATGAAATTTCCAGTTTGCCTTGTTAGTCAAAGTTCCTAAGGAAACTCAAAGGTCATAAAGCCATAATCATTTGACCGAGTTTTATGCTTCAGAATAGTGACACTTTTGGAGAAACTGCCAAACCTGCCAAAATTACCCTGACAGGTTTAAAAAACCAAAAAAAAATTTAGGATTTTGGTCAGGCGGGTACCCAGTAGTTTTTTTTTTCGGAGGAGGTTTCTGAACATTTTCCATACGTAATTTTTGATTATAAAGTCGTTTTATAATTGATTTCAATATTTAAAGAGAAGAATTTTCCTAAAATAATTATTTTTCTTTGATGATAATGGAAATTGGTGAATAATTTGTTGCTTATTAGTTACGGTAATTTTGAATTAGTTGTTCAATTTTTTTTTAAATATTTTGAGTACTTCGCTAAGTTCATATGAAGTTAATGAAGCTTGAAAACAAAATTGAGCAACAAATTCAAAATCACCGTTACTAATTAGCAACAAATTACCCTCTAGTTTTCTGTTTGTTTTCAAGCTTATTTAGGTGGGGTGCTTCGTTAACTTCATATGAACTTTAGCGAAGTGCTCAAAATATAGAAAAAAATCGAGTAGCGCATTAAAAACTACCGTAACTAATTAGCAAGTTATTAGCGACAAATTATTCACCCGTTTGCGTTATCATCGGCGCGAGGTGCTTCGCTAAGTTGATGTTCATTTATTTTTTGAGTTTCGGGATGGCGGCCCCTTGTATACGCACCTGGTTTTGGTACCTCAAGCGTGCCGGTTTGTGCTAAGCTCTCATGAATATTTTCATTTGTTTCTGGCTTCGCCTTCAGCTCATAATATTGAATGGCGAGGTGGCATTAGTAGTTTCAACATAAACTGCTAATGCACAGATGAGTCGAAAACGAACCGAAAAACAAAATGACACGAAGTTCTTGTCCCTCGTCTAGGTGTCCATCTGACGGGGTCGTAAGCTAATCAATGCACAGAAAAAATAATGAAATTACTACATGTCATTCAATTCACTGAAGTCTTTTTTTACATGGAGGATACATACCGCACAAAAAACCGCTTAAATACGTGTATGCTTCGGAAAACCGCATAAAAAAACCGCGTAACTTCGATAACCCACGTAAAAAACGCGACCATTTATTTGTATCTAAGTTTGTTAAAATCGGTCACTCTGAGAAAAATGAGTAATTTTAAATTGGAATTTTTACACCAATCACACTGTTATTCCGGAACAGGAAGTCGGAGCTGGATGTAATCCAGGAATTTACTATAAGACTACGAGGTCTGTTCAAAAAGTACCCGGAATTCTCATTTTTCTAAAAAAATATTTATTTATTCGTCTACATCTATATGGTCCCCTTCAAAGTAATCCCCCCTAGATATAATACACTTATGCCAGCGTTTTTTCCAGTCTTCGAAACACCCCTGATAGTCACTTTTTGTAATGCTCTGTAGCACTCTCAGCGATTCTGCCTTTATCTCTTCAATCGATGAAAAACGCTGTCCTTTCATGGGTCTCTTCAACTTTGGGAACAGGAAAAAATCACACGGAGCGATATCTGGTGAATAAGGAGGTTGGGGCATGATTAAAGTCTTGTTTTTAGCCAAAAAATTTTATCAAAATTCAGCAGTTTTAGAACGAATTTTGCTGCCACTCGTTTCATGCCCAAAACATTTGAAAAAATATGATGGCATGAGCCAACTGATATGCCAACTTCATCAGCAACTTCTCTAATAGTGATTCGGCGATCATCCATAATCATTTTTTCCACTTTTCCCACATTTTCATCGATTATTGACGTGCTGGGTCGACCGGAGCGTTCGTCGTCTAAAAACGTCTTTGCGGCCATCTTGGAAACGCTTATACCACTCGTAAACACTTGTTTTTTTTTCATAGCAGACTCACCGTAGGCTCTCTGTAACATTTCGCACACTTGGTTACACTTTATTTCATTTTTCACGCAAAATTTAGTACAAATTCTTTGACTCTTCAATTCTTCCATTGTTTAAACTAACAAAAATCGCCGAGCTCAAAAAAACACGTCTACACCAGCCGCTACAAGACAGAATGTAAACAATGAATACAGCTGAAAATTTCACCATACATTAGGGACATATGTACCAACACAATAAAAAAAATTTTGACCACCGGACTCTCCAGACGCGCGCAATTAAAAAATTCCGGGAACTTTTTGAACAGACCTCGTATAAACCTATAAAGCATTTGAATCTGATTTTGATCTCCGAGAAAAGCTAGTACACATATTTTTATTATGTTGCACATTTTACCCCATAATTCCGGAACTGGAAGTCGGATCCAAATAATATTCAGGAATTTTGTAGGGAACTACAAGACCTTTCATTTGAATCTGATTATGATATATAGTGAATTTGTAAAAATCGGTTCAGCCTGTTGGTGCTTGAATTTGTAGTAGTTTCGTCTTGTCATAGAGGAAAGAGTGACGTTGGCAATTATTCTCTCTTATTTTTTCAATGAGAAACGAATATGCTTCGTCTCTCTTCGTTTATTCTGGTGTCGGTTATTTACGAATGAGACAGTAAAATATTGAAAATGAGGCTGTTGGATTGGATTCTTTCATTGAGAATGCGCACTCGACATTTTACCCCATAACTCCGGAGCCGGAAGTCGGATCTAAATAATGTTTAGGAATTTTGTATGGGACCGCAAGACCTTTCATTTGAATCTAAGTTTGTGAAAATCAGTTAAGCCATCTCCGAGAAAAGTTAGTGCAAAAAAACGTTACATACACACATACGCACATACACACATACACATACAGACATTTTGCGCACTCGACGAACTGAGTCGAATGGTATATGACATTCGGCCCTCAGGGCCTCGGTTCAAAAGTCGATTTTTACAGTGATTGCATAACCTTTCTATATGAGAAAGGCAAAAAGAAAAGAGCGAAAAACCGTAAAAAGTTTTCTAAATCGACCTCAAATCTTTTCCAATTGATAGTTTTTATCAGTAGACGGTCAAACAAACCGATTTCGGTCATTCTTTTAAGAATCGAAGGAAATTATTCTGGGAAATACCACAGTATTATATATAATAGTATGATTGATATGAGAAAGGCATCATTACATCACTAGGTGGATTAAAACAGGTTTTTTATTTATGTTTCGCTTATTTTATCCTGCAACGTTGAAACCGGGAATCGTATCCGGATAAAATTCAATAGCAGGTTATGAGACCAAGAGACCTTTCATTTGAATTGAATTCCTGCCATCTCCGAGACAATCGAGTGTACATTTTTGTTACATACACTCAGATATTTTGCGATCTCAACGAACTGAGTCGAATGGTATACGGGCTGGAATTAAAAGTCGGTTTTCCCAGTGATTGTATATCTATTCTATATGAGAAAGGTCAAAAATAAACATATTGAAAACCACAGATAGCAACTAATTTGCAACAAATTATTCATTAGGTTTCGATTTGGTAATTTTATGTGAACTTAGCGAAGCACTCGTAAAAATAACAAACATTTGAGCAACAAATTTAAATCCACCGTTACTTATTCGTAACTAATTTGCAATAAATTATTCACATGGTTTCAATAAATTTTCCAACTTATTCAGAAAGAGTGATGCGTTAACTCCGTATGAGCTTTGCGAATAAACAAAAGTTTAAGCAACAAATTCCGAACCACCGTAGCTTATTCGCAACTAATTAGTAACAAATTGTTCACTGGGTTTCGATTTGTTTTCAAGCTTACTCAAGACAAGGATTCTTCGTTAACTTCAATAACATTAAACTTAGTGAACCACTCGAAAAAATAAAAAATAAATTGAGCAACTAATTCAAAACCACCTTAACTAATAAGCAACTGATTAGCAACAAATTAGTCATCTATTTGTGCTCTCATCGGAGATAGTTCTTTGCTAAGTTCATGTTTGTGATTTAGAATCGAATGGCGAATCGATTATATAATATTAAATACTATGAAAACAAAAGATTAAAATGAAGCTACCAATTATTGTATCCACAATGTTTATCTTTTACTTGAATTGCAAATTTTGTTATGCAGAAAACGTCTTCTTTCGTAGTGATAGTAGAACATGAAGCGCAGCTCCGTTATTTCGTTCTAATTGCCATTAAAGTGCATCTTTAGAAAATTTGTCATTCGGAACTTATCGTTCACATCACTCGTCTGAATTATGAAAATAAGGAAAATAATGATTGCTATCGAATTCTTAAACAAAATTCTAAAAATTGTTCTGTGCTCTTTGTGATCGACAGTCGTGCTTTCGCGGCACCGACAGAAGACCTAACCTCAAAGCAAGCAACTGAGCCAACCACCTTGCGAAAATCAATCTGTCAGAATTGTTTCGCAATTTCGTTCAACCGCAGCAGCCACAATCACCGGGTCAATATTTGTAAACAAATGAACAATTGAATCGTTTGCAACCTTGCACTGATTAGCCCACTTTCCCGGACACGGCCGCGATAGCAACTGCCGCCTCTAGAATTCGGTGCGCTAAATGGGAGAAGAAGAAAGTCGACAACACATACCTGTGCCGTAATTATCGCGCGGTGTAGGCCATAATCGCATCCAGCCAAAGTTCAAGGGTCTCCTTCATTATCCTTCGCTGCAATCCTCGAAAGAAGCAGCAACAACAAAAAATCGGCAGTCGAAACAAAGGAACCTAGCGAAGAAGAATGGTTGAAGCATAATTAATTTCGCGACTCGCAGATCCCCCATTGCTACACTCACTTATCTTCCTTTCATCCTCCCCCTCCCCTTTCCTCATTCACCACAGGTAGGTGGCATGTGGTGTGTTGTGTCTTGTTGTAAGCGTTGTATTCGACCACCCACCACCCGCCACCCCACGGGTTTCCTTGCCTCACATCTAGTTGCCCTCTACCTCAGCATGCCTGCCTGCCGGTGCCTGGGTAGTGAGTGGCGTTCATCATCACCGCAGCTCCAACACCGCCGCCGCCACCACCGTCGCCTCCTTCTCCTTTTGCTGCTCCACCATCGTCGTCGCAGCACTCGTCGTCATCGCCTTGATCATCAATAGGCAGCAGTGGCAAAGGCAGAGGTAGTTTTCACACTCTAACTAGACTAGAGCACGGCAGGATGGAGTTCACCAGTTGCTAGTAGCATAGTTTTCAGTAGATACGCAGTAGATTTAGAACGTTTTTATTATTTTCCGGGATCTGGATCCCTTTTCCGGGCGAAGCCAGTTTTGATGCGGTGATCGAAGTTTGGTGTGTGGTGTGCAGACTTCGGGAATTCACACGAAAAGAGCGGTTGGATTGCGGCGAAAACGAAAAATTTCGGTTCGGCGGCTGTTGCTTCGGTAAGTGGCGAACCTTTGGACAAGCTCCGGAGGCCGCGGTTCTACGGAAAAAAAAGATTGGCACAGATGATTTTAGAATAGTCGTAATTTCGGATACTAAAAACGCGTGTATGAAGGTCATTATACCCGGGGTCGTTGACCTGGCCGAACGTTTTCTGTGGGCTACATCATCTGTATTGAGAGTCGGAGTCGGCTGAGCGTGCAAGTGTTCGTGTGAATTTCGGTGTAGCAGCACAGCGTTCCAAACAGGAACCCGAAATCAAACGGTACCCCAGCAGCGGAATGAGCACATTTCGACAGGCCTCCTCCTCCGCCCCCCCCCCCCCCCCCCCACAAAGCCAAAGCCCATATTTCCCCCGGCAGTTTGCGAACTGAGGTCTGTCCTCCTCGGGGTTTGATGGTTTGAGTGTGCGATGCAAGGTGCAAAGCATAATGAAATTTGACGGAAATTCGCAAAAGTTGCGAATTTGGTGAACCAGTCAGTGCCAAAAGTTGGCTTTGCTTGCTGGTTGGCAGTATGGGTCTTTTAGAGTGTGTGTGTGTGTGTGAGTTTGTGAATGATACTTTTCACATACGTTGTACCAACACAATTTTGGGATGGGAGGAGATCCACTTTTTTTCGTTCGTTCGTTCGTTCGGGTGTTTCTCCCCAACCACCCTGCAGAACGCCTTCCCCCTCATCCCTTCGTTTGATGGGGCGAAAATCACCGCACGGACACAGCGACACGCACTCACACGCACACACTGACACGCCTTCCCACGACTCTATCCTGTCACCGCCGAGCAATGGATGCGATTTTAATTCCTCCGCGAATTCGATACGTCAGAAGCGATATTCACGTAGTTACAATTCAGCGTCTTGTCTTCTCTGCAATTTGCAGAATTTTTTCACGCAAAACGGCACTTCTTCCTTTATTATAGGCCAAGTTCAACTTTTCTTGTGTGTTGTGATGGTAGTTGCGGTAGCGATTTGAGATTTTTTAAGTAGCTCACACATTTTCTTATGTAGTGTTGGTGCACAATCGTGACGTCACTGGTGCTACGATTGCAGGAAAATCACTGCGTTTCGGTCGGAAAATCACTTCAATCTTAGCTCGCGAAAGCCTTGAATAGTTAAGCCTAAACCGAGCGATCCTCAACGAGACCCGGAACGATGTCAAAGTGTTGAATTGTGCCGCGAAAAGGGTCCAGTGCGAAAATGGCGTCCATTGAGAAGAACTCACCATCGAACAGAGCCGCACTAAGGTTTCACAGTACCGAGAAACTTGTTGCTTTTTCGTGAGATCGGCTCTAAATCGAAGCAACCCGTTGCAGTAGTTTCCACACGCACCACGTTTCGCTCTTAGATAAAAACAACATCAAAGTAGGTCACCACATTTTTGTCACAAAACCAAATCAATTAAGTAGTTTCAAGCACGCAGGAGGATCCTGTGAATCTTGATTCACAGCCGGAAGAAGCCAAAACGTGACACTCTCGCACTAAAAAAAAATATGCCATCTTCACCCGACTTTGCACCGTTTATCTTGCCGAGATCCACTCGCATCGCTGAGACTTCTACAACTGCAGCCCGCGGTTTCAGTTTCGGCGGGTCGTGCCTCGCACTTTTAGCGGTGCGAAAATTGAATTGCAAAAAAAAACAAGACACAACAGCAGCACACACATTGCCAATCCTTCCCCAACTGATGGATTGAACGAATAAAGAAACCTCCAAAAAAATAAAACTCACGCACTCAACCTAAAATCCTACAAAACATCCCGTCCCCACGTTCCGTTCCCATAGACTCAAATTCGCATTTCACATTGGCCGTTCGCGAAACGCACATTTTGCCAACTCTCTTTCTCTCTCTCTCTCTCTCTCTCTCTCTCTGCTGCCTTTTGTCTACGCGCTTCATCCATTCGCCTGAACGCTAAATATTTCAACAACGACGACGACCAACACACGCAGCATTGACCTACTTTTCTTGCAAATCGTTGGTCCCCCCGCGGCCGGGCAACAGCGAGGGGGGTGGGTGGGGACGATGCGAAATTCGAGGTCAGCCCGCGCGCTTGCTACGGCTCTCGAAAACCGAACGAACAACGCACGCCGGTCGCAGCAACACAATTCGCAGTGCGCTGATTGCGAATAACCAGCCATCTACGATCGTGAGGGGTTGGCGGGGTAGACCCGAAGGAGAAGGAGGAAGCAAAAAGTGCGTCACGCAGCTTTTCGCGGATACGTTTTGCGAGCGACACCGGTGCGAGAGTGCGAAATCAACGCACCGCTGTGAGATCATCTAAAAAAAAATGAGAACGCGAAGCGAGAGGAAAAGACAGAGAGAAAGAGGCCGACCGACAATGCGTGTTTCTGCGTTTCTGCCTACTGTGATAGTGGTGACTAGGCAGATAGACAGACAGCCACACACACAGTAGGCTAGAAGTAGGTCAGGCCTGCTTTGTTGACCGGTACGAATGTGATCCTTTCCGAATACCATCGGTTCATCCTAACGCAATCCGCTCTCCCGATTTACCCTCACATCATTCGCTCTCACGCCGGTTCTCTGGTTCTTCCACCAAGGTCTCATCTCACGCGCGCATGTTGTTGGTGCTTATCGAACCCCCTTCCTCGCAGTGGGCAGGCAGTGCATCATTTACGGTTCATATTAATTTATTCTGCTGGATGGACAAAACGCGGATGGATGTACCCGGTGCCGATTCTGGCCGTCCTTTAAATATTTGCGCGAATGTTGCAATTAAGAAGAGACGTGATAGAAAGAAAAAAATGTAGCCCGTCGTCTCTATTCTATTCCCTCTATCTCACACTTTACCCGTTCGTAGCCAAATTTTTGCCAATATGCGTGTGGTGGGCTATGGTGCATTTGTGTGGTGCGTAAATTTCGCGACCCTGGTAGATGTGCGGATTTGTTATTATTAGTTTTTTTTTTAATTTTTGCGGCGCGTCTAGTTGGCTGTGCGTAGACCCTCACTCGCTCTCTCTTTTTATTGCTGATTGATGCGTAGTGTGCGTTGACGCGGGTGTGGCCTTGAACTAAATTCGCTAGCCAGTTTTGCAACTTTTTTTTTCTTCTATTTCACGATCGAAAGGGGAGGAAAGAGATCGGGTTTTGTTACCAATTTAACATGCCGGGAGATAACGCGAGAGTTTTGCATTGTTCCGATGATGCGACTGCCCCGTGATTACGCGGCCACATGCTGTTGGGCATGCGCCGAGAGAGTGTGACTCGACGGCGCGGCGCTCTTTGTTTGTTCTTTCACCCGGTTAACATCGGTCTGTTCTGTTCCGCCGATGCGTACACGGGATATCGTAAGGGGTTTGCGTCGCGCGATGCGTCGAAGCGAGTAGGTGGAAAAACTGACCTCGCACAAAGCGGGCGAGGTCGTGACGCATTACCATGCGTACGTGCTTTCACCCGGCATCCTTCGCTCTCTCTCTTTTTGTCGAACCAGAATGAACTTTTCTCTCTAGTGTCAATTTAATCGAATTGTAATTAACCTTCAAATTTTATTTCGTTTATTTTCAGACATGGCCGAAGGTAATGGTGAACTGGTGGACGAAATGGCAAACCAGAAAATGGGCGAAGGCGCTGGCGATGGCGAACGGACAGAAGACTACACCAAACTGCTGGAGTATGGTCTGGACAAAAAGGTTAGTTTCATGCTCTTTTAAATTATCAGAAGACCTAAATAATCTAATAACCAGATAAACGTGTCACTTGAACCAATTTGTTTTGATTCCTGGTGCAGTGGGGGATGGAAGAAGTTTAAAAAAGTCAAAGTCTAGCCTAGTCTACGATGCGTGAGGGAAACACTGCATTGAATACATAGTGTCCCAAAAGGATTTACAAAATGTTCAAATGAAATCCCATCAAACTAGCTGACAGAATATATTAGAATTTGATTGTTATGATGATCGGTCATCATCAACTTAGTTAAACTTAATCTTTGATAAATCCATCAACAGGGTTGGAAAAATCAAAATCAAAATATCGTCAAATCGAGATCACTACCCAAGAAAATCGCTTGTGATCGTTCCCGATAAATCTGATCTTTTTAAAATCAGTAGATGAGTTTTCTATAAATCGGTACTGATTCGGTCAGCTTTTATCATTGTGGGCAGTGTTGGTGATTGCCGAAAATTGGACAGAAGCTGCTGGATATTTATCAATATTGTATACAACATTTTCAATCCGGTTGAAGATGCTACAAGAACTCATGAACCGCGAGAGAATTTTTCTACATTTCTTCGCTCCACTTCATACTCTGAGTTATTTCACGGCCCTTAAAAAAAATTACAGTCTAATAATGATTGTTGCTGTGTAGAATTTACCGAGAGAAAATCGCAAAGTGACAGTTATCGCCGAAAATCGATTCGATGATTCGACTTGATGATTGTCATACTAGGTTGCAATGTTTCAAAATCCTTGTGTGAAGCATTCACAGATATTTTCATAGACACAACATATACAAAGGTTATATGCACATAGTTAGAATAGGTGGCAATAGTAAAATGATTCTATCGCAATTATCAACTGCCTGTATAGAATCGGATCGCGAAACGAAAATAAGCGACCGTTTGTTGCTTCAGAGAGAATCCCCACAGCAGCGAGCTAACCTTTGATTCTCAGACAGGTCATCGAGAGAAATTCGCTCTCGCACTGGTGTCCGTTCTATGTTAAGCGAACCATATCGGAGAAATCAATGGAAGACACACAGCATGCGCAGCGTTTGAATTAGCGTTGCGATATCATGCGCTCCTGTTACTACTGCGTCTACTATTTAAGCTAAATATGGTAAATTAATTACTGCATTAACTGCATAACATGCTTTGTGATTTAACATGTTTTTCTTATCATTTCAATTATTATTAATCCCAGCACATATGATAATATTATTTACTGTTGTTATTGATGATATAACTCCGCCAACACGATGTGTGATTGCGATGTGACCGATAAAATGAATTCATTGAAATTCTTTCATTCTTTATGTCACACTTCTAGAAAAGTGGTTATAATTTTTCTTAATCGCTGTACCGTGTACAATCAAAACCAAACATTGGTAACAAAGCTAGAAAGTTGATAATTCCTTGAGATTGGTGCACCCAAGCTCATTCAAATTAACTAAAATTATAAATGCATAACTTTAGTCTATCCGTTTGAAAGACATCATCTTTCAATGCTCATATAATGCAAAATTTATTAATTTAGCTAATTTACTCACCCCACTGTACAATTTTGCTGATCACATTAGACACGATTTTCGACATCAATCATTTCCGATCGAATCAGTAGTGATTGTTTTAGAATTTAGATCTTTTCTGGTTTTGACATGCAGTGATCTTAGATCAACAAAGATTTTTGATTTTCCCAGCTCTGCTCAATGACAGAGGGATTGGGAAAAAAAACCCTACCCCTCTGACCCTACCCTAAAGACAGGACTCTGGACCTGAAAACCATTTTCGCCCCCATTAAAACTGTTTTCATTCAATTGAGCTGCGCTTAGAATGTGACGGAACACTTCTCATAAGTAGTTGAATAAGTATTCTGCATGACCAAAAATGACAATTTGCATAATCAGTTTCAAACCATTTTAAACCTAGCGAAGGGCTTTTGAGAAGGGCCTAAATAGAAACTCCGTGAAAATTTGAAAAAAAGAGGTATGCCTCATAAACGGATTGTTGAGGTGATTTGGTGTTTTCGACAATTTTGTAGGTAACTTTTGGGACGATGGGGAGAAATTGTACATTGTGAAAACAAAATTTATTTTTATTTTGTTCTGAATATTATTTCTCTAAGAAAATGTGGTTTTGCGCTTCTTATAAACAATTACTGTGAAAACCGACTTATCAACCGAGACAGAAAGGTCGAATGTCATATACATATATATTTTTCACAAACTTAGATTCAAATGATAGGTCTTATAGTTCCATACAAAATTCTTGAATTTCATACGAATTCGACTTTCGGTTGCGAAGTGACAGGGTGAAGTGCACCAAAAAGTGAAAATAATGTCACTCAATTTTCTCGTAGATGGCCGATTTTCACAATCTTAGATTCAAACGAAAGGTCTTGTGGTCCCATATACAGTTCCTGAATTTCATTTGGATCCGACTTCCGGTACCGGAATTAGAGGGTGATATGCACCAAAAAAGTGAAAGTTAGGGTAGTAATTTTTTTCGAAGATGGTTGAATCGAATTTTACCATCGTAGATTCAACTGAGAGGTCTACAGATACCGTTAAACTATCCCGATTTTTATTCAGATCCAACTTTCGATTTCGGGGATAGGGTTTTTAGAGTAAAAAGTATTAGTATTAGAGTATATTAAAAAGAATATGTATATTTTTTTAAATTGTTTTAATTAATGTAGTAAATATTTTGTCTTAATTATGCCGATTTTCTTATGTAAGTTTCCAAACCAGCGCAACTATAATACGGACTTCCAGAGCTGTGAATTTTTTATGAATTCCTGAAATTATGCTATTTTTTTATGCTAATTTTGGTATTTTTCCGATTTTCGCACATCGTTTCGCTCGTTTGAAAGCTACTCTTGGGTTGTGAATCAAATTTGAACATCATCTAAAGTCATTACCGTTTCCGGATATAATAGTATTAATGACGTAAGCGACAATACGCATTTTTTTTTCTTTCCACTCTATTTTCTCAGAGATGACTGAACCGATTTTAACAAGGTTTAATTCGTTGGGAGCTACTTTTGGGTTGTGAACCATGTTTGAAGATCCTGTCAACTGTCTTTGCTGATTCCTTGAATATAATGTTATAAGTGACGCAAACGACAAAATTCAGGTTTATTACCCAGGGACTTCAGCAGATTGAAATATGCGGTTAATTTCGATCCAAATCTTCTTAAGGTGTGGGTTTTGCGTGGGAAATACGCATTGTTTGAACTGTGCGTGATGATCGAAGAGACCGTTCCGAAACAGGATGTATTATCTGTTGAAATAACAGGCGGATTCCTTTTTTGAACGGTAGCTGGAATTCATCAGATATTCCTTGTTTTGGAAAGTTTATTTTATATGACTTTCTGTACATTTAGTAAATATTCCCAAAAGTTTTCTAATATCGTCTTCCCTCGAAACCAAAATTGAGTCAGAAAGCGGTTGGTTGGACTAAGCTGCACGCTTCACTAATTATGTGAAGATTTCAACCTGTCAAGCTATACCTTGCCACTTTATAATAATATAGAAATAATCTGTCATTTAAAATTTAAACAGGATATTAATTATTCTTTCTGTTTTTCACCATCCTCCCCAGGTTGCCGGCAAACTGGACGACATCTACAAAACCGGCAAGCTCGCTCACTCCGAACTGGACGAACGAGCCCTGGACGCACTGAAAGAGTTCCCCGTCGACGGTGCCTTGAACGTCCTGAGCCAGTTCCTAGAGTCCAACCTGGAGCATGTGTCGAACAAATCGGCCTACCTGTGCGGGGTTATGAAAACCTACCGGTAAGGCGGCCATGGAATGTGCGGGGCGCAATAATGCAACTAACCCTAACCCTGTGTTTAATCCGATTGCAGACAGAAAAGCAGAGCCACCCAACAAGGACTTCCCACACCTGCAATAACAGTACAAGCGAAAGGTCCCGACGAGGACAAAATCAAAGCGATTCTGGAACGCACAGGATACACACTCGATGTGACCACAGGTATCGTATGCGGTGTCGAATCGTGACTCACGACCCGAGACTAATCCGGCGCGATTTGCCTTTTTCGCTTTTACAGGACAACGAAAGTACGGTGGGCCCCCTCCAAACTGGGAAGGCGGCACTCCGGGTAACGGTTGTGAGGTGTTCTGCGGTAAAATACCAAAGGATATGTACGAGGACGAGCTGATACCGCTGTTTGAAAAGTGTGGCAAAATCTGGGATCTCCGCCTGATGATGGACCCGATGACGGGTACGAATCGGGGCTACGCGTTCGTCACCTTCACCTCACGAGACGCCGCCTGCAATGCAGTGAGGGAGGTAAGTCCGTTCGTTTTCTAGTCCCCCACACCTGTCACGTGTTCTGTTTCGTCCTCTGCTTGATACCCAGTTCCAATTTTTATTTTTCGTTCCGTTATTGTTTTTCGTCAAACCTCCTCCCCGGAATAACCCCAGATTCCTATCGATGCCCAACTACCCAAATAAATTTCTGTCCAAGCAGAAATACTTTCACCTATCTGTTTCAGGTTTCAAAAGCTCCCGTAGTTTCTAGTTCTAGTGTTTAGAGGACCGTCTATTTTCCCCACTACCCGTTCTTCATCTGTACTTCCTTTTTCGAACTACCCCCCTCCCACAAAAAACTACTTGTGTAAAATGCATTGCAGCAACATTCATCAACAAAATTTCAATCAAATCAAAAACAGCTAATGAGGAACAGTTTCTCTATCACTTTGGAGGGATCGTGAACCTAAATGTAGTAGTAAAACATCAATCTAGCTTTCCGTAGGCATGGCACAGGTGGAACCCCCCCTCTCTACCAGTCGGAACTAGTTGCGAAATAAAACCGAAAATGAAAAATGAATAGTCGGGGAGTTTCGCCTGTTCCGTTTTCTAAAACCACCCTATTATGAGATGATAAAGGTTTCCCTAAATATACTATAGCTATCTGTATTCGTTTCATTCAACTCAACTGAGTAGAGGTGATTGGTGTTTCGTGGCTTAAATGGTTTAAAAATCTATTGTTACTAACGGATTCCACAGTAGTTGTATTTATTAACAACAACAACAACAACAACAACAACAGAAATAACAAGCCAGTGTCTCTGGCAGTACTGAATTCGATTTCGAAATCTGGTTTGGTCTAAAAATAATTATCAGTATTTTGTTATTCTTCATTGAGTTAGTTTTTAGTCTAGTTTTCTATTGTTTTTTCTTTCGTTTTTGTTAGATTTAGTTTTGATTTTGTACTTTTGTTCCAGCCGTAACCGTTGGAACGGTAGTTTCCGATACTGATTAAATCTGATTGATACTTTGTTCTCAAAGAATAATCTCGTATGCATTCAAATAGAGTTAGTTTCCGAAAATTTGGTTCTAATTGTTATTAAATATTTAATTGCAGTTGTAAATTTTGGACGGGCATCCTACCAAAGTACGATTGCTCTCCTGGATCAATAATAATACTCGCACAAATAGACTGTTGACAAGTGACCATGCATGAAGCATTTCACGTGAGAATCATACCAGTCTGATTAGAATCAACAGAAAAGTAGTCTAATGAAGAAGTTTCTTCCTATCGAAATTCTTCATAATGGTACAGATTATTGTGATTAGTACCAAACATTGTTTAAAACTAGTGATTAGTTGAAATGTCAAATCACGAATCGCTTATTGTTTAATGTTGGATTTATTTCAACCGAATTTCCTTTCTGCCGTTTTTATTTTGGAGTGTTGTGTAGTAAAGATGACCAATGTACCGTTACTAATTACTGTGATCAGAAAATTACTCTTAGAAAATTACTTAAACATTGTTAGTATCTCATTTTTTTGTATTGATTTTATCTTATTTATAGTCAGTTTATTTAAAAATGATTCATGTGGTCAAATAAGTATAAAAAGATCAAGAGGAATAGTTTAATGCTTGATGATAATCGATATTTAGAAAGAATTTCTCATAAGCATGCACGTAGCATTTCACGTGAAGTAATCAAACCAGGCAGGTTGGCTTGATTTTTCATTTAATATTTTTCTAACGAAAAAAAAATCTTCACGATTCGAAATTCCTTCCATTTCGAACCCTTATATCGAAATGAATGAATTCGATCAATACAAAAAGTTAATGCATAATCAACATATTCGTTGTGTTGACTGTTTTGGTACGATTCCCCATTACCGAAGTTTTAAGTTCAGAAGGCACACCGAAAAGTTTATCAAAAAATAATCACATGTTACCAAATGCTAGTGTCCTCGGAATTTCACAAATCAACGTGCTAGAATACACAATGACGATTTATTTACTTGTATTTGTACATGCCCGAAGCATTTCACGGGGAGTAATAAGATTGTTCAGGTCTTAAAGTAGCTAAGATGTGGTTGAATATTATCCTGTTGAAGAAGTTTAATTTGTTGTTCATTCGAGTGAAGACTATTTTGAGTTACACTATAAATTGTTATAGATTTGTTGATTATTTCAACTGAACTGAGATAGTCACGCAAATCACTCCTAGCAGCTTAAATTTTGGTTATGTTTTGGATTTTACCAGTCTTTTTACCAACTTAGCATACTTTAGAACTTGGAAACATGAGTGAGGTTTCGGTACTACCTTCAATCAGGCTTCCAAAAAACCGACTTTAAAACCTGTTTCATGTTACCAAATTTGAACTGCGCAATCGAATTTTCATTCGATGGTTAGAAAAGTGAAATTGCGATGGAATTCTTTAGAACTACAAGGATCCGTCCTTCAAAAAAACGTACTCTATTTTTAATGTCATCGAAATTTCGACAGAATCCAAATTTGATTCGATAAGCAATTTTTCAAAGTAATGTGAATCGCATCATCGCAGATTTGAGTTATTTTTCTAATTGCGGTGCAAAATATGTGTAGCGACATTGAAACCTTTGTTTGCAAGTTGGCATGCACCTAGCATTCCACGTGGGACGGCTCAGGTCAGTCTGATTGAAAGGAGCAAAAAGTGAACAGAAATTTTCAGTGAAATAAGTTTCGTCATTCCAGCCAAATAGTGTGACACACTATGAATAGTTGAATATTTGTTAAATATTTAATTATCAAATGATTTGACATCGCAACTAAAATTGTTCCCAGTTGATAGTTGCATGTTTGATAATTTTTCGAAGTTTCGATAATATTTCTTTCAAGTAACGTGCAATATTCGTCAACGTGTGCAATTATACATTAAGAGATGCATTAAAATAATCTTTTCTAATATGTGTGCACGAATCATTTCACGTGGGGTGATCAGATCCGTCTGGTTGAAAATAGTAAAGAAGTGATTCTGACAAAGTTTCATGCATGCACCAAGCATTTCACGTGAGATTATCAGATCTCTCTGGTTTAACAATAGCAAAAAGCGGTCGGAAACTGTCGAATGAAGTTTCATACTTTTTTGACAACATTTGAGACTATAGTATTACATATAACATACAGTAGTAAACTTTTTCTATATTCAATAGTACAATTCGTACCTCATTTAAAAAATATTATATCGGAATTTTGCAAAATTATTTATACATATAACGAGTTTCGCGTTAAATCGTATTCAGAGTTATCAGTACACTCTCAGATTTTAGTGAAACTTTGTCACAAAAAAACCACCTTGCATATTTTGTTTTTCCAAAAATGATCCAGACTGTCTTTTGAAAAAGGGCCAAACTTTTTTTTACCATTTATTTTTTTCTAATCGAAAACGGACAAATCCTACAGAAAAATGTGCGAGTGGTTGTTTGCAAAATTAGTCAATTTCTTGAATAAAAATATTGAAACAAAAATCCTAGTCTACTTTTAAACTAAAAAAAATCGATTTTGAAAATTTAAAGTCGATTTGCGAAAAAAAACAACATTATTGATTTGAATGAAATTTTGTTACAGGATAGGTGATTATGTTTCCTACCTACAGCCAAATTTGGGCACTATTAAGGGAAAAAAATATTCGAAAAAAAAATTTCCTTGTCCAAACTGATTTTTCTCAGTGTATTTTTTATCGAAAACTTGAATTTTTTAACGTCCGTAGGGAACATCTATTTTGTAACAAAATTTCGTCAAAATCAAAAATGGTCTCTTTTTTTGCAAATCGACTTTAAATTTTCGAAATCGATTTTTCTCAGTGTAGGAGTCGATTGGGATTTTTTTCAATTTTTTTCAACACATTTTTTTTCAAGAACTTGACTAATTTTGTAAAAACCACAACACTCTTTTGTTGCATTTGTCATTTTTCGACTACAACCATATGAAAAAAATGGTAAAAAAAAGTTTGTCCCTTTTCAAAAGAGAGTGTGGATCATTTTTGAAAGAAAAAAAGAAAATATGCAAAGTTGTTTTTTGTGACAAAGCCGTTCAGGTACAACAAGTTTCATTAAAATCTGAGAGTATCAAGCGAAAACGACATAACAATGATGTCAATTCTCTGTGTCAGTCAGTGTGTTTTAACACAATGAATTTCGTTTTAATAAATAAATATCTCCACATTTTGAGTAGTTCTTGTATTCTCATGTTTGTTTTTTTTTCGGTAATCTGTTGCACAATGCAACAAAGAAGGTGATTCATTTATACGGGAGAAAAGTTCCTTTTGATCATAAAATCATGAATTTTTATCATGACTTCATGGAAATATAACGTGATTGCTTTCATGATTTTTTAATCATGACAACGATAAGGAACTTTTTTCCGTATACTGGAATAGAGTTCCACAGTCTAAGTGCAAGGTATTGAACAGATTGATCAAAATTTGCAACGATCTTGCAAGTATGCATGCACGAAGCATTTCACGTGGAATGATCATATCATGCAGGTTGGAAGTAAAAATAAAATTGATGATGTTATAGTTTTTTTTTCTTGAAATCTAGTTTGATTTTCGCAGTTGAAAAGTTAGAACAACGATTTGGAACCGAATTCCAAACATTTTCAAATCTGAAGTTTAAAACTAATCTATTTGAATGCATCCAGTTTAGTTACTATTCTAGTTTCCTGTTTTGCCATGAATCTCCTTATCCCGTTATGCTACATAACGGAAACTGACGTTGTTTAAACAAAAGCATGTTCTTTATCTACAAAACCTATCGTTTTTCGACTGTCCACAGCTCTGCAATCGCTCGAACTACTATTCCGAGCCTCTATTTTTTCTCAATCAACCTATAACTCAACCATGCAATCAATTTATTCGTCCTGTAAATTACACACCCATAACCACCAGTAGCTCTCTAGACTCATCCGGAGTTTCGCAGAACTCCAAGCAACAACAACAACAGCAACCGAAAAAAACCGACCCAGCAGATCACCTGTGATTAACCCGTTACTTCGTAGCGATTCCGTCTAACGGTTTGTGCATACGGTACCGTTCAGTAGTTTATAGCCAAAAGAAACAACGAGAATGCACTTCCTCATTCACCGCCACAAACCACCACCACCACCTCCACCTACACAACTACCAATGATCACACCTCCGCCTCGTGCTGTGAATAGACTAGTTAGCAGTTGACAGGCGGCACGCGAATACCAGAACAAAAAAAAACCTTAACCCTTTTGTCCCATCGAACAGGACGACGGAAGGCCACGCGCCGTTGTCTATCAGCTTGACGAGGGCCCGATGTTCCGCTAAAAATACAGACGCTAGGAAAAATCATCAACCGAATCGCCAATATGACCTCGATCCCGTCGGTCGGCGTGGCACAACAACAGCAGGCAGATCCGTCCAACTCCTTCCTCGCTGTGATAAGATCGCTTACGGTACTTCGCCACGCTTCACTGGATGACCCTTTTCGCGAGTCAGGACGAACTAACGGTATCTCTCGTTACACCCCATTGCCGACGACGACGACGACGATTCTAGCCTTCGGTGACCCTACGCGATCGACCGACCGACCGACGATCGGACAAACGCGGACCAAGTGGTTTGTGCACCTTCGTCGCAGTATTTTTTTCTCTCTGTTTTGATCCTTCCTTTGTAAACGGTGGTGCGGATGCAATTCATTACGATCACCTGCTGCAGTTTGCGGGATCGATGCAATTTCCTGAACGAAGAAAGAAATAAAGAAAGACTTTCACCCTTTCCCGGGAATCTGCGGGGAGTCGTGCAAAATTAATGACCTGTGGCATGTCAGCTGGCCGGCTTCCGGTTCACTGCCGAATGGCAAAATGCTACACTCGAAGAAAAGGCAAATATAAAACGGCACTAAAGGTGCTAGCAGCTGCGCTACCGTGAGTGGTGATCAATTGCTGTAGTATCATTTCGTTATTTTTTTTTCGCACTCGTTTATTTGGTCCTTCTGCCGCGGTTGCAGCTTGACTTGAAATTACAGCAAAAGTAGTAGCAGCAGGTAAAATTTGCGCCTGTTGCAATGTTGCAGTTTAGCTGCTAACCATCGTAAATTTAAGGTAGTTCTTGGAACTGCTGGATGCGGTTGAGTAGTTGCCTAGTTGTTTCTCGATCTTTGCTATCACGGGATGTCGCAATAGTCGACTAAAAAGCGTTAAATTTTATTTTTTTCAGAAAACAAGTTTAATTTGGTAGTCATATTTTCAGTACCGAAATTGCAGGAGGTGTCTCCAATTTTGGCCAATGAATCGATTCACCGAAAATACCATCATTTCGACCGATATAATTTCGTAAAATGAATCAATAAGAAAAAACAGTCTAGACGGAAGTGAATTTCTCACCCGCGCTTCTGTCGATACCACATCTGTCTACATTTATTAGTTGTAATCAGTGGTAAACTATTTTGAGTGCTTCAGCAGCATTTGCTTTTTTTTTTATAAAGTTAGAGCGTCGTTTTCCAAACCGAACTTTTTCAATATCGCAATCGTTTGAAGCAAGATTAAATTCTAAATATGATTGATAGTTTTTGTTCAACTTAAATCTATGTCCCAAATAAGACTTGTGATCGACAAAACGAGCTTGAAAGCCTCTTAGAGTTATTGCTCTTTTTACATACTCATTGTGTGATTGTGAAAACTCACTTCGGTTGAACGATTCGCAACAAGTATTTGACGTTACAATTATGCAACGTTTGCAACATCATGGATAGTGTGATATGTTTCTTAGTAGATTGAATATGAATTTAGTTGGCATTGGCCAAGCCGCAAAGCATAATTCAATTAGAGTTTGAAATAAGTTTTACAAGTATTATTACTATGAGATGGTTGCTTTAAAGTAGTTCCGAAAAACCTAAGCGACTGTAAAGCAATGGGCTGAACATTTGCTGTAAATGAGTGTAAAAATTACTCATCGAACTCGGCTACTACAATCGTCTTTCGGAACAACAGTTATGAAACATGGAATAAGAAGTGCCGGACCTAACAAAGAAAACTTTTTTATTCTTCAGTATAATTTCCAATCAAAAAAATAGGCTTCCGCTTCTGAAATGACTTCAGCATTCGACAAAAATGCCTTTCCCTGGAGAAACCTTGTAGGTTTGGAAATAGATAATAGTCGTTGGGGGCCATGTTTGGTGAATACGTTGGATGGTGGACCAATCCGTACCGCAAATCCTTCAATTTCACCGTTGCTGTTTTATCAGGACACGAAACTCGTCTTTTCCCATAGCTTGGTGATGGCGCTCTACGCGATGGTATTCTGTGAAAAAGAATTTCGTGAAATAAAATTTTGTAAAATGACTTTTTTTTTCACTTCCAAATGGCTTTTAAGTGAAATGATATTCTGTGAAATGGCATTCCGGGAAATGTGACACGCCTTTGAATTTCGTGGATCCGAAATCTGAGAAATGGCAAGTATTCTGCTTCAGGGAAAAAGTATTCTGCGAGTAAATATTCCAATGAACATGAGCTTAGCGAGGCACCTCTCGCCTACGAGAACGCAAATAGGTGAATAATTTGTTGCTTATTAGTTACGGCAATTTTGAATTTGTTGCTCGATTTTTTGTTATTTTTTTTTTGAGTAATGTGCTAAGATCATAACAAGTTAACAAAGCACCCCTTCCAAAAAAGCTTGGAAACAAAACTAAACTAATTTGTTGGTTTTAAGTTGCTAATTAGTTACGGCAATTTCGAATTTGTTGCTCGATTTTTTGTTATTTTTTTTGAGTAATGTGCTAAGATCATAACAAGTTAACAAAGCACCCCTTCCAAAAAAAGCTTGGAAACAAAACTAAACCCAGTGAATAATTTGTTGGTTTTAAGTTGCTAATTAGTTACGGCAATTTCGAATTTGTTGCTCGATTTTTTGTTATTTTTTTTGAGTAATGTGCTAAGATCATAGCAAGTTAACGAAGCACCCCTTCCAAAAAAAAGCTTGAAAACAAAACTAAACCCAGTGAATAATTTGTTGGTATCAAGTTGCTAATTAGTTACGGCAATTTCGAATTTGTTGCTCGATTTTTTGTTATTTTTTTTGAGTAATGTGCTAAGATCATAACAAGTTAACGAAGCACCCCTTCCAAAAAAAGCTTGAAAACAAAACTAAACCCAGTGAATAATTTGTTGGTTTTAAGTTGCTAATTAGTTACGGCAATTTCGAATTTGTTGCTCGATTTTTTGTTATTTTTTTTGAGTAATGTGCTAAGATCATAGCAAGTTAACGAAGCACCCCTTCCAAAAAAAGCTTGAAAACAAAACTAAACCCAGTGAATAATTTGTTGGTATCAAGTTGCTAATTAGTTACGGCAATTTCGAATTTGTTGCTCGATTTTTTGTTATTTTTTTTGAGTAATGTGCTAAGATCATAACAAGTTAACTAAGCACCCCTTCCAAAAAAAGCTTGGAAACAAAACTAAACCCAGTGAATAATTTGTTGGTTTTAAGTTGCTAATTAGTTACGGCAATTTCGAATTTGTTGCTCGATTTTTTGTTATTTTTTTTGAGTAATGTGCTAAGATCATAACAAGTTAACTAAGCACCCCTTCCAAAAAAAGCTTGGAAACAAAACTAAACCCAGTGAATAATTTGTTGGTTTTAAGTTGCTAATTAGTTACGGCAATTTCGAATTTGTTGCTCGATTTTTTGTTATTTTTTTTTGAGTAATGTGCTAAGATCATAACAAGTTAACGAAGCACCCCTTCCAAAAAAAGCTTGGAAACAAAACTAAACCCAGTGAATAATTTGTTGGTTTTAAGTTGCTAATTAGTTACGGCAATTTCGAATTTGTTGCTCGATTTTTTGTTATTTTTTTTGAGTAATGTGCTAAGATCATAACAAGTTAACGAAGCACCCCTTCCAAAAAAAGCTTGAAAACAAAACTAAACCCAGTGAATAATTTGTTGGTATTAAGTTGCTAATTAGTTACGGCAACTTTGAATTTGTTGCTCGATTTTTTGTTATTTTTTTTGAGTACACTGGGGTCTCTTTTTACGCGGTTTTTTTTATGCGGTTTCTTTTTACGCGGATTTCCCAAGTTTTGCGCGGTTTTGTTTTATGCGGTACGTATCCCCCGCGTAAAAAGAGACCTCAGTGTAATGTGCTAAGATCATAAGAAGTTAACGAAGCACCCCTTCCAAAAAAAGCTTGGAAACAAAACTAAACCCAGTGAATAATTTGTTGGTAATAGGTTGCTAATTAGTTACGGCAACTTTGAATTTGTTGTTAATTTCTTTAGTACTTCGCCAAGTTCCAACGAAGTTAACAAAGCAACCCCCTCAAAAAAGTTTGATAACAAATCGAAACCTAATCTGGATGGTTTGTTGCTAATAAGTTGCTTGTTAATTACGGAAATTTTGAAATTGTTACCCAATTTTGATATTGATTTTTTCGATTTTTCCTAATTGGTTTCGCTTTGTTTTCAAACTTTTTTGGTAGGGGTGGTTTGGTAACGTCATATGAACCTAGCGAAGTACTCAGAAAAAATAAAAAAAAAACTTTGTAACTATTCCAAAATAACCGCAACTAATTAGCAACTAACTATTCACTGAGTTTCGGTTTGATTTCAAGTTTATTTGGGAGGGGTGCTTCGTTAACTTCACATGAACTTACCGAAGTACTCGAAAAAAAAACTGAGCAACAAATTTAAAGTTACCGTAGCTAATTAGCACCTTGATAGCAACAAATTATTCACTTATTTGCATTATCATCGGCGAGAGATGCCTAGTTAAGAGTGTGTTAATAATATTCCAGGAAGTGGCATTCTGTGAACACGAATTTCGGAGAAATAAAGTTCTGTGAAATGGCTTTCCGTGAAACGACATCCGCTAAAATGACGTTCTGCGAAATATTATTCTGTGAAATACCGTACTATGAAATGACACTTTGCGAATTGGTATTTTGTTAAATTCTGTTTTATGAAATTGTATTTTGCGAAACGAAATTCTATACAAAAAAAATGTTCCGCAAAATGGTATCAAAAGAAATGACATGCTGCGAGAACCTATTTTGCGAAATATAAAAAAATAAAACAAAATAAACGCTTTCTACGAAACAACATTTGGCAAAATGGCTCAGACAATTCAACCGAAGAAGTGATTTTCGGCGAACAGACCTGCTGTGAGCCTGGTCCTATTGGATGTAATTCCTGCGAAATGGTATTTTTTTGGAAATGGAATTGTTTCAAGAAGTCGTTCTGTCAAACAGCTTTCTGTGGGACGATATTCTGCGGAATGACATTCTGTGAAACGGCAATCGGTTATGTGGTAGGCGGCATTCAGCAAAAATGGCTTTTTTGTGAAACGACATTTGGTAAAATGACCTAGATTCTTTCAATCGATGAAATGATACTCGACGAATATACCTATTCGATGAAATGGTATTCTGCGAAATAGAATTCTATGAAATGACTTATGACGAGATGGCTTTTTACGAAATGTAATTCGATTAAATGGCTTTCTGAAAAAAAATACTATGCTAAATGACATTCGGCGAAGTGGCGTGAAGCGGTATACTATAAAATTAAATTTTTCGATAAACCATTCTACAAAACGACATTCTGAGAAACGATATTCTGATAAAGTTTTGTGATAAGCCATTCTCCAGAGCGGTATTTTGCAAATTGACATACTGCAGAATAATATTTTGCGAAATGGCATTCTATGAAACGATCCAGATATTGTCAATTGGTGAAGTGATGTTCGGTTAATTTATCTATACGAGAGAATGATATTCTACGAAATGACGTTCTATGAACTGACATTTTTCGAGATAGCATTCCACAAAACGACAAGGGATTGAATGATATTCTCTGACATTAAAATTCGGAGAAACGAAATTCTTTGTTGAAACAAAAAAAAAACGGCATACGTTTTTTTTGCGAAACTCGAACCCTCTGAGCGAGTAATATAACCATTTTATTTATTTGGCGAGTACTTTAAGTCATTCAAAAGTGCAACGATTTTGGCTCCTGAGTTTGAGGCAGCCGACTGCCGAGAGTACACAAATTTGCACAAACAAACGAAATGTATCTTCGCCAATCTGAGTATCACAATCGCTATTCATACATTTCTAAAGTGCACATCCTGAAATGACTCCAACTGAGACAAATTACCGAACAAATCGACCATTCCTGCAGTGAGACGTATTAGCGAATCAATCAATCCGAAAATCAAACGAGTGTAAAATGAATCCAGCGGTCGATCTCCTCTTTGCGAGCTAAAATCAACACACCAACCAAAACCAGAATCATATCCGATTGGGAAACTTTACTGATGGGTACGAATCGATTGGAATCCTGACGACGGGAAAAAGATCTTCTTCTTTAGATGGGAAAAGATTAGCTAAATTCATAATTGGCACTCGTTGGGAAGTGTTCTTTTCACAATGTTCTAACCGTAGTAGCGGATTTTTTGGAAAAGTTCACTTCTCCAGTGTCTGGTTTTATTTTATTTACGACGAGCATGCTTCGTTTCTTTGTATGCCTTAGTTTGTTTAGTTAGTATAGTATGAATCCGTATAGTTTCTATTGTTTCTTTACTTATTCACGTTTCTCTTATTTTAAACTATTTTTTCTCTAATTTTTCATCCTTACTTAATTAGACTTCGATCTCTTCTGTTTCCAAAGTTGCTTACTGTTATAATTTTCCATTGTTATCCATCAAAAACAATTTTCAAAATTACCTTTCCGTTCCCGCGCTCGCCACGGAAGCCCGTGCGCAAATTGGCCAGTAACCTACGAATGGATCCGATTTTTGTACTCCTTGCTCCATATTCGTTTATTTTTTTATTTTTCGTTGTATTCTTTCGCTCTGTCTCTTCATCATTGTACCGTTTTTTCCTTCCCAACAGCTCGATAATTATGAAATAAAGCCCGGCAAATGTTTGAAAATTAACGTAAGCGTACCGAATCTGCGCCTCTTTGTAGGCAACATACCTAAATCAAAAGGCAAAGAGGAGATATTAGACGAATTTGGTAAACTAACAGGTAAACCCGCAAGACGGAAAAAATAATGTTCTTTCCTGTTTTTTCCCTATCTTTAACTTTAAACTTTGGTGATAACACTTTAATGCAAAAAAACAACAACTACTATTACAACAACAACCACAACAACAACAACAAACGCTTGAGTTCGTTAAGAACTTACTTTCCGTTTAGTTCTAAGCTTCCGTTTCCACTTCTAGTTTGTTATAAGTTTCTTTGCATCTGAGTTTTCGCCTATTCGCAAGTACTGAACGGACGGGACGGCGTTTCGTTCAGTTTTTTCAGAGAGCGTAAGTAAAGCTTGAGAACAACGAACCAAAAAACAACCAAAAGCTCGGTCGGTGAAACAGCCAGCAAACAGTAAACGCAAAATAAACTACAACAACAAGAGCAAGACAACTAACGCAACGCAAAAAAAAAAACATCTGCGCTCGCGCGGCGGTCGACAGCCAATCGATTATTACAGCTTCCAAAAAGGGCGGTCGAAACGTCAACTTTGAAGCTGAGTTCTGTTAGGGAAAGCCTCGCACCGATTTCGAAGGGAAAGACCCGGTTGAATGTAATATACAAACTCACTCACTCACTCACTCACTCACTTGATCACTCACTCACAGACGAAACAATCGCGCGCGCGTGCCTGAAATCACGAACCATCGCCCATTTCTTGACATGTTGCATATTTTTACTAAGTGTAATCGAGGCATCTCTACGTCATCGTTTATTTTTTTTTCATGTTATCTGCTCGGATTATACGAGAAATAGTTTCAAAACAGAAGCTAAAACAATAGCCTGCTCGTGACAGTTGACAGATGAGTGTTCTTTGTCCTTTTGAACAGAAGTGAAATTTGCCGTTTGAAGCTGAGACAATGGTGGGATAGTGATCTCAAGACAACCCTTACAAATGGTTTTATCTGTAGCTGTCAGTTCTTCTCTTTGCATTATTTGATATGTAGAACCTAACTACTTTAAAGCTGTGTATAGAAGTTTACGATTTTGCCACAGCTTAAATTGTGAAAAAAGAGAGAAGGCTGTTTGTCTTGTTGAATTCGATTCTAACCAACACGGAAACAGTTTTGATAAGAAAATTTTCAATTTTTTTACATTTCGTCTTCGACTTTTCCGGGTATAACAGCTCCAATGGAACTGCTAGTGTAACTTAGCAGTTCAATTTGAACCACTAGGCAAGCGTAAATCTTGACTTGGGTAATAGTTTTTTCTAACGATGTTTTCGTTTCTGAAAATTCTCCAAAAGTTTGATAAAAACTCGACTACCATTTGAAACAGTAAAATATTTCATTGTTCTTCAATACTGTCCGGCACCGAGCAGAGAACAGCAACATTTGCAATCATCTCTGCCGGTTGGACTTTGTTGCAAATGTAGTTACAATTTAACGGCCGCTCAACACCTGGCTTCATCATCCTCGGGGCAAACTTAAGTATATACTTACATTGCAGTGTGGAAGGGTCGATCGAGCAATGATCCAATGCATCCTCTTCGGAGGCAATGCACACAAACACACACACACACACACACACTGTGGAAGGCAGAGGAAAGTGCGTGCACTTGACTTCTCATCGGGTACCACCCGGGAAGGATTGTATGTAATTGCAAAATATTTGCCGGACCTCAACGAGGGCCGTCGTTTGCCAGATGCTGCCGAATCGATTTGTGGATTTTATTACTTTTTAGAATTTGTTTGCCCTGGGCAAAGGTCATTGATCGAATGTGGGAACACGAAAAACAAAGAAGAGCGAGGGAGAATGCAAAATGCATGCATGCATGCATGCAGCCGGGACCGTTGAAATCTGAAGGGAATTATTTACTTACTGGTGGTTGATTGATTGATCAAATATTTTGTTCTCGTGATTCTGTGCTTCCACAAACTCAGTTCCGAAATTTGATTTGATCTGAATGAAAACCAACATGAGATGATATAAAGCCCAATTTTATCACAATATCATGTCGTTATCAAATTATTTCACACATTAATTTGCATTAACGACGTACCTTCGAATTGAAAATAGGGGATATTAGAATTTATGTTTTCGGTTCGTTTCCCACTCGTCAGTGTACAGCAGTTCCAATTGAACTGTTAGTGTGACATAGCACTTCAACGTGAATCGTTGTGCCGACATAAAGTTTGACCCTGATTTAGAACGATTTTTATTGAATGCGATGCGTCCGTTACCTTCCAAAAATTTCTGGTAGGATTTTATCAAAATTCCGGTTTAAAGTAAAAATCAATAATTGTTGAGATTTTTTGAGAAATCTGCCAGAAACTCTCGTTCAACAACAATTTTTTTAGTTGTTAGGACGTAGAGCCGTTTTGAGCTAGTTTTAAAATAGTATCAGTATCCAACGGGGAAAACAGATATTGGAAAATTGACATGCGAATGCTGTAATGAAAACCCTTATACAATTATTTAAAATATTACCGCAGAGACTGGACTCGGACCCGTAGTTAACTCCTAACCGGGAAAATTTTTTACCACTTAAACTATCCTTCATATAAAAAACACATGAAGAAACAACCCAATCGACTGGAAGAACCAAGCATGCTTTACTATACTTGGTCACCACGGCATTCACTTACAGTCCAAACATTTTCGCGGTAATCATTACATAATTGTATTCGTTGCCTAGCAAAATTCTGTTTTATCATTTGTTGTTAAAGTTTGCGTTTAAATTTCGGACGAAATCTGCCGCAAATTGTACACTGCATGGTTAGTTGGCGTTAGGCACAAATTTCCAAATATCAAGGGGAACGTGCCATTTGAGCCAATTTGTTCTGATTCCTGGGGTTAGTTGGTTAGCGAGTGCTTGATAAAATTCCATTCATCATCTACTACTAATTTCTGCTGGTTTGCCGCGGTAGATTTAGTTTTGACTAAAAGTTGAATTAGAATCCGGCAGAAAAGTTGAACATGAAGCCCAGTGAGATTAAGCCGAATTTTCGGCAGAATTTTTTTCGGACCTCAAGTTGAAATTAAAAATCAATGTGGGTCAAAAATTTTACCATGCAGACTTTCAAAATGACCATAAATTTTATCGAATAAACAACGTTTTCTGATTGAAATTCTCCTTCCTCTGTTACCCGCTTATATTGGCTTGGCAGAATTTCAACCATCCCCTGCCAGCAAATTTCTGTCAGAAACTTTTTCCGACAAAAATCTAATCGCTGACAAGTGCCTGGCAGAATTCTGTCAGAATCTGGAAGTAATTTTTGCCGAATTCTAAACGAAATTTCGAGTTCTTGCTGAAACTAAAAATCATCGTAGAGCAAAAAAAAAATAAATGTCATTGAGGGTCTGTCAAAAAATTATTTCCGATTCAAACGGTAACCCGCTTGCATGAGCTTCCGATCATCATCAGCTAGCAATTTGTTTTGACTTTCAACTGGATTGTTGTCGAAATGCTGACTAAAAGTGAAATCCTATACCGACAGAAAGTTTAACAAGTTGGGATCTGTCGGAAACTTGTGTCTACACTCAAATAATTTTCCGATTTTTCCATGCATAATCTGCCAGAATTTTGTCCGAATGAAACATAACAAATTCTAAACAAAGAAACTCGCCAAACGGTAACCAGCTTGCAGGTGTCTGGCGGAATTTCGTCAATAATCTGTTCGAACTTTTAGCCGACTGTCAAGCGAAATTTTATCGGAGCTCATATTTAGCAGAAATTTCTTCCGAATAAAACGCAGCAATATTTTAACTTTGGACTTTGTCCAGTGATTATACGCTCACACGATTTTGGCGGAATTTCGTTTATCGTCTGCCATCTTGATTTTCAATAATTTTATGCCGAAGTTCTGAATAAAAGTCTTTAAGACTATTTACTTTTAGCCAGAGTTTCGACAAACAATAGTTAAAAATTCAGTCGGTAGATGATAAACGCAATTCTGGCAGACTCATGCAAGCGGGTAACAATGAGACGAAATTTCTCGTCCAGTTTAAAATCTGCTAGCACTGATTTTAAGTACGAGCTCCGACAAAATTTTGCTTGACACCAGCGCTGCCAACTATACCGATTTCTCGGTTTTTGTGTTGGATTCCATAGGGGTTAACCAGGTCGAGCGACCTTTTTTTTTTTTGGTCGCAAAATCTGTTTCCGCACTAAATCGATGTTTGATTTTTCGAGAAAGATATTGTACAGATAGATTTTTCCGCCAAATACAGATTTTTGAAAAAAAAAACAGTTGACAGCTCTGCTTGACACACCGCCAAGTCGGCTCAAATTAGCTTCGGTAAGTCTCTCTCCCGCCTTGTGAGAAATTCTGGCAGCCGGCAAAAGCCTGGTAAGGTTCCGGCAGCTGTCAAAATTTTGCAGACAAAATGACGTTATTCTCTCGCCACCGTGACCGTCTAGCAAGGTCGCTCTTCCTTCTATTTTTACTGGTCGACGGATATTCGTCAATCTTGCATGTACATCCAAAAATGAAAACGAGTCTTGAGACCAGGTGAATGAAATGAAAATACTGGTATATTGAGAGAAGCGGCTCTGCATATCATGTTTGGTAGTGCAAAAGCTATGTTATTGCCTTTCATTTAAACTTCTAATGAAGAAAAATAAACCCAAATGCGCTAAAAATGAAGCACCGATTTGAAATGGTCCTGGCAGTCTTGTATGGCAGAAAACCGACAGAAATTTCTCTGCTGGAAATGGTTGTTGCATTGTTGCCAGACTCTTGTCAGAATTCTGCCAGCATTCCGGCAAAACTTTCCGACAGACGCTGTTTGGGGCAAAATCTGCTAGGAACATGCAAGTGAGCTATACTAAAATTTTCTGCTTGCATTGATTTTAAGATTAAGTAAGTAGGCACTCCGACAAAATTTCGTACAAATATCTAACTCCGACAAAATTTCGTAAAAATTTCTAACAGATGATTGATGGAATTCCGCTAGACAGATGCGGGTGCGAGTTTACCGTGCTAATTATTTTTAATTCAGCGGGAAACTTGTGCTGACTAGCCATTCGATTTTCGAAACTGACTAAAAAGTTAAAACCGACTAGAAATTGTATCTGACGGAAAAGTCAGCCATTTTTGAAATTCTCATCTCAACTGCTAATTCGCTTGCATGGCTTGTCTGGTTAAGTTTCATCCATTAGCTGGTTGGAATCCTGACTAAAGGTAAAAACCAATAACGTCAGAAAGTTTAAAGAAGTCGAGTCTTCCAGGAATTTGAGTTGACTTCGAAGTGTAAATCGTTTTTCAAAAAAAAAAAAAAGAAAACCTGAACATTCCCTTAAATTCCATTTTGAAGAATTTTTAGCTATTTCGTTATAATACTAACGTAATAGATACAGACAAATACTAGTATTTCGAATGCTATTTGCATTCATCCTCAGCATATCAGTTTAGAAGTCAACGCCCAAACTTTGAAGTGTAAATTTGTCGGAATTGATTAGAAGTAAATACAAATTCGGATAGAAAATTTTATCACATAAAAGCTGCCGATATTTTCTTCCGGAGAAATCTAACAAAAGTTCTCGACTAACTTCTATTTGTTTTTACGCACCATTCCATTCGTCATCTATCAAAATGTTTCGGTTTGAAATCTAGTAGACTTTTGTCGGAATTCTTGTAAGCTTCGATCAGAAATTTCTTTCCAGCGAAATCCGAACAGACAAACTCGCTTAGCGGCTACATCGTTTGCGTTTCTCTGGTGGGAATCTGTCCATTATTTTCCAGGATTTTTTAACTGGGTACACTAGATCGAATTCCGGTGGAATTCTGTGGCAATTTCTGGGGTATTTTCCTGATGGTATTCCATCCATCATCTGCTAAAAAATCCACTTCCGGAAATAGTTTACTTAATGGTCGTTTGTACGAGTCTGACAGAATCCCATCCGTCATCTGGAAGATATTTCTACCTTTCAGAATTAAGTCCAAATTTTGGCAAAAACTTCATTTCTGTAATTTTGTTTTTCGGATGGCGTCGTAATAATTTCCTAACACAGAATTTTGTACGACTTTCTAGTCAGAATAATCGACACTGACAATAACCAAAGGTCGATTATGCCAGAAAACTAGACCTAGAAATTTCAGTTGACTTTTAAGTGTTAATTTGTCGGAATTGATTGAAATTAGAAACCAATTCATACAGAAAATTTTACCATGCAAAGTCTGGTGGTATTTTCTTCCGACGGAAACGCAACCATTTCCACCACCACAGAAATTTTCGTATAACTCCTATCCGCTCTGATGCGCCATTCCATCCGACATCTATCAAAAAACTTCTGTCTGATGTCAGGTAGAGTTCTGTTTGAATTCTTAGTAAAAATATAAATCAATTCAACATGGAGCGATAGAGACAAAACCGTTTTTTTACATGTTATTAAATGTAATATTGTTTCATCGCCGAAGAAATTACGGCATGCTTGAATTTACGTCAAGCGTAAACTTCATTTTTTTACTAAGCGTGTAGCTTACCAACGTTTCGGAAGATTACTCTTTCGTCTTCAGGACAACTATAATTTCACTTTCACAAACTAGTAGTGAAATGTTTGCCGGAATTAAAATCAAGGATTCACTTGCATAGTTATAGTTTTTTGAAAAGTCGTTGTAAGTACAAATATTCGTTCTTCGTGAAATCGTCTTTAGTTGCACATGGCTTGCTAGCTCAGAGGTTTTTGAAATAATCTATTGCGAATCCGTACAATTTAACACTAACAGCGAGAACATTATGAATACCATAGTCAAGATAGTCGCATTAGACAAATGTTATTGCATCAACATTTTCTACAATCGTTTGAAATTCCGATTCTTGCGCTTGCAACTGTACGCAACATCAAACCTTTCAGTTCGATGTGATTTATTCTTCTGGCTTATTATTTTCGAACAGTTATAATTTCGTTACGTAGTTTTGTTTCTAACACCAACATTGGCTTCCAAATTCATACGTCATCAAAATTAAACACACGCACCAATTGAATCTGCAACAAGCTAATCCACGCGACCAAAATCACCTCATAAATCTCACCACTTGCATCAAATTCACCTTGAACAAAACCAAACGGCGGAAGCATTTCAAGTGAATGTAGAACCAAACCGAATTTTTTTTCTGTCACACACACATACATTCCACATCGGAAATGCAACCTCATCTAGGTTATCTAGTGTCTAGACAATTGTGCCACGGGGGTGTGCTAACCTTTAGAATTGAACTCAATAAATAGTTGATAGAACTGTCTCTAATCGCACCTACTTAAATGCTCCCAATGTTAGAGTAATTGTTAATAATCTCCAGTCATTATTTTACGAAAAAATAGAAATATCAAACATAACCTAGCAGAACATAGAGTTGCTTAAAAATGGTAATTGAAAAAAAAACAATGCAAAAAAAAACAACAAAATGGTGTGCAACACAAGGTTAAAAATAACATAACCTCACTTTCACTCATCGAATCGAGCCCGGATGAACTCGAAAACCCGAATGATATTCATTCCAAAAAATTACATCAATCATCACAAATCGATCACAACCTTTTCCCCCCATCAAAGCAGTCTGTTTTTCGTTTGATTTTTTTTTTCTGCCAACCACGCTTCGTTTTCCATCCGGTCATCATCCGTCCATCGATTTTTGGTTCATTTGAAGCATTCATTTGTTTTCTTTCGTTTTCGTTTGACACATCATTTTTCGTTGTTCTGAACAAAATCATATGCAAAAAAAAAAATAAAACAAAACAACTGTCAAAAGAGTATGCATTGAACCCAAAATCTTTCCCGTTTGTTGTCAAACTTATCCAATTCCAGCTGAATGATTATGAAATTCGGAAAGGCAAAAAGATTGGTGTAACGATATCGTTTAACAATCACCGGCTCTTTGTCGGGAATATTCCTAAGAATAGAGATCGCGATGAGTTGTTAGAGGAATTTGCTAAATACGCACGTAAGTCCCACAAATCCTACCCATGCGAAAGTAAGAAAAAAAAATTAAAACAAAAAAACTATTTGGAAATGTGATTTTTTTTTCGATTGAGTAAAACCACAGTCAGTATTCGAAATTTGTACGCATCCAAAATTTTGACGTGTCTCTCCACCCCCTTGTTTCCCCTTACGCACCCGACGAACCGCACGTTTGAGAAAAATAAAAAAAACACTGATGGATTGGCCTGATTGTTCCGTTTTGGGGAGGGGTGCTGCAGCGGCAGCGGCCATCTTTGTTTTCTGCCGTTTGCTGTGCCCACTCCTCTCTAGGAGTAGAAAATTTGTAGTTGTAGTGCAACCACCAAACACCCAAAAGGAAAAAAATCAGAAAATAAAAACAATTTTAACCCAAAACAACAACAAAAAAACAACCACAAAGAAAATCGACCGCCCACCGGACTATAGTGTGATTTGGTATTTACTGTACTAGCGATTGGAAAATGACGCATTCGATTGGCTTCTTTTTTTTTTGGTTTTGTTTACGTATTTACACACACGATCAAAATAATATTTACAAAAAAAATAGAGTAAACAGTAAGAAATTTGCGATTGGTTTTTCGCTTTTTTGTTCTGTTTTCCTTGTTTTTCTGATTGGTTTGTAATCGAATTTGGTTTGTTTTTTTGTTCTCAAAATTTACCACTCAAAATTGTAAAAAAAAAAAACAAAAATTCTTATCACTTTAAGCGAAGATGTCACTGGAAAACTACTACTTTTGGATTTGACGTTTTTCTGTTTTTGATTTGATTTGTTTTGGTAGTGTTTGCTAGTGTTGGTAGAGAAAACAAAAAATCGGGTTTTCTAGTGACATCTTTCCAGCAGGAATCTGAACAAAATCTCAACAACAAACAGCTCAGCTATCGCGAAATTTGCTGGAAATTTCACTTCACAGTTCTGTAGCTCAACAATTTACGATCCTGGAATCAAGATAAATCCAAAATCACCGCCAAATTCGCACTTTCTGTACCTTTCAAACCGAGAAACAACGCAATCTGCAGCTCCCGGGCAAGCTTTTGCATTGGTAGAAGAACGATTCGACACGCCCTCCAATGGATTGGTTTAGCCCTCAAAAGCACTTGAAACAAAAAAAAAAACACTGCAAAATTTTGAAAAAAAAATAGAAGGAAATTCAGCGTTTACCCTCCTGATATAGATATAGACAAAGCTGTCAAAATTTTTCAGCTCCACTTACACACACCGGATTGGATGCCAGAATGCCAAAAATTTTGACCCGAATTGTCAAGCTACAGTACGACGAACGAAAATCGATGTATTTTTGTTTCAATCTGGAATCCCCGCTCATCAATTTCCGGGAAAAAAAACAATCGATTGACTCATTATTGCCGATTATTATTCGCACATGACTTTTCACTCACTTGGTGTGTATATTATTTTTATTTCGGAGAAAATTGGTACTTAATAATTCGGCCAATCGGGTTTCGACCTAATCCTTATCACCACCCATTCTGTTTTATCTACTCTTCCCACCCCCCTTTCTATCTGTCGTTTTTCTTCCTACACGATACCAGAAAAGTACAGTACTTTCGCTCTTGAAAAATTTAGTTTGTCCACTTTCATAAAACAAATCCTCACAACACAAATTGTTAAACGGACACTGGACTGAATGTCCGACGGAACCGTCTTCGCATGGATTTGACATTGAGTCGAAAATACCTAGGCAAATGAGTACATTTCTGGTACCGTGTACATATCGCTCTCTTCTCTCTTTATCTCTCTCTCTCTCTATTTCCTACGCAATCCGGACAAACTTGTGTGTGCGCACGATGGGTTAGCAAACGATTCCGGCATACTTTCGGCCCTGTCATTGTCATTGATTGGATCGCACGATTGGCCCCACTGAAGAGATGAGTTACGTGTAATGACTGGAGAAATTTGTCACGCACCTCAGCCGAAAAGAAGAAGAAAAAAAAACAAACGAAAACAAAAAATACTAGACCAGATATTTTCCAGGCAGTAGCACCTTATTCCGAGGGGATCCTATTCGGCACCGTATTTCCTGTGTAAATAATAACGAGGATTATAATAAGATTATCGTCTGTGGAAACCCGATATCCAACCAACCAACCCAACCCAAGCCAAGCCGCCTTCCATTTCCCCATCCAAAATAACACGACAAACGTGAAATTCTCCTTCCCAGTTTTACGCCTGTTACCCTATTTTCACTGGTTCACAAGCAACGTGTCCTAGCCCCCATCCGAAAGGCTTTTGTTTTTGTTTAATCTCTCTCTCTTTTTCTATTTTATCTGCTCCAATCCCCTGAGTGTTGTAATCCCGATCGTATTTCTTACCAATAGATGTGCGGTTTTCTTCATGAGGCGCTAGTAGTGCTCCTGGTTGTTGTCAAATGTTTGTCTTATTTTGAGAAAAGTTTTCTACTTGTTCAAAAAAAAAAAAAAACAAAAGGGCATCGAGTATCAGGGCTGTAAATCGTTGCGTGAGTTATTTCGAATTTTGATTATAACTTGACATTTCGACAAATTTGACAGATTTACAAAAATACAACAACCTGAGTCAGTCGATAATGCACAGAATGAAGAATTTGAAAAGCCTACTTCGATCGTCACTAATTACCGTCTGCTTTGCTCATCATGTGAGAGTTGCGAAATATGAACACTTTGTTGCACATTTTTGTACTGTCAAATTATCGATATCTGAAAAAAAAACCACGCTGTCAAATACAATTGAATTTATAATTAAAATATGCCAGAACTGCATATTTACATTTGTCTGTAAATTTCCAAATTTCTAGGGAACGTTTCTTTGAAGTCTAGAAGTTGTTACAGACGTTCACAGGTAGAAGGCGCGAAAGTATTGAAAGTAAAGGGTGATTTCTAAGAGGTATAAAATTCAATTTTAAAAAATTAAAATCTTTTTGAAATCGCTAGAACGATCAGTATAATTAAATGTTTGAAGATGATTTCATGCAAATGTTGGTGGCGGCTCCGCTTTAGATGGCCCATGGGCAAGGTTAAATTTCTCGAATAAATGCTTCAGTGTTGGCTTCCAGTGAGTCAATCGTTGCTGGTTTATCCTTGTAGACAAGAGCCTTAACATGGCTCCACAAGAAATAGTCCTAAGGCGTTATAAATCACAAGATCTAGGCGGCCAATTGACGGGCTCAAAATGTGAGATAAACTGTTCACCGAAGGCGGCTTTCAATTTAGTCATTGTTTCGCGTGCCGTGTGGGATGTGGTACCGTCTTGTTGAAACAACATATTATACATGCCCAATCCTTCCATTGTGGCCAAAATCACAGTGACGTTCCGCCCATCGTCGCCTTTAAAGAAGTACGGCTCGATGATGCCGCCGGCTCATAATCCACACCAAACAGTGACTTTTTTGGGAGGCATTGGTAGCATTTGCAAAGCTTCTGGTTGGTCTTGACTCCATATGCGGCAATTTTGCTTGTGATTAACGATGATTCATGATTAAATTTTAAATCAAACTGAACAAGTTTGACAATGACACAAGACACGATTCACGCACGATCAGTCAAAAACAGTGTTGCCAAAGAGATACCAGTAAAAAAATCTCCCTTTATTTATTTTATTCATGCTTTACATGCATTACATTGAAAAACCTTCAATAAAAATAGTTAGAAAATACCATTGAGAATGGTCGGAGATTCGTCCGTTTTAAAAGAACGCCCAATTTTCCGAATTTCTGAGATAATTGCTACCTTAAACTGTGTATAGGCTTTCCTGCAAGTTTGCTCCTCATCATTTCCCAGAAATTGTTCGACAGAGTTTTCGTCGAAAAAGACTCGAAGGGTCAAACAAAAGTGGCGTGGTTTACTTTCCTCTATCCAGACGCACTAGATGCGGCTCCGATGCGTCAGGTCAGTGTTCCCTTGAAGAATCCAATTTCTGTTATCAAAACCATATTTCATAAGAATTGGTATGTAAATTGGCAATTCGAACAATTTGGCTGCATTTGAATGCCACGTGTAAAAACTTCAAGTTTTCAAAGCCCTGCAATGAGAAGCACCCCCAAACATTTACTTTTATTGCAATTGTGAAGTGCACTGTCGTTCAACGAAATGGGTACTGTTTCCCAAACAGAAACGCTTCACTCGAACCCACGTTCAAAAAGTGGTTTAATGCAATAAAATCGTTTTTTACCTGTCGCAATTGTTGCAGGACTGTCGCATTGAAGGTTGCCCTTAGTAGAGGTTTTGAGCTTATAGAACTGTGTTGCAGTTTGGCATCTTTGGAACGTCGTTTTGTTCCCCTCCGGCCTTTTGCTTTCTGGGGAAAAGAGTTATTTTTAAACATCTGTCAAGTCACGCTGTCATATTATCTGATCGTCACTTTTGTTTTTCCACGTTCAGAAAAATAATCATCTTTTTTTGGTTTTTTTTAACACCCATTTCTCAACGGCCCTCTTCAACATTCTAATAATTTCAGCTGCGATAATTTCGGTAGTCTTGCACGAGTAAATGGGCAATTTCGAAATCTATCATCAATATTTTTCTTGTGGAACAGATTCTACTGCATTTTACTTTCACCGAATGTCTGACAGTGTGCTGAATAGAATCGATGGTTGTCTCATCCGAGAAAATCGTTTTCCTCCGATCTCGATCCGTAAGCTTCTCCCCCAGATCAAGCGTTTTTTTACAGAGATTGCGCTAAACAGAGCTTGTAGAAGCTTGTTCAGTATGAATCACTCTTCGAATCGATGGTACTGTTTCCCAACCAGGTACGCTATATTCGAACCCACATCCAAAAAGTTGCTTCATACGAGATAATCGAAAATTTCCAGTCAATATTATGAAACTTGACCTGGTTTCCCTGATTGAAACTGTGACGTATGAATACACGCATTGAAATCGCATGAGAGAATTTTAGTGTCTGTGCTTGGAATTGTGCCGGCATTGAACGATTGAACATTTGCACTGTTTCCCGACCAGACACGTGTAATTGGACCTTAAGCCCAATATTGGATATGCCCGGTGACCGGAATTCTGAGCTGCAAATTTGAAGCTGTGGCTTCCCTAGCACAAACAAATGCCACCGAGTTGTCAAGTTTCATCGGATAGATCAAATAATTCACGAAACGATTCCCAGCTGATTTCGCCCGTACGGAATAGAAGATTTATGGGAACCGAGGGATAGAGATCGTGCGCTGCTGGAAGAAATTGGTCGGTTGTGAAAACACCAATTGGCGCTCAATCTTCCTGTTTTTTCTCATTTCTCAATCTGATGTATGTTTCCACCATCGTCGCAACAAAATCATGTAATACTTTAAACAACTTCGAATCAAATGAACGTGTGAATGCATGTAAATCGATCACGCCTTAAAATTAATTATAGCCGTTATCGGTCTTCGTAGATAGTGCGCAGCTTTTTTCTCGTCCACCATAAACTAGTTTTCAGTTTCTGGCTTTTACTCAAAAGCCCAAAAATGATTTGTTTTGAACAGTACGATTCAGATTTTTTATCAGATTTAATTAAAGCATCGTTCATTCGATAATTTGAAAGACTCTTACATAATAAGAACGATAGTTCAACTGAGGAGCTTTAGTGACTTCGACTATGTGACAAAACTGGTTAGAACATTTGAGTTTAGATTTTACAACCGTGTTTCTCAGCTCCTGTATCTATTGTATTGATTGTAAACCTCATGCTTTCGATGAACACGTTCGAAGTGCAGACACGTTGAGCCGGCTATAGTTGAAGAATAAGCCTTCTGTACTAGATTTAGTATATTGGAACAGTTCATCCAGCAGCAAGCGATCTTGGCTTTCCCTTTAGGTTACCCTCGAGCTTTAGTCCTATTCCGAAACGAACAACCAGACATCTTCCAGGGACAGAAGCGTTTTTGGCACTAAATTTGGCAAATCGGATTTAATCTGCAACATTGTAAACAGCAAATCGAGGGCTTCACAGGCCCAACGCAAAATAACATTTGCTGTCAAAATCCAAACGATCGAAATTGTTGAGAACTAGAACTGAAAAAATTGTTACTCCACCCGGTTTCGAAACATTTGACCCGCGGATAAGTGTTAAATTGAGATATTTTTCGATTCTCGCAACAGCTACAAGAAAAAAAAACACTAAACGAACGAAGCCACGCAATCAACCACCGCACGAATGAGTGACTGCGTGTACTCCGGCAAACGATTGGCTATTCGACTGTTTAGCGATTTTAGAAAAAAAATGCAGCCTAATCTTAAGCGATAGCCTATTAAGTAACTCCCCAGCGGCCATGGGACACTGCAACTTTGACCGGTTCTTTTTTTTCATGACCCATCAGGTCTCGAGTTTTTCGTTGCAGTGTTCCAAGGACCTTTTGTCGTGTATTCTAGGGATTGTATTTTACTAATATGTTTATATTTTTATTTTTTCCCATATTGTTGCGCCGATCAATTGTTTTTGCTTCGGTGTTCCATAAACAAACAAACAAAAAAATCCGAACCCAATCCGATCCGTTGACGACGTCCCGCGAACAGCCGGCCTAATGGAAGTGATAATCTACAGTTCACCGGACGACAAAAAGAAGAATCGGGGATTCTGTTTTCTCGAGTACGAATCACACAAAGCGGCTTCGCTAGCGAAGCGGCGACTCGGAACAGGAAGGATAAAGGTAAGTTCTGTGTTTGTTTTTTTTTCTTCAAATAGTCATGAAGTTGAACAGTTCAAAAATCGAATGATTTAAAAGTGGGGAAAAAAAGGTTAGTAGCCAAGCCAATTTCGATCATCTACTTGCAATGAGGAAGATTCAGATCACAAAAAAAATGGGTTCCTCATGATTTGAATGAAAGACAGCGAAATTTGCTTTCTTCGACATGAAACTTCCGTTCTCATTTCCACTTTCACTTCACACACAAATCACTTCACTTGATTTTATATTTTACCAGTTACAGTGAAGTAACCACTGTAGTGAACAAAAAATCATTTTCCCAACACAATATTGGTGGTGTGATGTTCATAATAACAACAAACTCATCCAAGTAATCACTTTTCTTTCGTTAAAGTGACTTTCGTGATAAAGATCTACATTCAGTACCAGTAATAAAAACGTAATTTATTTTGAGAAAGGGGTCTTGAATTACGATAAATACACTGTAACACCGACAGCAAATGATAAAATTTAATAAAGCAGTGCTCGAAAAAATGGCCAGAATATTCTACAAGACATGAGAAAAAATCACACAGCGAAAACGATCAACATAATTTCTTAACTCAAATGCGAACTTTTGCCCCATCCGTCATACCCCCCAGACTTGGCTCCTTCGGTCTATCATTTGCTCTCATTGATGTATCACGCACTTGTTGAGCAGCACTTCACTAGCTGGGAAGATTTTTTTTTGTTTCAATTATAGAGGTTTTAACAGCATAAGGTCATTCGCCTCTTCGGACCAGAAAATCTTTCTGACCATATGTTCGGGGTTGGGAATCGAACCCAGGTGGGTTGCGTGAATGCTGGGAAGATGTAAAAAATGAGTTCACCAGTCGTGATCGCTTCGAAGGGTGAACAGTTCTTCCACGTAGTATTCGTGAGTTGGGTGAAAAACGGAAAAATGTCTAGCATTTTTAGTTAAGTACTTTGTATAAAGTATCTTGAACCGATCACTTACAATCAACTTGCATTCCCGTTAACCGGTCTATTGACTGGAATACTTTGGTAAAAGCATTATAACAAATAGAATCTTCACACCGAACAAAATCTCCAGAATAAATGTCGCAACGAAAAAATCGCAACAGCGAGCAAATTCACAGAAACCACCAGAACGAGAAAATCACCATGAACGAATAATACCCCAACAAACAATATCACGATCGTCCATTTGTGTATGTAACAAAAATGTGCCTTCAACTTTCTCAGAGGTGACTGAAACAACTTTTGCATTCAGTCACTTTGCCCCGTAGCTACCGTTGAATATTATTCGGATTCGAGTTCCGGTTCCGGAGGTACGAGTTACTGAGTGCAGTCTGCTAGCAAAGACTCTCAAAACTTGCTATGTAAAATAGGGAAATATTCTTGAAAAAGTATATCAATTCGCTAGCCGTGGTGATTGAAAACCAAATGAAGTTGAATTGAGTAAATTCATTCTCTATACCCAGCTTAGGAAGCAAACTTAGATGCAAGCTGTCTAAATTTCTGGTTCTCGAGTAATGGGTTTGCATAAATGGGAGCGGATAAAATATTCTCCTTAGAGTAACGAGATATGAAAACTACAAAATTCGCCAAAAAAATGCATCGATTAACATGTTCTAAGTTTCATATTGGCTTGAGGCCATCTGATTTTCGTTAGTGACCAGCCATTCACATGGTACTCTTGCGTCTAGAATGAAGAAGAAGTAAAAGGATGTTCGGCGATTGATTAAAGCGTACACTGGAGTATTTTTGTGTGGCTTTGAAGTTTGAAATTGAAATGATTTTTTGAATTCCTGATGTTTTAGAAATGCATGACACGTTAAGCTCTGGTGTAATCTGAAAAAAAAAACATGTTTTAATTCATCTAGTGGTGTGATGATGCCTTTCCTATTTTGCTAATAATTTCGTACACATTAATAATTAATGCATCAAAAAACTTGTCACTAAATTTGGAATAAAAACAAGAAAGTATAGGACATAAACTAGCAACTTTCGCAATTGTAAACAGTTTTAAGCCAAATTTAGATGAGCTTTTCCGTTTTAAGTCACGGTTTGGAATTTTGAACGTACTTCACCCTGAGGTTCCGGAACCGCAATTTGGATTTGGACAGTATTCTATAGCAGCTTATGGAACCATAGGACCTTTCATTAAAACTTGAGTTTGAGAAACTCGGTTGGGCCATCTCTGAGAAAATGAAGTGAGTTCCACTATATCCGGTACTTCCGGAGCCGGGAACTAGAAATCGGAATAACCGAGATCGGTTTGTTTGAACAGAAACTAACACAACCTCCAAATTGAAACTGTTTCGAACTAAATTTAGGAGAATTTTCCGTGTATTGCATCGATTTTTTTTTGTAAATGACGGTTTGCAATTTTAAACACACCTAACTCTGTATTTCCAGAACCGGAAGTCGGTTCCGGACAAAATTCTATAGCAGTATGCAATTAGCAATTTTATTTGAGAATTTCGAATGAACACGTAAACCATCGTTAGCTGTCAAATGATATTCATTCGGTGAATTAGGTTTTGCACGAACATGACATAACCTCACAAAAATGAACAGAATGAACTTTTTTTGACAGTCGACGTGTACTTGTTTACAGTTTAAAAATTCATCAGAAGTTCATCGGTCGAATGTAAAAATTGCAAGTCGCCTCACACTCAACAGATTCATACATATATCGCTCCTAGATGCTGGAAACACATACAGGGCAATCTTTTTAGTTATTTTCACTGTGGAATACGTTTTCAACAGGCACTTTTTCGTCATTTTTTCAATTTTTAACTTTCAGTCGCAAAACAAAACAAGTACACGGCAACTGTCAAAGATGAACTTGATTCATCGGCAGTTCATTTGTGTCGTCATCGTGCAAAACCTAATTAGGTTTTGCACGAACATGACATAACCTCACAAAAATGAACAGAATGAACTTTTTTTGACAGTCGACGTGTACTTGTTTACAGTTTAAAAGTTCATCAGAAGTTCATATTTCGAATGTAAAAATTGCAAGGCGCCTCAACAGATTCATACATATATCGCTCCTTGATGCTGGAAACACATACAGGGCAATCTTTTTAGTTATTTTCACTGTGGAATACGTTTTTAACAGCACTTTTTCGTCATTTTTTCAATTTTTAACTTGCAGTCGCAAAACAAAACAAGTACACGGCAACTGTCAAAGATGAACTTGATTCATCGGCAGTTCATTTGTGTCGTCATCGTGCAAAACCTAATTAGGTTTTACACTCCTTCAATGAACTGAATGAACTTTTTTTTTTTGATTGCCGCCGATGGTTTGTTTACAGTTTAAAAGTTCATCGTTTGAATTGAAAAATTGCAAGTCGGAAACGCAAACAGGGCAATCCTTTTGGTTCTTTTCACTGTGTAACACGCTTTTAACAGGCATTGTTCAATTTTTATTTTGCACTCGCAAACCAAAACAAACACACGGCAACTGTCAGAGATGAACTTGATTCATCGGCAGTTCATTTGTGTCGTCATCGTGTAAAACTTAATTATGTTCTGCACGATGACGACACAAATGAACTGCCGATGAATCAAGTTCATCTTTGACAGTTGCCGTGTAATTGTTTTGTTTTGCGACTGCAAGTTAAAAATTGAAAAATAACGAAAGAGTGCCCGTTAAAACGTATTCCGCAGTGAAAAGAACTAAAAAGATTGCCCTGTATGTGTTTCCAGCATCAAGGAGCGATATATGTATGAATCTGTTTAGTGTGAGGCGACTTACAATTTTTACATTCGAACGATGAACCTCTGATGAACTTTTAAACTGTAAACAAGTACACTGTCGACTGTCAAAAAAAGTTCATTCTGTTCATTTTGTGAGGTTATGGCATGTTCGTGCAAAACCCAATTGCGGACTCGAACGAAGAATTCCTTCGCTTGCTTCGATGGAAACAATTTTCCGTATGACACGTGTTCGTGTTTTTCAATTGTTCGACTCAGACGCTTGAAATCAACGAAGAAATGAAATGAGGATTGATATTGCATACTAGTCTGTACGGTAACTGGAAAATGTACACAAATTTGGGTAATGTTTGACTAAGGGTGAAATTGTTAATCAAAGAATTACTTGTTGTTCTTACCGTAGTGTTCATTGTCGTTTCGTCCTTCGATATATTTTCACATTTCTTGGTAATTTCCTGGAAGATCAACAAAAAAACATGTTGTTGAGTTGTCAACAAAACTAGTTCAAATCTCGAGCTGAACTGTTTTCAACTTTATGATTCCGAAGCATACCGGGACATTGTTTAACTGTTTATTCTTCCATTTCCAGGTGTGGGGTTGTGATATAATAGTGGACTGGGCGGATCCCCAGGAAGAACCCGACGAACAAACGATGAGTAAGGTGAAAGTATTATACGTGCGGAATCTGACACAGGACACTAGTGAAGAAAAGTTAAAAGTAAGTTGTTGGATGCATAGAACCTTTACTATTGGCTGATTTTGCTAACCCCTTCATTCCCAACATTGCAGGAATGTTTCGAGCAGTTTGGTCGAGTCGAACGAGTGAAGAAAATCAAAGACTACGCGTTCGTGCACTTCGAGGATCGTGATCACGCGGTCGACGCGATGAAGGATTTGGACGGAAAGGATGTGAACGGTTCGCATATCGAGGTAAGTTAGAGCCGCACTGAGTGAGCGCTGTCCGAACACCATTCACCTTTTTTTTTCTCTGTTTCTCCGTACTCAGGTATCCCTAGCGAAACCACCGTCCGACAAGAAAAAGAAGGAAGAAATTCTGCGGGCACGGGAAAGGCGTATGAACCAGTTTCTGCAGAGCAGAATAGGGATTGTTGGGTAAATATACTAGCTATCGTGTTTGGTCTGGTCGTTGCAGTACTCGTAGTAGTTGTAGTAGTAGTAGTAGTAGTTCCTTTGCCCCTAAGCCAAGCCGATTCCGGACCCGATTGGACGGATAGGCGAAGTCAGAGAACAGTAGCTAAAACCGTGCTAATGTGTAGTGATTTCGTTCCTCCCTACAGCATGTCGCCCCAGCATGCCGGTATGATGCCAGGTGCAATGCCACCGATGCGAGTTCCTAGCGGCGCCGGTGGTCCACGAGCTCCGATGCGCGGCCCGATGAGCCGCGGCGATTATGGTAAGTGAAGCAATTTTCGATTTCCCGTTCGTCTTTCGTCTGTTAACTGGCTGTTGTTGTTGTGGTTGTTGTCGTCGTCGTCGTTTTTTGGGAGACACGGCAGCAGCGCAGAGAAACAGCAAAGAACAGACTTGCTCTTGCAATACATTTTACTAGTAGTAACCGGAAGAACACAGTTGATGCAACCGTTGCTAGTTTTAACAGCAATTTAAAAAAAACGACCTAAACCTCTTTAAGTGTAGTCCTATACATGTAAATTGAGTATGAGGTGGTGAAAACCAAATCCAGTATATGATCAGACTTTAGAGTAAAATAGAAATCAGACAAAATCGTATCTTCTCTCTACACCATGAGATAAAAAAAATTGGGTAAAAGTGTTATTATTATAGTTTCACTCGGAGAGGAAAATTTACTAGTAATTACATTTGTTTTGGTTTAGTTTTGTTATGAAAAATGTTTCCGTTCCTTTCAGTTTCCATGTGCATGTAGGTTTGATTTTTCTTCGGTTACTTTCCGCACACAAACACACTTTACGGAACGATAATAATGATCGATAGTTAGTACCACTAGTGTTATCAATTAAGCGCCGCGAGCAGAAGAAATCAGAGAAAAGAGAAAAAAAAGGAAAGACACTGCATGATTTTTCAATTGACTTTTTTTTAAACACTAAGAAATGTTGTTGTTTATTATTACCTCGTTGTCTAGTCAAAGTACACCCGATAAAAATTTGGTTTACAAAAATGAAATTTCTCAAAATTTACACCTCGTCTCCGTTCCCCCAACCCGCAGGACTCTTACACAAAATTTACTTATGTACAAAAACCAAACCACTAGATTATTTGTGTCCCCGCTGGAAAAGGCAAACCTTGCGAATCGTATTAGTACTGTACAGAACCAAACAAAACAAAAACCACCATCAAGTAGTTTTTTTTTATTCTTAAAGTGCATCCTGTACTATTAGGCAGTTTTTGCGGATCTAATACAACAACAACAACAACAAAAAAAAAACAATCTCCCTCCCGCTCACGACGATATATTTATGCATAATAAATTGAAACCCAAACCACCCTCTGGTAGAAGTCAGCTCTAGGATCTGGCTTGTTGTCCTTCTTTCGCTTACGTTTTCTGTTTAATCACCACACTAACCGAACGAAACCTCCCCCCCCCCCCCTTAAATCATCATCCTACGGAAGCGATCCATCGCAGTTACTACCATCAACAACATCCTCATACCAAAGTAGTTTTCCTCTGTAGCGCGCAAACCGTAACAATAATTACTAGTAGCAGTAGTAGCCGTAGCCGTAGACGTAGTAGTTGTACTGTAGTCGCGTGTAGTGTGTAGTATGTAAAGTACACTTACAAATGGTAAACCATTTCCTGTTTGTTGTCGGCGTTGAAAAAATTAGCCGGAAGGGTCCGGGAAGTCAGGTCGGGTTTCCGTTTTCGTAAGTAACTACCATTTTGCATGCATTTGAATTAATTTGGAGGGGCATCTAGCGATGTTGAGGGGTCGTACACGGTCGTATTTTATGCTCCGAGCAGGACGCGAAAAGAATTCATACCACGCGTGGCATCCGTTTGAGGTTCATCACTTGTAAGCGTCGAAGTCTCTTCACATTCACGAAAGCAGTGGGCTGCCCAGTTCAAGGCTAATCTGATCGAAGCAAACGGTTTGACTCTCGGTATGGGTGGAAAGGGAATTTCCTCTGGTTTGTGTCTTGAATAGAGTAATATTTGAGTAATTTTTTATGAGATATCGCAGATTCAAACAAAATATGCTTGTTTGGTTGTTTAAAAAACATTGTTTGAATCAAATCAGAATTGTTACTATCACTATATCAACAAAAAAATCGTTAGAATTACCCAAAATTTATTTATTTATATATTAGTTTACCGCGTGTACTTTTCCACTCTATGCTTCTTTGGGTATTGTTGAATAACTTAACTAAAATGTATAACTATTTGTTGTCAAAACAGTTGATATTGTGAAAATTATTTCGATTCCATTGATTGAAATGTGCATTTCAACCTTTTTTTAATTTTGAAAATTGATCCCACACTGAAACGAAACGAACTTCGTAATCCGTAAGAATAAATTTATAATTTATTCATATTATACATACATTTCATGTGTTTGGCTTATAACACAGAGGGGTACCTTTTAGAGAAGTTTCTAAAAAAATAAAAAAGTTTCATAAATTAGAGGTTTTTATTTTATTGTATTTCTGACAATCATTTCATTATCGAAATGAAAAGTAAATTTCTGTCCAGGCTGCACTAATACAAATTTTCTTTGGCTCTCGGCATCCTAAAGCTAAGGCAGTGTGCATTATTAAATATTTCGTTGAATACAAAAAATAAAAATTTGCGAGTACTGGTTTTTACTTGAGCCGTATTGCAGTAAACGACAATTCTTTATTCAAAATTATTCCTTGCTCGTCCACCGATATTGTCAATAGTGAATAGCATAGAACAAATCATTGACAGTCTATGATTTCAATTTAAACAGTTATTTATGGAAATGTGTAACATTCAATTGAATTGATTTTTATTTGGTTCATAAATGCTCAGCTTATGAAACTCTTTAATGCTTCTTCCTCGGTGTACTTTAAGACGAATACACACTTTTATGTAAACCATTCTCCCCACAGTGATTCACTTAGTTAGATGGCCATCTAACTCGGATCTACGCAAACGTCCTACACTGATAAAAATAGTTACAAGAGATTCATGTGTAAATAGCACTTCAATTTTAAGTGCTCTTTCGTACCAAACTAGAAACAAATGGATTTATTTTGAGATTTCATGTAAAAATGTACTAATGTTCAAGTGTAGTTTTCCACTTAGATTTTTTTTTCAATGAATTTTCTATATTTTACTATTAAATTACTAAATCACCTAATTTTCAAGTGGTAATAAGGACAGAAGGAATGTTAATGAAAACACTTGATTTGGCAGTTAAAATGTAAAAGAATGTTGACATTCATATAAATTTCAAACAGAATCTGGCGGTATCAGGGTTTGGAATATTCATCCACCGATGAATGAACATATAGTTTTCATTGCGTTGTGAGCAAACAATGCCGCCGCTCAGAAAGAGGATGCCTTGCCCGACAAAATGAACCACGCTAGCGGAAGCAATTATATTCCACATATACACAGATGTGCTGGTATTAGAGTCTTCATGAAGCACAGAAGCCGTGAATATAATCTTCTTTCTCGTGGTCTGAACGTCGTTCCTCTCACAAAATAATTCATAGCAAGCAACTTTCCTCACGAGGCTGGATAGTGCTGAAAAATATATATTCAACAGACTGAGAGCCAACGCGAACTGCTGTTAATGATGACTTTATGCCACGAAAACTGTGGCATATCACATATTCAATTCATGTCAAGTTAATATAGGGTAAGAATTCTTAGTTATACTTGAATACTAGAAACAGCAGGAGCGCAGAATTAGCGATGGCGATCTGACGATCTCAGCAAGTACTGCGAACAAACAAGCGCTTGAAAGAAGCTAACACCTGCACTCTTGTTAATTCTATAAAACAAATTCCTGCTAAATAGTGTTTAATTGGGCCTAATCGAGATAGTGCATGAGAGTAAATCAACCAGCTGGATAAAATATAAGTCTTGTAATCAATAAAGACTGTCCCAGAAAATATGGACGCACTTTGATTTCACTGTAAATAATTCACAAGTGTTAGATATTCAAATTTTATTCGATATACTGATAATATTAGACTACAACAACAGAATATTATTCTCAACATTTGCTACTTAGCCATTGTAGACTAGCTGGCGCACCTTCTTGCAAACGTTCCTCATTAAATTCCGTACAGACTTCTTGGCGACAAGTTTTGACACTTTTTTCCAATCTTTTTCGAACTGTTAAATGGTTTTGGCTGCCGAGACATGTTTCCTAAAATGCGTCTTCGTTAATGCCCAAAATTCCTCAATTGGTCGAAGTTGTGGGCAATTTGGTGGATTCATGTCTTTTGGGACGAAAGTGACATTTTTGGTAGTATACCATTCTACCGTTGATTTCGAGTAGTGGCAAGAAGCAAGATCTGGCCAGAAAACAACAGGATCCTCGTGGCTTGAAGCAGTGATGGATGATGAAGGGTTTCGAAATCTTACCGCAGCTACAAATTGCTTGCCAGACCATAGCTTTCATACCAAATTTTTCAACTTCAATCGATGTCTCGGACTGGTTTAACACTTGCCCTTCTCGCACCGTATAATATTGTGGTTCCGGCAAAGATTTGTAATCGAGTTTCACGTAGGTTTCGTCGTCCACGATTATGCAGTTCAAATTTCCAGCAAGAATCGTATTGTACAGCTTTCGAACCCTCGGCCTGATCGATGCTTCTTGTTTCGGACTACGTTTTGGTTGTTTTTGCTTCTTTTCGACGTTGTTCTGCTGAAAGTCCACGCATTTCAAAACGAACAAATGAAAACGAATAAACAACTGCACAAGTGGTTAGAGAAGAGTGTAAACAACAGGGAGTAGCCATAAAAATTGACAGATTCTGAACCATTGCGAAATGGCAGCGGTTTTTGGTTGCGTCCATACTTTCTGGGACAGTCTTTATCCAGCATGGAATATTTTTTCATTGATTTTTAATTGCCTATTACTATGGCTTTAAGAGAGCTGTAAAAACACATGTCCTCATTACCACAAAACCTTTATTCAAATATACGCGCTAGCGGTGGCAGTGCACACAAAATCAATTCTCTCCTTCACTGCTTCGTTCATCCAAACTCTGAACATGAGTTCCATTAAAATGTCACACTCATTTTTATACTCATTTCATGAGCTAAGAGTAATTTTCATGTGTTCACACACGTTACACATGATGTCAACATGCAAATTTTTATCGGTGTACGTTGGACCAAGCCTTTCAACGATTGTTTCGTTAGTTTATATCGTTTATTTTGATCCGGATTTAATATTAACGATTGTTGCTTGTGTGTTTGACTGCACGCACATATCATTAAAAGCAGCTTGGGAAGTGTGAAGTTAATCCCTCGTTCCACTTCCCACTCCCGTAAAACTTTCAACGAGTGAGCGAGTTGCATCGTTTTAGTGCGGTGAAAATTCGATTATATAGTGAGAAAAAAAGAAAGAATTTCAATTCGCTTGTAATCCAGTGAAAAGAAAGTCCATTGGAACATAAACTAAAATTAACTGGAAATATAGCCTGAATTGCCATCAGTCGGTACCATCTCAAGTGAAGTGACGCCAACCAGAAGGAAGAATAATAAGAAGAACCTCTCCTCCTACTACCAAGAGTCAAATCAGTAATTCGTAAATAAACAAATAATACAACATTGTCAGAATTTCAAAATGCTCATAAGTACACAAAACGGGGGGAAAAAATGACAGTCGACGACTTTTTAACGACGTACAAATTGCAAAGCCTACTTCGCTCTTCGACACATAAGCTGTTGCGGGTAAGTAGTCCATTTTCGCAAACCGAAAAGCCTTCAAAAGCCGGGAGGAGGTTTTTCCTTCGTTTCGTGTTGTCGTCCTATAGAAAACTATCGGCTTCTTTTCATTTCTCTTTCTTTCTTTCAATTCGATCCCTTGTCTTATCTGTTTCTGTTCTTCGTAGTCATTGTTTACTCCTGTTTCGTTTGCTGCTTTAGTTGATTCACTCTTCCGTTAGTACGTGATTTAATTTTGTTTTCCAATTGGCCGTACCGAGCATCAGTCCACCACCCTTGGTGATTTTGTGGGAGAAGAGAAATCTAAATTGCTAGAATAGTTCAGAGTGCAAGTGAAACATCGTGAAAGTAGTTCAAAATTCCAAATTTCCAAAACAAAACTCTCGATCAAAAAAAAAGTGAACAAAAACAAAAATCAAAATTTACATTTCTAGGACCCAGTTTAGGCAGACGAAGCAAGCGTGTCACAATTCATGATGTTTTGATTGAGCGCATTTGTTGGTTCTATCTTCTCTTCTTTTCTTCGCTCACACACACACATACCGCAATGCCGGCGAACGGTCGACAATCAACTACAACTACCACTACTGCCGCGCGCCATCTACTCATGGGCTAACCATACTCACGGTACACAACACTAACCTTGTTTATAAATCAATCATACGCTAATTTTGTACTAACTAATCATCGACGAAAAAACGTAACAAAAATCGAAAATCGATCATCAGATTTAGACTACGATTACTACGGGTATGCGGACTATCCGCACCACGGTGTCGGCGGTGGCATCGGCGTCGGCGGCGGCGGCGGCGGTGGATTTGCAGATCCACCATACTACGATGATTACTATCGTGGTGGTCCGGGCGGTGGAAGTTACCGGGATAGTTACTACTATGACTATCCACCGAGTGCGGCAACGGCGGCGGCAGCCGCAGCAGCAGCCGCCGCCGCTGCAGCAGCTGCCGTCGCCGGAACGTCAGCAAGCCACCACAGTCAACGCGGTGCTGCCGGTCACGGCGAAGGCCCGTCGTCGTCCCACCACCATCACCACTCCTATCACCACCATCATCATCATCACACGGCGGCGGCCGCTACGAGAGGAAATCCGATCGGTTCGAAGCTACGGAAGATTGTCTGAGAGCAAAAGGGTTACCTGTTTGTATGTTTTAGTATGTACATTTGTTTCGATTGTTACGTTTTTTCGTTGTTCGCTTTGACAGGTTATTTTAATTGCTCTTAATTGCTATGTTTATTTACTGTTTTGATTTTTCCTATCCGGAAGATTAAGGTGAAAGCAAATTATCGGTGCTTTTAGATTTAGTTTATTGCTTTTTAGTTGTTTAATGCTTCTTTTACCATCGCTTCATTATTACTATAATGCTTTTCATTATCCTAATTTCCATTTTCTTCAATTTGGACACATTTTTTGGAAGCTCCCCCTAATTCTGTTTTGGCCACGATTGCAGTGTTATTCTTCGAAGGATTTTTTTTTTCATAATTGTTTCATTAAATCATGTTAAGACAGTTTTAATTTTAAGCGAATTATATATCAAATCATTCTAACTGTCAAACAAAAAAAAAACAGAAAACGCGTACAGACTTTCATTCATTTATTCATTCATTCATTCGTTGAATCACTTGTCACCAGTAACTTATCCGTATTGTCGTTTGTACTAACCACGATTTTTTCTCTTATCAACGCGCAAAACAGCTATGCTAGTCTTCTCAATTTTCATCGGTTTTGAAGTCCATTTGCTAAGAAAGTAAAGCTACAAAAAATATATATATCGGTAGGGAATCCAACTGTCAGAATCGAAACCGTTAGGTGATTTAATGTATAATTATTATTCTCAGTTTCCGGTACAGAGACATAGCAATTACGTTAGGTTATAAGTTTTGTTTCTACTTGTTTCTAGATTACAAAAAAAAGCACCAGCGACAATTCATTTTCTAACGCGATTTTCGCTTTTCTTCTTTTTCTTGTGTTTTTTCTTTTATTTTCATTTTTCTATTGTTCCATCGACGTGTGTCCGAATGTTCGCAATGTTCGCACAAACACGCGATATATGCGATCACGATCACTATTACTGTCAACGTAATGAATATGACTGAAACGAAATGATTCGGGCCAATGTTTATCCGTGTGTCCGTAAACAATCACGAATCCACACGCACACACAAAAAAACACGTCCTCCACACTCACAAATACGAACGAACAAACGAACGAACGAACGTTTTTCGTATCGAACCGAACCGAACCGAACCGAACCGAACAGGGGGTTGGTCATGGACGTGGAATCATGGCACGTGGCCGAATCGCTGGGCACCGTGGCAACAGCAACCGCCCGGGGGTCCCGCCGGGTCTGCGAGTGGGCACCGCGGGGGCTCCGGCAGCAATCGGGGCGGCAGTGGTGGTCCGTGGGGTGGGTCAAACTCGTCTCAACGGTCGTGGCATGCAGCGCGCCAAGCCGCTACCAAATATACCAGGTGAGGACGGCCAGCTTTCATTTCTCTGTTTACCTTTATTCTTTTTTGTTTATCTAAGGTGTTTTATAATTTAAACGAAAACGAAAAAAAACAAATATGCATAGAGTAGTGTTATGCACACGAAAAAAAAAGAAGATATATAACAAACAAACAAAAAAATACGAATGAGAATGATACACAAATGTCAAAAGTCATAGGAATTCGTGTTATAGGGAAGAGACAATCACGATCTAGTTGTATTTTTTTATATTTTGGTAGAAGTTACTTTGTGATTAGTTTGTTTGCAAAAAAAAACTATGTAAGTGACAAGCAAGACGGAATGAAAATAATTCAGCGAAACATGCTTCGCCCATTTCACGTTTGTTAGTAGATTGTAAGACAAAAGCATGACTGTAATGACACCAATACAGAAACACACACACACATGTACGTTTAGTAGCAAATGAGCATCGAACGCGCGCGAACGGAACGAAGCTGTTTCAGTGTTAGTGTTGTTTTAGTATCGAACCAACAGTTCCAATGTACAGTTTCAACAATCACAGCACCTAGCTTACTACGATTTAACAATGGAAATAGAAAACAAAAAATCAACCCGACAACCGCCGCGTAACTTCAATAGTAGGCGGTTTTCTGTTCGAAATTTCTACTTCGGCACTGTTCGGTTTGTGCGAGCATGGCTCGGTGTATTCGTGTTTTCCGTAAATGAAGAAAACATCGGCCTACTACTATTACTACTATGCTCTTGCATTTCTCGAATATGAATTCACCAATTCATTGCATTGTTCAATTCAATTTAAGTTTTACACTTTTATAAATGATAATCTAATATAAACTAAACACACACACTCACACACAAAAAAAAAAATGATCGAAAACGTATATAATCACTTGAATAAATAAAACCCGGTGTTGCATTATACTATAAGATGTACTCTCGATGTTGAATGGAAACCAGCAGATTGTATTTGGGTTTCTGTTAATTTTTTTACGCTTAAGTTGACGCCTACATACACTGTCAGTTTAGGAAATAGTTTAAATCTAGCCTAATTTTTTTTCTGTGTATTTTCGCTTAGAAATACGATACTACGATAGTAAAGAGAGAACAATGTTTACACTAATGGAAAATTGTTTTTTGATAATGAATCGATTAGTATTTACAAAATTTACTCGGATTTATTTGTTGAACTCAGGGTCCAAAGCAATGGCAAGAAAATATCTTTTCTATCGTCCTAATCCAAATCGGAAATTGCCTAGTAATAATCGTCTCTCTTGAGAAATACTGAAAATTGAGAAGATATTTGTTATGTTAAGTCTGTTTTCAACCAGATTCTATTTTTGCTACTTTTTTGTTGATTTTTCTAACCTCTTGTTATTTAAATATTACTACTAAATTCTAGTGTCTAAGATAACTGTTTTTTAGCGATTTGCGATTCCCTTTTTCGAACTGTATTGCATTTAAATGATCCTACCACTGAAACTGCTCGTTCTACAGTCACTCAACCACCAGCTCACCTATTTCATTCGGACTCGATGTGCTGCCCGCTAAGGATATTTAAATAAACCACCCAAGAACAAACAAAAAAAGAACTGTTGGTCATGCTGAAAAACTGTAGTTGAAGAAAGTTCAACTTTGGCCACTAGATAATGCGCTTTGTTTTCGTTGTCGGCATGGCCAACTGGATTAAATTTTTGTGTTTGACAAACCACCTACCTAATTCACTCCAACTGCATTTTTTCTTTCCTAAAACTAATAATTCTACTATTAGCAAAACACCCGTGCACTAGCATCGATCTTTTGTTTTTCTTTTGTGTTGATCGACCATTTTATTTTTACCCGCTATTGTAAACAATCATCTCACATCAAATTGTACTAACTGCGAATAGAACAGAACACACATCCACACACGCCCGCCGCAAGTACATCTCCATTTTATGAGGTAGCCAGCATCGATACAAACTCACACGCACACGCACACACACCGAAACCATTTCGCTGCAATCAGGTCTACACCACCATTACTACAGTTCTCGATTGTTGTTCCGCTTTCACCACCAGGCCGGCAACCGGGAGAACATTGGTTCTCGAGTCGTTCTGATAATTACCATTCAAACGTAAAAAAAAAACATTTTTTCTATTGTTATATTTTCTTCTAATAATAAACAACAACCACTGTTAGATCTTAGCATTCATGTTTTGCTCCTGTAGTCAATTGAAAATGAAATCATACCAGTGCTCTGAACCGTGATACCCTTTTTTCCGGCACATCCCAAGATGGATAGCAAAAATACTAATCGATTCGTTTCCTGATTAGGACAGAACCTAGGGAAAAGAAAATGCCTTATTATAGCCGTAACAATCAGATAGTAATTTAAAGAAACAAAAGAAGAAAGAAAACTCGATGTCTATATAGGGTTACGATTTAGTGCAGAAAGGAACCTGTATAGGTGTTAGACAAAACTTCTAACTCACTCACAGTCTCTCTCTCTCTCTTTCGCTCTTGCAACTTCTAACACACACAGACAGACATAAAGACACAGCTCTTGTGGCTGTGGGCCGTAGCGAAAGCCAGCCTACTATGATAGAGAGAATGATCACAATAAAGAGAAAGAAAATGAAAATAAATACAACCTTGTGCGATTCAACATTTATTAAGAAGAATCTAGTTTATTTTTTTGTTTATTTTCTGCTACCGTGAAGAAATGAATCAAAATATATTTCTATATTTCTTTCCAATTCTCCGATTTTTATTTTTGTTTTCTCAAACTGATTTAGTTCATCGCAAACAAAAAAAAAAACGAAACGAACAAAAAAATAACGCGACCTGTCAGAAAGAAAAATATATTTTTTATTTTCACTCGGGATTTGGATGCAGTGTTTCCGTTGTTTCTAGCAAACAAAAACCATTTCAACTTTCTGATCAGTTCGCACCTTTCTCCCCATCTCTCTCTCTCACTTTTGCTCCCTGTTTTCTCTCGCTCCCGAATAGTATCAGTATCCTTCCTCTTTGTTTGTTTTTTCCGTTCCATCTTTGTTTCCACTAGTTGTTCTCGTTGTAACTTTTTTTTTCTCAACCACTCAAATTGGCATTGTGTTATTACGTAGTAGTCATTGTTTACGCAGCAAAAACAAAAAAAAAACAATATACTTACGCCACTGAAAGCTCAATATTCCGATTACGATCGGACCATTCATCCGACCCATCTTTTGCAGGTAAGTGCCAAAATTTTTTCTGTCCACACTGTTCTAGTTATACTTTTTTTTACATTCGAAATCAAACAAAACTTTGAAACAAAAAAAAAACGAAACTTAGACAAAAGCACCACAGTTGATTGTTCTTGAAAAGTAGTTGGAGTGTCTTTCGTTTGGTAGTCGTCATGCTGTTTGTTTCGCCTATCTGTATCCAACTCTTTTTGTGGAAATAAAAAAAGTATTTTCTCTTATTCTGATTGTGTGTTGGTGTGAGTCCCAGCAAGTGGGCACGCATACATCGGAAAAAAAAAACAATGAACAAAAAACAAAACCGGTAGTTATGGTAACGATACAAAGCAACCGCAACAAAAAAAAGACATGCCGGTTCGAAACACTGGTAACAGTTCCATTGCAATTGCACAATTTGCCGATATTTTAAATGTTTATTTTTCAAATCGTTACCAGTATAGTTTTCATTTTCTTTTATATTATAGTTGATTGTTTTATTTTTTTTTTCGTTTTCCCTTCCATGCCCATTCTGATATCGATCGATCGGTCCATCCCATGTCCATACACCCACAAAAGGAGATGATCACGAACTGCAAACCGTATATCAGTGAAGCCAAAACAAGAAAAAAAATATGCCGGCTCCTGCCAGCTTCCATAACCACCTACAGCAGTCTCAAGCAAGAAGCAATCAAACTGATCAAGAATTTTAGAACCTGTCAACATTTTGTGTTTATCATCAAATCGCATCGAATTCGGTGTCGACACTTGTCTAGGAGGTTTTCTTAATGCCAATATTTTGAAGTTAGGAATTACGTTTTTGTTTTGTCGTTGAAAATTAGTTAGTTATTGTGCCAGCTAGGGACATGGGATCCGAGATGTTACAGGCAGTTTCATAAACAATTCTAGAAGAACATCGAATCGAGTAATCTACTTTTACAGCTAGCTGAAAAAAAAGAAATTTCTGTACAAATTACTATTTAAAATAATAAACAAGAATTCTGTTGATTTTTCTGGTAAACGAAACGATGCTGCGTGAGTTTCATTGTTGTATTTTTTTTAAGGTTAAACATTGCACATATGATCTTACTTAACTGCTAAAATTGTTCACTGTTGTATTAGTTTACAGCCGAAGAATGCCTGAAAATAAAACTCATCATCACTTAAGATGGTGGGACGCCGGGTTATTCAAAATGAGCCATTTAACGTTAAAATAAATCATTACACTCAGCCATTGAGTAAATATAAGTACCATTTGACATCGCGTTGTTTACCGTCAAATGAAGTTGTTGCTATCAACCTCTCTCTATTGAGTGAAAATCTGAGTAATTTTTTGGGAACTTTGGCGCATATCTCGGGAGATTTCTCGATGATTTATTCGAATAGTCGCATCAGCAATTTGCAATTTTTTTTTACTTTCTCCTTATGATTATATTGGTACGATTTTACAAATATTTAAAAAAAATGACAGAGTTCTGTATGAGACACGACCGATCACCATGACATTGAATATGCACAAGCAACCTTCTCTACGGCGTTATCAAACCGTACCGCGAGTAAGTCGGTTCGATACTAAACTTTGCAAAATGAGCCAAAAAAAAGAAAATGGCAGAACGGTGGGGTATTTTTTCATGTATGACGGGAAGCAGCCTTCCTATACCGACGATGCAGAACTGCTACTGAATGAAATTTGAGGTGTGAAGCAACGATCAAAACCGTCGGCCGTGTTAATCAAGAGGATAACATCATCATGGCATGCTGGGATTGGGTCAATTGAAACCGATTTTTCAATGGTGTACTATTGAAATATGAACACGACGGTGCAATACATGTTTAAGTTAAATGGTTTCGAGTCGATTGACAGTTAGATTATGAACGTTCATCAACAAAGTTATAAGCGTTCAAAATTATGACAGAAAAAGGTTCCGCGGCTGGTTTTGTGTTTTTCAATTGACACCCGGCTCTGTACAGTGTATAGTGCTCTGTACAGTGAAGAGTAAGGCATTTTCAATGCCAAAAGCCTAATCTATAAGTGGATAACTTTTACGCACCCAACCGCTCATGTGGATTCGCAGCCTCTCATGTAAAGTCAAATAGATTTTCTGACCCGAGAGGCGAACGGCCATAAAGGTTAAAACTTTTTCAATCGAACCAATGGAGACTTCTAGAGAATGTGTTAATTTTTTTGATACAGACAAGTAAGGGCATATTCAGTAGTGTTCTAGTTCTAGATGCATAATTTATGCCAGTTACTAATTTAAATTTGAACTTTATAACATGAAAAACTGGCAGCCCTAGCAGTGTTTTACTCGTGCTTCAAATATACAAAAAATAGTACGGAATCGTAGACCAGTTTTAAATTTGACAGAACTGGTCGAATAAATAAAAGTAGAACGGCTTGGTGGGGATACGTTTGTTCCAGTTTCTGCTCTATTATAGATCTTCCATATATAACTTCTAGCTGCTGAACACATGCTCTAACACTTTCAAAAGTTCAAACATTGGTCGGTACTCGCGTAAGCACAAATCACTGGAGTGTCCTTGCAAGCATTGGCTATTGAATCTCCATCCACGATGCAGCAAGTATGCCGCTCTCGGAAATTTGTTTTGCGAAAATGTGCCCAAATGATGCTTCTCTGCGGTTTTTGGAGTTTTATTTCCGGTAGCACCCATTCCGGCCACTTGCGTGAGATAACGAAGAAAAATTTCGGACTAATTGCGAACCGAAACTCTCTTTCTTTTATCGACCATCCCAACTCACTTAAGACGTAGGACTACATCTTTATTTGCTATATAGGGGTGCGAATTCAAAATACGAAAACTAAAACCGTACCGTACAGTGGTCAGGTTTTGAGTATCTACAGTTCAATCAATGTTAAACAAATTTTCGATTGCATTACACCTACTGCTTGGAAATATTTCTACGCATCGAATCGACTACACTGAAGTCTTTTTTATGCGAATTTACGTACCGCATAAAAAAACCGCCTAACTCTGAAAATTGGCATAAAAAATACCGCATAACTCTGAAACTTCGCATAAAAAAAACCGCATAACTCTGAAACTTCGCATAAAAAAAGACCGCAGAAGGGAAACCGCATAACTCTGAAAATTCGCATAAAAAAGTCGCGTAAAAAAAACGCATAAGCAATGTTGCTGCATATCCAGTGTTCCTTAAAATAACAAAGTAAAAACTGCTGAACTTGTAAACTGTAAACAAACCACCGGCGGCTGTCAAAAAAAGTTCACTCTGTTAATTTTGTAAGGTTATGTCATGTCTGTGTAAAACCTATCAGAGGTTCATCGTTTGAATTTAAAAATTGCACTCCAATTGATGTATTGATTATTGGAGAGACTTGGCTAAAAAGTAAAAATACTGCATTATACAATATGAAGGGCTATAATTGTATTTTTTCCTGTCGAGAAAACTATTCCGGTGGTTTAGTGATGTATATTAGAAATACAATTGAATACAACGTCGTTGAAAACACCTGCAGTGATGGTTTCCATCATATAAATACGGAACTAAAACTGTCCGGAGAAGTGATTGATGTTCATGGTGTCTATCGTCCACCGTCTTATGATTTTTACATGTTTCATGACAATATCGAAAGGTGGCTAAACAAAAGCTGTAATAATCGTCCCTGTTTGATTTCCGGAGACATGAATGTCCCAATCAACTTATCTAATAACAATGTTGTCTTGAAATATAAATATCTTTTGCAGTCTTATGGTTTTATGTGCTCAAATACGTTTATTACAAGACCCGTAAGCTCAAACATTTTGGATCATGTTGTATGTACCATGTCCGATGCTCATCATTTAAAAAATCATACTATTTTTAGTGATCTAAGCGATCATAGCATGGTTCTGACATTTTTTAAGTTACAGCACTGCAAAAATCTGGTTGAGATATCCAAAAGAGTTATTGATCACGATAAACTTAACAATGATTTCAAAAGTTACGTTGATGCTATCGAACATGTGCAGGATGTGAACGCCTGCCTACAAAACATTATAGCAAAATATAACAATATATTAAAAAATTGCACCAGGGTAGTCACGAAGCATGCTAACGTTAAAGACACACAATGTCCATGGATGAACTTTGATGTGTGCACATAAATAAAATGCAAAAACAACTGCCTAAAACGATGTCGTCGAGACTCTAATGATGTTCGCTTAGCGGGTTTGCTGAAGCATATTTCTAGAAAACTAGACTTAGCTAAAAAAGCGAGCAAAAAGGAGTTATTTTGAGAGGCTATTGAACAAAACACCGCACTCAAGAATGTGGAAGAACATAAACCTATTACTAGGTAAAAAGCAAAACAAATCAACTCCATCTTTGATTGTCAACGGAAACTGTATAACTGACAAGAAACTAATCTGTGAAGCGTTCAACAAGCACTTTGTTACAGTTGGATCCAAGTTAGCAGAGAATATAACCCCAAATGGGTCTTGTCCACTGCAACACATCGATCCAATTGCAAATTCAATTTTCCTCCAACCATCGTCGGTGAATGAGATTATACTTCTCATCAATGAACTGAAAACGAACAAAAGTCCTGGCCCTGATCTAATTCCAGCAAAAATAATAAAAAAACAATGCTGAATCCTTTTCTCGGATCTTATCTGACTCATTCAACTTGATGATACAAGGAGGATTTTATCCAAACTGCCTTAAAGTTGCTAAAGTTGTTCCAATTTCAAAATCAGGTGACTCTGCAATACCCGATAATTACCGACCTATGGCGACACTTTCAGTCTTTAACCAAATCTTCGAAAAATTGCTGATAAGTCGTATAGGTTGTTTCCTAGAAAATCACAGAATACTCTTTAGCATGCAATATGGTTTCCGAAGCGGAAGTAGCACAACCGTTGCTATAACTGAGCTCATAGATAATATTCTAGGAATAACGGACTCCAAAAGATATGTGGGTGCTTTATTTTTAGACTTAAAAAAGGCCTTCGACACTCTGAATCATGAAATACTGCTCCATAAACTGGACAAGTATGGAATTAGAGGGATTGCTAATAACATAATCCGAAGCTATTTGGAAAACAGAATCCAATATGTTTCAATCGATGGAGAAACAAGTTATTCAAAACTAGTAAGCATTGGCGTACCACAGGGAAGTAATATCGGGCCCTTACTGTTCTTGCTATATATCAACGATATATGCCAGATTAATTTCTCTGGCATTCCAAGGTTATTTGCGGATGATACGGCCTTGTTTTATCCGAACGCCAATACAAGTTCTATTATAACAAACATAAATAACGACTTGCTGATTTTAAAAGAATACTTCTCTAAAAATCTGCTCTCGTTGAATATACAAAAAATTAAATATGTCATGTTGCGATCACCTAGGAAAGTTCTTCCCACTCTTCCCAACTTAATTATTGAAGGAAATGTTATAGAAAGAGTGGAAGTTTTTAAATATTTGGGAGTCCATCTGGATTCTACGTTGTCTTGGGAACATCATATAAAGGAAATCGAAAAAAAAATCTCATCATTGTGTGGAATTTTAAAACGTGTAAGTAATTTTCTACCACGGAAGACACTTATTCTGTTCTATTTCGCTCATATTCATCCTCGCTTGAGTTACCTCATTGTTGTCTGGGGTAGAGCCTGCAAGGCAAAATTGAAGAGATTGCAAATATTGCAAAATCGTTGTATCAGAATAATATTCGATCTACCCTTTCTGTTTCCTACAGTTCAGCTTTATACAGATCTTCCTCATAAAATTTTACCCATTCTAGGTATCTGCGATGAACAAACATTAATCTTAATCCACAACATATTACATAATCCGGAGCCTTTCACAATATAACAATAAATACAACACCTCGAATTCACAACACAAGGAAAGTTAATCATCTTTCGCAATCCCGTGCCTTTTTTAATTTTGGTCAGAAACGAATTACATTCATTGGTCCAGCAATATATAACAAACTGCCCAGAGAAAGTGGGGGGAGAGTGAAGGGTTAATAAACAAAAAAAAAGTCGCCTCACACTAAACAGATTTATACAAATATCGCTCCTTGATGATGGACACGCATACAGGGTAATCTTTTCAGTTCTTTTCACTGTTGAACACGTTTTTAACAGGAACATTTCCGTCATTTTTCAATTTTTGGTTGTTAGTCGCAAAACAAAACAAACCAACGGCAGCTGTCAACGATGAACTTGTTGTTGTTGTTGTTGTAGTTTGTAGTTGTAGGCTCGAGGAACATTGCCTCATATCCGCCAACAGCAACGATGAACTTGATTCATCGGCAGTTCATTTGTGTCGTCATCAGCGTTGTCAGGTTGCCAGATTTGTCTGGCAAATACCAGATTTTTCTCGCTTCGCCAGACACTCAAACTAACCAGATCTTTTGCCAGATTTTCCGATTTTTCCCAGATTTTCCAAATTTTCTCAGATTTTTGTCAGATCTCGCTAGATCTTAACGGTTTAAGCCTCTATATGAAAGGTGGGGAGAATTTTCTTGTATATAGTAGACCCAGACAAATCCAGATAAAGTCTGGTCGTCATCGTGTAGAACCTAATGGGACATTGTAATATTCGCCCTTATTCTGAATAACGTCGTATCGATTTTACGACCGTATTTCATTTGTATTCCCAATAACGCTAGCAAAATTAAAGGTAGCTAGGATTCGATCGAACCGCATTCGATCGAAAAATCAATACGTCGTTTTTCAGAATAAGTATGATCAAGTTTATCCTTGGCATTACTGTATAAGTGTCCATGCCAGTCGCAAAAAGATAGTTGATTCATTCAAAAGGTTGCCAATTAGACGTCATATAAGATAAAACCTGGAGATGTTGAACGGCGGTGCTGCACTTATGAAAAGATGTTGAAACGCCATGAAAAGTATTAATTTTTGCATTGCACTTTCACTGATGACGGAAAGTAAATTTATTTCATGCGCCTAGCTCAATCTTTCCACCAAAATCGACGTTAAAGCAAAACATTTAAGCAGCAAATCCTTTTTTGGACCGGTGTATCGAACCAAACTAATTCGTGTGAAGTAGGCAATTTTCGTCATGACGACGCTTGGCCACGTGTTACGGCTGCGGTCAGAAACTAAGTCGTGACTTGGCGTCTTTTCTATCGCATGATGACTAGAAGTCCCAAGCCTGTGTTACTCAGTGTGACATTGAATGGCTTGTTATTTATCGCTTCTAGCGTACGACCGTAACCATTCAGCTAACATCAGAAAGTTAATTTTGGACTTGAACTAAATTTAAGCTCAAAACTACATTTGAAAGAATTCATTCATTTCTCATTCATTCATTTCTGATTTCCTGCACAGTCTAGTTAGGTTTTAAAGGCTTAGACTGAGCTCACAAAGCTTAACTAAGAAAGGCTCATCAATCAGTTCCAAGTAAGATCATATTTGTTAGGTTCAATCAATACTAAAACTCATATTTCAATTCGGCATAAAAAGGGAAAGTCAACAGATTCTATAATACGAAAACCCCCTTAGAATAAACACCGCTTGTAAATTAAAACATTTCATCGAGCAATATCTAATGTGTTTCGTATTTTTTTTATTTTCTATCTATTTCTCCATCTTCCCAAAAACCATTGCAAACGAAACCCCAATCCACCCTTTTGCAGCAGCAATCGGTAAACGTAAATTTGACGGAGGTCACCAAAATCAAGGGGATATCAAACGGCGCTACGGAGCGGCAGCAGCAGCAGCATTAGGGAATCTTGGTAATAACTGGGGCAGTCAGCCATTGCCCCAGCAGCCCCTCGGCACCAACGGTGGGGAACAGTGGTACACCGATACCTACTCGGTGTGGAGCTAAGAAGAAGAAGAAGAAGCAGCATCCGCAGCGGGAAGGATGATGACGGCGATAACGAAACCAGCGCAACTCTACAGCAAATCATACACTAGAACATAATCACAGTAAAGTAGAAAACACAAAATGAAAAACAATTTTCTGGCAACCAATCGACTACACTAACACACACCGTGGCTACCACCGCCTACTACTACTACTACTACTACTACTACTACTATTAGTACTACTTCTTTTTACTAACACCACTGCAATTCGTTCATCGGCACATCGCGACACCTTTGAAGACAGTCAATGCTCTCACATACACAGATGTAGTTACACTCTAAATTAGAGATATTAAATTGAATGCTAAAGCACACACAGACACACACAAAATAAACAAAATTGATCAAACTTAATATGGTAAACCATGAGTAGTCCGTTTTAAGAAAAATTCAAAAATTAGATCGCTAAATGTTGTAAAAATAAAATCTATCTTTCGCTACCCATCAAGAAAAAAAAACAATAATAAGAGAAAGTAAAAAAAATGACTGATCTTTTCATAATTCTTAATATTTAAGGTTTAGACATAAACGAAAACAAGCAGAAAAGTGAAAAAAAATGTTCAAAACATGATACCAACCGATCGAGTTGTAGGAACTAACCAAAATTAGCATTCGGAACCATTGAGATTAACCACTGATGGAAGCCCAACATTCGATCACTTGTTCACCACACGCTAAACTAGAATTAAAGAAACAAAAAAAAAATAAAAACTAAAATCAATATTAGTTCGAAATGCGGATCTCCACCACTAGCGAACCCGAGGGGGGCTGGGTAACGAAAAAGTGATAAAAAAATTACTACTTTAAAATTATTATTACCAATGTTTTCTAATCGCTTAGGATGCCTAATGAATTTTAAAACACATGAAAGATGGAAGAAACAAAAAAAAAGAATTAAATATCCAATGATCAGTCCAACCTAAGGAGAGAGGGATTTAGTTAGATTGGATTCGTACTGCTTTGACCGAATTAGATGGCGAAAAGATCCGAGAAATACGAAACAAAATTAAAAACTGATGCTTAGTGTTCATGGCAAAAAAAACTGAAGTGTCGAAAGGTTCAAAAAAATAATCGCAGAAATAAGGAAAAATTCTCGTTTTGGTGACTCTTTGGGATAATAGCAAGCGAAAAAAAAAAGAAAGTGTAAATAGATATTTCGGACAAGTGCGAAAACGCAGCGTGTATTTAGTAATAAACATAACAAAAAAAGGGGAAAAAAACTAGCAGAAAAATCAGTTTCGGAAGGCGAAAAACAATATTAGAAAAAAACATATTAGTGATTTTTGGACGAGAAAAAAAAAGAAACAAAAAAGTCGTGAAACAAAACAGTCTTTAGTAGTAACACTTATGGTGAAATGTGATTAATAAGGAGAAAGAAATTATTTGTAAAAAGACGACGGATTGTAAAATTGGATGTTTAGGATTTATATAGGCTTTTCGGCGCATAGCGCGTACGTAACGAAAAAAAAGTGATCCAGTCCAGATGCGGGAAAATAAAAACGTCTACGAAGTGATACCCAAATTCAAAATTACCGACCGGCGGAGAAAGAAAAAAATGTACGAATTGAACGACGGCGTTTGGTTTAGGAAACCGGCAAAACAAAAGCAAAACGTGTGATTCGCAAAAGAAAAAAAATCCCTACATCGGCTCGTTTATTTTTTTAGGTTTTTGACAAGGCAAGGTAAACGAACGAAACGTCAGAATAGTCGGTTTAGCAGTAGCATAACAAAATTAGATCAAATAGAATCGGAATTCAATCAAAATGGCGCAATGCTGCACGAGCGGAACGAAAACACACAACGGCATAGACGTCTATAACTAATGAAATCTTTGGTTGGAGGGAGACACAAAAAAAAGAATGATTGTCTGGCATCACTTGCTTTACCGGGGGATGATAAGCCGCGATCGTAGTGCCGTTTGAGTTTTATTTTAATTTTCTTCAAATTTTAGCTTCTATTAGTTTGGTGCTTTGTTTGGTTTCTTATTTTTGCGTCACGTCAAAGTGACATATGTTGCACGTCAAACTTACGGACAATTTGCGTTAATATGATTACTGTCATTTGGAGTTTCATTTTGTTGATTTGATGAACCGTCATTGAGACAGGACGCTTCATCTAGTAGCCGTTGAAATTTTGATATCTCTCTTTTCTGCAATCACAGAGATGTCAGGTCTTGGAAAGTTGCAAAACTTAATTTGGATGGATGCTTGATTATCATTTCGGTTGTTTGCGGTTTAATTGTCTGTTAGGTGAATTACCAAATTTACTCAAAATAATTAGAAAGCGTAGCTGATAGTAATCGCACTGTTAGACATCAGCGCATTCCCAACAAACACAATAGCTCCCAGTAACCAATAACAAAAATGTCAATATTTTTTGCTGACGTTACACCGCAAGCAATTTAAAGCGCAAAACAACGTTGTCCTGTTGTTGTGACACCGATCTATCGAGGAAAATGGAGAAAAACGTTGGGAACTATAATCCAGAAGAAAAATGGCGCTCCCTACGAAGCAAAAAAAAAAGAACAAGAAGCTGCCTTATTGAGAGAAAGAAAGAACAAACTAAGAAACAACTAAAGCGCTCACTACACTGAACGAAAATTGCGTAGCCTTTAGTCTACTGCAAACACACGCGAACACAGCCAACCAGGAACCGTGGGAGAAAAGACTGAAACGAAAATTAATGTCATGTTATTTAGAATGAAAGCAAAAAACGGAAGCACAGTGTAACTAAAAAAAATTAAGAACACACGCAAGGCAAGCAGAGCGACGGCGGCCGTTCAGGCGGGAATCACACGATATAATCAAAGTAGGCAACGGTGTCAAAATTTGCAACCGATTTTCCCCGGGTGGAAACGGTATCTACGGAAACGTTACTTTTTTTTTAGTTTTTAGGGAGCATTTTATCATAGTTATTATTTTTCGGCAAAATTGATTACATCTACGGGAAGGCAAACGAACGGTAAATGAGACGCGAAACGCGAAGGTAAAATTATGCAATATTCAATGATAATTTTTAAAATATTTTTTTTGTGTACGTTCTGGAGGCAGAGTTGAAAACCCGAAAATAAAACTCAAAACCTGCAGTGGAATAACGATTTGTAATTTAAAGTTTAGTTGTAACACATTTTCCAGGTCGACGATAGTAAGTGCGAGGGAGCCACCGCGACGACGAAATGCTTACTCAGCAGGCTACGATGAGATCACCCCGTCAACGGGCCAGCGCTGCCAGACCGTATGCGCGTTCTTTCGTTTGTGTTTTCCATAATGATTCGTTCAAAAGTGTTTACATTTTTACTTACTGTTTAGCTATTACTTTCCGTTACCCATTTTTGTTGCTATTTATCGTTATTTTTTCTACTGCATCCATTACTTGTTTTGATTATTGTACATCTTTGTTGACTTCGACTATTACTACTACTTCTACCTTCCTTGTTTCGGCTGGCAGCACTGACAACCGATTTGGGGGTAAAGAAAACAATAATAGAAAGAAAAAAAACCAACAGCAGCCAGCTAAGCAATCACACGCGACCTCGGCAGAACATAAAAAGTAATAAAGTAAATATTAACGTTTAGATGTTATTCTTAATTGTATGCGCTGTATCGGGAAAAGTCGGAAAAACTATAGTAGAGAAGCTACAAAATAAATGAAAATCAAACATGGATCGGACTAATCCAGGAACGTGAGAGAGAGAGAGAGCAAAACACTGCTAGGGAACATAGAATGGAAACAAAAATCATATTTGTATAAAAATATATATTGAGAAGTTATTATGTTAATTATATATTTTTTTATTTTATATTGTATTTTGATTAAACGTAAATTTTAATTATTTTAGATAAAATTATCCTTATTTCTAGTTTACACAAGACAGGCATGCCAAGTAAAAAAAACATCTTAACTGCAGCAAATTCAGACAGAACTCGTAGCGAAAAGTTTGAAACACATATTATGCAACAGAAAATAACATTGAACGATTTCTCCTTCTACCGTAAAGAACGTATTCATAGAAATACAATTATTAAAATAATTAATTAATTTTAAACTATCCAAAAGCCTCCACACACTATTTTTTTTATTTAATGTTTACAACGTTTAATTTTAACGATACGAAAAGTACGCAAACCATAGCTACTGTCTCCAGTTCTCGTTTTCATTGTCAAACTAGTTTAGCAAAATCAAACAGAAGCGAAATATGGATTACAAGAATATAAAAAAAAGAAGCATATTAAGTATCACCGAATTTTAACCTTAAACATAATGAAGCAAAATAGTTTTAATCTCTTTATCTAAACAAAGTAAAACAAAAATAACTAACTTCAATCAACCAAGAAAATAATTCAAACAGCAACAAACACAACACCATACAGTAAAAACAATAAGCGACAAATGGAGTTTACGCCTCAAATCACAAAACAACAATAACAAAATGAAAAAGATAAAAGAAAAGTCAATCAATCCCCCTTGATTTTGGAGACGTCAGGTCAGCCAAGCGAACACCACCTTAGCCATTCAAAATAAGGCAAAAACTGAACCAACTGAGGAGACCATAAGAAGAAAAAAAAAGTTACTCCAAAGCATGGATATCCATGCACACACACACGCAGACGAGGAACAAGAATGATTTCTCATACCCTCCCCACACACACACACACACCCACACCCAAAACATGCATAGAAATGCGATCAGGAGAAATTTGGTGGACCGAGTCCAGAGCCAACTTTGCTTACCAACTGAAACAAAACTGTCACTCAGTCACATCAATCGTAACATCATCAATCATCCTCGCACACATATATTCACACTTAGCCATATTCTCCTGACATTCCTTCTCCCCACCATCTCTACCTTGCTTTCTTGCTCCATAACTGTCAAGTCTGTCACTGTCTCCAGTTAACCAGTTTTTGGTTTTTTACCATTCATCCTCGCCTGTCGATTTTTTTGTTTGTTTGTTCGACTTTTATGTTACCCTTTTGTTTGTTTTGTGTTTTGAAGTAACGAACAATCGCATTTTTCTCAATAGTTTTAATCATCCCTAATCCTATCCTAACTCCTGTACGCCCGCACACACACACACATCTCATCTTATTCTTACTATTAAAGCAATTTCCAATCATATGAAGTAAAGAAAACACTACATGCAACACAGAAATTTTCAACTCTATTATTTTCACAAACATTTTGCTCAAATCAATGTTGATTGTTTCTTCTTTCACTACTAACTTTCGATCACCACCATCATTATCATCATCATCATCATCAACATGTCACAAATTCAACCCAAAAACAAAAACACAGTAGGCAGTTAAACGAAACAATGAAGCAAGAAAAGATAAATACAAAGCAGAAGCAGGACATCATAGACAAAACAACCCACAGTAACTTGCTTGCAGGTCCATTTATACGAACACAGTAAGAGAGTGATAGAATTGAGAAGAAGGATAAAGCCCCGACGTCTTGAAGGCTGCTCGAAAAGAAAACTTTGTAAACTGCCAAGATTTAGAGAAACCAACCGGAGCAAAAATAGCGAATATAACCGAATCAGGCAGCCTTCAACCGCGCGGCGTTTCCTCTACCGTCAGGCAATTCGGTTGTAATGAAAGATACAGCAGCAAAACAGATGCAGAGAGAAAGCGTCAAAAAGAGAAGAAGCAAGTAACGAATAAATAAAGATAAACAACCTTTGTATCTTCTCTACATACGAAAGAAAAATAAATGAAAATAAATGTTATGTCTGGATTCCTGGTTTTTGAAAGAAATTCTGGCAACTCGGTTTGGTTGCATCAGCTGTCAAACTTACCTGTGATATTATAAGAAGCCTAGCGAATGTGTCGATGGGGTCTAAAGTTCATAATATCAATCGACACGGTACTCTGAAATACTATTGCTGGTCTTCTTACTGGGTGTGCAGATTTGTCTTTACTTCATGTTGACTCCGGTTTCACTATATTCATTATCTTCATCTATATTTTTTAGACAAGATCGCATCCTTGATTTTTTGTTCCGATTATCCGATTCCGATTTCAACTTTAAGGTCTGACCCAATGTGCGATGCCATATCTGCCTATTTGAATATATTGTTTCGTGTCATGTTATTCCGGAACCGGAAGTCGTATCCGGATGAAATTCGGTAGAGCTAGATGGGATCGTAAGACCTTTTATTTGAACCTAAGTTTGTAAAAATTGAAAGATCGGTCTCTGAGAAAATCGAGTGCACTTTTTTAGTTCATTTTGCAAATTTTACCCCGTAACTCCAGAACCGTAAGTCGGATCCAAACATAATTCAATAGCAACCTATAAGACTCTAAGACCTAAGACAAGACCCGACAACTGGCTTCTTATTCTTCCTTCCGAATCATCCTTCTCGTCATTTTCGCCCTGTGGAATAAATATCAACGTATCGGCTACAGTGTAGCCATATTTGCAGATTTTTTAATAACTTTATGCTAAGAAAGAAATATTAAATTTAAATTTTTAGACTCGGTTTTTGATTTGAAATAAACATGACAAATGTTTTGATGAATGCATTTTTTATTATATATCAATGCTTAAAAACAATTAATTGAGCTTTGATGACAAAACAGGAAATATCTCATGTTAGACGCATCGAATCCATTGTTGACGTATTACCGGATCTTTTGGAAACCGGAGAAAAGTCAAGTTTGGATAGAAATGCTTAGTGCGATCACAGTGTGCAACACAACAGCTCATTCTCCTCGTAAAACTAAACACACTTTCGAGTTTTACACTAATTTAAAAAATCTTTTTTGGTTACACTTTAATTCACTAAAAAGAAAAACGGCTTGATGCTGATTTTAATTACACAGTGCTGCCACTATAAACATTTATTACAAATGAGATTGAAAAAAAAGTGAAATATTCTCTGAAAATTTTCATTTTCATTGGTGAGCTAAAATTATACATCTTAATAAACTTGTTTTCTGATTTTCTTTATACTTGGCATCATTGCTCGTGTACCCTGCAAAAGTTTTTTTTCGTTTCACAATGTGCGGGTAGCAACATCAAAATCAGCCAATCAGAAACTGGTCCATTTTGGAACAAAAGCCAGCATTTTTTCCAGTCTTCGAAACACCCCTGATAGTCACTTTTTGTAATGCTCTGTAGCACTCTCAGCGATTCTGCCTTTATCTCTTCAAACGATGAAAAACGCTGTCCTTTCATGGGTCTCTTCAACTTTGGGAACAGGAAAAAATCACACGGAGCGATATCTGGTGAATAAGGAGGTTGGGGCATGATTAAAGTCTTGCTTTTAGCCAAAAAATCACGAATAAGCAACGATGAATGAGCAGGTGCTTTTTCGTGGTGCAAAACCTATGAATTGTTTTTTCCATAAATCGGGGCGTTTTTTTCGAATTGTTTCACGCAAACGTCGCATTACTTCAAGGTAATACTCCTTATTGACGGTTTGACCTTTTGGCAAGAATTCTTTATGCACTATGCCATTATAATCGAAGAAAACAGTAAGCAAAATCTTGACATTTGATCGAACTTTTTTCACTCTTGGTGACGTTGGGTGCTTCCACGTGGACGATTGTGCTTTTGTTTCGACATCATAACCGTACACCCATGTTTCATCACCAGTTATGACCCTTTCAAGTAAATTTGGTCGTCGTTGACGTCGTTTAACAGCTCCTGAGCGATGGTAATGCGTTTGTTTTTTTTTTTTGATCAAAATTCAGCAGTTTTGGAACGAATTTTGCTGCCACTCGTTTCATGCCCAAAACATTTGAAAAAATATGATGGCATGAGCCAACTGATATGCCAACTTCATCAGCAACTTCTCTAATAGTGATTCGGCGATCATCCATAATCATTTTTTCCACTTTTCCCACATTTTCATCGATTATTGACGTGCTGGGTCGACCGGAGCGTTCGTCGTCTTCAACGTCTTCGCGGCCATCTTGGAAACGCTTATACCACTCGTAAACACTTGTTTTTTTCATAGCAGACTCACCGTAGGCTCTCTGTAACATTTCGCACACTTGGTTACACTTTATTTCATTTTTCACGCAAAATTTAGTACAAATTCTTTGACTCTTCAATTCTTCCATTGTTTAAACTAACAAAAATCGCCGAGCTCAAAACAGAATGTAAACAATGAATACAGCTGAAAATTTCACCATACATTAGGGACGTATGTACCAACACAATAAAAAAAAATTTAACCACCGGACTCCCAGACGCGCGCAATTAAAAAATTCCGAGAACTTTTTGAACAGACCTCGTACTTTGTTGGATGAGGCAATAACAAACTGAATAAATTTTAAGCAATAGTTATAAGTAGTTTGAAATTGTTTCAAACATAAACAATCATTGTCATAGTTACGACGCATCTAGCGCTCCGACGTTCGTTGTTTTGTTTCAAAAGACTGAAAGTTTCAGGCTGAAACTGACAGTCAGCGTTGCCATTTTGCCAGATTTATCAGACACTCCAACGAATCAGATCTTTTGCCAGATTTTACCAATTTTCCCAGATTTTACAAATTTTTCATGATTTTGTCAGATCTTAACGGTTTTGGCCTCGGTACGATAGCTGGTGAGACCTTTTGTTTTGCTCACTGAAAATGAAGCCCGGTCAAAATTTCTTTGTATATAGTTGGACCCAGACAAATCCAGATAAATTTTTGAGTCAGACAGATTTTTGAAAAAAAACTACCTGGCATCCCTGCTGACAGTGAACCGAGCTCATCGAGGGGTCCTACTCAAAAGATACATAGGAACCACTCTATCTTGAGTTTATCTTTGTTTATACCATTGTTTGCAGCCTTGCTAGATAGGGTAATTGTACCAATAGTCATCTCTTTAGTAGATTCGTAATATTATTTTGCCGATTATTCGATTTTCAATCAACGGATTGTGATAAAATTGGTTCCAATATATTTGCTTTAGCTATAAATTGTTCAGTACTGCTGTTATAGTGACGCGAAAACTCATCTTACCCTTAAGGTCAATCTACCGAACAGAGACAGCGGATCGCACTCTAACCTAACCCTTATTTTTGAACATTATAAAATAGTTAACTAAAGGATACAAAAATTCTAAAATGTTAAAATAGTTCTTGAACATCTGAACTTGCGAAGAGTAATAATATTTAGTACTGTTAGCTAGTGTCAAACGTTCTGTTTTCAAGTTAATATATTTTCAGTATCTTCAAACAACTGCCCGAGTAACAAAAAGATACTGTAAATTTCAAATGCTTTTACCCGGTGAAAGATGGAATAGAAAATAGACAGATGGTTGGGGTTTTTTAATATTTTTCTTTAAATTATAGGATGTTGTAAATTCCCTTACGCTTTCGGTGAAATGACCCGCTCCCGTCCAAGTAAAAAGCGCCAGTTGGTTATGTTCATTTTTGTCTTTTATTGTAAAAACAACCATACAATTTGAAATATATAAACTATCGTCCAACAATAATGCTACCCCGATTCGTTTGCAGGTACGATTCGTCTCGTATTTGTTCTTGGTTGGGCTGATTCCGACAGACACGCTAAATTATTAATCGGGTTAATTTGTTTATATGAAATGTACAAAAAAAAGTTATGATATGGGGCTATCTGTACTTAGAAGTGAATAGAAGACCAACATTTTTCAGTAGCCTTTTACGCTTACGGATTGGTGTATCAAGGTATCAAGCGCTACGCTAGAATACTGATAATAAATGGGTCGCTATCCAGTTTAAACATTAATTGAGCTCGTCCATGGCTAGTGTTACTGTTTACTATCCTGTATTATTTGGCTGAAATGATTTCTCGAGGTATTTTAAAAAGATGTAATTTACTCTGTTGTAGTCCTAACAAACTCTAGGAACAGTCAAACCAAGTACCCTACATTATACTTCTGAACTACGAATGTGCATGTAAATCCCCAACTGTAACAATAGTTCTAATTCTATCATGAATTTTATCACTTCTAATTTGCAAAACACACATCAGAAAATCGCAAAATAAACAAAAAAAAGCACCTTATTGAAGCGTGTTTGTTAACTTCTAGAAAAAAACAGCGTCTTTTGCGCGGCCTCAAATTAACACGTTGTGCTCGGCTTTCAGTTTGTCTAGTGTGAAGAAACTATTTACTAATCATTCGAGTTATTCCACAATCCCACACGAAAAAAACGACGAAGACGACGCCAACGAAAGTGATTCGTTATTTTTCGATCTTTTTCTCTTCTTCGGACTTCACGGACAGATTATACTGGATGAAGCGAGCACCCTGTACCGACTGTGCGGTGAAATTAGTAATATGGCAAGCGAACAGTAGCATATTCCGTGGTTGAACCTTCCAAGCGAAGCGCATAAAGATCATCGAGTAAAGGCAGAGGGCTGAAAAAAAAACAATCGATTAGTGAAACAAAACATTCTCACATTCCATCGGTTGCAACAAACCAGTGGTCATTGTGCCGGAAATAATTTTCGGATCCTTTTTGAAGTCGGCAATGGCCGCAATAGGAATACCCCAGTTGGCCACCGGTCCCCAGAAATGGGTGCTCATCAGGTACTCCCGGAACTCCTTGCTCTTCAAGCTGTCGATAAGCTTGCGTCCAAGTGTGGCCGCCATCTCGATGATTGATTGACTATCTGTCTACGGAATTGATAAAACTTCCTGTTTTGAGAAAGGGGAAAAATATACACATTAATCATCACTTCAGATAACTGAAGTGGTAATTGCACGCACAGTAATTAATTTTCCCGATGAGATAACTTTGGACAACCGTATGGCACTCGATTTGCTACCGTACACACTCCGAAAATGCGACTTAAGACCAATTTGATCTCAACCAATCTCGACTTATCAATAACACGCAGCAGTTGAATGGACGGCGGTGTTCTTATGTAATTTCCGCCAATTGACTTCTATTCATGACCCGTTGTGACGTGATTTAGTCAACTACCTGTCCAAACTGTTCACCGACAGCGTGTCAGTAACTGATCTGAAAACTCGACTTACTTACCGTCCGTTTGTGTTTGATGGGTGACAGGAATGTTAGATCAAAAAATCCCGTCGGAAAGAAGCACGGGATCGTTAGCACTGTTCCACTATCAATGATGCGGTGGAACAAGCGCTGCTGGTCTCGGACGACCTTCCGTTAGCCTTGATTAAATAATAATACGTAATCGGTGATAATTCGCTCAGAATCACAAGGATACATGCAAAATATTATGCATAGATGGTTGTGCCAAGGTGCTCAAGCATGAATAATGGATTGACAGCGCAAACTGACAGTTAAACAGTAAAGAACGCAGCCTAAAAAGCATACAACATAAATCAGAACGGTATTCAACTGATGCAAAATTACCAATAATATTCGTACTCATTATGAACACCCTTATCGTGAGACTTGAGGAACTGCCAGCCATATACATACTGTGAATTTTTATTCTAATTGCAAATTGAGATTTTAATCCTGAGTGTTCGGCGAACTATAAAAACCACCTAAATTTTTAGTATTTCAAATCTAATAGATAATTTTCGAATTGAGTAATGATTTTTTACTCGAATGCTGGATTCAGAGAAGAGCTTAAAATTGTCACGCATTCTCAATGAAAGAAACCATTCCAGCAGTCTCATCTTCAATGTTTTACTGTCTCATTTGTAAATGACCGACACCAGAACAAACGAAGAGAGACGAAACATTTTCGTTTCTCATCGAAAAAAATGAGAGAGTATAATTGCCAACGTCACACTTTCCTCTATGACAAGACGAAACCAAATTAACGTCTTCAGGGGTCATCAGCAGAATTTCAATTCTCATTCTTTCATCGATGTATTGAAAATCTGTGACACTTGGCTATAAAAAGTGACTAAAATATGACAAATCGAAGTAATTGCATGCCAGAACATCTTTGAAAACCAAATTCGAGCACCAACAGGTAAAAGTTATTGTGAAACCTTTTTCTGTCATTTTCAATTCTCACAGCTTGGGTTTGACACTGCATGCTATGAGATTTTCACTGAAAACTGCAATTGAAAGAAAAAACACAATTTTTAAACTACTGTCCCACTTATGTCATTGACGGAACATGGATTTCGTTCTCATAGCAAGCGAAGCTAAGAATGACAGTAATGGGTCCTCTTGTTGGTTTCCAGCAAATTTCCGAAAAACTTGCACATTAATGTACATTTATGTATTCAGATACATCATTTTCTTATTTCGAATTTAAAAGTGCATAATTGAAGAAAAAAAGGATTTTTCACTCAATTCTAATAGATTTCCGAGCCAATTGGTTGGAGGTGAAATTTACTCGGAGTCGGCTGTTGCACTGAAGTCCGCATTGATTCAGATATTGATACTAATTTCCACAATGAATAAATTCTGAATGAACATTTTTTGCCCATTCCGATTTGATTCAGATTTTTTCCTAACTGATAATGTGGGAAAATTGATAGAGATTATCGGTATACAAGCATACAATATTACTCGGCAACGGTCATTTTCAGAATTCTATAGTTCAATTGTTGTGTATTGTACCATACCTTCTCTGTTGTTTTTGAGGATGAAAATGTCCATGCGCATAGTTATATTCAATATTTATAATTGGTTGAAAAATACTATCGTTATTTTTAGTAATACAATACATAGTATAAAATAGTATTTTAATACTGTTAAATAAAATTGTTTGGCAGTGTTTAGGATCGATACTCAGGACCAGTGCGGTAAAATTTCATTTTCAATCGAATAATATAAGATGAAAATGAAATTTATGGCCGCTGACCATCAGCGTATTTCTACTAATTCATTTGACTTTTGCTGCCATTTTCAAGTGAAGCTCCCAGAATTCATCGTCAATTGAATAGTCGTACCTAGTCATTTGAAGTTCTGCTTGCTAAGTTTCAAGTGCCAAGTAGTATAGCTGCTTCAGTGTCTTCGCTTTCGGTAGTAAGCAGATTCGAACGAATAGAATTATAAATGGATAAAGTATTAAAAATGAAAACCAAAGGAGGAAACAATTAATTTATGTGTATTCTGTGATTGACATTTCAGCTATCTGATTAGTCTTTCATCTATTATCTTGAACCAATTCGAATGTTTACATGAACCTCATTTGAAGGCCGCTCTCACACTATTGAAAGAGATATTTTGTTACTTCAAGAGATCAACTGACGGTGGTTAAACTGAGCCTCGATTGAAGAGAAACGAGTGATGAACTGAATGCTGCCCGTTCGAGCCGTCAGCAAACATTCTGTGTGTCAGAGAGTAAAGTTTACTGCAGTGGAGAGATCGTCAACGTGTTCCACATTCAGTTTCAATTGAATTGAATGATGTTTTACTGCTCTGCTCAGGACGTTTTAGCTCAATTTCTATAAAAAAAACAAATAATTTAGGTTTCACTTATTATTTATATTTCGAGGTATGAAATGTAATATTTCATTACCTTTTTTCCGTTGTAAAATACTGCCCAATAAAGTGAACGGTATTTTTGTTGGCAGCCATTTATGTTTCGATATCTCTGCGTTACTTAAAAAACTAACACCATTTCAGCTTTTCCGTCATTTAGCGAATTCCATAGTTTTCTCGCAGAAAAAATAACAAATTTTACGAAATTTGGAGAAGGTGGTTTTTACGCGGATTTCCGAAGTTCAAATTCCGGTTTTTCAAAGTGAACCGGATCTCGCATTTCATGCATTTCTAAGACATTTGGCATAAAAAATCAGTTTTGCGGTTTTTTCCGAATTTCCGAAGTCACGCGGTCTCAAAGTCGATTTTTCCTTTTTTTTTAGATTACACCAGATCTAGACGTTTCATACATTTCTAAGACATTTTGCATGAAAGAATTTTTTTATTAGTTTTGTGGCTGTTTTAAGCGGATTTCGGAAGTCACGCGGTTTTTTACGCAGATTTTCGAAGTTACGCAGTTTTTTCACGCGGTACGTATCCCCCGCGTAGAAAAAAGACCTCAGTATAGTTACGTATGTTTTTAGAAAGATGCATGTTTACAATTCTATTGTAGCTCGTTGTTCAGCAACAGTGGGGTGTACCAAATAGTGATTATATGAATTTTCTTTGAAATGAACTTTCTATAAATAATACACAAATGCTTTATGCTTTTTTCTGACTGAATTTTTTCAAAACAGATAGATACATTTCATTTTTGCTACAAGTGTTATGATTTCACAGGTAAACAAACTCGCACATTGAAGAAGTCACTCGTATACAAATACAAATGCAAGCGGAGTTAAGATTTTTATTAAGTATTTCACGTTGCAGATGAACGATTTTTCTCTCCGCTGATCTTTAATTTATAATCACTACTCCATTTCATATTAAATACCATGTTTATGGTAGTTTTACAATTTAAATCATGTTTCATTCATTCACATTAATTGTAAAAGCCATGGTGAAACTAAAAACATTTGTAGGAACAATCAAAACCAAATTTGACATTTTGTTTCAACAGATTTCGCAGCCGATTCATAGCGTATAGAGCCGTTGTATAGCTAGTGATACGACGATCATACTGACAGTAAGAATCCTTCCAGGTCGGGACTCGAGAATATGACAACTGGACCTTGTAAGACTTGCGCCCTATTCATACGAAAACAAGTTTGAATTAAACATGCAAAATTGTAATAGCAGACACGAGCTTTTTAGAGGAGCGCATGTTCGTTTCGAAGATATTATGATAAATTATTCATTATTCATGATAAACTTGACAGTTTATTTACCACTGTTCTTTTTCTATCATGTCATCGTAGTTAGAACTACCATGACGTTCTTTTCAGTGTATGATATGCACAAAAAATGCCACCATCACGCCATCTCGTGGTGAACACGCTGATTAGATTCTTAAATTTTCATCCTAAGCTAGTTTTTTATCTTCTCAGTTTATCAAGTTATCAAAAAAAGAGAAAAAAACGCGTGATTTCATTGATGTTTTAGGAGAATCTTGAAAAAAAATATCAAAGAAGTGAGGTTAGGTTCCGTTTAAAAATCAACGAATTTCTCAGCTTATACGAATGAAATTAATTGATTTCTACTCGTAATAAAGCAGAAAAAACTTGAACTATTAGTTGTGATATAACGCAATCATAATTCGCACATTTTTTTTAAAGTCCTTTCTATATTTACAATCAATGTTAATGCAATAAACGAGCACAAAAGTCAAAATGTATTCTCGAGTTCCTCGCAGCTTAAAAGCCGGAGCTAAATAAATGAGATTATTAATAATTCCTTACAGCTTACGACTCTAATGACTATCAGGTTGGAAATTGATTACTCTAAACCTATCAGTACACAAACGCTCACCACAACCGAACGCGACTTACGGAATAATGAACAAATCATCGTTGGCTTCTAATTTATCGTTTCCATTCTCATTCGGCTGTTCCTCGTTTCCATCACCATCATCATCATCATCATCATAATCGTCATTGTCTTCAAGTCGCTCGCGTTTCACGTCGAGTTCGACCATTTGTGCCAAATCATCCGTCAACGGTGTCAATTCGTCCTGTTGCCCTAAAAGTGTGTCGTTCTCGTCCCGCTCATGTTCGTGTTCTATGCCGCGATCTTCAATCGTTCCGAACCGACCGGCGATGACAACAAACACCTTACACTTCGTACACTTCCACGCAATCCGACCATCGCTGATCAACCGATCCGACGAGTATCGGTAGCCATTGTGCACGACAAAACGCTGACCCCGCTTCCCTGGGATCAGTTTGTACGGAATCTGTTCGTTGGTTTTGGCGTCCAACATGTAACCCTCGATGATGGCATTCTTTTCGTAGTCATCCTGAGAAAAATTTATGCATAAAACACACAAAAAATGATTGAATCAGAAAGCCAACTTACCCCTGGGCCATGGTTGTGTGCCCATTCGCTTTCCTTGACGACCCGGCCGCCCCGGTTCGTGTACAGATTGGCCGGACAGTTGAACGAGCTTTTCTTGTAGCAAGCCCAGCGCATGTTCATCCGATCGGCCCGGGGAAATCCGAACTCGTAATTATTGTGAAGCATCACGTTCCAACGGCCTTTCTGATTGGGGCCATTCGACAACTTCCCAGTCTTGCCATTGGTGCAGATCATCAGCTGCGGTTTCGGTGGAAAATCATCGTTGGTTGTGGTTTGCACCGGCGCTTCGACACTGTACTGTGCCGGATGGTTATGTAAATGCCCATTCGACGAGCAACTGCTAAAGTCCATTTTGAAAGAGAGCACCGCTTTGCAGTTTTCCTTCCCATTGTGTTTCATGCATCGCCAATAGGTTGTCTGTTTTTGTGTAGTTCTCGCGTAGCGGAACTTGTACCCATCGCAAACGATTTGCATATGATTTATTCTGCTGCGATCGCTCGTAATCAATCGAAAGGTCACCTTCTTGCCTGTGTGAACATCGACAATACGTCCATTCGATGGTTGGTGAACCGTCGGTTTACTGTCCGCATGGTGATTGTGCCGATTTGGACCTCTAGTAACTGTTCCATCGGAAGCCACGAGAATTGCTGCACGGCATTTGAGCTTAGACTTGTACATGCACCGCCAATGCACTTTCCCGTTTGCTCGGGAGGTGGCACAAGTATATCGGAATCCTCCATGATAGTAGTCCTGGACGTTGTCTCTGCGAGCTCGTTGTTTCGGTAGCGGTTTCAACGTACCCCCCGACATCTGCATCGGTTCGTCATCATAGTCTTCGTCGTCGTCCCCGTCGTCTTCTCTGCTATCATCATCATCATCAACCTCATCATCGTGTTCGTTCCCCTCACCAAACCCATTGTCGTCATCCTCAACGTCCCGAATATCAAATTCATCCGAATCAATAGGATCCCCGTCAAATTCTTCTTCGCTGTCGCTATCACCATTGACGTTGTCGGTCTCGGTTTCATCTCCAGCAAAGGGGTTCTTATCCGATTTTCGATAGCCCCGTAAAATCGAATCATTCGTCAGACACTGTTCTTTGTAGAAAAAGAACTTGGTAACCTCCTGGATACAAATCCGACAAATGAACGAGTCGTAGTCTTTGTCAAAGGAAAGCTAAAAAACCAAAATAATAATGAAATTGACACTTCCTAATGACCCACATAAAATCGTTCGGGTTCGATTTTATAAAATCAATAATTTAGACTTGCGTTTCTCTCTCTCTCTCTCATTCTCTGCCACTTACCGAAATTGTTAAACAGTTCAGAATTCGCTGCAACAATGTCTCATCCGGCAACCCGTCTGGTGGGAAAAGTGGCCTAAGCTGCTGCTCCTTAGATAGACACAGCCGGCAGAACCGCTGCCCGGTGTTGGTGTCGTTCAGTAGGGAACAATCTGGCGAAGGTTTCTCTTGTTGCGAAAACCAGCTTGTCGAAGCCATTTTGCAGTATTTCACCCGTCTGTTCGGTGCATCAACTGAACCAAATTACCGCCCTTTTGAGTGAGAATCTTTCCGATGGCAAACTTGTGCTATCGAAGCTTACACAACAGATGAAAACTTCGATTTCTAATCACAACACTAGCTTTTTTTTTGCTTTCGATTTGACGACAAGGGCGGCTTGCGACAGCCCTCAAATCAATGTACACAGAGTGAGTTAGGATTAGGGATGCCAACTGTTTTTTATGAATCCATGATTTCACAAAAAAAAACTTTGAGAAATTGATTTCCTAAACAATTGAACATTGAACAAAATCAAAAGAAATTTGAAATTATTTTCGTAAATCTATATCGATCAAAAGAAGATACGTCATTGCCTAAAATTGTCTCTACATCTAAAATTGTTTACCAAATGAAAACATGTTCTCGATTTTGGCATCTCTTATTATGCTGTCAGCCACACTGGTCTGATGGCTGCGCACTGGTATGAACCGTTAACACGGAAAATAAAAACTGCCTCTTATTTTACTTCGTTTTATCTTATTTTGAGGTGTTTTGAATCCTTCCTTTCACAGTGCCATAAAAAAACCACTGCGAGAGTTTCGTTCAGTAAGCTAAAACTAAGTAAACCGCATGCATCCTGCTATTGATGTAATAAAACTTACTATTGAGTCGATGAAAATCAATGAAAATTGCTTGGAACTCGTTTATCTACACATTGAAATTTTATTGCTGAATCTTGGCGAAATAATTGCCGAGGTTTGCACAGCAACATGTCAAACTTTGGCAATAAAATACGCTTTACCGAGATATCACAACTTTACAATAACGAATTTCGGCAATGGGCATGTGAATTACTGAACAATTAGTAAAATTTCGTGTTGGCGATCTAATTCGGCATTTCATTATGCCGAGCTCGAGAATCGGTTTTATGTGTGTAATATAAAAAAGCATGAGAATTGTACAGGGTGTCCCACGAAAAGTTTCGATTTAAAAAATGCAATAATGAAAAAACGGGTTGATAGATTTCAATGATTATACGTTTATTTGAAAGGTTAATTCATGTAATTATTTTGAAAAATAATTTCGTTCAAATGGCTGGTTTGACAGTAACCAATTCGACCCACCCAATTTTTAAGTACAATTAATAATTGTCTCTGACTTTAGGTCACCAATAGAAACTTGAATTTTGTGCTTGGGGTTTTCAATTGCTTCTGGTTGGTTGGCGTAATATTTATCTTTAACCGCTCCTTTGAAGAAAATAATCCTGCTGCGTCAAATAGCAGTTTTCGGGGGCCAATTCACATCACCGTTTCTGCTGATTATTCGATTTTCAAAGATTGTTCGCAGAATATCAATTGTTTCGTTGACTGTGTGACACAGCGCAGTCCTGTTGACACCGAACGTTTTTCATAAATAAATTTCATGAATTAAACTTTCAAATAAATGTATAATTATTGAAATCTATCAAACCGATTTTTTTTTTCATTTAGGGGTTAACCTAAATTTGTGCTTAGGGCACATAATCGTATTTTTCTTCACGTTTCGTCTTAGACTCGCCTGTGCAGAGCAGTTCAAATTGAATTGTTTAATTCAAACTTTTTTTTGTAATTGCATTTTTTAATTCGAATCTTTTCGTGGGACACCCTGTAGGTGTAACTCTGTTGAAACCTAAGCGTTTTCATTCGTTCAAATTTAATTGACTGACAATTCGACTGGAATGGCGTTTTTCATTGAAAAACACTGGTGGCGTTGATTGCTCTGGTTTTGCACTTTCGAGCAGAAATGGCAATGAAACACCGTCAGAATGTGGCATTTCTGTTCGAAAGTGCAAAAGCGGAGCAATCCACGCCACCAGTGTTTCTCAATGAAAAACGGCATAAGTGTCGAGCGAATTGAATACTAAGTGTAATACATTTGAAATAAATCTACTGTTTGTTGGATGGAATTCAAGTGTATTATCAATAGAAATCAATATGATTTGATTTGAATCAGATTTGAAGAGACTCACAATTAAGGAATCGAAACAAATAGGGCGAAATTATTATATTTAATTTCGCCGCATTTGGTTTACTCAGTCCAACTTGTCGATTTTTATGAGTGTATATGCTGAATAAAGTTAAAAAAATAAACATCAAACGGCAGATAGCAGAAGTGTAAACGCCTCATTAACCCCATAGGGAGTCCGGTTTAGCTCCGTGGTTCAGAAATATTGGATTTTGTTTTGGTCACTTCATCGTGATTTGGTGAGTGAAATTCTGAAAATTTTACCGAGTGCATTATTTATTTATTTGCTGGTTATGTTTTAGGATAGAGGGGGAGTAGAAAATGAATCCGTAAGAGCACTTAGGAAGATTTTTCTTATTGTTTACTTAGCTCCAGCTTCAACTTACGAAGAATTATTGTTCTCGAATGGATGTAATAAATTGCAAAGTGTGATATAACGAATCCATCGAGTGCACAGCTAAAATGTTAGAATGGCAACACTGAAATTAACGGCACGATTTCCACGATTCCATTCTGAGCAACGTTGCCAGGTATACCGATTTATCGGTATTTATACAGATATTCGACCTCTATACCGCAAGACAGATATGTACTCCCAAAATACCGAGAATTCTCGAATCGTACAGATAAATACCGATTTTCGTTGATAGCATGGATAGACAGGAGAAAAGCTTGGCTACGAGACCTTTTTTTTGCTCACCAAAATGAGCTTTGGTGTCATTTCCGTGAACTTATGTTCACGAGATTCTGATACCGATATCGTACAGATAGATTTTTTTGCCGAATACAAATTTATGGAAAAATGACCTGGCAACGCTGATTCTGAGATCGATTGCATAACGGAATTTTGTTTGTGTTAGTACTAGTCAAGTAATTACGGTACTTTACGATTTAATTTGGGTTTCAATGCGTCCAGTCGCGTGTGTTGTTTTTATAAAGTAATAGTGAAAAATAATTAGCAACTGAATTGAATTGTTGAATTAAGAAAGAAGATCACGTTTGGATGACAAATATAGTGTCGAGATTGCGGTTTGGTGTATTAGAAAAATCGATTTTTTCTCAGTCGGCTTTTGCCCTGCATCGCGGAGTGCCTGTCGCAAACAAGATGGCTGAAATAAGCGTTTGCCGTGATAGAAATGTATTACTTTGGTGCAAATTTCTGAAGGAGGAGAAAAAAATGTAAATATTTGAAAAAGTGCCAATATTCGGTGAAGTGAAGCATCCATGGTTGAAGGCCTGAGTTAAAGTCATGTAATTGCGTTGGTTAATTGGGAAAGAAGATAAAAATAATCGTGCAATAGGGTAACAGTACCCCCATTCATCTCAGCTCCGGTAGTCATCATATCAGCTGTTTTTCAAAGAAGAGTAAATCTTACAAGAGCAAACAAATCAAGTTTTTCTACGAATAAAAATTTCAAAATCCTTCAATTTCGCCTAAAAATCTAATTCTTAGCTGTTATATATTATAACAGATTTTATTTAAATATAAATTGAAATTATTGCCTACTGGCAACACTGCCTTTTATGGCATTCGAAGTTTGAGAATAAAGAGAACGGACGAGATCGTTCAGTTCAGTTATAGATGCCAATTAGTGCGTTCTTCTCCTGCCGATTCCTCCGAAAAGTATCCCTAACAGTTTCTCCATCGTTGGACGTCTTTTGTATTCTGCTGTAATTCCTGAGGAATATTTCGGAGTATCTAAGAATCATCTTCTTATTATTTCGGTTGTTGAAGGTAAGACCGGATTCCGGATAATCGGTTTAAAGCTTGATATTTAAAAACTGGCGACGAGGAATTCGAACCAGAAAGAAAATTAGTTTCGACATATTCGACTTCAAAGATGGCGAACGCCAACATGATCACCACTATCGAACCATACCGCAAAGGTTCATCGTTTTCGGATTGGGAAGAACGTTTAGGGTACTATTTTATGATGAACGGTGTTGTCGAGAATGCAAAAAAAGCGCATTTTATTACTCCTGGTGGTTCGGTAATTTTTGCCGAGTTGAAGCTTCTTTTCCCAAATGGCAGTCTGCAAGAAGCTTCTTATAACGATATAATAGTACGATTAAAGGCCAGGCTAGATAAAGTGGAATCAGACTTGATTCAAAGATTTAAATTTCACAAGAGGTCACAACAATTAGACGAATCGGTTGAGGATTTCATTTTGTCTGTGAAACTCCAGGCGGAGTTTTGCACTTTTGGTGATCACAAAAATGCCGCGATTAGAGACAGGATTGTGGCAGGTTTAAATGATAAGGCATTACAACAACGTTTACTTAACGAAGAGAATTTAACTCTCGAATCAGCAGAAAAGATCATTGCTACTTGGGTGACAGCAGGAGCAAATGCGAAAACCCTAGATCTTGGGAATGGCAGACCGACCGCACTACTGGGTAGTATTTCTCGGAGTCCAACTCTAAATGTTTTGAATCGGTTGCGGGCGTATGAGTCCATTCAAAATAAACACGAACAAGATCCGGGTGAGGGCACATCGAAAGGCCCAATCAGGAATCGTTTAGGTTTCGGAAACCCAAGAAAAAATTATGATAACTCTGCAGAATACGAATCAAATTATAACAAGTGGAATAACAGGGCAAAGCCTGATTATTCCAATATGGTTTGCGCTTACTGTAAACAGAAAGGTCACATTGTAAAAAAGTGTTTTGCCTTGAGAAATTTAAAAAAAGAGACAGTCAATGTAGTAGACTCTTACAGTCCAGGGCCCAGCGCGGAGCGACACCTGACCGACATCATGAGCGGGACGAGGACGAACAATATGGAAAGCGACGTCGAAGAAGACACAGGTGATTGGGAATGTATGTGTGTGTCATCAATTAATTGTATCAATAATCCGTGTTTAATAAAATGTAAAATGGAGGGGGTAAATTTAGAAATGGAAGTGGATTGCGGGGCTTCAGTGTCTGTAATAGGAAAAAAACAATATGAATCTATATTTAATATGCCCATTAAAAATTGTGATAAAAATTTAGTAGTGGTAAACGGTTCCAAATTGAAAGTCGAAGGATTTGTGGTTGTTTTGGTCGAACTTAATGGTTTAAAGTTACATCGCAATTTAATAGTTTTGGATTGTGAACAGTCTTTTATTCCTTTAATGGGTCGACCCTGGCTGGACAAATTTTTCCAGGGATGGAGGAAATTCTTCTCAAATGAGAAACTGATTAATAGGGTAAATGACAAAAAATTAGACATGATAGAAGAAATCAAAACAAAATTTTCGGATATTTTTAAAAAGGATTTTTCTTTACCAATCAAAGGTTATGATGCAAATTTAATACTGAAGGACAATACACCAATATTTAAAAAAGCATACGATGTTCCTTTCAGACTTAAAGAAAAAGTATTAAAATATTTAGACAAATTAGAGGATCAAAAAGTTATAACACCGATCCAAACTAGTGAGTGGGCATCACCAGTCATTATCGTTATAAAGAAGGATAACGAGATAAGACTGGTGATAGATTGTAAGGTATCGATCAATAAATGTATCATTGCCAATTCATACCCTCTACCAGTGATACAAGACTTGTTCGTTAATTTAGCAGGAAGTAAAATATTTTGCTTATTGGATCTGGAAGGGGCATATACCCAATTAAGTTAGTCAAAGAAGTCAAAACATTTTATGGTGATTAATACTATCAAAGGATTGTATACTTACAATAGATTGCCTCAGGGAGCTTCTTCAAGTGCATCCATTTTCCAAAAAGGTCTCGAAGGGGTTCGCTGTTATTTAGATGACGTTCTTATATCAGGTAAAGACCTAAACGATTGCTCAAGTAAAGTTTTTAAAGTCCTAGTTTCTGACGGAGGTCCGCCATTTAACTCTTATACTTTTATGCAATTCTTAGAAAGACAGGGAATAAAAGTCCTGAAAAGCCCACCAAGCAATGGTCAGGCGGAGAGATTGGTGAGAACAACCAAAGAAGTTTTGAAAAAGTTTCTCTTAGAACCGGAAGTGTCCGAGTTAAATCTGGAGGACCAAATAAATTTATTTTTGTTTAATTATAGGAATAATTGTTTGACGGGAGATGGATACTTTCCATCCGAAAAGATTTTATCATACAAACCAAAAACTTTGTTAGATTTAATTAACCCTAAATTGGGTTGTAAAAAACAATTGTTATTACCACCATCACAAAATGAGGATAATAGAGAAGATATAATGATTACGGTTCGTAACGAACTAAACGATTCGATAGAAAATCTGATTGAAGGGGATGAGATTTGGTATAAGAATCATGACACCCATATTAAAGCTAGATGGCTCAAAGCAATTTCTCTAAAACGCGTTTCAAAACATATTTTTCAGATTATAATTGGAAACGCTCGGGTAGAGGCCCATCGAAACCAGCTAAGGGTGTCTAAGGACACAATGGCTCAGTCTAGGCCAAACGTTTTTCTTTCAACGCCTTCATCGCATCAACCAGCAACAGAAAGAGATAACGAACCAGATTTCCCAGGATTTCCTGAAGCGACCACAGTTGAAGAGATTAATACAACTGCGAGGAAAAGGAGGATCCAGGAAACCCTAATGGGTTCGGAAAATACACTAAGGCGATCGAAAAGAAAAAAAAACGGCTAAGGCTGTACGTGATTTTTTTACTTCTGAAAAATCAGAACTCGAATTGTTATCGCATTTAGTTTACCTTAAATGAATATAAATGTAAATATTTTCTCCTTTGTAAATAACATAATCAAAAACACAATTAAAGGGGAAAGAGTTGTTATATATTATAACAGATTTTATTTAAATATAAATTGAAATTATTGCCTACTGGCAACACTGCCTTTTATGGCATTCGAAGTTTGAGAATAAAGAGAACGGACGAGATCGTTCAGTTCAGTTATAGATGCCAATTAGTGCGTTCTTCTCCTGCCGATTCCTCCGAAAAGTATCCCTAACAGTTTCTCCATCGTTGGACGTCTTTTGTATTCTGCTGTAATTCCTGAGGAATATTTCGGAGTATCTAAGAATCATCTTCTTATTATTTCGGTTGTTGAAGGTAAGACCGGATTCCGGATAATCGGTTTAAAGCTTGATATTTAAAATTAGCAATACTTCAATTGCTAGAAAAGAAGGGCAAAACTACTTCATTTTAGATGGTAGCCAAACTTTTCACTAATGGAAATAATGATTGAAACGATAAAACTACCCACTGATTTGTCTGAATCGCGAAAAGCAGCTAATTTCACGAAAAATATGCGAGGCCGTTGTCAATGTTGGAAAAACAGCTGATATACGAAAACTGTTAGAGTGAGATCTGCTGTTTGATAGATTCGATCGGTTTCAAACACGAGATATTGTGAGTTGTACAATTGCCAGTTTGCTGCCGATGGCACGATGAAACTGATCCGGATTTCCAAGGTACGTGCGCAATTTTTTTAACGGCGTTACTGGTCTTAGCAACGATTGCAAAACTATTACTGTCACACAATGTAAATATTACACATTGAAACTATTTCACCGAAAATATTAATTAAGAAGGATCAATGGGTAAAAAGTTACAGTCATTTGAAAGTGATGTAATTTGAGTCCGTACAATCTTTTATCTTGAACAGGATACACATTTTGCAATGTTGTTCTTATGTTGTAATTAGGGCTCAGTAATTGCAAGAAAAACTTGAAATTTTCTGTGAAGTGGTGTATCAGATGAAAGCAAAATGTTTTTTGTTTTTTCTAACTCCGTTACAGTTAAAAATCGACTTTGTAATTCTTTTTTTATAATAAGACTAGAACTAGTGAAATTGATGAATGACTACGAAAATGGATCGACTTCCCTTCCCAGAATCACAAAACATCAAGGGAATGCTCCCTCTCTACTCCTAATGTCAATGCTTCATTCCAGCACACAATCGATGCCGCGCCTCCATGTGTTTACAAAAATTCTCCCGCATGCTTTGATGTTCCTCGTGAAAGCAACTCGTGGAAAATCGGAAATTCCCCTCCCGTATGCGTGTGTGCGTGTTACATCTCCTCAATCCTGGTGGCGAAAGAATGAAAGGAAAAAAACTATCCGATTACATAAAACCAACGGCCATTGACAGAAATTTCCTCAGTACGAGCGAAGAACTTGACCGAGACAGTGAAAAAAGGCGTAACCATCGGTTCGGTCACGGCGGGCGCGTTTAGCTTTAAATCTTACCCCAGCGCCTTTTGAAGGCAGGAAAGGAAAGAAGGAAGAAACAAAAACGAACCTGTGACCTCTCGGGTCGTCCTTGCCGTTCGCGGATTACGGGTTAAACTTTGTTGGTTTCCTTCAGCCCCCGGGCGACGAAGAGGTGAGGTTCCCTGTTCCGTTTTACTGTGGCAATCAGCAGTCGCCAGTGGCCTGGCTTTGATGTAATTAGTGCAAAAGTGATTTTCTCATCAGAAAAGCTGTTTGCTCCTTTTGCTCGATGGCCTTCCCGCAAGGATCCATTAACCATCGCTTTGGTTGACCCCGTTTGAGAAGTGCAAATGTTTTTTTTTTGGTGCAGAATAGATTTTCCTAGTGCGGATAGTCAATTAGCTTCGTAATGGGGGAAAAAAGCTTGCAAAACAAAACCAGTGAAAATGTGAAAAATTGTCATTCTTACTTCCTTTCGGGGTGCTTGCTCTCTTGCTCTCGCAGTATTCGAACGGTAGAGCTCGGTCGTAGACCAGTCCTCGTGTATGACGGTGACTGTCGCTCAGCTAGGAACAGGAAACAGCACAATATGAAAAATTTTGCACAGCTTTCAAAGCTCCCCGATTTGAGATTCTAAACATTTGTTCAAGGTTCTGAAGAAATTTTCAGCAAGTTTATATACTAGTTTTGTGCGTGCTTTAAATCCTTTTCAAAATTCCCTTTTCATATTTCTACTCTAGCAAACCAGGCAAGATCCACTCCCTCACACAATCCAATGTTCCGTGTGAAGTGCCTGTACACTCACGCATACTGTCATCACATACCATTTGAATGAAAATACGCATTCCAGAAGGATTTTCCTCGCTTCCTGTAGGAGTACCCCGCCATAACAAACACATACAAAGTCTCAATTCTCCTCGTTGGGCGGCTCAACAGTTCATTAGTTCTAATTTGGTGTTGCTGCTGTCTGCCTACGTGCTGAAGAACCTAATTATCCCGACAACGCCGAAACTTACGAATCCTGTCAGCAGCCAGTTGCTGCTTCACTCCGTTTGACGAACAGCTCACTCACGAATATCGCGTGAGACAGGATTTTTCTTCCGTCTCAGAAACGCCGAAGGCCTGCTTCGATTGTCAAAGCTCGTGAGATCCGAATGTTGTTCGGTAGGATATCCCCCTTCGGTACGAAACCACCTGCTGCGGTTCTCATCCTGAGCGTGAAGAGCGAACCGATGATTGCGGTATTTTATAGTGCAGTCGCGCGACAATGGCGATATTGTACTTAAATGTTGTTCGTCCCGGAGAGGAAATTGAAGAGCACTTGTGATCAGACAGGGAAAAAGTTTGCGAGCTGTAGAATACATATTTCAAAGTACATACAATTTGTTTTGGCTTTTGTTCATTGCTGATAGTTTTCAACTTTCGTTCGGAGCTAGGATAATTCCAGACTAATAATTTTTGCAGTTGTTTTGCTTCAGATTAATGTGCAGTGAATTGACGAATATACAACGAAATAATTGCCGTTTGACGGACTGACGGTCTAATCAGTGAAGTGTCCGTTGATGTCAAGTCAGATTATCTGGTGATTCGATTGAAGGCAAATGAGGACCAAGTACATCGGAAATGTGCGGAAATAGTATAAAGTAGTGGTGAGAAATGGCTACAAATATGGAAAACTCGAATGATTAATGGAGTAACATTCATCGACTAATATGGTAAGTTTCTTGACAGGCCAAATACTATATTGACTAACACATGGACTGAAAAGTCCAGGGTCTAACAAAGAGAACATGATTCCTTTGGTTCAAAATTAACTTTATTCACCAACGTAATCTCCATCAAGAGCAACGCAATCATTCTAACACCATTCTAACATGTCAATACCACTTTCGTAGAGCGATTCATCTTTTGCTTCAAAATAGGCCTCAGTTTCAGCGATAACTTCTCCATTCGTGCGAAGTTTTTTACCGGCGAGCATTTTGTTCACGTCTGCGAACAGCCTGGGTAGTCACTGGGAGCCAAATCTGGGGAATACAGTGGATGTGGGAGTAGTTCGAAGTTCAATTCATGTAGTTGCACTATTGTTTTGATTGACTTGTGACACGGTGCGTTGTTTTGATGAAACACATTTTTTTCTTTGCCGTATGCGGTCGTTTTTTTGCAATTTCAACCTTCAAACGTTCCAAAAACGTTATATAATATTCGCTGGTAATGGTATCTCCTTTGTCACGATAGTCGATAAATATTACACCACGCACATCTCAAAATACCGAGACCATAACCTTTCCAGTCGTTGCTGTCCACTCAGATGACGATCGTGTTGATTCCGGAGTGAAGTGATGAATCCATGTTTCATCCATTGTCACATATCGACGCAAAAATTCCGCTTTGTTACGTTTAAACATGGCCAAACACTGCTCAGAATCATCAACACATTCTCGTTTTTGGTCAACAGTGAGCAAACGCGGCACCCACTTTGAACAGAGCTTTCTGCTAGTTCTTTTGATATTTTTACGATGTCAGCTAACTCCCGCAACTTCACTTTTCGATCATTACCGCCTCATTTGGACATCCACTGCGTTCTGCATCATCGGTGTCTTTACGACCACGTTTGAAATCAGCAAAACCAACGTTCTATTGTAGTTTCTGATGGAGCGGAGTCTCCAAAAATACTTTTCAAGCCATTGCTTCGGTTGAATGGTATTTTTTCCCATCAAGAAGCAGTGTAAAATAAAAAAACACGAAATTGTTTTTGATCCATTATTCTGAAAACAGCAAAAGTAGCGTAACTCTTAGCACAATAGCTCACAAACTAACGAATAGAATATTATGAAATTTTAACAGCTGTCTTTTAAAGGTTAGTATTAACTGAAAAAATGCGACTGCAATAAAACTAGCTCCACCTATATGTTAGACCTGGGACTTTTCAGCTCATTACTTCCAAAATTGTAACAATTATTGAGCATCATTATAAACCGACATTACTGTACAAACAATAAGTCGTGTAACTAAGAAAACAACTCGATTTTTGGCAAAAATCGATTTTATTCATCAATGTAATCTCCTTCAAGAGCAATAAAATTATTCTAACTTCTCGATACCGTGCTAGCAGATGGACTTGTCTTTCTCTTCAAAATAGGCCGCAAATTCAACAATTGCATCTTTATTTGAGTTGAATTTCTTACCTGCGAGCATTTTTTTTTCAGATCAGTCAGTAGTCACTGGGGGTCAGATCTGAAATATAAGGTGGAAGCAATTCGAAGCGTGTTTTTATTCAATTTAGCCATCGACTTTAAAACGTAGGATGCTTGAATTTCGGTAGTAAATGCTAGTGGATCACGTTCCTGTCAAAAGCAGATACTTTACATTTACTACAATTTTTCGGTAGGTAACTCCAGAGGTTGCTACTCGTGTGTTGGCTGATAAAGTGAAGTTGAAAAATTAAATAAAGTGGCATTTTTGCAGCAGTAAGTACGTTTCTTACTTTGTGCATACTTGTTCCAGCTTTTTCGGCTCCGAATCGATACGGAATACAATAAATGCTCAAATTCGAAGGTAGCATCAACTACATGTTCGAACTTGTTTTTTTTATTCATACCAAACGCGTTTTGTTCTGTGGACTTTGTTTTTGAGAAGATACTACAAACAACAGACTTTACTACATTTTATTCATACGGCCCATTAAGTCATTTTTCATTGATTTTCGCATTCAAACGATCTAACAATGCTACGCAGTATGTGCTATTGATCTTGTTTTTCTTTCTCAAGATAATAGATGAAGATTATACCATGTGCATCCTAAAATACTAAAGTCTTTCTGTCCGTTCTCGGACATGGTTCACCGGGTGCAATCAACTCAAATAAAGATCGTTTTGATTACGGAATGAATAGTTTCATGTTTCATCCATTGTCACATATCGATGAAAAATAAATTGATTCAAGGCTTGTTCGGGACAAAATTTGAACAGATTAAATTTGGAATAAAACAAATTTGCTAGTAGCTCAATCCAAGATGCATTTTTTATTAATTTAATTGTGCATTATTAGTCATCTTTAAACTAATTACTGTTACTTAATTAGGCTGCATGAAGAAATTGCGAACTTATGAGTTTACTCTAGCCGTTAGGGTCTGTGCAAACTTCTTTGCATTCAATTTAGCTTATTTAGTTCAAGATTTCGGATATTCTTCTATTCTTCACGAGAGCCGAGTACCGCTCAACAGGCCGTAACTACGGGCAGTTAGGTGGATTCACCTCTTCCGGTTCAACATGGACTCCATTTCGTAATGTTGGTGTCGATTATTTTATATTGGATTTGCATATTTCAGTGGAAGAAAATATTAAAATGCTGCACGGGATTAATTTCTGGCATTCAGAAGGGCCATTCTGAATTCTCTACGATATTGAACACTGTTCGGAGCATTTTTCTCGAATGCGAAGCGGTCAAATGCTGGCTTTATTCGCACTCGTTTGGTGCGAATTTTGCACTGCGAAAAGTAAATTATTCTAGATTTGTACAAAACTTATGTTTTTCCGATTTGCAAAGAAGCAATTCGTAGAGTGCTTTGAATAACATTTGGAGCCATTAAAAGGACTGGTTTTGCATGATGTCCCCCACCGTTGTCAACTTTTCGTTGTATTTTGCTCCAATGCTGACGACCAGCAGCAGGATAACGCAATCGATCTGGCTCTGCGAACGTCCCACCATTGATTCAATACTGAACTGAATTTTTGATACTAGAATTAGAACCTCTGGACCAACCGGAATGATGCACTTGCTTTACTTCCTGCTCAGTCAACTGCAAGCTGCAACTGCAAATATATCAAGTGTTAACCTTTTATACCTACCCAGGTATGAGAAAGACGTCATGAGCTTTTTTCTTAGATGCTCGTTAATACCTTAAGATAATACATAATTAACAAATTTCAGAAAACTAATTTTGAATTATTCGTGATTATGTCATACAACAGAAAATGATATCACAAATTGATGGTCATATATCCGATAGCATGTAGCAAAAATTATGTTGATACGTTAGATACAACAAAAGATTTTCACGATCAAAAACTTCTCATTCTCTCAGAGGGTAAATTTTGAAAAGGCGCCTCATAATAAAGTAAGTCGTATTCATTTCGTGTGGCGTTGTCGCATCCGTCATTGATATTCTATCAAATTTTCAGCTTAATACCTGGATAAAATTTACGCTGTATACAGTACATCTCCGATTGTGCGTGTCCTGGATTTTGAACGATTTTTAAAATGGAATTGAATTCGTAACAACGAGTTCAATAGTGCGACGACATTGCAAATATTGGGAGAGTGTTCCGGCAACGATACTCTAAAGAAAACAGTCGTTTATCAGTGGCACAAGTGTTTCAGAAGTGGCCGTGAGTCTGTGAATGAGAGATGAGAGAAACGGTAGGCCATCGACATCGGAAAACGACGAGAACATCAACAAAATCAAAGAACGGATGACCGTAGACCGCAAATTGACTATTAGAGAGATGGCAGAGGACATTGCTCTTGGATCTGTTCAAGACATTTTGGTTCGGGATTTGGGCCTTAGACGTGTCGCTGCAAAGCTGGTGCCGAAAGACCTGCAATTTATTTCAAATTCACTTTCAAAGAGACCGCGTTGACGTCGCAGAAGACATGATTTTCAAGGCCGAATCTGACTCAACATTCATCGAACGGATTATTACTGGAGACGAGACGTGGATTTACGAGTATGACACGCAATCCAGACATCAAGCGAGTGAATGGCGTACACCGAATGACGATTTCAGTTGAAAAAGAAGGCGTTGCTCACAGTTTTCATTGATTACAAAGGTGCTGTGTATCATGAACTCCTTCCACAAGGCCATACAAGGACTATTGTTGGGGCGTTATGGGACGTTTTCGTGAAACAATTCGCCGAAAAAGTTCAGATTTGTGAACATTTGGCTGAAAATCGAAACGAATACCATTTAGCATCCACCAAATTTACCCTTTTTCTGGCTCCCTGAGACTTTTTCCTACTCAGTCGACTCAAAAAACCGCTAATGGAGATTATGGAAAAATCGCAGATGGCTCTGATGGCCATACCTCTGATGACCATTTAATATTCTGCATAAATTCCGGGAACCTTTTTGATCAAGGTAGTATTTCATTGTGTATTGTTCATTCATCGGTATTGATGAAGCTTTGGCTTGCAAGACCACAGTTGAATATTGCCTGCCTAACCAAATAATTTTTTTGGAAACTTGATCTTTTTCTTAATTCTGAAATGCGTCCTTCTGGTGGTTTTTGAGATCGGTTTTTGTTCCGCTCCTAGTCCTTTTGGCTGTTGTCAAACGTGTAAGAACAGTGCTTGCAGGAAAACCAAGCATTTTTTTCAAGTTTTCTTGCTAACAGATCCGGATTTTCATTGCAACCTTACACAATTGCTTTTCGCATTTGCTCTTCTTTCGACGTCATCTTCGGTCTTCGATTCGACGATAAGTCTTGAAAATTGACGACTAAACGAGGTCTCATCGGCCAGCTTGATTTTTTGTTGCTTGGTTCCGGTTTGTTTACTGGGCTTTACGCTCTTCGTTTTGAACATATGTTCAAGCACATTGCACGACTATATTTCCTCCGTTCATTATAATTATGCCATAAACTAGGTATAACTTTCGACGAATCTCAGCTGCCGAAGATTCTTTTGTACGTTAAAACATTATTACAGCGTGAAAATAAAAAAAGCTGGTGTAAGCAACGATTCACGCCGGCATTGTTTACTGTACGCACAGATAGGCAAATGACTATCGAATCAAAACATCGTCTGAAATTTGTCCACGATCAGTGCAACGTCTTGTCGATTTTGAAATATGACCAAACCGCCCTTTCACTTCGAATTTGAATGGTTTTCTATGTTTCGAGTTCAATTTGAGTCACAAGAAACAGTACGAATTATTATGTTCTTTGTCAGCCTGTGCGTATGTTTTATAACAATTCCCATTCGTATTCACATGGCACAGTTTTATCGACATTCCCTACTAAACATAAAAACTTTTACATTCGCATCGAGCGACCACTCGTGCCCGTGCTCATGCCCGAAGCTCACGTTTCGAAAAGTTATGCTCTAGCATTGCCGTCATACAGGGGTTACAACTTTGTTCGCAAATTTTTATGTGCCATTCATAAATCCACTGACCGGAATGGCAGCGAATAATAGTTGACGGTCGTTCTGTGTCGAAGCGGGAGTTTTTCTTTCTGTATTCGAGAGCGTGTTTGCTGATGTCGAGAGGCTTTGGTTTTTTTTCTTCATTCCAGGGGGTTTTACGAAGGTTGATTCAGAAAGGTTTTGATATTGTTGGGGGAGAAAAATAACTTTAAAAACTCTGAACTGAAACTAAATTTTACGAGCAACTACACCCCAAATGTCGTTAATAAATCAAACAAGTCCCCGTAGAATATCTTTTCGTTCCAGCATTTCACAAGTATATCATTTTGATATCGATCTGCACCAGGCCCTAAATAACGAGTATCAAATTCATGAAATAACATATGCAAGAGCGGAAAGAGATAAACTGTCATTGTTAGTTTCATGTGGTGACCTTTGGAAGCTGTTCCGTTTCGGGTTTCGGGTTTCGGGTCTCGTATATCGCACCGGTCGATCCGAAGAGAATAATTTCAAGCTCCTATGCATAGTCCAGGCCCGATAACACAATGGCAATCCACCACCACCACCACCACCAGTGAATCGGAATTCGCTGGAAACTCCACCCACCCCCCCTATCGCATAATTCAGCAACAAAGTTTACGGTAGAATAAACGAACAGTGGTAACGTTTAGCGGATTACCGTTCGTTGTCAAGGAAAATCAATAAATTTACCCGACGATCCACCGCTTGTCTTTTCCATGAATTTCATGAATGACTAAAAAAATTGTTCGATGCCGGAATGTAAATTTGTTGAGGAATAATTCCTCTCATAATTCACGTGAGATAGATTCAGTGCCATCGTACGTCAGGGCTTGTCTGTACCATTATTCTATAGAAGACAAAGATTCGAAACAGCAGAGCTTCAAACTATTGACTATTGGAACTATGCCATAAAAGATCTTTACTCCCCACATCATAATAAATTGTCACGCAATGTCAGGAAACAATCTACCATATTATTCCAAATAATCGGTTGCCAGGGTTTCTAGTTTTCAATAATTTCATCTGCTGGGCAGTCGGCTGCCGAGAGAGTTATATGTTCAACATCGTTCGAACAGTTGATACCTCAAAAACATGCAATTGGATTCTGGATCCAAGTCCCTTACACTAAAAAGTAGATCAAACAAACCACACAAACATATGTAGAACCCCACTCATGCTAACGAATGCGTATTTGTTCCGCAACAACGGTTGATTTGGTTTATCTGAGAAAGGTGGACGGGTAATGTCAGAGATATAGCTGGATGACGAGCATACGAATAAAACTGTCTCGATTATGTAAGCCTTCACTTTCAAATTTCCAGAAATGTACCTATACTGAAGTACATAACGAATTGAATTCATCTTTTGAATGATTCCACTGGCTCTCATCATCCTGGCTGTTGTCGCTGGATGCATTGTCGGATACCGAAAACTGAATGCGAAGCTTCTGCTGCAAAAAATTGACGAACATAATTGATTGTTGTTTGGCGCAATTGGCCGGCGTCTGACGAACGTGAGGCAACAAAACAAGTGGGAGAATGAAAAGACTCTATTTAAATATTTGTATCATTGCACGTTTACAGTCAAAACGGCGGGGCTGATGAGATCTAAAATACAGATTCGCTCTCTGTAAGATAAAAGACAGTATGAAAATTGATAAACAAGATCGAGAGCATTTTGCTCGAATCCGAAGCTTCTGTTGTCGTATATTTTTGGGAATAATTGTCACTTTAGTTCAAACGATGCACAATACTTTCGCATAAAATGCGTTAGTTCCACTGAATATCTTATACTCCGGAAAATTTAATCATAAATTGCTGATTATATTTCCAATGGTATGGAAAACGAACGTAGTATAACTTTCCCTCATTATTTTTTTAAACGATTATAGTAAAATGCGACGCATTCAAGTCAAAAGTCAAATTAAATCATCCTTTCTATATTTTCGGTTAACTTTTTCCCAACTATCAGAGTCTGTTGCGATGATTTTTTCAAAACTGAAAAGTTATCATTTGCTGTTCCCATAATTCCGGAGATTGTTCGTATCAAATGTGTGTCAAAACGGCGGGGCGGACGAGACAACAAATAGATTCACTCGATTCGATTATGTTTTTGCTGATTCAAAACGGAAGAAAACATGAATAGCAGACATAAAGTTAATGCTTTTTGTAAAACATTTCTTTGATATAACACCTAGGTGTAATATTGGAATTTGAAGTCTCTACTCTTGGGTATTATTGAGAATAATTGTCACTTTGTCGGTGCAAACGATGAGGAATACTTTCGTATAAAATGCATTAGTTACATTTTAAGCTTCGGAAATTTTTTTTACAAATTGCTGATTAATGTTGTTGATTTGCGCAGTATAAGTATGGTTTTTTAAAAAGCGCTTAGGGTAACATGAGACGTATTCACGGCAAAGGCCAAATAGAATCGTCCTTTCTAAAGTCTATATATTTGGTTAACTTTTTCTAAACTTTTAGTGTCAGCTCTGATGATTCTTTCAATCCTGGAAGGTTCATCAAGTACGGTTTCTATCATTCCGAAGAGTGAAAATTTATCAATAAATTGCTTGGAAATGTAATCGTATGGAGAAAGAATGTTGTTGATCCATTTAGTATTTGCCTTTCTTTAATATATTACCTTTCTATATTTTCGATTAAATTATTCTCAACTAGCAGTACTCTGATGATTTTTTCAAACCGTAAAAAGTTGATCAAACACGGTTCCCATCATTCCGTAGAATGATAAATTTGTAAAAAAAATGGCTATCTTTAAATATTCGTATCATTACACGTTTACAATTAAAACGGTGGGGCTAACGAGATCAAAATTATAATTATTTTGTTGTAGATTCGTTTACTGGAAAAAGAACAAAGTATGAATTCAAACAAAAGGATCGAATTCTGGAATTCGAAGTATCTGCAGTTGGGTATTATTGAAAATAAGTGTAAACGATACGCAATACTTTCGCATAAAATGCGTCTGTTCCACTCAATAGTATGTAAAAAGAATTTTGTTGATTCGTTTAGTATTGATCGAGACATTCGAGATCAAAAACTTATTACTTTCCCACTTGGATTTTTTTTAAATGCGCTCAGTGAAATGAGCTGTTTTTATATGGACAACCGAATTAAAACCTCACTTTCAAGCCTATTTTTTCGATTAACTTTTACTCAACTATCAGTGTCTGTTCTGATGATTTTTTTAATCCTGAAAAGTTTATCAAGTACGATTCCCATAATTTCGAATAATGATACATTTTGTGAGAAACTGGGTCTCTTTAAATATTTGTATCATTACACGTTTACAGTCAAACGAGGCGGGCTGACGAAACGAAAATACAATTACTTGAATCGATTATTATATTGCAGATTCGCTTACTGTAAAAGGGATGAAAAAATGAATTCGAAGGAAGGATTACTGTATGTTCTTTCATGATTAGTAAACAAGATCGAGAGCATTTTTCTGAAACTCGAAACTTTAGCTGTTGGATGTTATTGAGAATATATGCCACTTGCATTGTTTCAAGGGCTATTATGGTAACATGAGACGTATTCACGTCAAAAGCCAAATTAAGTCATTCTTTCATATGTCTATCGCCCTTATTCTAAATAACGACGTATTGGTTTTTCGATCGAATATGGTTCGGTCTACCTTTGATTTTGATAGCGTTATTAGAAATACGAATGAAATACGATCGAAAAATCGATACGTCGTTATTCAGAATAAGGGTGTATATTTTCGGTTAGCTTTTTCTCAACTATCAGTTTCTACCCTGATGATTTTTTCAAACCTGAAAAGTTTATCAAAGACGGTTACCATCATTCCGAAAAGTGATAAATTTGTGCTCTTTTTAAATATTTGTATCATCACAAGTTTGCCGTCAAAATGGCGAGGCCGACGAGACCAAAAATACAATTACTTCTATCGATTATTATGTTGCAGATTAGTTTACTTGAATGAAAGAAAGTATGAAATCATAAAAAAGCATTGATTTTTAGTTTCTTCCTTGTTTAATAAGTTACACTTTCTCTTATATTTTTTTAAATATTGATAAATCCTCGCTTCTTGAGTCTATATTTTCGGTTGTCTTTTTCTCAACTATTAGTATCTGCGCTGATGACTTTTCAATCCTGAAAAGGTATTCAAATACGGTTCCCATAATTCCGAAGTGTGACGAATTCTTAAAATGCTGACTTTATTTAAATGTTCGGATCATTACACGTTTACAATCAAAACGGCGGGGCGGACGAGTACAAACATATAATTACTTGTATCGATTATTTTGTTGCAGATTCGCTTACTGCTAATGGAACAAAGTATAAATTCAAAGAAAGGACCAATTTTTTTTTATCCATGCTTGATAGCATTTTTTTCTGGAATTCGAACCTTCTACTGTTGGATATTATTGAGAAGAATTTCTACTTTTACGGTGCAAACGATGCACAATACGTTCGTATAAAATGTGTCAGTTCCACTAAATATCTTATATTTCGCATAATTTAATCATAAATTGCTGATAACATTTTCAATGGTATGGAAAACTTATAACTTTCCTATATGTAATTTTTTTAAGGCGCACATTGTAAAATGAGACATATTCAGTTTAATGACAAGAGCCAAATGAAATCCTCCCTTTCTTTAGACTTACTAAACTTTCGGTTAACTTTTTCTCGACTCTGTCCTGAAGAAAGGTTTATTAAATACGATGCCCATCATTTCGAAGTGTGATAAATGCGGGAAAAGCTTATACATAACGTAGCCTTTCAACTGGCGGAAATTAACCTTCCGGCTGTCGCATCGGACTCATTTTCGTTGATGACGATGGTGTAATTTAATATAGCTATTATAGTTCAAGGTCGATTCGCACTGATCCGTGCCGGCCGGTCGTTTCTTTCTCATCCATTTCCTTCGAAAGGCTGTTTCAATATTTCTTCGTTTAATTTTTCGTCATAAATTGAATTAAGTTAATAAAATTTTCGCTAACGTCGGAGGGTCCAACACCTGCCCACTCCGGGTTTAGGGTGAGTCCGGTGACAGATCGATCCGAATATCGATATCGAACTCGGGTTCGTACAGGTCGCTCGGTTTCGTCTTTGCGCTGGTGGACGTCGTCGTTCGGCTGGTCGTGTACCGGAACCGACTGGCTCCGTTGTAGATCGAATTCTGTGACCGATCGGTCGTGGGCCTTTTTGTACTTCGCTCTGGAACTGGAACCGCCGGAGTGGTCCGTGTTACCTGGGGAGCCACGTAGGGTCGCTTCGTAGTCGTCAGTGCCGGTGCCAGATAAGGACGCCGAAGAAGTGACGGTTTAGTCGGTCGTCGGGGTAAGTTGAATTTGGGAGACGAAGTCGTTGAGGTCAGCGATGGTGCGATGTATGGCCGGCGAGTCGTAGTCGGAGTTTCGGATGGGTCGACGTACAGAGCTTGGGAATGATGCTCCGATTGAGGAATCGTGTGAGTGTTGAAGTACGTGTACCCGCTGGGAATGTAGTGGAAACTTGCTGGAAATTTGAGTCCACCTGGCAACGGTGAATGACTAGCGAATGAGGATTTAGTTGGAGCGATTGGAGCTTCTTCCGATTCCGATTCGGATTCCGACAAAGCGTCGTAACTGTTGTATCGGTGTGGTTGTGGCACCCGATGATAATTGGTCGTACTGTAGAGCGTGTTTTTGGTCAACGAATTGATGCCAGACCTTCGTTTATCCAAAATCTCATCGTAGTCGCTCTCGTCCGCATTCGTGAAGGAGCGAATAATTTTCTCGTGACTTTCGTATACGGGAATTGAGTTCTGTTGCTTGAAACTAGTTGAGGAATAGGTCGGTGCAATGGCCGCCGGGTACTTCGGGTGTGTAAGGATCTGTTCAAAGCCAGTGGCAAAGTACTTGTTGCCGTACGGAAACTTGAAGGGTCGTTTTTCCTTCGTCAACAATGATTGCTGCAACAGTTGCTGCTGCTGCTGCTGCTGTTGATGATGGTGCGGGTAGTTCAGCTTGTTCTTATCAAATCGAGGCGCTGCTCTGTCACGGTAACTGCGAAAAATTAAATAAAAATGGCGAGTTACAGTGAAATAATAGGAAGAAATGGTCATACTCACTGATAATCGTATTCATGTCCGTTGGTAGATTTATAGTGATCAACGCGGTGCTCCACAACGCCATAGGATTTGACAAACTTTGCCAGGCAAAATATGTTCTGTTGAGTGGAAGTAGAAGAGTTTGATTAGTGTTAAAATTTTGCAGTTAATTTTATCTGAAGTGGCAGAATTGTTTCTCTAGTATCCGGAATGGCGTGCGATTACATACGGCTATTCCTTCTTACGTAAAATACGAGATGTCCTTGTAAATCACTGGTAACTTACGAGAATCATCTAATTACATGCCAACTTTCTGAACTCTGTACTGATACTGCGCATTTTTACCTTAGATTTCGCATCTGGACCGTAAACTCAATCCACAATCAGATAAAATCAAGACACTTTTCATGACCGCCCCTGTTTCGCAACACAAATCTAACACGACGATAAAGTTACCAACGCAAATCATGATAGTAAATCAGAATTAAGATAACCTTTTGCACTGGACAGGTTATGCCTGAACGCTTTCCAACCTGGCGACTCGAAAACTGCAAGTCACCGAGTTCCGTCTGACGAGGCGTTACCGCTATTGCATCACAGTGAATTGCAACTTTTTGTTTTTGGCATGCCCAACGAAACTATTCGCCATTCGCCGGAAAATTCATGCAGCCTTAGATCGCTAATGCTGCCCGTTGTGTGTAGTTTATCATTGTTTATCGCCGAAACAATGCCAACGCAAAGCAGGTGCAGTAAATCTGAGCATGGCGTTCGCTAATGATTGTGAAAAGTTCCCAAAAAAAAAAACATATGAGAAAGCGAAAGTGCTTTCGTGGAATTGTCTTGTCGTGCTGTTCGGCTGTTATTTGTTTAAAGTCTATTGAATTCAAGTATAGGAAATAACTGGTGCATTTCTGACCAGCATCTAGAGGGGAGTATTTAGCATCTTCAGACTCCACCGATCAATTAGAAGTCACTCAATTTTTTCCTTCGATTTCTTGGAATTCTGTGAACCCCTTTTCACAAACTTTAATTCTAATATATGGTTTATGATCGCGTTTGATTCTGTCCTACAAAATCCAACCCATTTTATTAGTTGGGTATTAGCACAACATATTGAATAAAACCTGTCACGTTCCCATGGCATGTTTGTATCCTTATTCAGTGGAGAAGCATGCACTCCAATATTATCATGGGTGATGTCTTTAAAAAAGGCTACAATACACAGAAGGGATACAATAAAATGGATATGTTCCTTATTCTGAATATGCCAAACTTGGCATACATTGCCCATACTGGAACAAATACCTCGCTGCAATTTTTGGAAGAGAAACGATCTAAGAATCAAATCTCATCGTTTACAGCAATTTGATAATATAATGACAACGTCGTCCAAAATCTGCACACCTAGTAGTTTGGTTGCATGTTAAATTTAGTTCTCTCTTAGATTACGTTGTAGAATGCTTGGTATTGTCTCAGACATTCGTTGCTTGCACTCAGTTTCATGCTAATGTTCCACTCACTCGCCAATTATCATTCATACTCTACTATGCGGAATTGTTCGTCATAATCCTTCCAAATTGGTCCAAAACGGGGAATTCGCGAGACGAAAATATGTTTGCTATTGAATATGAGTTTTTTCAGTAGTTAGTGTCTTTACAATAATTGGTTACAATCAACTGGCTCATCTTTTGATGCGAATGGTCATTAGGGTGGATTAAAATCTGAAATCTAACTTTCTTAATCGAACTTGAAAATTTTTGCAATTAATGCAGGAAATTTATCCTCTGCTGAAGAAGCCATTTTTCTAGCTCTTGAATTGATCGAGTAACATAATTTTTTTAAAAGTAAAAGTAGGATGGCTTCTCAAAAATCAGTTTTGCAATGACTGAGTGGAAACATATTAGAAAAACCAAATGAATGAAAAACTAACAGAAAAGATGATTTATTGGAAAAAGATAACCAGCGATGTCCAGCCAGCGACTGGCACCAGCGAAGAAGGTGACAGGCGATTATAAATACACTCTCCTACTCAGTGCTTGAGCGGACAATAAGTATAAAGCGAGAAGACTAATGTTTGATGGACAGAGAAGAAAGCTAGGATGTAGACCATGTTCGATGTACGTTCTACCATGTCTGACTGCGTTTTAGAGTGTCTAAAAACAAGGTTCAGAGTGGCGAAATGGTAAACGCGTATGCACGGAATGCATAAGAACGCAGGTTCGAGTCCTGTCTCTGAGCGTATCTGTTTCCAATAAATCATCTTTTCTGTTTCTGTTAGTTTTTCATTCATTTGGCTTCTCCAGTACATGTTTTCACTCAGTCATTGCAGAACTGAACTTAGTTATGGCGGCTTTACGTAAAAACCAACTAAAATTAATATATCGTCTTAAAAAATTACTTTTTTTGTTATAACTTTTTGCCTTTCTCTATAGAAAGGTAATAGAATTGCGGAAAAAAACCGACTTTTGAACGGAGCCTCGGAGACCCATAGTGTTATAGACCATTCGACTCAGTTCGTCGAGATCGGAAAATGTCTGTGTGTGTATGTATGTGTGTGTGTATGTGTGTGCACTTTTCGAAGATATTTGAACGCGCTCAATTTTCTCAGAGATGGCTGAACCGATTTGAACAAACTTGGGCTGTCGGGCCATTGATCAAGTTCAAAGATCAAATGGCTGTGACTTTCGGTTCCGGAGATATGATTGTATAAGTGACGTAACCGACTAAACGCGTTGTGTTTTTACGCGCTCAATTTTCTCAGAGATGGCTGAACCGACTTTAACTAATTTATGCTCGTTTGAAAGCTACTATCGGACCATTGATCAAGTTCGAAGACCAAATGGCTGTGATATTTGGTTCCGGAGATATAATAGTATAAGTGACGTAACCGACAAAACACGTTGTTTTTTCCGCTCTAATGTATACAAGGGTGCCAATATTTTAGAATCACCTCTAATTTCGTAAAGCGCTATTGTTCAAAAGTTTAAGCACCTCGGAAAAAGTCCTCATGCAAATTTTGAGCTAAATCGGACATGGGTAAGAGGTGCTGCCCAGCGGTTAAAGTTTGAAAATTTTCGATCTTGAAAAAGCACCATAGGGGGGAGTACATGAAATTTCCGAAATTGAATTTTTTTTGATACCAAAATTCTTAAAATTGCATGAAACGTCGAGATTTAGTGTTATTAAAAAAAAATAAAATTTTCGAAAAAATTGACTTTCTGAGACTTTTGATATTTTTTCTAAGTCCCAAAAAGTCGAATTTCGATGAAAACTAATCAATTAAGCTAATTGCTAATTTCTAATTTCTTTTCTAATATAGAAAGAATATGCAATCACTGTAAAAACCGAGGCTCGGAGGGCCAGGTGTCATATACCATTCGACTCAGTTCGTCGAGTACGCAAAATGTCTTTGTATGTAACGTTTTTTCCATTTCGCCTATACCAGCCCCCGGCATCCGGCTCCGGAATTATGGTGTTATGATTCCATACATAACTTCTGAATTTCATCCGGATCTGTCTTCCGGTTCCAGAATAACAATGTTATGAGTGTCCAAAATTTCAACCCCGCCTTATAAAACATACCAGTATGTACATGCGGTGGTACGAAAAAAGAAAATATAACACCGCCTCTACGAACGAAGCACGCTGTGTGCGGTGTTCGATTTCGTACACACGAGAAATAAAACGAAAACCTACACCGCAGCTCGATTTTGAAAACACAAGCAAGTCCATCGGCACCGAGCACACATGAGCTCGAGTTTTCAACCATTTTGGTGAAAACAGGTGTGATTTGTGTTGAATACGATACTGAGGTAAAGACAGGATAATAAAAAATAAAAATGCATAGCCTTCATATAGTTGACGACCCAAAAAAGTACGAATTTTTGGAACAGATTGTAAAACTGTTCGTACTTGTAGGTCTGGCTATATAATGGTCCTAAAAACATACTACAACTTTGACAGTATCCCGATTCCGGTTCCAAAAACAATTATTAGAAAAGTTTAATATTGGAAACTTGGATCGATTTCTCGTGAAATGTCAATGAGAAAGGCACCTTGACACCACTAGGTGGATTAAAACAAGTTTTGTTTTTTTTTATGTCTATAGATTTTCTGATATATAGATAGAAACAATTAGAACAGATTAGAATTTTTACCAACGAAGACATTGAAATCAATGAAGCAGTTGGTAGGATGAGAACATGCTATTTCACCTGGCAACACTGATGAACACGTTTGAACGATAGAGACGTCAAACTCCCGGGTGAACTTGAAATAAAAGATACTCGTATCGTTCGTTGAAAATTCAACCATCTTGATAGAAGGGAACCTATCATTTCGATGATGGCCTTGGTTTTCTCCAGCGTTACTAGTGTTCATTTGGGCACCATAGCCTAATCCGTCTGGTATGGAAAGTGTGGAACCTGCAAGCACCCGCCCTCGGTCGCAAAATAACTTTTTTTCAATCTTACTTTTGAAAGAAAATTTTTAAGATCAAATAAAACCAAATTATCAACACTTGAACTACATGTTAGTTTAAATAATTTTACATTACAAACCCTTTATCATTCGAATATGTGTTGATTGATCTCTCCTCAAACATAGTGAAGCTGTTGACTGACGTGAAAGCTCATGTTATTGTTGTTGTTCATCTTCTTCTCTACGAACCATTTTAAATCATGTTAACATTGTTAAAACTCTCTTCGAAGGAAAATACGAACGTTAATGGATAGCCATCTTGGTACTAATCATATCTTTTTATGTTAATTTTACGTTGAGATATTTTACGACGAGCATAGAAGTGCAGAGACATTAATCGCTGTCAGGTTAAACGATGTGGCACTTGACAAAGCGAAAGGAGAGAGTCGTTGTCATTGTCGATGGTGACTAGATTTAATACGATAACGATTTATGCAACTTTGATGCTCAAGTTGGCTTGGATGTTGAAGCGCATTTCCCCCCCAAAAATTTTCGAACAATCAAACAGTAGGCCGAACGAAAGAAAAAACATGATGTTCGTGGGAACTTGACTGGGCTGGGTAAATTCGAAAATAACAAAATCATAGCTGGGGCTGTGTATATTATTTTCGCCTCGGCACTTACGCCCAGCGCTTGGCTCGGTTGGCTCACTAATAACCAATAATTGATCGTAAAGCCCCCTTCAAGACCGAAGGGTTTCCATTGGTGCGTTGTTGCGGCGTGCCGAGTCGACCCTGAGCAATTGTGACAATTCCCTTTTTTACGCGGCGGCACTCAGCTTAGCGAAGCGTTTCCGCGAGTTCATCGGTGGATGAAATCGATTTGAAATCTATTTTCTTCTGACAGCGGAATCGGTGCGGCACGTGGCCACCACCACCACCACCACCATTCGGGTGGCAGAGAACTATCAGCCGTGAAGTGTTAAATTGGGTGCGCTGCCGTCACAACAACAGCAGCAGCAAATGCAACAAGCAACAATCATGCAAAATTCGGTGCCGCTGCCGTCGTAGGTGAAATCGGCTAATTAGGTGCGCTCTTATGTTTACCGCCACCGACTGGTTTGGGCCGAGGTTCGGTAGTGTCTTTGGAGATGGCAAAGGAAAAATGCTTAATCATGAAGCAACAACAACAGCCGCAACAAGAAGTGAAAAAAAAATTTATAACCGATCGGATGTTTCCGAATTGTTCTCCGGTTCCTGCGATTTTGGGTAAAATTTTATATTTGTTGCGTGCGAAAATTTTTCTTTATGGTAATTTGTGCTTCCTCGCAATAGTTGGCGTTTCCGGTGACACTCGCGTCCCACGATAGTCTCATCGTTAATCATTTAAGAGAAACTACTACTTTTAACTTTCGGCGAAATAAAAATAATAATTGGCGAAATGGCTTCGGTGAAACATTTTTTAGTGTCGGTCTTCAATCTTCAATAAACGTATCCTGTTGCTTATTACTTACGCGTTGACGCATTTTTTCAAACAATGAAAAAGTTCGTTCCTGAAAAAAAATGCTGGATGTGCCACAGCTTCGACAGAAGTTATCCGACATCGAAGATGCGAGTTTGTACACGGAAAGAAACCCATTACTGTAGTCATGATTGATATCGGTTTTACGATCAACCGATATTGTATTCTTGTCATAAAATCATGAATATTATTCATGATTTAATGAGGAATCTCTACTTTCAATAAACATTTATCATGGGCGGAATATGTGTTACTTGCAGAATGTGTTTCATTTCACTCTCGCAAGTTCAGCTATTCTATTCGAATATCACTTTGAACCTCTCGAACCAACCAATTTTATACTTGCGAACATACAACTTAACGCATAGTGACCATCGGAAACCAAAACAGAAGTACGCCTGCAGTTATGCTTATCAACGCCAGGTGCGTTACGCTTGAGTTTCAGCCAAATCTGTCGAACTAGTTAATGATACAATTATTATTATGGCAGTATTCAATCACACCTAGGAGATTTGCAGATCGATGTGCCGAGTTGTTGACCACTGTCCAGTTTAAATTGACATGCCAAGCAAACGTAAGAGAGTAATCGCTTAGTGACGAGTCACTGATGTGTGTGACCTGACGTTGTCCTGATGAAATACGACAGCTCTTCAATAGGTTCATTCTGGACGTTTCTGGTCATTTGCTAGCTTTGAACAGCCCAGTTTTTAACAGTAAACCGATTCATAACAATGGTTTATTTCAATTGGTATTCAAACATTATTTCTGAAGCCAATTTTTACGATCGATCTTTGGCTTCTGGGCTAAAGTAAACTTCAATTATTGACTAAACCCTAAAGTTAGTTGCTTGAGTTTAACTGTTACTCGTGATTTTCTTATTCCAGGTCCGCTTAAAGTGACTCAATTTTGAGTACGATACAATGGCCTTTTGGTGGTTTGACTGCTCGGAATCTGTTCAAAGGATACGAATATTTTACACAGTCTTGGTACTTGGTCTTGGTGTTTTTATGATGCTGCAGAACTAACCGTTTCGGTCATACGACATCTCCGTTCGATATTACTCTGCTTTAAATCGTACGGCAACCAATTTCCAACCTTTCGAAAAAACTTCTAATGCTTCCAATCGTAAGGAAATGCCAATGTATGATACGAATCCTAATGCAGAATAGCTTCCAATTTCTTGCCTGTATAAAAAAAATGTCGACCTTTCGGAACTTGTATTCAACATTCAGATATAGCACTATTGTACAAATTGAACCATTCACGATAAGTTCACATTCTTCCTCAAAAAGTGGTAAAACTGTTTCTCACAATAAAAACTTGAATCTATGTTCCATGTAAACGACACAGAACGGGTAGAAAGATTACCTACATTGTCCCCAAAAGGGCCCTGTTGTAGGGTTTCTTCGCTGCCAAACAATGTTGAGTGGATTTCCCTCGAATAATAATTGCTAACGTAAGCAATGGAAAACAAAGGAGCAGTATTTCTTCCACGATGGATAGATTTATTGTTACCGTGCTAATTTCAGTGAAAGGAAATATTTTAACGATTCGTTGGGATTGATTTACTGTTTACTTCTTAACAATAATAGAATTATGTAGTAGTAGGTTATGTTAGAGACATAACCGCTAGATTGACGTAGGACTACTGTCGAAAATATTATTTTGGTACATTGTTCTACTAATAAATTATCCATTCAAAAAAAATCTCATTAGATCTTTGTAAATGCTTTGGATTCTTGAAAGAACCTCCATTTCTCCAACTTTCAACACAGTTGACAATTATTTCCACGAGCAAAACTCTGAACAAATCGGTTACCTCTCATTTGGCGAACGGCGCACAAAGTAAATCTGCCACATGATGGTATGCCCTTCCCTACAGCGCAAAAGTTCTCCACCGAGTCGTGGCACCCATGAAGTCGGAAGTCGTATAGATTAGTGACGACACTTGTTCTGATTGAAAATCCATTCTATGAAATCAAATTAATGTATATGAAGAAATCCAACAGCAGATATGCTCACATAAGAATTACTTGTTGTTTTTCTGCGTTTAGGCGGGATATCCTAGACTGAAGCTAGCGAATGTGCCACAGCGTCTATTTATAGATTCGGTTGATTTTAATGTTTCGTGTTTGAACCTATTTGTTCAATAAACGTGGTGTTAACAACAACTTTACATCCTTTTCCATTCGATTCGTGAAAAAAAATGAGAAAATACTCAAACAGGGAATAAGTTATTAAGAAAACAAATCTGAAGTAATTTCGTTACATCTTCGTGTTGTGAAATTTTGAATATGCACCCAGGTGAGCATAGTAAAGAAAGACCTACGTCAAAATATTGTTTATTTCGAAAATCTCGTAAAAAGAAAGACGTGCTTCTGCGGCTCAGTTAGTACACGGACGCGTTTTTGTGATGTACGCACATTCGGTTCAACTCCAAGTCGCTACAATTTTTTGGTTTTTTATTTCATCGATTTTCTAGTTTTTCCAATAGAATGTAAAATTCTGTTCCATGTTCGATGGATGCCTTTTGTTACAGCTGATTTTATGGAATTTGACCGGTTTCTTTTTAACTGTGTATTTGAGATGCGATTTGAGATCATTCCGTCAACAAACGTTATTTCCATACGTTTTGCGTCTTTTGTACTCCTGCGGTCTGTTCTAAGTGGAAAAACAAGCATTGTTAATAAATATTCGCAAGTCCTAATATTTGAAATACTGTAAATGAACGAAAACTTTTTCGAACAACTAACGTTTTGCTACAAAAGTATTTGCAAATGTACCGTTAGCTGATTTTATTGTAATTTATTAAGCCGTCCTTCTGATCGGAATTCAATAAAAAAAACTGCACGCGAATTGTTCGTTGCTTGTAGAACCATAAATATTTCATCGAGCCGCACATTAAATTAGTGTTTTTATGTTGTTGAGTCGATTACTCACTCAAGCTCTAGCTACGGTCGGTGGCCAGGCCTCCAAAGTATAATAAAACAGACATCAAACTTGCCGGACTTGTCGATAGACAAACAAACGCATACATCACTGTCGAGACTAATTGCTGTGCCGGGTGCGATTAGCTTACAAAAGTTAATGACGGAAAGCTGGACAGGAAAAAAATGCCCCGAAAAGCGTAGCAAAAGAAAAACTCTGTTACTGCAAATTTTATGCGGAATTTGGCGATTTCTCCGTCTGGTTAGGTCCCGTAATTTTCGGTGTTGAAAACCGTGACAAACTGAACAAGTAGGTAGGTCTCAATTTTGTCGATTACATTACATTACATTAATTGATTTTTCAGGCTTTATGACCTACTCACCTCTCGAAGATTGGGTGGTGATCTTCGGTTCGTTGAAAATGGTTTTGAACTCCTGACACTGAATGACATTGACATTGTCCGAAAGAAACATGAAGCTAAAAGCACCACTTAAGAACACTTTCAAGTGTTTAGTTTTGGTGGAATAAAGCCGCACTGCTCTTATATAAATCCCCATCGGCTCTACAATCGAGCACCAAGTCACACCTGAAGGTCAGCCGGCTTTCCGACTTCTGAACTAGATCTCTTTTTTTACTGCGTTGTTTTTTTTTCTTCTCTTCTCGAGTCGGGTGGCTTCAAGATGCGGGAGTTCCGTGAGCACAATGTTTTTCACCGGTACGCAGAAGCTTTCGAGACTCGAAATAATTGTTACCAAAGTTATTGAATAGTCAAGTCAGGTAGCGAAGTCACTTTCATTCTTTTACTACCCTGTTGGTCGGTCGGTCGGTTGGTCGGCAGCGGGACAAAGCTTTGCAGTCACTTTCAAATTTGGTCCATTTGGTGCAGTTAGATTTCTCCGTGTGACATTGGGGACCGGATTCGATTGTGTCCGGCCGCACTCGTTTACCGGGCATTTAAGTAAATCGAATTGTGGTGCGATATGCTTTTGAATTCGTACCGCGAATTTGCATGATCGGTGCTGTAAAAGGGAAGAGTTGTCCTTGTGCACCGGTAATCCGGTAGAGGTGGTATCAGAAGCTGGTTTTCGAAAGTTTGCTGATGTTGTAATTCTGTTTGGGTTTGCGTCAGATCTTGTTCTGATTTTAATAGACTTTGAGCCGTTTCTTAAGGTGTGGCTACGAGCCTGCTCCCATTCAACTAATTGCAACAGTATTGCTTGCTATGATTATAAATATAATGTTTGACCTAACAACAAACACAACGGAGTTTGAAGACCTAACAAACTTACCCTCAGTTGTCATTAAGTATTGTATTTTCCTCAGTTCAGACTAAACCAAAAATTATCATCTCTTGTTCTACCAAAATTTAAAAAGGGGAAAAATGAATACTTGAAAAAACAAATCACATGGTCTCAAACATACATTTTCCTTGAGGGCTACCCAAAAGTAACAGCGGAAGAAAGTATTGGTGAAAATATTACAAAATCAAATTCTTGGTCTCAAAAACCTAAAATATGAGATAGAATACCCTGCACCAATCTTCTGATTACCATCGTATCAGTACCAGTTACAGCGTTTTGAAATGCAAAATCGCCCCTCCTTTCAGCGATCATTTTCTTCGATGGGTAATTTTTCGAATGTGGTTATGGATTCAATTGCTGTTTTATAGAGAAACTGTAGATTTATCATTTCTCGAATAGATGCTTCCGAATTTCTTATAAAATTTCATTGTCAGACACATTGTTAATTTATGAAACACCCCCTAAATTCCACGATTTAAATGTAATTTACTTGAATCGTGAAAATCCCTGCGGAAGAGTACTTTTAGGGATAAAAAATTCTATTCCTTCTGCTAGTAATTCCTTAATTAGTAACCTTCCCTTGATACCAAGTGTTATGCTTGCTGTCTAAAATTAAAATCTTGATCCTCGGACAAGTTTGTAATATCAAAGAACTTTCTCCAACACCGACATAAGCTAGAATAGACCGGCTACGATGTAAATATTTTTTCTATAACAACATCAATGGCAGCTTGAAATGACACGAACTCCTGCACCATCATCAAGATCAAGTGCGCTGAAGCTTTTCCTTTGCTTCACTTCGCTACGGCTGGATTGCACATGGAAAATTATCCCTGATATCCACGAAAGTGAGCTCTTGTCTGTCCTTATTCTAATGATCATCGGAAACGTAACGTAAGACCTTATTGATTGAAAAAGATATACGACTAGAAATCAAAATGAATGGCTTGATTGAAACTAGAATACTGGCTTTTTGATGACGGATAACTTAAACAAGCATCAATCAGCACACTTAGGGAATACGGTCCGATGAATGCGCAATCGAACAACTCAACGATGAGGAATATTCAAATCGCTGTATATTCGCAACAAATATGGCTCGACTTTATTTCCTAATAGAACGATTTTGCCGTGTTCACAACATTGAACACAAACGAAACATCGTTTTCAATGGTGGAGTTCTCACTTGTGCTCTCGTCATGTTACAACAAAGCCCTGGGGCTAGACAGAATCAAATCTAGCTTGTTTAAAAATCTTTCTGAATCTGCCAAACGGCTCTTGTTGAATTTTAAGGAAAAAATGCGAAACTTCATATTTTTTATGTTGTTGAAGTTTGAGATTTCCGAAATTGAAAAAAAAAAATTTTTATGCCAAAATGTCTTAAAATTAAATGAAATGTCGAGATTTAGTGTCATAAAAATTGTTTCTTTGAAAAAATCGACATTCTGGAACTTTTTAAAATTTCAAAAGTTTTCAGTCTCAGAAAATCGATTTTTTTTAAAAAAAAAAAGAAAAAAAAGAAACGTTTCATGCAATTCTGACTTTTGGCATCAATTTTTGTTTTCGATTTTGGAAATTTCATGTACTTTCCCTTTGGCGATTTTTCTAGATCTGGAAATTTCACAAAGTGGATTAAGAAGGGTTTTTTTCAGATTATCATCACTCTTCTAATACAAATAGGCAACGCAAATGTCAAAGAGCTTGGTTTCAAGCATGCTTCTGTGAAGTACTCGAAGCAATCTAAATTAATTGGTGTCAAAAATGAGCCCAAACTATTTTCAGAAATTATTTGATAAAAAGATAAAAAATATTTTGATTAGATTGTTTTGAAGAAAGAGAAAGGCATTATCACACCACTAGGTAGATTGTTTTTGTTCGTTTTGATTTTTCAGTATACACTTTGAAAGTGTCGATTTCCTATAAGTTTCTCTTGAACACAATTTTTTTTTAAATTAGCGGTGTACGAGTTACAACGATTTGAAAAACGTACATTCGCCCTATTTGAAAATTAATCTTGAGAGGAATCGTTCTCTATCCGTGCCAAATTAATGGTTTGTCATACTGAAGATGTGTACAAAGTTCCATCCGAATTCGAGCAAAACGATCATGATTTTGCTTTTTCTGCTGTTAATTTCTGAAATTACTCCACTCGAATTAACCAGCATGGTAGCCACCATTAGCTCCATAGTTTTTCGCAAAGGATTAAATGTTGATGCTTCACCTACCTAATGGAAGGACAACGACTCATCAGACTCTTCCATAGGTGTCACGGAGTTAGTTATTTGGGTAGATACAGGCCTGAGTTTTGTAATAAGCAAGCAATGTGACCGGATTATGACATTTGTCATCTACTATACATTCAAACTGCGAGTTTGAAGATAAAATGGCGTTTATGCGAATGAAAGAGAAACAATTTCAACAATAGGTGTACAAATAAGTTCGTTCCGTTTTCTAACAGATGATGTAGTTTGAGTTTTGTTTCAGTGATTTACTTTTTTTAAATATGCGTTAGAAAGCTACTGTCACACAGTCTCAGAACCAGTATGTGTAATATAGATGAAGCGAATAAAGTGTTTTAGCGGTAAGTTTCAATATGAAGAAAAAGGCCACGGAAATTCACAGTATTTTGGTGGAAGTGTATGGTGAGCATGCTATAGCTGAGCGAACGTGTCGGAAGTGGTTTGCTTAGTTTTAAAAAGGCAATTTTGATTTGGAAGACGAAGAACGATCCAGAGCGCCAGCAAAGTTTGAAGATGAAGAATTGGAAGATTTTCTCCATCAAGACCCTTCGTTAAAACTAAAAGAAGAACTTACAAAATCACTCGGAGTTAATCAGCTAACCATTTGGCAATGTTTGAAGGCAATGGAAATGATCCAAAAGGTAGGCAATTGGGTGCCGTATTGATGGAAGCTAAGGAACTTCGAACGCCGTTTCTTCACGTGAGAACAACTTCTCCAACGGCACAAAAGGAAAGAAATCGAGCATCGTGAGGATGCCCCAGTCATGCATCATCATTGACGGTCATTCAGAATATTCATGGCCTGAAGGATAAGCTTTGTATATGGTGGAACCAGCTGAGTGTATTGCATTATAAGCTGCTGAAACCAAGTGATCACGGGGAAGGACTACCGACGATAATTGATGTGTTGTAGCCGAGCATTGCTGGAAAAATGGCCACAATACACCGATAAATATGACAAAGTAATTTTGCAACATGACTTTACTCGCGTTGCACAACCGGTAAACACGTTCAAATGGAAAATCCTGCCCCATCCACCGAATAGTTCATACATTGCTCATTCCGATTACTAGTTGTTCCCAGTCGATACAGCATGGCTTGGCTGACCACACAATGGTCGAATTTTTCAAATCGTCAGAAAAATGGGAAAAAGTCGTATTAGTTTCAGTAGCAAAAAAAAAACAATGCAAGATCCATGAATATTATGAAAATTTTGTCAGTTCAGATTCGATTCCTGTTTCAAAAGATACTGATATTTAAACTGCGATAAAATTGAATGGTCTCTGATTAATTGATAAATTGTTTGCCAAACGTCGAACATCACCGTTTTCATCATCGTCATCATCATCATCGTCATCAATCAACCGGTTCAGATGGCACGTGATAAAGCAAAATTCCAAATGTCTGCGGTCTGCGGTCTGCAGTCTAGCATTGGTAGCCGCACCACCGCGCACAATGATTTAATAAGTGAAAACAATGATTCGACTGAACGAATTCGATTTGGTGGTATCGATTCCAGCGTCTGTTACACGTTGTGGTTATGTAATTTTGCGCTGGTTAATTACTGTCGGTGATGTTCGCAGCTCTGTTCACGCCTTTCGTGTTCACACTGTTGCTTACAATTTTTGATGCATTATCGCAGGTCGAATTAAAGTCTTTAGGTGTCGGATTATCTCGGTTTGCATGACTGGCAAAATTGCAGCGAAGCGAGCGTGCAGTTCGATTCGAATTTCGAGCTTTGTGATTGTATCAGAGATGTGCATAACTTTGGACAATGGATTCCGTGCTGCATATTAGTGCGTGACGTTCCTTCCTTATGGTGCTTTTAGAGTTTTGTCACGTGAAACTGTTCATCTTTTTTTAACCGTATTAACTACATACGTTTCAATTTGATTGCCGATTTCATTTGTTGAATTCTTAGAAAGTTATAATAGAAAAAAGTGCAAATCAAAGCGACGTGCCATAAGAGCCTAATTGTTTTGATAACGGTCTGAACTAATAGTCGCTAAAGTATCACAAATGACTCACAGACATCAAACAACAACAACGAGTCATTCAGTGAATTGTTCGCACCATTTGAACATGTTCAAACAAGCGCTCATTTGAGTTCCAGCATGTGTCACATGTCAGCAGCCGCATTTGACACGTTTGAGCGACAATTTGGCAGTTCAAGGGCGAAGCTATAACAGGTGATCGCAACAGTGAATAGAGACATAGCTTGAATCCGGACAGTTCTTGGCTTGCTTCGATTGATGTCATGTGACATGAAGAAGCCTACTCCGATTGCTTAAGCTGTACTTTCTCTGCTTCGCATGAAACAAACAAATCGAAATTATGATGATGCGACGACGACGACTACGACGAAATGCAATTTCAATTCCATTCGTCGGAGTCGTACAATTGTGTGTATGTGTTATTGCAAACGGGTAGACATAATTATGAAGCGATGATTGTTGCCGTAAACACCAAACAACGGAGTGATTATGTGTGCACTGTTAGATACCCACAGACGGAATGTACACGGAATGTTTGGATTGATTCGTTAATTGATTGATTGCCGATATTTTGGCTGGGTTTTCTTTACGGCTTTTGTTGGTTGATCTGCGTTTTTATTCTTGTTTTTTGCAAATTTGCTCATGAAGTGCTCAGATGAATCGGGTTTGTTTTACTGGGTAGCAGAAGTCTTTGATTTGAATATCAAAAAGACTGGATCGGTATAATAAGTTTCTTCACCACCACAACTAACCTCATTTTTTTGCAATGTTTACAACTCATTAATGATGGATAAGCATTCAAATTGGTTGACTAAGCATCAATATTGGGTAGTTAGAGAGTGATCAACACGATGACGTGCACTGATATTCTACCATGCTATCACAGTGTGATTTGTTCTAAAATTAAATTGTATGCTATCCATAAACGACTAGATGATACTACAGCTTAAGTAGAACTTCAGAATTTATAAGACCACACTGTTAGTCAGTTTGTCAAAAAAAAAAACATTTAGTAGAGAGAAAAAATACATGATTAAGCAGGCGCGTTGGCCAAATGTTGTACAAAACCTTATGAGTCGCGTTAATATCCTTGATTTGATTCCCTGAAAGTTTGGAGATGGTCGGTTGAGTGGGTGAATTTTGCAGATACAGACTGTCACATACTATTCGAATCAGTTCGTCGAGTACGCAAACTTTTCTTGGAGATGATTGAACCGATTTTCACAAACTTAGATTCAAATTTTCCAGTGAATGTGGCTGTCTCAGTCTTATAATACAAAAGAATTTTGTTTGCTGTTCTACGTTTCGGCCTTTGAAAAACTGAACAATTTTATTGAGTTACATAAACAAAAACATAATCCGGTGAACAAATTATACAATGTGAAACTTACCAGTCTATCGTGTATAGTCAAAATGTTGTTACCTGACGCTACGTTGTCTGGTCAATTTTAGATCTTGCTTGAAAATACTACATATACATGGTCATTTACATGAATTGTGAACGTAACTATTCGCTAATGTTTTTTTTAGTTTCACTGGTTTCCTTGAGAAAGGCCTACACCTAAAGCCGAAACGTCGGACAGTAAAAGTAATTCGTTTGTATTATACTGAGGTAGCCGTTTTTAATAAACAAACAATTACGACAATTATCACCCCAGTCGAAAATATTCATAACCTTAGATTCCAGTGGAAGTAAATAAAAAAAATTCCTGAATATTTGAAAATCCCTCCCGGTTCCAGAATTATAGGGTGATACGGCAAAAAAAAAATAAAATACGGGCACTAACTGTTCTCAGGGACGGCTGAACTGATTTCCGCAAATTAATGAAAGGTCTTAAGAAGCCAAAAGAAAATTCCTGAATTTCATATTGATCCGCCTTCCGGTTTTGGAATTACAGAGTGATTGGTATAATACTTTCACTGCTCACTTTCCAATGAGATTCTGTGAGCGATTTTCCTAAATCAAAGGTCTTATGGTTCCATTAAAAACTTGAATTTCATCTGGATCCGATTGAAAATTATGTTGAACTGCTAACGCTATTTCACGGATAAACTGACTGCGGATGCACTAATGAGTCGTAGTAACACACATGCGTATAAATATATTCATCTTGTAGGGTAGTCGCTTTTCTATGTTAGTTAATAATATTTTGTTATTACTTCTTGAAACAATCATGTAATTGCCTTTTTTGAAGTGTATTTTTTTTCCAATTTTGCCCAACCGTTGGGTAAAATGGCAATGAAGCGGCTCATTTCGCCGAATGCCATTTCCCCGAAAGTCGTTTCGTCGAATACGTCATTTCGCCGAAAGTCGTTTCGTCCAAATGGTCAGTTCGCCGAAAGGGACATTACGCCGGAATGGTAATTTCGAATACATCATATTATTTTTTTTTAATATGTCTCCTGGATAATTAATAAATAACTGAAGCTAAGATGGCTCAAGAGAAAGTAAATAAAAAGAATCTCTCATTGTTACATTCGTCGTTTTGAACATTTTATACAGAATTGTAGGGTCACATAAACCCGGGTTAACGCTATCATCTTTTATTTGTCTTAATTTTGAATCAATTCTCATTACAAAATTTAGACGAATGACCCTTTCGGCGAAATGGATTTCGGCACAAAGGCATTCGGCGAAGTGGCTCATTCGACGAAATGACCCTTTCGGCGAAATGATACTAACCCAATGGTAAGCGGGTAAGGTAAAATGGAAAAACAAGCCTGCAATTCCCCAAAACATTTTTTTGATCTCAAATAAATATGAAAAAGTTAGAAGGTGCCTCAGCGATGAAATCCATTGTAATTGTATGTGGTGTCCTTTTTATACCTTCACGGATCTTGTTGTGAGAGGTATGATAAAAAATTATTTTTTGAAAATTTAAGATTTTTTTAAAGTTGAATGACTAAACTCTTATCATTCTTATAACTTTCGCGATAGCATCCGAGAGATTCACAAAAAATCATGACATGCGAAAATAAATGTTAGTGTTCAAACTTTCCCCGTCAATTTTTTACCAACTTGCGCCACGTCACTTTTTTGCAACTATGACAAATACTTACAATGTGGTTACAAATGCATACATAATTCTATTAGAATTAGAAACAAACTTTTTATTGTAAATCGTGGGCTACAGGTGAAACAATCGTCGGCGAAAAAATGTGCGACGCCACTATTTAAATACACTTTGGGTTATGTACCGTCCCGGGTTGGCGGTTCAATGCATAGGGCACTGGTCTAACAAACTCTAACTGGTGTCGTAAGTTCGAATCCCGACCTGGAAGGATTCGTAGTGTCAGTGGAATCGTAGCACCAGCCATGCAATGGTTCTGTACACTCTGAATCGACTGCGAACTCTGTTGAAAAAGAAGATCGAATTCCACTACAGTAATGTAATACCAAGGCTTTGCTTTTTTGTATGTACCCATCAATTTTCATGGAACCACTCAAAACTTTTTTGTACCAAAAGCCACCTAGAATAGAAAATTTCACGTCGGTAGTTGTTATCGATCGACAGATGATGCAGATGATTGATTTCGACAAATTGAACTTTTGCTTCAGTCTCCCCTATTCATAAGACACGAAACTCAAACCACACTTCAACGGTAGTACTGATCTGTTCTCAATATGTTCTAGAATGTGAGAAACCACATTCGAGATAGTAACTCGAAGGGACAGCACTCCGTATATGTACACGATGTACGGTTAGTGGAGTGCGTAATCTCAAGCATCGCAAGCAATATTCACCCACTATACACAGACATCGACCCACTTCTCTGCATCATTCGCTAAGTGGAGACATTTGAAATTTTTTTGTTCTCTAACTGCTGAAAATAAGAAATCGTGACTCTAAAAATAGTTAAAAGTTTATTGATTCTCTGGGACTCTGGATGGAACTGTGATGTGAATGTTTTACAATTCAATAGTTCAAGTTAATAGCAATACAATTTATTGAAATAGTGTATTCGTCCCTGAATGATCCAGTTTGGCTCCAATTTACTGTACTGAGAGAGCATTGTAACATAGTCGGTAAAGAGGCGGGGAACAACAATTTCAAATAGATTTAATGTTCTGTTCCGATTGTTTTTGTTTTCTTCGCTGCTTCCTTCTCTGACCGCTAACTGCAATGTGCGTGTGTACGCTTATTTCATCCATTTCGTCAATCACCTTGTCATCGTTTATTGATCATTTAAGTAATCTCTCACATTTATGATTCCGGATATCTCAAGGTGACAAGCTAAACGCATTTTTCGAAATGGAGTCATGACTTCAGTTCAGTTCGGGTCTAGTTTTGAAGTTGAGCAAAGTACGACTGTTTTGGAAACTGAGCCTTCAACATTAGTCAGCTCAGTCTTGAACATTGCAAACGCAAACCACGTCATAAAGAACTGTCGAAATTATTTTTTTTTTCGCAACGAGAACCAAACCGAAACTAACTAATGTGGAAACTGTCGAAACTTTTTCTAGCCAAGGCCGGGTTGGGAAAACCTGGCCCGCGTAGCGTCTAGAAAAGTTTTGTTCTCTTTCCCTTTCCAAACAAAGCACACACACACAGTTTGTTCACCTCATCCGGTGAATTGGCTTTTGTCATGTGCTACGTTTCCCATCAGCTGCTGCCACAGCACACGGCCACTCACTAATCCAATTTATCCATCGCGGAAAGCAATATCCAATTAATTATCGAACGAAACTTAGCCACTTAAGTGGTTTAGCATCCGCACTTGTTTGCCGGCCCTGCTGAGCAGTTGTGTTTGATTTTTCATGGTCACCCTCGGCCACGAAACTAGTCAACTCGCGGTTTTTGGTAGTTTCTAAGTACGCACCGATGGAAACCCCTTCCAAACGATCGAAAAGCGGGTTCGTTGCCGAATCGATTGAAGTCGGTGCGCAGTTCAAAGTTCTGGCAGTTCCTCGCCTTTTTTTACCAGAGCTGCCTCCTGGTTCGGTCAGGCTCAGGTGAACGCATGAGGAGGGAAAAAATAAACACAAACTGCATAATTCTATTATCCGATGTGGTAGTTTGCTGCGCGCTACCGTCTGGGTATTTTTTTCCGGGCGGTGAAAACGGTTCGGGTATGTATGTATGTATGTTCGAATGTTGATCGTCTCCGTTTGAGTGGCTTATTACTCAATTCAATTGCTTTTGCTCTGTTGGATAACTGGTCGTAATTTTTATTTTTTTGTTATTGCCGTTGACTGCTGCGTTCATAAACTGGTCACAAGCGTCACTCATACGAGAAATGTCCTGCAGCGGGCCAAAAAACTTTACCACGTCTAGAAATTATGTCATGTTCAATATGTCATTTTGAGAAACGAAAAGAAGTTAATGCTGTGTAAAACTTTACTTAAGCAGTATTTGATGATGGAAGGCGTTCCCTAATTGTTTCTTCCCAGTGAAAATAAGGTTCGATAAATGCGTATGAAAGTAAATATTGCTTGCGATATGAGGTTACATGCCGCAGGCAAGATTAAAATAAAACTTCATCGAGCGTTTACACGGGGCGCTTGCTTCAGTTCATCGAGTTGCAACCAATACAAAAGTTTCACACATCTTTTGAGTAGCTCAATGACAGAGCAGTTCCGCCGATTCGGAACGGTTCTTGGAGGCTCGAATGCTACTGCTAGTTGATTCATATTTCTATTACCTTTCGATAACTGAAAGTTCTACAACCACAATCCATTCCAAATATTATCGCTCATTCCATTCTAGAGAAGTGAAGGTATAAAAAATTGCCATATAATATCACTAAGTCAGCAGTTGAACGTAAATTGTAATGGAGCTATAGTGTTCTCTGCCAAACAGTACATCGCACCTCGATGCAAAACTAAAAAGTGTGCTGCAAATAGCAGAAACTTTACGTCTGCTTAACGGTTTATGTTGAACTGCTAGGTAGCATAACAACATTTTAACGTAGTTTGGCACTGAAAATTGGAAGACGAAAAAAAAGTAATTATTTCAATGTTTGTCTAGAAGAAATTGGGTGTTCTTGTTAACAAAAAAAAACATTCAAAACCATAAGGAAACCAGCAAAAATTGGACGATTTGTTCTTACGTTACGACGTAACGTTGTCAACTAAATTTTATCTACGTCACACGATCATATTGTTTGAAGAAAATTTATTTCAAATTCGTTTTTTTCCATAGCTTGATGAAAACTAGAACTGGTCTGACATGATCTGCTGTTATGCAAGCACTAGTGGATAGATTGTCATGAAATTTGGTATTGGGCAGTCTAGAGGCTTGTTCTCAAAAACGGTTCGAAACTGTTCACGTCTTGTTTGTGAGAGGGCCGGGATTTTTCATTCCATGTAGTAATTGTAGTTGTATGGAACGCGCTTTTTGTTCGGATTATATGCGCAATTCTCAACCCAGAGTGGCTCGAATGTGAAATAGCGCTTCAGAAAATTCGAGAAGATTGTTGATTTGACTACTACCTTCGGCTATCGTACGTTGTGTGTGAAATTGAATAGAGTTGTGATTGATGAAGTGAAAAAAATGAAAACTGATAACAAAAAACAGAAATCATTTAAATTATAAACCCAAAAAATTTTCAAAATTGAAGAAAAACTGATAGAATGAAAATTAAAAAATGTGAAATGCTGGGCAACTGAAAAACTAAGAAATTGGAAACGGAAAAAAATCTACTCAGAAAATAAAGTAAACTGAAAATTAAAGGATTTGAAAAAACCGAAAACTGAAAAAATCGAAAAACTAAACTAGAAACTACAAAAATTTAAAACCGTAAAATCCGAAAACTCAAAATAATGAAAACCAAAAACGAATGAAAATTGAAAAAACTGAAAAAAAATTAAAAATGGACAAGCTAAAAAAAATTGACGACCAATAACCGGTAACTCGAAGTTAATAATCAATACAATCACGTCTTCTTTTTATGCAAACTGAAAAGTTTGTAAACCAAAAACCTGTTTTAATCTACCTAGTAATGTAATGATGCCTTTCTCATATCAATCATACTATCATATATAATACTGTGGTATTTCCCAAAATAATTTTCTTCTATTTTTGAACGAATAACCGAAATCGGTTTGTTTGACCGTCTACTGATAGAAACTATCAATTCTAGAAGATTTGAGGTCGATTTAGAAAATCTTTTACGGTTTTTCGCCTTTTCCAGTGATGGTATAAAATTTTTAAAACACTTTACCCTATATTTCCGGATCCGGAAGTTGGATTTTGCACATTTTACCCCATAATTCCAAAAACGGAAGTCAGATTTAAATGAAATTCAGGAAGTTAGTATAGGACATGAAGAGCTTTTATTAGAATCTTTTTTTTTAATCGGTTCAGCCATCTCCGAAAAAAATTGGTGCACTTATTTTCACATTTTTTTGCACATTTTATACCCCATAATTCTGGAACCGGAAGTCGGATCCAAATAATATTCAGGAATTTTGTATGGGACCACAAGACCTTTTATTTGAATCTAAGTTTGTGAAAATCGGTTCAATCATCTCCGAGAAAAGTTAGTGCAAGAAATCGTTACATACACACATACGCACACACACATACACACACACACACACACACACACACACACACACTCAGACATTTTGCGTACTCGACGAACTGAGTTGAATGATATATGACACTCGGTTCAAAAGTCGGTTTTCACAGTGATTGCATAATCTTTCTATATAGGAAAGGCAAAAAACTATAGACTTACAAAATGAAAGTTAGAAAGTGACAACTGAGAACTGAAAACTGAAATATCTGAAAACTGGAAAAAATGAAGATTAAAAAAGGTGAAATCTACAAAAATTGAAAACTATAGAAACTAAAAAACACTGAAAACTACAAAAAATTAATACTTCGTAACTGGAAACTATGAAAACCGAATACTAAAAATAACCTTAGAAAATGACTACTGAAATTAAGACAAAGCAAAACCCAATAAAAACGAAAACTGTAAAATAAATCGAAACTGGAAAAAAACTGGACATTCTAAAAAAACTGAATTCGTAAACTGACGACCAATAATCCGTTGCCAGAGGCTAATAACCAACTGGAAATTGAAAACTGAAAATATTGATATCTGAAACAAAACTCCGACCACTGAAAAATCGAAAACTAAAGTAACCGAAAACTACAGAAATTTAAAACTACATAAATCATAAAAACCGGAAACTAAAGATAATAAAAACTTTAAAAAAATCGAAAAGTTAGCAAAACTGAAACAAAAAAAAAATTGGAGAAGCTGAATAATCTGTTGCTAGAAGCTACAATGCAGTCATGTCTTGGTTAGCTGTTTATTTTATGTTACATTCACTGAGAAAAGTGGCAAACTTAGAATAACCAATAACCATCATCGGGTGTATTACAATGATCCATTTTCATGTACCTAAAAGATCAATAAAATAAAGATTCATCCAGATAATTGAAAATTGGATGACGAATGCATCGAAATCCTATGAATGACGGTGATGAGAATACGATTTGTGAAAATCCTAAACACACAAAAAAAATCGCCAAATCCGGCTAGCCCACCAATTCATCATAAAGTCGAAATTATGATATTAGGACTATTTTCTGCATGCCTCCGAGTGGTCAATTGAAGTGGCCATTGGAGAAAGACCAATCAGGCTCAGGGAGACCAGTTACGAGTCCATCATTATTCATCATGACAACGCTCGGTCTGAAATAGCGGCTAAGATGAAGGTCAGCATTCATAAAATCGTCTACAAAAAATAGTTCAAGTGTTGATAATTTGGTTCTATTTGATCATTAAAATGACTTTCCAGAATAAAAATTGAAAAACAATATCTTTTCAAAAAGCTATGAAAAATTTCGTAAATTTTTTCAAAACCATATTTTCTGAGATTGCACCAGATCTCGACGATTCATCCTTCTCTTGAGTCAATTAGTTCTGATTAGTTCTTATGACAAATTCGATTTCGGAAATCTCAAAATTTTGTAAGTCCCAAAGCCGATTTTTAAATTTTTTTTTAGATTACACCAGATCTAGACGTTTCAAACATTTCTAAAACATCTGGCATCAAAATTTTTTTTCTTCAATTTTGCGGTTTATTTTTTACGCGGTACGTATCATCCATGTTAAAAAACCTCAGTGTACTAAATCCGGTGAAAATACCAGAATTTTAATCCGTTCACAAAATTGTGGGCTAATTTGAAAATTTCCAATGCACATCGTCTAGCGGATTTAGATTCAACAGTATTTCATTGTATTATTTTTTTCTAAATTTAATTGTATTATATTATATTTTTTTCTACATATTTCAACATTTTTCTACAAGGGGAAAAGAGTCAATTTATTAAACTAATTATTTAAAAAAAAATCTGTATTTTTTATATAAAAAGTTTAAGTTTATTGTATTATATGCGATCTGTGAAAGTTTCATTTGAATATGTTTATTTGTTAAAGAATAAAAAAAATTTCACAATAACTTTGAAAAAACATTTTTTTCCAACGTTCTTTTCGGAAAGTTATTTTAATAAAAAAAATTAGAATATCAACACTGAAACACAAAAAAAAACACATTTTTTCTGAACGATTTTACGAGTTCTGACACATAACAGTGGTTGAGTAATCTACCATAACCGCCTTATGACTCAGACTTGACACCGTCCGACTATCACATGTTCACGACCAATACTGAACGCTCCTACCGGAATACGTTCTATATTAGTCAAAAGGATCGAAAATTCTTTCCAAAATTTCTTCCAAAATAAACAAAACCACTTCAATAGTTTCAAAACACCACAATTTGTAACCAATGTTTCTCAAGTTTGTACAAAAATACACCGAAAACATCCCTCTAACTTTTCAGCGAATGACCTAAAATAGGTTAAAACCGAAATAAATAAATAATAATAATAATAATAATAATAATAATCCCTCTAACTCCAATAAATAAGGTAGTATTGTAAGAAAGGGCACGATATTTTGGATGATAAAAGAAAATTTGGTGATTTTTCTTTCGATGGAATGTGATTCATTCGGCCAAACGGCTTCGGAAAAACGTTTTTGGATTAATGATTTGCTTTGATTTTGAAAAATCCTGATTGTGAAAAAATACTGATTATGAATGTGTAAAATTGACATATCCGTGAGACATTGTCTGAGTATAACGAGTTTACCTAACTACCATTCCTGAAAACTGAAATAGTATATAACCGTTGTTGATTTGTAAAACATGATCAAAGCTCCTTTTTTGTATGATTTCCAGCACATTCAAGCGTGAAAACAACTCGGCTCGGATTTGTTCTCGCGCAATTATCGCAATTGGACATGAACGTTAACAGCTATATCAGCACGGAACTTGATTATCAATGCGTAAAAACATCCCTGCATAACGGCAATTGAACATTACCCGTCATACACGCCACTTCAATGCAGCACGAATATTTTACACGCATCACCATCCTCGTAGGCTGTGGAATAACCACTAGTAACAAACAAAGCCTGCAAAGCCATGACATTCCACAGCACACCAGAGATCTTGCAGTGAGGATCTAACGTGTCCTCGATCGCGGCATGTCAGTAATTGGCTGACCGCGGTCTGCTACTTACAATCAGTAATAACACCAGGGCTCTCATTTCTGCTGCACTATTCTCTCGACACCAGCCAATGGCCTACGTGCGACCGAGTCCGGTATTGCATCCAACAACTAACACACGAATCCGACGCCGAATCCGAAACCGATGTGTGGTTGCTTCCTAGAAAAAAATCAAGACACACTTTCCGAAATCTTCCGGTCGGTCCGAAAGTCGCGGTAGACTAGAACAAATCACTTCTTTCTTCACTTCACAATTTTCCTCTGATTTTCGATTTTGATTCTTCCAATCGAACACTGAAGCTGCTCATCACTGTGGTGACGATGGCAGCGTTTATGTCGGATTCGATTTCCCTCGCCTACTGAGAACTGGGATGGCTCGTGAATTCACGAAATACAGAACGTCACCGACGGTTCTGACCACCTTGGAGACGGATGATTATCCGAAAAACCAAAAAAAAAACAGCACCGATCATACACAAATACGATTATGCGCACGTTGCTTGCGAAAGGTGTGCAAGCTGAGTACAGCGTGTTCAATAGTTCGTTCGAGACTGACGCCCGTGATGTTGCGGGTTGGCGTCCAAACACCGTCGGCGTCTGTGCTTCGTCGTACGTGCAAACAACGAACGGTTGAGCGCCGAGCATCTCCCCGAATTTCGAGTGTCTTTCACTTTTTTATCTCGCCGTAGATTTTGGCTTGTTTACTTTTACATTACCTCCGCTGGTAGCTGGCCGCAATTACAATTGCCAAAACTCACCATCCATTACTGTGTGATGTGATAAAGCACTCAATTTGTCCGGTTGATGAAATGAAAGGTTTTTTCCGTGAAACCCGTTGGCGTTGGCGATCGGACGCGGGATGAAAGAAAATGTGGACAACCTCCGCTGTTGCATTCTAGGTGACAATTCGAGCAGCATGGAAACCTGCCGAAGGTCGTTGACTGTTGAATAATGTACGATTAATTTGCAAATTGGAACGGTTCGATTCGTTTGCTTTCATTGCGGTCAATGAAAACTACACGGGATCGGTTCACCCGGTGGGGGGTCCGTTAGCTATCGTCGTGGGAGTTCTAGGTTTCTCGTAGGGTTGGAATGACTTTCAGTTTTTTTTTTCTTTTCAGTCATGCTAGGGTCTATCAGTTAGGACAGTCATGATTTCTAACTGCTACGAAATTATTCTGTTTAAATCAACGTTCAACTATGTTCAACGTCATCAACTCGTCAGTGCCGATCAGTTCAAAGTGAACTGCTAGTACTACTTAGCAGTTTAACTTGAGCCACTGAAACAGCTGTAAAGTTCAATCTCTACTTGAGCAGCAAATTTATATTGGTACTGGGGAAATACGTAAAGTTGAGTTTATTTGAAAAGAGAACATGTTTCTGTTATAGGACAGGCAAAGCGTGGCCGGTAAATCGATCGCCTTTCACACAACCTAAGGTCGCAAAATTTTGCTGATCCAAGAGATAAATGACCAAGTGGCTAAAACGTATATAAGCGAAATGAAAAAGAAATTCTAACATTTTCTTCAGAAACGATCTTTTCGATCACTAATTTGCGATTTACACGGACGAGTTGATGCGCAGTTGAGAAAAACGTAGGGGAGACCGGGGCAAAAATGGCCATTATTGGTCTTAGTGCAAAAATAATATTTTCACTCGGAACTTATATATTGATCGAAAGCTACAACCTTAAGTTACAAAAAGCATTTGGTTTCAGGTTTACATCCTCACTTATATGGACGCGATCTAGCACGAAGTGCACTAACCTAGAAAATAGGTGGGGCGAAGATGGCCAGTGATATTTTTACGCAAAATCTGTTTTAATCCACCTAGTGGTGAAATGATATCAATCATACTATCATATATAATACTGTGGTATTCTTAAAAATAATTTTCTTCGATCCTTGAAGGAATAACCGAAATCGGTTTATGTGGCCGTCTACTGATAAAAACTATCAATTGGAAAAGATTTGAGGTCGATT